>NC_138379.1:43111690-43227837 GCF_054177405.1 Leptonychotes weddellii
AGTTGGCTGGGCTAAAATGGTCAAGGTCAGGATTAATACCTGACTCGGCTCATTCCGCGGAGGTCCTGAAATGTGAGGCAGCCTTCCACGGAGGCAGCAGCCTATTCTCATTTCCCTGCCCTTGGCCCCCACTCCAGCTGAGCCCTCAGTTGGAAAAGGGGGAGGGGGGCTTTGGAGGCCTTTGCATATCCTTTCCCTCATCTCTCCCAGCATCAGGCCCTTAGGTGAATGTGAAGGAACCTCCAGAAGTAAGGAGGAATCAGGGGGTACAGCAAGGTTCAGCCTTGGCTCCAGGCCAAGGGCCAGAGATTCCCATCCTGGGCAGCTTCCCCAGAAACCAGGGATCTGGCAAAGCAGAGCCCGGAATTGGAAACTTGGAATTTGAAGAAACCATAGAAACTATTTTACTGATGGGGAATTAATCTCAGTGTGTTCATTAGGGAAAAAGACTAAGCTGCTATTACAAAGAGACTCCAAACTACAACTTCCTTTCTGTCTCTCATAATAGGTGATAAAAAGTACAGACTGTGAGGGTTGTTCCACAAGGTCGCTCAGAAACCCAGCGTCATTCCATCTTGTTTTCCTGCATTCTTTAGGGTGTTGTTCTTTTTGGCATAGTCAAATCTGGGTGCCAGGATGTCCATATTCTAGCTTATAAGAAAGCTTCCTTATAAGCGAAAGAGGCAAAAAGTAGGTCTATCTCTCCTGCCTACAGATGAGAATAGTAGCTTGTCTACACCTACTTGCAAGAAAAGCTGGGAAAGATAGTCTCCACTGGAGCAGCCCTGTGCCCCAGAGGGAGGGGAGAGCCGAGGCTAAGGACACCACTCGCAGTCTGCCACACTCAAGAAGGAAGAGTTGCTTGAGATTGGCAAGAAGTGAAGTCAGAACAAAAATCAAGATCCGGGCCTGAGCCGTCACCCCCAAGTCTGAGAGACCCCAGGGCGGCACTGCAGGCTCTGAGGGTTTGAAATGGCAGCCTGTCCCCTGGCTATGTGCCAGCCCCCCCAAGGCTTTGGGTGGCTCATTCTGCCAGGCTTGGGCACATCTAGTGCAGGCCCTGAGTGGTGGCCAGCTGTGACCTCCAGCCCTGACAGGACTCAAGTATTTCTATGACTCACCACAAAGGGTGGCCTGAGTGCGAGGGCTCGAAGCCTGGCTTGGAGAAGCCCAGACAAGTCCAGGAAAGCAGTAGCCACAGGGGATATATGTTTCAGGGGGACTTTTTCCCTCCAACCTCATATCATGTGGAAGTTGGCAGGATCGCTCAGGTTGGGCACTGGGTGAGGAGGAACCCCTTTGGCCTCTTTGATCTAGAGGGGAGTGGGACAGGAGAACCCAACTAGAGACTGGGGGGAACAGACAGCGAGGGCTCCCCGACCAGCGCCACCCACCACAGCCCCAGCCTGTAGCATCTGGGACTGCTTGTGAGATGTGTGTGCTGTTGGGACATGCGGTCGTAGCTCCAAGGGGACCACCTGTGTGTGGGTGTGTTCACTCTGGTGAGCTTGTCGGGAAACAGTCTGTTCTCTGGGAGTGAGTCACGCTTCTCGGCCCCACAGGCCAGTCGGTCAGAGTCCATGAAGCTCCGGAACCAGCACCAGCCTCAGAAGCACGTGGGAACCCCTAGCCTCTGAGACCCAGCCCAGGATCGCTCCAGGTCTCCAGGCCTCAGTGGACAGGTGATCAGTAGGGCGGGAGAGGGTACAGAGGACCCCTCAGCATGCAGAATGAGGATTCAAATTGAGATTCTGAAGCCACAGGTCAAACTAGGGTTTGGCTGCTGGACTGTGGGTAGCCTCAGAGGGACCTTGGGGGCTCTGGGAGTTCATTTGGTGAGGGTCTCTGAAGGGTGGGAGGTGCAGAAGTAAAGCCATTTGGAGACTGGGAGAGTCCCATACTCCAGCTGTGCCTCATTCTAGCTGGCTGGGGAAGCCTGAAAGTTCACCAGCACCTCTGAGGGCTTGGTCACCACAATTCTCAGAACAAGCTAGTTGGCTAGATAAATCAGAGAGTATAGGGAGATATTTGAGCCGGACAAGTTCTCCCAACTGGGGGGCAGGGAGGAGGATGGTGGGGTGAGGAGAGCAAGAGCAAGTTCAGAATCTCAGAGTTGGGTTAGACCCCAGAAGCCTTCTTGTCCGACCCATTTCTCTCCCAAATCAGGGGCTGGAGGAGAAGATGCAAACACTTACAGCTTAATAGTTTTTCTCTTATCCCTGTCACACAAATAATTATACAAATAACTATGTAATTAACTAGATCATTGTGATAAGAGCTATGGAGGAAAAGAACAGAGGGCTGTGCCAGGCTGTAACAGGGAGGTCTAACCTAGTCTTGAGGGGAGAGGCCACCCCAGGAAGGGACATGACATTAAATCCCAGATCTGAGGGGTGAGCAAGAGGACGTCCAAATGAAGAGGAGAGGAAGAATATTCCATGCAGAGGAAACAGTACATCTGCAGGCCCTGAGACAGGTGTTGGTTCAGACAATGTCAAGGGCAATCTGCTGCCGTGTGGGAGCAAGTGGTGGGTGTCAGGAATGGGAGATGCTTTGGGAAAGTCTGTGCATGCAGAGCCAAGGGACGGGCAGAGAATGGGGGCTTTCTGGGGAGAGCGCCGGGAAGCCATTACATGTTTGGGGGTGGGTTGACGAAATCTGATTTGCATTTTAAAAATATCTCCTGGCTGCATCTGGAGTATGGAGGCTGGATTAGTGGGGCTCAGGGTGGATGCAGGGAGGCCAATAAGAAGATCTTGAAGCAGTGTGCAAAAGATAATGATCACTCGGACTAGGGTAATAGCAATGACTGTGTGATTGGAGGGAGTGCCAAAAAAGACTCTGACTTATTTCCAAATTTTGTTAAATCACAGATTAATGAAAAGAGTCTAAAAGTGTATAATAAAAAAAGGTAATGCTTTCCCCTTAATTCCCACCTTCCGTTCTCACCTGCTAAGGTCACCATACTGACAGTCTGAACAGGGGCAGCCAAGCACATCTTTTCTTCATGTTCATTTGAACAGAAAGAGGTTTTCTTTTAAATGGGGTGATATTACTTGCTACCGCAACCTACTTTTCTAACTTTAACAGTACATCACAGACATCCTCTGCGAGTCAGTAGCTGTAGCTCTAACTCATCTTTTAACAGCTGCATGATATTCTTCATGAGGTTGTACAACAATGTAGTCAGCCGTTGATTGATAGTGGTATTCAGATAGTTTCATTTTCTGCCACCACAGGCAATGCAGAAATGATAGGGTTATCCTTGTATACAGGTGATTTTTCCCCCCATAGGATGCATTCCCAGTTGGAGGATTTCTGGGTCGAAAGGCATGTGCGTTTTTAATTTTAATAGATAGTGCCAGATTACTTGCTCAGCAACAAATGAAATTAGCCATTTTCTCAAATTTTTAGCAGACCTGACCATTTTACTCTTTAAAAAATTTTTGCCAATCTGATGAATTAAGGTAATGAAAACTGATTTTGCTTAATTTGCATTTTCCCTTGGGATGCTTGGGTGGCTCAGTCAGTTAAGCGTCTGCCTTAGGCTCAGGTCATGATCCCAGAGTCTTGGGATAGAGTCCCACATCAGGCTCCTTGCTCAGTGGGGAGCCTGCTTCTCCCTCTGCCTGTCACTCCTCCTGATTGTGTTTTCTCTCTCTCTCTTTCTCTGACAAATAAATAAATAAAATCTTTTAAAAAATTTGCATTTTCCCAACTAATAATGAGGGAAAGCACTTTATTGGCCATTTAGATTTCCTCCTCACAGAATGGCCTGTTCATACCTTTTTTCCATTTTTCTCCTGGGCATTTGTCTTTTTTCTTTACAATGTAGAGAAATTCTTTGTATATTCTTTGCATATTTTTCCTTTCACTGTTATATATTTTGCAAATATTTTTCTGGTATATCATTTGTCTTTTTTTCTTTGTTTATGTTATCTCTTGCAATTGAAGTTTTAAAAATCAAATCAAGTATGTCTTTTCTTTTGTTACTCTTGCAGGTATCCACCAAATTCATTCATATTATCTAAATCCATTCAATTTTTCCCCTAACATTTCTAATATTTTCATTGTTTCACTTTTATGTTAAAATCTCTAACTCATTTGGAACATAGTCTTTATATTTGGGGGGTAGGGACCCCTTTTGTTTCTTCCAAATGGACAACCAATATGGCAACACCATTTTTTAAGATGACTTTGTTGAGATATAATTCACATACCATAAAATTCACCCATTCAATACACGTTAGTCTACTCACAGATAGGTGATTCAGCACAATCAATTTCAGATCACTTTCATCTCCTCAAAAAGGAACCCCAAACCCTTTGGCTGTTACCCACTATAACTCCCAGCACCTGGCACTCACTCATCTGCTTTCTGTCTCTCTAGACTTGCCTATTCTTGGCATTTCATATGAACGGACTTTTGTCACTGCCTTCTTTCATTCAGCACCATGATTTCAAGGTTCATCCGTTTTGTGGCATGTATCAGTACTTCATTCCTTTCTATGGCTGAATAATATCCATTTGCCAGTTGCTGAACATTTGTTTTTTTCCTCCTCTTTTGGCTATCATAAATAATACCATCATAAACATTACTGTACAAATGTTTGTATAGATGTATGTTTTCCATTCTCTTGGCTGTATACTTAGGAGTGGAAGTGATGGGTCATAGGGTGATTCTGTGTTTAACTTTTGAGGAGACAGCAAGCTGTTTTCCAAAGTGGTTGCTCCATTTCACATTCCTACTCACAGTGTGTGAGTTCTGATTTCTCCATATCTTCACCAACATTCGTTATTTTCTGACTTTTTTTTTTAAAGATTTTCTTTATTTGAGATAGAGAGCAAGCATGAGTGGGGGGAAGGGGCAGAGGGGAGGAAGAAGCCCCGACGTGGGACTCAATCCCAGACCCTGAGATCTTTACCTGAGCTGAAGGCAGATGCTTAACTGACTGAGCCACCCAGGCGCCCCATTATCTGACTTTCTGATACTAGCTTCCTAGTGGCTGTGAAGTGCTTATTGTGATTTGATGTGTATTTCCAATGATATTGAGCATCTTTTCAGGTGCTTATTGGCTTATTTGTATGTCTTCCTTAGAGAAATGTCTATTTAGATGGTAGTCCATTTATTAATTTTTTTCCTCTGATGAACTGAAATGCAACTTTTATCATATATTAAAGTCCTTTTTACATTTGGACTTATTTATTGGCTCTCTATTCCTCTGATCTACTTATCTCCCCCTGATTTACACCCTACCGCTCAGATCACAGTGGCTTTGTAGTGTGAGTATCCAATAACACAAGTTCTCTCCAACTAATCTTGCTTTTCATGTGTTCTTAACTAGCCTCAGATATTTATTTTTCAAACTGGAATTTTTAGCAGTTCTAAAAAACTTTATTTGGGATTCTAAGAGAAATTGCATTAAATCTATAAATTAATTTTGAAAGGATTCACCATTTATGAGAATAAATCTTTGAAACCCGGCTGTCTTCCTACATGTTTGGATCTTGTTATATGTGCTTCAGTGTAGTTTCATGGCTTTCTTCAAAGAAGATCTTTAACTTTGTGATGGTGGTTCTTGTTTTAAAATTATTCCTGAATATTTTATTGTTTTGTCACTATTGCAGATGATCTGTTTCTTCATTTCTATTTCTAATACCTCATTGCATTTAGGGAAAAAATACATATTTCCATTTACCTTGTATTTAGCTAACTTCCCCATGATCTAATTAACCTAATAGCTTTTGACCTAAATTTTATTGGATTTTCTCGATGTATAAGCACATTATTTGTGAACAAACATATTTTCATCCTTTTTAAAACAGCTACTTATTCTGATTAGTTCATTTTCTTGTCTTATTGAATTGGTTAGAATTTCTAAAATATGTTGAATAATAGTGATGAAGATAAGCATCCCATCTTGTTCCCAATTTCTGGAAATGGCTTTTGAATGTCATTGTTTATATCTTTACTACTGGGTTTTGGTAAACAGTCTATCAAATTGAAGTAGTTTTCTTCTATTTCTGTTTTAATATATGATTAGCAATAACTGCTGAATTTTATCAAGTGATTTTTGGCATCCATTACTATCATTGTATTTTATTCCCTTTATTTGTTGATGTCGTGACTTACATTGATAGATTTTCTGATGCTGAATGATGTTGTCAGTGTTAAAAAATAAACTCTCCCTTATATGGTGTATTATTCTTTTGGTACTTTTCCCATATCCAGTTAGCTAACATCTTATATCAGATTTTGCATTTAAACTGCTCTGTGATTTTTTTTCTTTCTTTTTAAATTCAATCTTTATAAGGTTTGGGAATTAAGAAAATGCTAGCTCATAAAACAAACTAGGAAGATTTCCAACTTTTTCTTTTGTCTGGAATAGTTTAAATAACATTAAAAATCATCTGTTTTTAAAGATTATGTAAAACTCTGGGGCGCCTGGGTGGCTCAGTTGGTTAAGCGACTGCCTTCAGCTCAGGTCATGATCTCCAGAGTCCTGGGCTCAGGTCATGATGTCCAGAGTCCTGGGATCGAGCCCCGCATCGGGCTCCCTGCTTGGCGGGAAGCCTGCTTCTCCCTCACCCACTCCCCTTGCTTGTGTTCCCTCTCTCGCTGTCTCTCTCTGTCAATTAAATGGATAAATAAAATCTTAAAAAAAAAAAAAGATTATATAAAACTCATCTCCAATATAATCTGTGCCTTGTGATATTTTGTATTTTATTTCTAATTATGGTGAAATGCACATAACATAAAGTTTACTGGCTCAACCATTTTTAAGTGTGAAGTTCAGTGATGTTAAGCACATTCATATTGTTGTGCAACCAATCTCCAGAATTTTTTTCATCTTGTCAAACTGAAACTCTACACCCATTAAACAAAAACTCACCATTTCTCCCTCCCCCCAGTCCCTGGTAATGATGGTTTTTGTCTTTATGAATCTAACTACTCTAGGTACCTTGTAACTATTCTAGGTACCTCGTACAAGCAGAATCATACAGTATTTGTCTTTTTGTGACTGGCTTATTCCACTCCGCTTATTGTCCTCATGGTTAATCCATGTTGTAGCAGGTGTCAGAATTTCCTCCCTTTTTAAGGTTGAATAATATTTCATTTTATATATATATGTGTGTGTGTGTGTGTATATATATATATAATGTATATATATGTATATCTATATATACACATTTTGATTATTCATTCACCCATCGAAAGATACCTGAGTTGCTTCCACCTTTTGGCTTTTGTGGATAATGCTGCCATGAACATGGGTGTACAAATATCTATTCGAAAGCTTGCTTTGAGTTCTTTTGGGTATATGCCCAGAAGTGGAATTTCTGGATCATATGGTGTCTTGTGATATTTTAATGGCAGAGTTTTCATTTCTTTTTAAATCTCTTCTGTTTATTGGTCTATTCAGAATTTCAACTTCTATACTCAATTTTATTAATTTTCTACTTTGCCTGGAAATCATCCATTTCCTCTTGGTTCACATGGATTTTCATAGGCTTACACATGTTATTGTTATAATTCTTTTTTTTTTTTTTAATTTTTTTTTTTTTATTCATGAGAGACAGAGTGAGAGAGAAAGGCAGAGGGAGAAGCAGGCTCCCAAGGAGCAGGGAGCCCGATGCGGGACTCGATCCCAGGACCCCGAGATCATGACCCGAGCCGAAGGCAGACGCTCAACCATCTGAGCCACCCAGGCGCCCTATTGTTATAATTCTTTAATGTTTTCTGTATGTGTGATATATCTCTTTATTTTTTTTTAAATTTTTATTTAAATTCCAGTCAGTTAATATACAGCATAATATTAGTTTCAGGTGTACAATACAGTGATTCAGCACTTCCATACAACATCCAGTGCTCATCACAAGTGCACTCCTTAATCCCCATCACCTGTTTCACTCATCCCCCCCATCCACCTCCCCTCTGGTAACCATCAGTTTGTTCTCTATAGTTAAAGAGTCTGTTTCCTGGTTTGCCTCTCTCTCTCTCTTTTTTTTTTTTTGCCCCTGTGCTCAGTTGTTTTGTTTCTTAAATCCCACATATGAATGAAATCATACGGTATCTGTCTTTCTCTGACTGACTTATTTCTTGTAGCATAATACTCTCTAGCTCCAACCACATTGTTGCAAATGGCAAGATTTCATTCTTTTCTATGGCTGAGTAATATTGTATATTTTGCCTTTTTTTTTTTCCAACCAGTTTTGCCTATTTTGTGGGTCGTTTCAAGAAATCAAGTTTGAGTTTTAATTTTTCTTTTAATTATTTTTTTACTATTATTAGCTTATTTTCTATTAAATTAATTTCTGATTTTGACTTTATTGATCTCTTTCTACATTCTTTTGGCTTAGTTTGTTCTCTTTCTGATTTCTTTGGTTAAATACCAAGATTGCTGTAGTCCTTTTTTTGTTTGTTTAATATTAAAAGCATGTAAGGCTATATTTTTTCCTCTAAGTACAGCTGTGTCCCAGAAGTTCTGCATGGCACTCTGTGTTCTCTTTTTCATTTCTAGATGATTTGCAATTTCAGTTTTGATCTTATTTTTGATCCACTAGTAATTTTAAGAGAGTATTTCTTCATTTCCAAGCAGCTCATGTTTGAGGCCTGGAAGTTAGTTTGATTTGACATTAATATTGCTTGTTTGGGAGTATTTCTTGTAAACAGCATTTGGCTGTATTTTATTAGTTAACTTATTCAGACTTTTGTCTTTCAATAGAGGAATGCAGTTAGTGTAATAACTAACAGTGTAATAACCTGATATACTTAGCTTTACTTCTTTTCTCTTTCTTTTTTTTTCTTTCTTTCTCTCTCTCTCTCTTTTTTTTTTTTACTTTTGTTGGCTTGATTGAAATTCTGGTATTAAAAATGGAGTGGCCAGTTAACTGAAACAAGATGAAGAAAGATTTTGGAAGAAATATCAAGAGTTCAATTCGGATTTTAAAATTTAAGATGCCTTTGAGACATCCAAGTGGAGATGTCAAGAGAGCATTTGGAAATACTGGAATGGAACTCAAAGCAGAGATCCTAGTGAAGGTCACACACACTGGCAGCCATGGATGGCACCCCAGGGGAAGGTGTTCTAAGATGGCCCAGGACCCAGTCCTGAGGAATGTCAACAGCTAAAGACTAGATGAAAGAGGAGAGCCAGCAATAGCTAAGGTGAAAGGCAATGTCCACTGGGGGACGAGGAAAACTCAGACAGCATGTTAGTATAGGGAAAAATCACGTTCAAGAAGGAAGGAATTAAATGCATTATTAAATGCTGGGAGGTCGGGTCAAGTGAGGCCTGAAAATAATCCCTTCGTGTCATAAAAATCACTGGTGACCTTGGCAAGCCTTGTAGAGACCTGATAGGAGTGGGTGCGGGAAGAGCGGGGGGTAAGGAAGTCAGACAAGAAAAGGGAATGGGTGGCAAAGTATCTCTCAAGAATGATGTGCAGTCCAGGGACTTGCTTGTTTTAGATGAGACACCAGACCTTCTTCCATGCTATGGTAAACTGTCCAGCAGAAAGGGGAGATCGAAGGGGCCAGGAAGAGCCCAGAACACCTTGACAGGTGGTAGCAGGTGGGCCAGGGCACCAGCTGAGGAATAGGGCCCAGGGAGGAGGAAGGTCATATTTGCCACTGCTTCGGGAGAGAAGGTGCTTGTGACCAGGGCTCTGCTGCAGATGCTGACGATAAAGGTAGGAGCATAGACTGGAGGCAGGAAAGGGAGGGCCTTCCTGTCTGATACCTTCTCTCATCTGAGTCAGGTCAGAGGTGATGTCATCTGCTGAAACTGGAATGGGGCAGGAGGACCAGATGGTTGGGGAGATGAGAAGGAAATGAAGTAGAAGTTCAGGAGCCTTGGAGAGCAAGCATGGCCTCAAGAGGCCCTCTAGGCAGCGAGGGGCAGTGCAAGGAAAGCTTTGATCTGCCTGATGACCTTGATGTAGTGCCCTTCGTGGCTCCTGCCGAGCTCCACTGCCACCAGGCAAAGTGGCCAGTGAGGGCTGCTCCCCTCTCATTGTTCTGGCTCTTTCTTGCTCACACAGCCTTTCCCTTCATGCGCATCATGTAGCTAGCTAAGACAGGTTGGAACATAAAAGCCATACAAATACCAAGTATCAGGTCTCACACATTTACAATAATTAGCCCCCAAATCTGATCCCCTGATTCTCCTCTTCAGGAACCTCCTTTCCAAAAAGTTGTGAGACCTTCTGGGAATGCTGACACGTGTAACCCAAGTACCTCTGGGCACCATGAGAATTTGAGTTCTGGAAAAAGTCACTTTCTCATCTCTAACAATTCCAGCGTTGGGAGGTGGGGTTGATGGGCCTGAGGTATAGATGCCTCTTGTGTAATTACAGCTGCTGTCTGATGCTCCTGCCATCTTGTCATCCACTCCATGCCTGTGCTTCTGCCAACGCCACCAAGCTGCTGACCCTAGCTGCTCTTATCCTTTTTGACCCAGCTTGGAGATACCCCCTGCTCCTAGTGACCAGCTCTTTCAGAGGGGATCCCATAGCAGAGCGATGAGCCCAGAGTGACCGGGTTCCTCATTTCTACCACTGCTCTCCACTTCCTGGGGCGCTGGTTGGGAGTGCGTCAGGCCCAGCTTAGCACTGTACCTGGGACTTAGCCCACCAAACTCCAGGCCTTGTGGTTCAGTCTGGTCCTGTCCCAGGAACCTCACTCTCTCTCTCCTCCAACATGGCCCCTGTTAGGGACCTCTGTCTTCATGGTAGGTCTGTCCATGTCTGAATCTCAGCTGTGGACTGAGTTCAATGTCTTTCACCAGGGCTTGGGGCTGGGCTTCTATTTCAATATCCCTGACCACTCCGTGATGGTTAAGCTCTCTGAACTCTCTTTTTCTCTGTGACAACTAGGAGAATGGTCTCCTAAGAGCTCACCAGATCCTTGGTTGGGGGGGTGTGGCAGGGCACAGGGATGGCTGGGGGACCTCTCAGGCTGGCTTTTCTGAGTGTGAACTCTGGCCAAGCAGAGATTCTCAATTGTAGGGCCATGCTAGCCCACATGGGGTCCTTGCACAAATTAGAAAAAGGTGCTGTCTCTGAGTGGGTGCAGCCTACACCAGGCCCACGGTTTAGAAAGCAGAAAGAAGGCAGAACTTCAGCTCCCTCCTGCCCCCTTGGCCGATTGCCCTACTGCAGGAAACAGCTATCACTAATGTAGGCAGTGGCTATGCCTACCGACCCAGAGGACTAAACACTATGGAGACCCAAATATTGGGCCGACAGAGGAAGCATGTTTCTGGGCTCCGGTCCCATGCCATCTGAGATCCTGGGGGTGGGGGGGAAGATGATGCCCAAGTGTCCCTCTTTCTGAGCCTCCATTCCTGTATCTAAATTTCAGGAAAGCAGGGTTCATTCCCCTGCCTCTGCAGCTTCCATTTTCTCCAGTGACCCAGTGTAGACTCTTGATACCGTATCTCTCCTCCCACTCCAGGGGAGAGCTGAAACACTCCCCTCGGCGGCTGATCTCATCCCCCAGGCCTCAACTAAATAATCCACACACCCCTCAGCAATAACAGCCTTCACACAGAGACACCCACTTAGAGGAACAGAGAGGAGCTGTTTCCTTAGAGGATTTTGAGACATGGGCCGGGGCTTCCTAAGCAGAGGGATTCCCTGAGAGGAGTCCCTGGAGCCGGAGCCTGCCAGATATGTTCAGTGATAGGAAAATAGTCCAGAGGGTGGGGCAGGAGTGTAAAGGTGGTTGCTGGAAATCAATAGAGATCAGTGGAAATAAGGGATAGTGGTGGTCACAAAGACTTCTTCAGATCTTGAGGAAGGACCTGAAATGATAGGATAAGTAGGGTTTTGTCACCAGGACACTGGAGAGCCTTGGAAGGTTTTTGAGAAAGGGAGTGGCAGAGTCAGATCCTGACAACAGGAAGATGACTTTAGCAGCTTGTGCAGGATGGTGAGGAGGAGGACTTGCCACCCCTGGGTGTGGTGTGCTTACATTCAGTGCTAGTGGAAGACTGCGAGTAGCAGACTTGGAAGATCATTCTGAAGAGCACCTCTATGCTCCCCTTTTCTTCACCCAGTTGAGTATCATTCAGTCATTTCACAAACTTTTCAGATACTGTGTGAGTCCAAGTGCAAGGACAGAGGAGGGCAGGGAAAATCAGGATGAGCCTCCCCTTCCCACCTCCGCCCAGCCTTTTCTCCACCCCTCAGTCAGAATGTGTTTTGGTAAGTGGTGGCTTGGGGACAGCATAAGGGTGACAAAATGTGCCCCTCCCCACCACCAATTAAATTTTTTAAAAAGCTGCCATGGAAGGAGCGAATATTAGTTTCCCGATTTATAAAGCCAAATGGATTAAGCTCATTCATTGCCTGAGGAAACAAAAAGGAAATCTTCAATACCTCTGTGCACATTGAGAACAGGAACAATACTGGTCTTTAGAAAGCAGAAACCTAATTTGGGGGAATCAATTACCCTCTGTGTCCCAGCCTCTGTGGGCTCTCATACTCGCTCGCTCTCAATAGAGATTTCCTGGGAGGTAAAATGTGAAGTTGGTCAACCACAGACACACCCTCGGTTCAGCCTGGCAGACAGGAGGGAAGAACTAGGCAGAGGGTGGGCAGAGTTGGGTGGGGGTGTGCCTGGGTGGCAGGCACCTGTAGAAATAGGGGTAGAGGCAGGGGTGGGGAGGGCTGTAGGATAAAGGCTGGGGATGGGGTGGGGTGGGAGGCAGTCCCGAGATGGGCCAAGGAAGGGGAGCATGGGAACCTGGAGTTTTAAAAGGGGGTGGGCTGGGGGAGCCTGGGGTGGCGGGGGAGGGAGAAGCATAGCCCAGCCGGTGCAGAAACACCACCCACCACTTCCTGATCCTCACATTTCTCTTCTGTGCTCTGCACTTAGCCCATGGGCTTGAATGTGCAACCGGCAATGCCGGGCAGTAATGAAAAAAGAAAGGGGATGGGGCGCCCACCACAGTAGCCACGGAGTCAAATCCACCAAGTCACACACAGAAGCACTTACAATCTCACCATTCCTGCGCTGGGTCTCTAACCCTGGCCCGCAGTCCCCAGACCCAGAGCCACACCCAGCTCGATGCACTCACAGTCACACGCACGGATCCCCCACTCACACCCGCGCGGCCACCGACTCAAACTCCCACCCGCGATCGCACACATTCCGCTACCGCCACGCTCACACGGCGGCTCACCACCCCACACTGCCCTAGCTCTGGCGTGTGGTCACACACACACACACACACACACACAGTCGCTCACACGCACACACTCTGGCTGTGCTTTTGTGTTTTGTCAGAATTAATGAGAAAAGTTCCCGTGCCCTGCGGGTAATTAGTGTCCTTGGAGTTAAATAAGCTAATGGCGGGCACCTCTGGCCCAAGCAATTATGTTTGTGTATTGAATAATTGATTCAAAAGGGGGAAGGGCCGCTAATCAGATCTGAGCATAATGAATTGATTTAATTAACAGGGGAACTGAGGGGCCCTGGGAAACGCAGGCTGCACTCGGCAGAGGCTAGCGCGGCCCGCGCGGACGGAGAACGGGCGCGCGGCGGCTCCGGCGGCGGCTCCGGCGGCGGCTCCGGTTGCGGCTCCGGCCCGGCCCGGGCAGCGGCTGCTCGCGCGGCTCCCGCGACCCCGCGGCGGACCGACGCGCCCCCGCCCCCGCCCCCGGGACGCGCCCGCCCTCCCGCGCTCCCTGCCCGCGGGGCTGAGCTGCAGGCGCCGGTCCGCCCGCCCCCGTCCCCGGCCGCCGTTCGCGGGGCGCGGAGCCCGCGCGGGGCCGGCGGGAGCAGCGCAGGCGGGCGGCGGCGGAGTCCGGGCCGCGTGCCCCTCAGCGTCCTCGGCCCGTGCCGGGCTGGCGCCGCCGGGGGACCATGGTGTTGGACCAGGAGGACGGTAGGTGTCCCGGGTTGGGGGGAGGGCGCGGGCGGCGGCGGCGCGGGCCCTGCCGAGGCCACCCCGCTCGCCTCGAGGCGGCAGCGTCCCCCGCGCCGGCCTCGGCAGCCTCCGGCAGCTCGGCCGCTTCCCGGAAGCGCGGCGCTGGGTGTGCGCGCGGGCGTGCGGGCCGGGGGTGCGGGGCTCAGCCCCAGGGTTCTTCAGCCAGGTCGGGAAGTCACCCGGGCCGCCGCGAGCCCGCCAGCCCCGCACGCTCGGGCCGGGAACTTTCTCTCTGACTCTTGCCGTCTCGCAGACACAGGGAGCGCCTCTGCGACCCGCGCCGCGGGCTTCCCCGCAGTGCCCCCAGCCCCCGAGTCTCCTAGGCTCCCTGGGTGTCTGCGCGTCCCCCCTTCCGCCCCCGACTGCGGAACGGCTCCCCCAGGGGGATACCCAGAGAACCTGCAGGCAAACCGGCACGGTCCTGGGGTCCCTCAGATCTGGAACTTCATAGCTGAGGGATGGGTCACGTTGCTTCACCCCTGGCACGGTTCCGCCAGCCAAGTGTGTCGGGAGGTGCCCTGCTGGCTAGGGTCGGGCCCTGTAACCAGAATATCGGGGAGCGGATTTACCTTGAAGCCAATGAAGTTTAAGCTTCATAGTCCTTCGGTGGTCATTTTGTGTTAGCAGGCTTGTATTCCTTTTCTTAAAGAGCACCCCCGACCCCTAAACTGCATAAGTAAGCTTGGCTCTCAAAAAATATGGATCCACCCCTGAGTCCAACTCACAGCTTTCCCACTGTAACTACCGATCTGCAAGAGAAGACACAGCCTGGCTGCCTCATGGGACGATCCCCAGGGGCTAGGGCAGTTCCTTAGTGCTCCGGGGGGATGAAGCCCTGAGCAGGAGGCTGGGGAAATTTGAGGCTGGGAGGCAGCTGCTGGTGTGCAGGGAAGGGTCTGGCTGCCTGACCTTTCTCTCTGGCGCCACTAGTCCCTTGTCCCAGCCTACCATCTTCCACTGTGGTCTTCAACTGTCTTGGTTTGCCCGGAACCGTCTGGTTTTAGCCCTGAAAAGTCCTGCCTCCTGGGAAACCCCTCAGTCCTGGACAAACCAAGACAGGGTGTCAGCCTACATCCACAACCTTCTCAGAGCTGTTTTGCAGGGGTGGCTGGGCCTTCTTCAGGAGGATGGGAGAGACTTGCTTTCTGGGGGGCAGATTTGGCCTAGGCCTCCACCAGGCCTAACAGATGGTAACTGCAGCTTCCTAGAAGGTCTTCCAGAAACCAAAGGGGGAAAGTTTGTCAACTGTGTACTTCTCCACTCTAGCTAATTGCAAATTCCTGTGTTTAGGCTGCTTTTGTGTTAGTAGAGGGCAGAGCAGGGCATCTGAACTTGGCCAGCAGGCCTCCTGATTGTGCTGCAAAATCTGTGGGGTCACTTGGTCCTGTCAGCTGTGGCGGCCACAGGGAAGGGGCCCTTGTCAGTCCAGATACCTCTGTGAGTTTCACCTGTGAAGCCCACTGGTAACGCCATCTTGGAGACAGCTGCACTGTGTTGGAAGCAGGGCCCTCAGGCTGAGGCACATCTGACAGCCTCCGCTGAGTTCTGGAATATCTGGTCTGCCCAGACCCTGGGGCAAAGAGTCTCCCCCTGCCCCCCTACACACACCTCCCAAACCCAGTGCAGGAACCCTTCCTCAGGACTTTCCTGCCAGGTGCAGGGACAAACTGCTAGGGCCTGCCCCAGACTTTGAAAGGCAGCCAGGAGCACCCCCTTTCTCCTCACCATAACCTGGGGGCTGATCAGCTGGTTTGCCTCTGCTGTCCCTAGAGGCATTTCAAGGACATTCCAGAGCACTCTTGGCAACGTTGACTTGAGAGTACATGCTCATCTCCTGTGGACTGTGTTGGGTGCAAACTACCTCCCCCAGCCGCAGGGGATCGAGGATTCCACCCTGGTGTTGCGAGTGTGCGCCTGGACCTGGAGACAGCTCGGGTGGGGCGTAGGCCCGGGCACAGGGGTTACCTGCCTGCCCAGCAATTCCCCATGAGCTGAGAGGGTGGCTGCTGGATGGGTGAGGCTTATGTCTGGCCCTGTCCATCCAGCAGGCCCCTTCCTGGCTAAGAGCTCCAGTCACCTAAACCCTCCAAGGCTTGCTGGGTAGCTCTGTAAAGTGGAAGGCCTCTGTGGAGGCCCTTTTCCAGATCACTGTGGGAGCTCGATGCTCACAACTGGGGGTGCAGAGAGGGCTGCCTGTGGACACGAGCAGCGCTTCACACACAGCAGCGATCCCCTGCTGACATACCCTACCTGCTTCTTCAGCCCCTGGCTCAGCAGCCCAGGCCTGCTCCTGTCCCTGAGGTGGGGGGCAGAGGGCCCCCGACTCCCCAGGGGGATGCTGATTGGGTAGCTGCTAATTGGAGGCTTGGGGGAGCTGGTGTTGGGACAGAGCCCCAAGCCCAACACATGAACAAGAGAGTGGGAAAATGCCTCCAGCCAGTCAAGTCCTGGTTTGTGGGTCAGGGCCAGACCCTTGAAATGGAGGAGGAGCGGCCCTGGGACTTGAGAGTAAAGCTGCAGCCCTTATGGAGGGATCAGGTAGCACAGAGGCATCTAGAGCCAGAAGCTACCCCTTGCCAGCCTGTCAGGCCCATTGCCGTTGACCCTGTGTGGCCCCCAGCTCCGGCTGGGGTGAGGGGTTGGTACGAAATGTGCCCGAAGCAGCAGTGCCTAAGCCTCCTTCAGACCCTCGGGGTATAGCTCGGGCTGCAGTGGCGGGGGAGACCTCAAGCTCGCAGTCCTGAGGGACAGTGAGGCTGAGCAAAATGGTATATTTAACATCAAATATACTCAAGGACTATTAGGATTAAGTATTCAAGATGAAGGGGAAAGCGAAACCCTCTGAGCTGCGGCTGAGGCATCTCATTAGAAGCAGCCTCTCTTCTATTTTCTCAAAGCCTGACTTCCCCGCTTAGGCTAGAGGAAGATGGGCTGTAGCCCCACTCCCCCATTTCCACCCCTGTCAGGTACCCTGCTTTGGAGCCTCCCGGGGCTTCACGGGCACAGCCTGGCCTCCAGGTCTCATGTATACTCAGTAAGTCCCCCATGGTCAGGGTGCCACAGTTTACAAGGCACATTCACATACATTAACTCATCTAATCCCCACAGCAACCTTGGATAGCGGAGCAGGTCTCCCACTTCACAAACAGGGAAACTGAGGCCCAGACAAAGTGATTTGCTAAGGTCCACCATTGGTAATAGGCAGAGATGGGATGAAATCCCAACTGGTGGTTCTTGCCTTCTCCTTGCCTGGGTCTAGTCCTCAGAAGTGTCTGCCAGGGATGAACCTCTGACACATCTTTTTGAAGCCCTCCTTGGCCTTTAGAAAATCCATTAATATTTCCATTCCCTCTTGGAACATGGTACCATCAAGAGGGAAAAAAAAAAAGCTCTTGGTATTTAAGAGTGGCCTTCCTAGAGTAGGCAGCCTGGGCACTAGCCCCAAGGCTCTTGGGGAAAAGTAGGGTTCAGGAGGAGAGGAGATGGACACTATCTTCCTTCCTGCCTCCTGAGTTACAGAGCAAGAATTTTCAACTCCGAAATAGCAGGAATCTTTTGTTCACTGTGGTTTCGCCAGTGCCTTAGAATAATACATGCTCAATAAATAGTTTTGGAATGAGAAAAACCTTCAAGTCCATGCTGTGCTTGCTCAGAGAGAAGCTGAGACAGGATCCTGCTCCCTATGGAATTAGGATGCTCTTGCGGGGTGGGGGTTGCTGGGGTAAGGGTGATGCTGGAAGACTCAAAGTGGGAGAGTTTGTACCCTGCAGAGTGTTAACTTTGCCAAACAATCCAGGAGGCAACCAGAAGCCTCCGGCAGAGCTGGAAGAAAGGGAGGGTACGAGATCAGAGAAAGATCGCCCAGGTGGGCGGGGGGCGGGGGTCAGAAACTAAGGCTGAGGGGTTGGGAGTGGAAAAAAAGCGTGGTCCACGGGACAAATATCTGGGATGAGGACCCTGGGTGCTGCGCAGAACCAAGCGCCGAGCTAGGGCCGAGCGACCTCCAGGTGGCGCTGCGGAGCCGGGCAGCCGCGCGTCTCCACTCCCCATTAACCCGGGAGGGAGGGGGGCCTCGGGAAATGTGTGCATTTATTCAGTAGCAGGAGTGCAAACCTCATACATTGAGGGAGAAAGGCAGCGGGAGACGGCCGCCGAGATTCCCTCATCTCTTTGAATATAATTTTAGATTGAGATTCAGATTAAATCCGAGGGGAAAACACTTTATGAGGCTGAAAGCTGTGTCGTTGCCAGAGCCAGGGTTATGAGCTATCAAATGCAATTACATTAAGACAGATTATACTGGGCAAATTGAGCCATTTAGAAGGTGAGAATCAAAGAAACGGCTCTGATCCTCTCTTCCCCCTTCTCTCTCCCTCTCCCTCTCTCTCTCTCTCTCTCTAAATTGCAGTTCGTAGTTCCTTGCAATTCTGAGGCACAAAAGTAGGTGAGACTGCTTTTGTATCTGCGAAGTGCTTCGCTCCTGAATGTAATTCTAGCTGAGTGCAATCTAGGTTAAGAGCCGGACAAGCGGGTAATTAGAGCCCGCTCGCTGCCCGAGGACCGGCCGCCCCGCCGAAGCGCGCCCGGAGTCGGCGCCCTTCTCCCGGCCGAGCCGAGCTGCGGCTGGACACGGAGCGCCCGAGATGATGGTGCTGGACAAGGAGGACGGTAGGTGGCGGGCAGGGGGCCGCCGCCCCGCACCCCCTCGCCCCCCGCCGCGGCGCGCGGGAGCACACGCCGGGACGCGGGCGCGCACACGCCGGGCTGTGCCGGGGTTGCCGGGGGCGGGTGGCGCGCCGGGGGCCGGGCCGGGGGCGGGGGCGGCCAGGTGGGGCTGGGGGAGGGGTGAGGGAGCCTGCTGGCTGGCGGGCGGGCGGTGGGGCGGCCGCGTGCAGGCTCCGGTCCCCTCGGATCTCGGCGCAGTGGCGCTCCGCGCGCCGCGTCTGGTCTTTGCGGCGGCTCCTCTCACCGCAGCCATCTCCCTCGCGCTCTGCCTCGCGCCGGCCGGGTAACCCGAGAGGCCGGGAGCGCCGAGCAAATCAGGGGCCTCGGGAGAATCGGACGCCAGAGCTTGCGGCCAGCGGGCGCGCGGGAAGACCGTGCTGGCCCCGGGGCGCCCGGCGGGCGAGACGAAGGCCCGCCGGCCCCTCGGGGAGACAGACGCCTCCTGTGCCGGCCCGCTGTCTCCCTGTCCCCTGAGCGCGCAGGCGGGAGTTTGGCCCCGAGGAAGAAAGTGTCCCGCCACCGGCCGGTAGCACTCGTGCAGGCGAGGCCCGGGAGAATGGCCTGAACCTGACGTGATCAGGAGCCTCAGTGCGCCCCAGAGGTCAGAACACAGGGGCCCGTGGTAGCTGCAAGCCTCTAGCACGTGGTCCCATAGACCCCAAAGCCTTCCTGACTGGAAGGGTCCTGGTATGTTTAGGAGAGGTTGGGGAACGCAGCTCACTTAAGGGTAAAACCAAGTGGGTGCCCCGTGACCCAAACGCAGATGCGGGCGGCCAAACAGTAGGTGTTCCTTGGCTGGCCCCGGGCCCTCCTGCCCTGTAGGTGAGGGTTGCCTGGTGTGTTGGTGTTGTAGGGAGATGATGTAATTGTTGGCACCCATGCTGTCGCCTGGTTTCTACTGGTAAGGAACTGAGAAGGTGGTTTGCACGTGTCACCAGTAATCCTCTTGGATTGATGGTGGTGGCCATTCTCTGACCTTCTACTAGGGAGTCTCCCCTGGGCCTGTGCCTGGGTGAGTGGTGTTACTGACATGGTCACTTGGTGAAAATTCCAAGTTAAGTGACTTGCTCAAGGTCACACAGGACGTGCACTTCGCTGCTACCACATGCTGGTGCCCCTAGCCTCCCCACCGCCTCTGAGACCTCCTTTAGGGAGGGGCATTTAAAGTGTCTGGCCTGGGGGTGGCATGTGGGGGAGCCTTGAAGGCTGTTTCTCAGCATGTATACAGTAAGAGAGGAAAGGGGCAACTAAGTGCTTCTGGCCAAAAGAATGCATTTGCCAGGGGCTGGCCGGGGTGCGACCTCCATCTCTAGTATGCTCTCAGCTCTTCAGGGCCTCTCCAGGATCCCTCTGGGGGCTGTCAGAGGACTAGGCTTCTGCAGTTCTGTATAGAATGACAGGGAGAAGGACCCGGTCAGGCCAGACCAGGAGGGAAGAGGCATTTTGTCGTGAGCTCCCCAGGTTCTCTCAGACCAGTCATGCCCAGAGCTATCCTTCACTTTCCCTCTTGGTAAAATGAGGGGCTTGCAGAAGCCAGTGCAGAGGGCCCCTCCTCGGTGTGTGGAGGTACTCTCCCCATGGGGAGATGTGGACCTCAGGGTATGTCTTCAGCCGTGGTTATTTGGCATGCTTGTTCCCCAGGCTCAAGCCAGAAATGGAGAAAACCCAGGCCCTATACGTGGGAGGCCTCAGGCAGGGAGATTGGTCTCATGCACCAAGATGACCCCACCACTGCCACCTAGGTAGTGCTCTGTGCAGGCACCCCAGAGTTCCTTTGAGCTCGGTGATACTCAAGATTTTCGGATGAGCCCTGGATACAAATAGATACCTGGAGGTCATTTTAGCCAGTATCCTGCCTCCAGACAGCCACCCTTGGGCCTGCGTGTTTCCCCTCGTCTCCGCCAGATTTGCAGAGGAGAGCTCATGATGCCCCTCAGTCCCCCACTCGGCTCAGTCTGAACAACATGGTGCCCCCTACAGTTCATACCACTGAGCTCTGGGGCCCAGAGCACCAGCAAGGTAGTAGGCAGCTGGGGCCCTGAGGAGCCGTTTGATTCTTGTCCTGCCCAGCCTAGAGGTGTCCTCCAAAAGCAATCTTTCTGCTCATACATCTGCCCTCCACTCCCTGTTAGAGGCTGGCCTCCCCTAATTCCAGGAAACCCTGAAGGTGGCACCTTCCATTGGGGAAAGGAGAAAGGCTCTGGATCGACTCATCTGTCCCTCCGAGCCTGCTGCCCGATTTCTTCCTGGCACTTATGCCCTTTCAGCAGGTGGCCCTCTGGGCTAGGTGGCAGCCTTGCCCCCCAGAGCCCCCAAGAAGCATATCCCTCCGGGATGTAGCACCGCACCCTTTGTCTGGCTACAGCAGGGACTCGGGGCTCTTATTAACCACCCCCAATGCCTTTTCTCCACCTGACAGCATCTTGTCGGAAGAGGCCGGGGCTCCTCTGGTTGAAGTCAGGTCTGCTAGCTGCCGAGGACCAAAGCTCTTGCTCTGCTGGGCGGCAGGGCTTTCATGTTGCACTTCTGAAAGATAATAAAATATCAATCGCTTTGCCGTAGCAACGGGTTTAAGAGACTTTCTGAAGTATTGAATCGTCAGAAAAAAAATTTTTTTTTTTTTGCTTTTAAGCACAGTGCATTATTAATAAAGTAATCCATTAGGTCAAGCAGTGAAGGGCCACCACAGAGAGGAAAGATCTGTTTTGCAAATGGTTAAACTTCTGGTTTTAAGATTAATTGCTTTCATTTGGACGCTTGCTCTTGGCCTAGCCATCTCCACTTTACTGGAACTCAGGGTCCGGGCTTTCTAAATGCCATCGGGCCTGCCTGTCAGCAAAGGAAGCCCTGCTCCAACTTTCCCGGAGAAAGAGCCTTTCTTTCCCTGGCACGGGTGCTTGAGCTAGCACTCGGCTGGGGGCCTTCCGGGGGAGAGGGGGCTTGCAGTCTCCAAGGAACAACGGGAGCTCCTGCCCTGAGCCCTGAGAACCAGATTAGTCCTCAGGCCATTGGAGAATCGGCCCTTGAGTACTCAGAGGCAGGCAGCAGAGGGTCCAGGCAACCCCAAGCACAGGGAGAGCCTTGGGTTGTGGGGGGGACTGGGCAGGAGACGCTGCGGGCGCCCTCTTGGGGGTGCGTGCTGGAGAAAGGCAGGTAAGCGGCCTCTGCAGCGGCCCCGTAGGAAGACTGGGGTGACCATAGGAAACAGCAGGCGGATTGCAGAGCTAAACACCAGACATGATTCTGAGAGCATTTTGAATAAGTAAAATTGCCTAAGGAGAGTGGAGCTGGCCTGAGGAGGGCCAGACAGCGAGTCTTCAATTGTTAATGACCGCTATGAGTGTGGCCTCCGCAGTGGACCTGGTTCATCTGCCAGGGCGGGCTCTTGGCTATTCCTGGGGACTGACCAGCTTTTGCTCAGCCCTCAGCAGGACCTCATGGGCTATGCCATCATGCCCCGGAGTGCAAAAGTCCCCGGGGTCTCTCCTAGCAGAGTGTGGCCGGGACCCTTCCTGGCCCCAGAGATGGAGGCAGGGAGTGCGCCCTGATGCTTTTCCACGCATCAGGAGACCCCAGTGGGTCGGCAGGAAGGCAGAGCCCAGCAGGCACTGGTGTCTGCCGAGGGCGTGTAAAGGCCTGGTGAGCCTGGCATCGGGGGGACCAGGCTTGACACTTGCCCGGGGCCTAGAGGAGGGGGGTGTCCATCTGCAGCTACCACTGGCAGCTCGGCAGCAGCTACCTCCTCAGCTGCTGGGGACGAGGCTTCACACATCTTGAGCAGCATGTACAGCTGCTTACCCTTCCTGCCCCAATTCAGCCCGGCAGAGAGCCTATAAAGACGGGTCTCCCTCACCCCCTCCCGGAGCCTTGTGTAAAGAAGCAGGTGCTTCTCTCTCTGTTCCCCGCTCTTCCGTTCATTTGCCCACACGGAACACTAAGGGGGTGGGGCGGGGGACAGGGAAACAACATAAATTGGTCTGTCGTCCAGAATCCATGTCTCGCTAATGTACCCAGATTAACTCAACTGTAAATTGTCTCCTTGGATGGCAATGTCTTGCTAAAAGTTTCCCATATGATTCATGATTTGGATTGCTTTTAACGGCTATTGGCTAAGCAAGCTGGTGACTGTACAAGGTGATGCAATTGGCATTAGTGAGGGGAGGCACGGGAGCGTGTAATGCAGTCAATACTGCATTAACTACTGATGCCCAATTACAGGGAGTGGGAGAGAGCTTTTCAGGAGCATTAGGACTGGGGGAAGCTGAGATCACTGGCCGCCGCTCGCCTAAAAGCTTCACCCTTTGCGTGCCGGGGCTTGGCGCTGACGTGGCCACTCACTTGGCCTCTGTAGCTGCCTTTCTGTCTTACTGTCTCTCTTTTTCTGAACATGTCCCACAAAGATGCTTTTAGCACAAGGAAATGTGCGTTCTCCTAGAGCCGGGGCCTGCCTCTCATCCCTCAGAGAGCTGCTTCCCCACCCCAGCCGGGGTCCCAGAGTCAGACTTGGAGGCCGCCCCACCCACTTCCATTTAAGGAGCCTCCCAGCAGGGCCCCATTTGTGAGTAGGACCAAGAAGAGATCTATTTTGGTCTCTCTCCCTTGGAACAGATGGATGATTGCCAGCGGGCATGGGCGGCCACCCCTCTGTGGTCACGGGCAGAGGAACATGAGGTTCGGCCTCGGCGCAGTGGGCTGTGCGTGCACGGCTGCTAGAGTTGGGAAGTGGCCATGGTTGGACGGGGCCGGGCCTTCTCTGAGCAGAAGACAGAGCTGGGGAGCCTACTGAGGGGCAGGACCCAAGCCATTCTGGGGTCTTCAGCAAATGTGGGCCCCCTCCAGAGCTGCCCCCAAGGAGACAGCAGGCCAAGGCTGCTGTTCAGATCCACCTCCACGGCCCAGAGGAGCCACTGATCGGGAAGGAGACTGGAAGGAGTTAGGGAGGAAGGTAGAGAAAAGGGCATTGGTACCACAGCATGCCAGGAACCAGTGGGCTGGCTGCCACTTCCACCGCCCTGCTAAGCTCTGCAGGTCCAACATGTCCACTGTGGGTTTGTACCCCATGCCCACCCAATGCTCGGGTTACTCTGCCTCTCTAGCGCTCATCTCTACAATGAGAACAGTTGCATCTAACTGGTTGGGTGGTTAATGAGAATGAAATGAGATGATGTCCATGTATACACCTGATAAACCAGGAGGAAGCCTCATGCTGGTGTGAGGTGACATTGTTCTCCACACAGTTACAATATGATCAAATAATCCGGTGCCCAATGTGGTGCCTTGTTCACTCACTCTACCTCTTCCAGTTTATCCATCATGACCACTGATCACTGCTATCCAGGAGGCAGGCTGACTTCACTACTTACCACTAACCAGATCCCCAAGGCAGGTAACGTTGTAGGAAGAAGCCTCCAAGACCCCTCTCTGCAAGCCCTTCCATCTACAGGGGGACAGTCAAGGCTGAAAGTGGGCAGGAGAGTTGCCCGGGCTCATGTAGGGAACCCAGAGCTTCAGCATCTTTCTGGGTTCTCTGCCCAGGTTCCGTGCCCTCTGATCTTTGCCCTGAGGCATGATGAGGCTGGGTGGTAGAAAAGTCCGATTAGGAGGGACATCACCTGTCCTGCTGCCAGGTGCCTGAGCATCCCAGTTGTGGCCCCAGCCAGCCTGCTGACGGCCCACAGGACACAGTTCTGTCCTCAAATGTTAGTCCTGTGGCAGGTGCAGGGTATTCATGGACTAGAGCAGCCCCAGAGGTGCAGATGGCATTTAGCCCATCCTGCCTGCCCGCCCTGCCTGTGGTGGAAGGACGCTGAGGCACGGAGGGCATCCTCCCCGCCTCGGGCTTAACTCTTCCCAGTGCTGCTAGAGTGAGTTGGCCTGGCAGGCCTGCACTCGGGATAGGACCACACCAGTGGAGTCGGCTTGTATTGGCCTACAAGAGCTGATCTTACACCTGTCTTCCCAGCTCTGGAGTTCAGTGGCATCACACTGATAGCGGGAAATCAGCCATGGTGGGACTATTGACCCCATGGACATTGGCGGAGCCAATTGTGAATTGTGTGTGTGATCAGCACACAACTGGATTGCATTCATCTGGGGCTCTGGCCCCACCTATTTCTGTTCTGCTGCCTGGCCTCCCCATCCCCCTGGCATCTTGCTCCTGGTGCCCACTAGAGCCAGGGCCCTGGTCTGTGCTGCCCTGGCGTTGTGCGCAAGACCCGGCTGTGCCGTGTTCCAGGCAGACCCCGCGACTGCCGCCGCGCTCTTGTTCATGGTGTTCCCCCTGCCTGGCATGCCCTTTCC
The DNA here is from genome assembly GCF_054177405.1 of Leptonychotes weddellii. Taxonomy (NCBI): domain Eukaryota; kingdom Metazoa; phylum Chordata; class Mammalia; order Carnivora; family Phocidae; genus Leptonychotes; species Leptonychotes weddellii. Next base: position 43,136,653 of record NC_138379.1, read on the forward strand.
CCTGTAGTTGGCCTTGCAGGAGCCTACAGGTGGCCAAACCCTCTTACAGACCATTCCAGGCCGTGCTCAGAGTCACATCCACCCTCCCGTGGTGGTCTTTTGTTGGAGCGCATTCATTTCGTGTTTCATCTAAGGCAGGCGTCCACAGTGGCCAGCACAACTTGGGGCAAATTAAAAGCAGGGGGTGAGAGAGGACTGAGCAGGCTGGTCCAAGTTGCAGGGGCAGATGTCCCAGAGTGCAGGCCTGCTGGGTCAGATTGGGTCACTAGCTCCTAGCTCCTGCCTCTTCCCAGCTGAACTTCCTTGAGTGGCCTACTGTCTTCAGGCACAGCCTACTGGCATGCTTCAGGAGACCCGGGTGCTAGTCCCAGCTGACTGCGGTGTGACTCCAGACAACTTACTGGGCCTCAGTTTTCACACCTCTGTAATGGGAGCAATGCCTAACTGGCACCTAATGTCCGTGTACACACTTGACCAACCAGGAAGCCTCATGCCTCTGTGCAGTGACCTTGCTCTCTGCACAGATACAGTGTGATCTCTTTGACCTTAGCCTGTCAGTGTTTAGGGCTCATATAAACACTTGCTATGTGTGAACCCTTACTTAAAAGTGAGGTGTTGTGCTCTGCACATGCATCAGCAAGTTATTGCTGCATAACCAACCACCCCACCCCCAAACTCAGAGGCTCAAAACAACAAGCATCCATTTAGCTCTTGAATCTGTAGGTCAGTGCTTTAGGCTGGGCTTGGCTGAGTGGTTTCTCGGGTCTCAGCTGGACTGTCTCATGCCTGGCAGACGGCTGATCTGGACGCTGGGGGTATAAGCGTCCCTCATCATCCAGCAAGCTCTTCCAGCCCATTCTCATAGTAAAGACGGGTCAGGAGGGAGACTGGAAGTACACAAGGTTTCCTGAGGCCTGGGCTTGGCTCTGGGAGGTTTTCGCTTCGGCCACATTCTGTAGGCCAGAATGAATCCCAAGGCCAGCCTGAATTTGGGGGTAGGATGGGGGCGGTCAGAGTCTGCTCTTGAAGGGAGGAGGTGGAAAGTCACATTGCAAAGGGCATGCATGCCTACCAGCAGGAGGGGTAGAGAATTGGGGCCACTTCTGTACTCATTCCACCAAAGCAACTTCCACGTATGATCTCGTTGAATACCCTGAACCACCCTGGGAAAAAGCCACATGTATTATCCTCATTTCACAGATGAGAAAACTGCTATCCAAAGAGGCTGTGTAATTGGTCGCAGGTCCCACACTTGCAAGTGCCAGAGTTCAGGCCATCTTTACTGCAGGGTGTGCTCTGTCGCCTCCCTGTTGCAGCAGGTGGACTGGAGGGAGGGGGGGTTCAAGGGAGACGAGGAGGAGCCAGAAAGAGGATGGCTGGGGACAAGGGGAGGGAGGCTGGCTGGCCAGGGCAGTTTTTCCGGGGCTGACATTGGAGGGCGAGCCTGGAGGGGAACCACAATGAGCTCAGCCCCCACTGCCTTCTCAGGCTTTTCCTCTCTGTCCTGCAATGCTACTGGATGGGTGGAAGGGGTGAGAAGCTCCGTGCTTACCCGAGCTGACTCAAGCCTGGGTCTATATGCAGATGCAGCCAGGCAGGAATCAATTCATTGGTTAGCCCCTCGCCTCAAAAACGGGGCAGTAAGTGGGCTGGTGAGAGGCCTGTGTACATTCATAAACCAGCTGATTGAAAAGCAATATTTCAGATAAATACAAGCCAGCGATCTATCAGTGGTTGTAATAAAACCCAGGCTTCAGGCTGTGATTTTATTTTGAAATAATAAGAATTGCTTGATTCTTTTTACTTGAGTTACCATGGTAATTCCGGCGTGGAGCAGTGTTATATTGATTTAGAAAGTGGACAGTAATATTTCTTTTGTGTTATTCTGTTTCTAGGCCTTGATTTCTAATTTCCACTTGGAGATTACTTTTATAAATTTCTTAAGTCCTTCCACTTTTTTTCCTCTCACAGTATAATTTTCCTCTCATACGCCACTATGTTCTGAGCTTATTGGTTTGCTCTTATTTTAAATTAAACTTGCTGGTTTCAAATATTGAAATGACATCTTTGTCTGTGTCTGTACTTTGGTTTAGCAAAATATTACAGTCTGATGCTTTCTGCTTAATAATTTAAGGGAGGCATTCTGTCGGCCCTCACTGGGTGCTGATAACTTATGACTCAACCAGCGCAGGCCTTAAACTCCTGACATTTTAATATTGTGGGGCGGGAGCAGCCTCCCCTCTGCTCGGAGTCTCAGTGGAGAAACACCCGTGTGGTACCCCAGAAGGGAGTTTTAATAATTCAGCCTCACCGGTTGGTGTGATGACTTGACGGAGAGGGGAGGGAGACCCGTTCTTCCCACGTAAGAGGGAGCAGCTCTGGCCCGGGCTCCTGCAGCCCATGGCTGGCACCTGCTTTGTCCTGTCTCTCCCCTCCCTGAATCTTTAAAAACTCCAATTCCTGATCCCTGGTGTCTGGGAAGGATTGCGTGGGGGCTGCCTACGGGTGCCATCTGGATGCTTGATCTCTGTTTCTCAGCTTCCCCATTTGTAAAGTGAGTGGAACTAGTGTGGGCTTTGAGTCAGACAGACCGTGTTCAGATCCCACCTCTGCCACTTCGTGATTCTGGATAGTGAATTGTAATAGTAGTTCTGACCGGTCAATTGGGTGTGATCACGACTCCCTTTTAGGTCCGTTAAGCCTTCAGTAGGCCAAGCTCCTGATGGTCTTACAAATGGTTGGTACAGTTCCATAAACTTTGTCAGGTTTTAGTGAGGAGCAGGGGAGAAAGCGGAAATGGTTATACTTTGAAACACTTACTCTGCTCCAGACACGCGTGGGGTTCGGAGCCCTGGCAGGATTGCTTTTTGGAAAGGACCTGGGCCTTGGCTTCAGGAGGTGGATCAGCTCTGCCCACTTTCCCGGCCTGCCCAGCTGCAAGCTGGGGGAATCTGTCCTCTGGGCTCCTCATAGTACCCTATAGCAAGGACTGGACTCCGGAGGGAAACTCACAACAGAATGGCTTATGGGGCTGAGATGGGTCTGCAGGGCGCCCCCTCTCTGGCCTGAGGAGAGGCCCCCGTCCTGTGTGGTATGCCAACGTAGTAGTGTATTCGCTACCTATTGCTGCGTAACAAATTATTTCACAGTTGAGCATCTTAAAACAACACCCACTTGTTAATCGCATCGTTTCCGTGGGTCAGGAGTCCAGGTACAGCTTAGCTGGGTCCTCTAGCTCAGGCTTTTTTACAGATGATAATTGAGGCATTGGTTGGGGCCGTGGTCTCATGTCAAGATCCATCTGGGGATTGAGCTTCCCAGTTCACTCATTTGGTTGTTGGCAGGATTCAATTCCTCCTGGGCTGTTGGGCTGAGGGCTTCCATTCCTCACTGACTGTGGATCAGGGACAGCCATCATTTCTGTGCCACATGGGCCTCTCCAATATGGCAGCTTGTTTCCTTAAAACCATCGAGAGAGTGTCTGCTAGCAAGCAGGAAGTCACAGTCTTTTATAAGATATGACACATCTCATCACAGATGTGACATTCCATCACTTTGGCTGTATTTTCTTCCTTGGAAGCCAGTCACTAGGTCCAGCTTGAACTCAAGGAACTGGGGGTATTACACAAGGTCATGAACACCAGAAAATGGGATCGTTGGGGACCATCTTAGATATCAGCCTACCGTGAGAGATCAGCAAACTCTGGCCCCAGGTGGCCAACAGTTTAGCTGCCCCCAGAGAGAATGAAACATCAGCTCCATCCCCAGAAGGCCCGTTGCCTCTGCCTCACACCAGGGAAGGCCACGGATGTCTCAAAGCCTTTCATGAAATCTTCACAGCCCCCTTGGGAGACTGGGAGATCAAACACTAGCTCCATTTTGCAGAGGAGTAGGTTGTGCTCAGAGGGAAAGACACTTGCCTAGGATAGCCCGGCAAGTCGGTATGTGGCAGAGTTCAGATGAGAACCAGGCCTCCACCTCCCATGAGCCTGGGGAGGTGGTGGTAAAGGCACTCCCAGGCCTCCCCGGCCCTGGTGGTGAGAGGCAATAGCACTGACTGTAAGCACAAGCAGGGACCAGGACCGGGGATGGGAACTGCTGGATTCCTCGTGTCACAGGTGGTAGGTCTATGGAGGACATTGGGAGCCTGCCACGCAGCTGTCTGTTACCCTAGGGCCTCTCTTCTCACTCAGTGGTGACCCTGGGAGAGGGGGACGGTGGTTCCTCCCTGAGCCAGGCTTCCTGCAGCTGTTGGACTGAGGCCCTCAACCCCTCCCCGGCTGTTGCCAGGCCAGGGGCAGCCAGCATCTTTGAGGCGGCCTGGGCAGAGACCACTTGAGCAGCTCTTCACATGGGAGCAGGACTGACGGAGGCTCTCCTATGGGCTGGAGCCCAGGGCTAGAAGCCAGAACTCCTGCATCCACAGCCTGGCTCTGCCCCCCCACCCCTACGGCCAGTCTGTCCCTGGGCAAGGCAGGCCCCTTCTGCTCTCTGGGTCTGTGCTTCACCATTTACATTCAGGGGTTGCGGGCTGCTTGCTGCCTAGTGGTCCTGGGTATGGAGACATGTCTGTGGGGAATGAGTGTATTGAGGCCAAGGCCAGGAGAATAACCTCCCTGACCAGGTTTCTTTGTCTTTCTTTGGTGTCCTGGGGTCAGAGAAGTAGAGATCCCAGGTGAGAAGATCTGTCGCCTCCAGCCCTCCATACTTGGTCTTGCCACCTTTGAATCCAGGTGGGCTGTCTCATTTCCAGCTATTCCCAGGCAGAGCCTCAGCTAAGAGCTAGAGGGGACCCCTGAAGCAGGCCCAGAGCCTGGAGGCCAGTGAACCAGAAGTCACAGCCTCAGGCCTAGAAGGACCCTGATTAGTTACCCGCCCCCCACCCCCCTTTTATGGCAAGGATACTAAGGCACCAAGAAGCATCTGGGTCCTCTCTCAGCTGAATGTCTCAGAGATACTTTCTGGGTAGAAAAGTCTGAAGCCCAGCAGAGGCAGACTCCAGCCCATAACGGGATGCTAGAGCTGTACCCCATCTCTTTGCCTGTCGGTCAGAGGCTGTCTCTTATAGGCAGCTCCTCTCACTCCAGCCAGAAGCTCTTCCCCATCTGTGAGGTGTCTTGGCAGGGGCTAAGGCTCTGGAGGAACAGAGGGCAGGGGGCAGCTCTCCCTCAGGTACCGGCTTCTGACCTGGTACTCAGCCCAAGTGCAGAGTGTGACCTGCCTTTCTGCCCCATGGATGTTTTCACACTGTTCTTTGATCCTCAGAATGCTTTATCAGATCAGTGCTAAAATATGCCTGTGTGTGAGAATAACATCTCATTAATATTATTGAAAATGTAAAAATAAAAAATATGATCCAGGAAAAAAAATCAAAATTGGTTGAAATAATTAACACAAAGCAAAACTGGCAACAGTTAAGACTGCACCTGGCAAAATATGTTATTGACTAAAAATTGACGGAGGAATCAAATCTTCCTGAGAAAATTTAGATCTGCCAGAGTTGGCTCAGGAGATATTTTTTGGTAAAATAATTATCACAGAAGAAATCTCAACGGTGTCAAAAGCTGTAGTTAATAAGATTTAATATGAGCCAAAAACTGATCATGAACCAAATAGTCACTTTAAATTTAAAAATAATCAATCCCAATGAAAATAATTCCAAAAAGGAATTTTTTAAAGAAAATTGTTTTAAGTGCCAGGAAAAAAAAAAAAAAAAGGAATTCTAGTAAAATAAAAATGGGGAAGGGGCAAAAAAAAAATCTTCGTTTAACACTAGTGACTAGAAAATTGATCAAGGAATCAAACTGACTTAATGAAGCTCATTAAGAACTACTTTCTTGACAAAAAATCATCAATGTTAGTATAATTCTTATTAAAATATATGGTTTAGCGGCCAGTTCCTAGTAGTAGGTGCTTAGCAATTATTTGTTAAGGGAATGGTGAGTGAATGAATGAACAGGCAAAGGAGGTTGGGAGGGGAGCAGAGAGGATCACAAGGATTGCTTTGTCTCCTTTTTAAAGATTTTATTTATTTATTATTTGAGAGAGAGAGCGTGCACATGCAGGGGGAGCAGCAGATGGAGGGGGAGAGGTAGACTCCCCACTGAGCAGGGAGCAGGGCTTGATCCCAGGACCCTGAGATCATGACCTGAGCTGAAGGCAAACGTTTAACCAACTGAGCCACCCAGGCACCCCAGACTTACACTTTGTTGAGACTATTTGTACTACTCTGGCATGTTTTCCAGCACCACCCAGCAGTTCTCCAATTCTCAGTGGACACAGACTAGGTGTCCTACAATTTAACTCAATTCTGACACTATCTAGCTAATAATATATTAGCTCCTGCAGGTTTAAGGGCTCAGTCCCACAAGACTGCCCCCACTTCGGAGGCCAATCACAAATCCCAGTTGTCATCTCTACTTCTGACCAGCCTGCTATAAATCGGGGTTCCCACAATCCCCTCCTCAGGTTAGAGAATTTGCTAGGAAAGCTCACGGAACTCAGGGAAACATTTTCTTACATTGACCAGTTCGCTGTATAGGATACAGATGAAGAGGTACATAGGGCGAGATCTGGGCGGGTGGTTCCCAAGCCCAGGAGCTCTGTTCCCCAGGGAACTGGGTTGCACCACCCTCCTGGCACCTGGACGCATTCACCAACCCAGAGCTCATCAAGTCTTGTTCAAGAGTTTTTGTAAAGCTTAATCTCCAGCCCCCTCCCTGTCTTTCCTGGAGGTCTGTCAGTGCATAGGGCTGGAAGTTCCAGCCTTCCTATTGCTTGGTCTTTCTGGTGACCAGGACCAGCCCCACCCTGAGGCTAGCTGGGGGCCTCGCCTTAAGTCACCTCGGGAGTATAAATGCAGGTGTGCTCAGAAGGGGCTCCTCATGAATCACAAAAGATAGTCCTATCACTCAGGAAACTCCAAGGATTTTAGGAGCTCTGTGCCAGGAACCAGAGACAAAGACCAAATATATTATACCACAGCTACTCTGGGGAAAATAAATCAGAGGAGATAACATTAGGGGCAGCAAAAACAGTGCATGATGTGAGGGGGGAAGCATTCTTCCTTTTGAGCTTTCCAGGGTGTCCGCTTCCCACCCCTCCAGCCTCAGACTGCTCCCTGCTCCTTCCTTCCTTCGTTTAGTTTCGTGAGCCTGCAGTCTGGGCATGTGAGGGGGCAGGGTGCAGATGGGGGTCTGGGTGGTCAGAGAGGAGGCAGCTGAAGTCCAGGAAAAGAAGGGTAGAGGGCATGGCTGGAGCTGTGGCCTTGGGAATGTGGTGGCTCATCTGAGGTTTCCCAGGGATCAAGATCCCGACTAGAGCCTCTTAGCTGCCAACAGCAGGGCCTGAACTTCCGGAGTTGAGCCCCAGGGAAGGCAGACTAAAGGTCCTGGCTGCACACCGGGCCTCACCTACCTCCGTCCCAGGGGCCCTTGCTTGCTCTGCCCAGCTTTGGCCCGAGGCTTCCCCTGACCCTCCCCTTCCTCTCTGTTGCTGCCCCATGACTGGACCGAGATCCTGGCTTTCCAGGCTCCAAAGGAATGATCTGAAGCCCATGGGCCTGAGGCAGGCAGGAGCACACCAGGGCAGGGAAGCAGCCAGTCCAGACCTGCCTAGCCACCCATGGGCCAGCTCCTAACCCCTCTGCTTCGTGTGATCTGTCCTTAAAGAGTTTCTTGGCCCTCCTAGCTCTGGGCCAATTTTCTTTCTCAGACTGGCTTCCATGAGAGCTTCTGATTCTGGGAAAGAGCTACGTATTTCTACCTTATCTGTATCTGATGTAGTCTGCCCCCTAATTATATATATAGCTAAGATGGGCCCTGAGAAGAACAGAATCTTTGTGTCTCAGGGCACCTCCGTGTGGTGCAAAGGAGTCTAAGGTCTTGCCTCTGCAGTGAGCTGACTCTCAGGGGCATCCGTGGGTGGCCCCGCTCCTGCCTGGCTGCCCAGGGCCTCGGAACCCAGCCGGCCCGCTCCATCCTGTCTCGGGACCACAACCTCTTCTCTGCAGGCCCCACATCCCAGCAGCTGTGCTTTCTCTTACGGGGGGTAAGGCTTTGGATTCCCTCCGCCAAGAGGAGAGAAACCCCCAGAGCATCAGCCCAGATGCAGGCAGATTTGAAATCTCTCAAATTCGCTAAGAGCAACAGCGACTGCAGGAGCTGGTGACAACTTCCTGCAGAGGCGGCTTTCTTTGGCCTTGGGAGGGAGGCAGTCGGTGTGGGCTTTGGATCCCAGTCCTGCTCTGCCTTCCTCTGGTGGTGAGCTGTCAGGCAAGTCTTGCTCTTCCACCCAGCGCTGTGTGACCCTGGGCCGCACCATGTGTCCTCCCCGAGCCTGTTTCCCCACAGGGAAACTAGGGCCCAGAGCGGCCTCCCTGCCCCTTGCGCAGAACTCAGATGGGAGACTATGTTTGCGTGAGTTTGGCCCATGGGACAGCACTGTGCCCACCCGAGGAGTAGTTAGAACATGGTGACTGCATAAAGGGAAGGTAGCTTCCACCCCTTACGCCTGAGGGGTCCCCTCAGCCCCAGGACCTGTAGGACTTCGGAGAAGTTTGGAGAAGCTGGGGGATCGTATCCCTTAAGGGGCTGCTTCCTGAGACAAGCAGCCCATGATGAAGCCATGAAGACTCATGGAACCAGGCTCATGCCTAGAACCCGGGCTTATGTCCTCTCGTCCCCATGGCACAGACATCCTCCTCTAGTGACCAGAGCTGTCCCGTCCCCTCCTTGGGGCTGGTCTGTGTGCTGAGATGAGGCCTGAGGTGCCCCAGCTTTCAACCTCCAGCCTCTGCGTGGCGGGGCGTGCCTGTCACGGCGTGGGCCTGGCGCCCCCTGTTGGCCAGGGTGCTTCATCTTCTTGAGTCACCCTCTCAGATGAGCCGCAAAGGAAGCGGTCCTGAGCCTGGGCACTGTGTGCGCGCTCTTCCTCCAGCAGTATTCGGTATTCGTTTCACCCAGAGGTAGCCTTGCCCAGTTCCTGCCTGGCCTCCATAGCCTGGATCCAAGCCTGCACACCCCTGTCCCAGGGGGGCTCCCAGGCTCTGGGAGAGGGCAGCCCTCCTTAGCTGAGCCTGGGCTGGGAGCCTGGAGGGCCTCACTGTGATCTTATTCATTATGCACATAGCCTAACTCGTGGTACCCAATGTGGGACAAGCTCAAGGTCTGAGAGAGGCACCCTCCCCCATGGGCACGCACAATTTGTGGGTAGGGCATAGGCCTCCGAAGATGCAGGAATTGCAACAAAAGACAAAACGTGAATGCAGTGGTGGAAGCAGACAGATCAGAGGAGAGTGGTGGATCCCTGGGAAACAGGGCTGGAAAAGTGGGTTCAGCCAGATTTCTGGATGGAGGGACAAGGAAGGCAGGCAAGGGGATGCTCTGGGGAGCAGCCAACGGGAGATGGGGGGAGCAGGGCCTGACTTCCCTGCGAGGGCTGACTGCTGCACCTCCCAGGCATCCTCCCCTGACCCTAGGACTCGACCTTCTTTTCAGCTGGTTTCTCCTGTTCTCAAAGGGGTGTTTGTTTTGTTTTGCTTTCTAATGGCTTTATTGAGATGTTTTTAAATGTATAATTCAGTGGTTTTTTATGCTTTAAAATGTATAATTCAGTGGTTTTTAGTGTATTCACAGTTGTGCAACCATCCCCTCTACCTAATTCAAGAACATTTCCGTCACCCTGAAAAGAAACTTCATACCCATTAGCAGTCACTCCCCATCCCCGCCCGCCCCCCGCCCCCCGGCCCCGGCAACCACAGATCTATTTTCTGTCTCTGTGGATTTACCTGTTCTGAACTTTTCATATAAGTGAAATCATACAACATGTGGTATTTGTGGCTGACTTTTTTCCTAGCCTGACATTTTCAAGGTTCATCCATGTTGTAGCATGAATCAGTACTTCCCTTTTATGACCAACTAATATTCCACTGTGTGTACATATCACATTTTATTTATCCACGCATCCTTTTTAGCTATTGCGAGTAATGCTGATACAAACATTCGTATACAAGATTTTGTGTGGGCACATGTTTTTACTATTTCTTGGGTATATGCTTAGGAGTGGAATTGCCGGGTCATATGGGAACTCTGTGTGTAGGGATATGTGTTTTTCATTTCAAATAAGCAGTGCCTGAGTATTTCAGAGAGAAATCCTTGGCTGTCTGAGCTTCCTTGCCTGGCCCCTCCTGGGCTGCTAAGTTTCGGGGGAACCCTGGGTAAGTCCTTTCCCCTGCTGGCTTCAGTTTTCTGATCTGTGACATGGGGTTCTCAGGGATCCCTGCTCACCTTAAGGGCCTCTGTTAGTACTTGTTACTTCCACAGCATGTCAGGGATTGCAAAGCATTCTGCTGCTGTTAGCTACTTTGGTTCCTTAGCCCTGTGAGTTGGGTGTCATGTTCCCATTTTGCTGACGGGGAAGGCAAAGCTCAGAGAGGCCAAAGGACCTGACTGAGGTTACATTGTGGGCCAATGACAGAGCCTGACCTTGACCCTGGACTCATGAGAGTCCAGCTCCCTTGCCTGAACTCCTGCCTCACGTGTGTCTCTGGGTGAGGCCGGGCTCTACACTCCGGAAAGGCCTGCCTGAGCCACCACCACGTTTCATGCCCCATCCTGGGCACTGGGAAATGAGGCCCCAGACATGGCCCGATGAGGGCTCCGAGGTAGAACGGTGCTATATGAATAAGGACTTGGCAAAAGTCCACTTGATAGCTGCGTGTCTTTGGCTAAGTCGCTCCACCTCTGTGAGCCTCAATTTCCCCAACCATAAAATTGGAACTGTAATTGCTACTCCTCACACTGGGGAATGTGCTGAGATGCTGTATATGAAGGGGCAAGTGTGCCTCCAGGAAAACAGAAGGTGTAACCTACACCCTTCGCACAGGTGGAGAGCTTGGAGAGGGTACAGAGTATTGCTGGACCATGGAGAAGTGGCTGGGCGGTTCAGGACCGATGCTAAGGAGGAGGCATCACCTGGGCTGGCCAGGAAGGTGAGAGGTGGGCGGTCTCCCGGGCAGGCCCAGTGTTCCCCAGCTTGGGGCTGCCAGAAATCAGGAGGGGTTTCCAGGGGACTCAAGAAAGAGCTCCCGCCTCCAGGAGAGTGTGTAGACAGGCCCTGCTGGTGCCCCCAATCCTCTCCCCGAGCCGGGCCCGTAGATGCCTGAGAGGGGGGGCTTGCATGACTGCCTTACTTACCCCGAGTGGTAATAAAACACTTTAAATTTATTGTGACATTTGGATTTAATTAAAAAGTACACACTTAGGGAAGTAGAACACAATGGGGAGAGAGGCAGGGTGGCTTTTCCCCTCCTTTCTTCCCCAAACTAATTAACGTTGTATTTTAAATTGTTTATGTGCTGCTAATCATCGTAATAAATCATTTATACTGAAAAAGACACACTCGGCTGTGCCCGCCGCGCGGGTTCCGCTCGCCGGCCTCTATCGCGAACAAATTGATCTGGAAGTGAATTTATTAACCACTGGGGAAGAAATCATTAGTGCTTTCTCTAAACATTCCCCAGGTACGCTTTATTGCTGCAGTTTATGCTGTAACTAAAAGGAGCATTACCCAAGCCCATGTTGTAATTTCCTTGCAGAGCTGGCAGCCCACTCCCAAGCTGGGGGGCGGGAGGGGTGGGGAGCCCTGGCCTCCTCTCCCATATGTGGTCCGGCAACCCCAGCCCTTTCCCTGTGCTCCTCATTCCAAAAGGGGCTCCGGGCTCCCTGGGAGGTCTCTGTGGGCCCGAGGCTTCAGCCACCCCTTCTGTCGTCTCTCAGCTGAAGAGTAGTAATTCACAGTCACTCGTGTTTATGTCTCAGGAGCGTGGCTTAAAGGAACAGTGGCCTGAGATTCAGAGAACTGGGGAGCAGGGGTTGTGAGGTCACTGGGGCCAGAGAGGCTTGTCATGGACCTGCTTCTCCACCCAGAGATGGAGAAGCCATCAGTGGTGGGCCGATCATACCCTTGGAGGAACAAATGTGGCTGAGCAGGGACCCAGGCAGGAGCAGGGGGACCACAGCTGAGGCTGCCAGGAGCGTCCTCTGCCGGCCCGAGCCTCCAAGGCCTTCCTACTACGGGCCTGGGGGCCTTTTCCAGGGTTTGGCTGAGCAGTCTGTTCTGCTCAGCTGCCTGATGAGGCCTGCTGCCTGGTGTGTCCCTGTCCATCTCACCATGCCAGGCCCAGAACGATACTCAGCACTCCACGATTGTCAGCTCCTTGGTGGCAGACACCATGCCTTAGATGATACGGCCTGCGGCAGCCACACCAGCTCGCCCAGCAGCCAGCTTGCCCTACCGACTCACATGCAGGATACTTTCTTTCCCTTTGCGCTGGGGGCTGCAGACCACTCTGACTTCACAGGGCCTGCTGTCCAAGACACACACTCAACAGCAAGCTTTCTCCCACCCGGTTTCTGGAAGGGAAATCCACTTCTGAACCAAGATCTCTCTGGGAGCCCGTGGCTGGTCTAAGATGCAAATCCTGCCTGTCCGACTCCCAAGGTCTTCTTCTAAATGGCTTCATCCACTGGTGACCCACAAGCCTCCTCAACCAGGTTGGGAGGGGGACAGGGATCTGGCCCACATAGGCCTTGCCTTCAGCTTCTTTCAGCCAGGTCTACAAAGGAGGGTGGAGCAGCCCCCAGGGTCTCAACAGGAAGCCTCAACAGGCACCTCAGAGGTAGTGCTGGGTCAGCAAGAGCCAAAGGGGCTCCTGTCCTTGTGACCCCTGGAGGTGGGGCACTTGTCCTCCCTTCCCTCGGCCAGCCGGTGGCTAGCAGATAAGTTCTGGATGCTTCGAGAAGGAAGCAGAACCCAGCATCTGGCTAGGCTGAGCCTGCCTGGAGGGTCCCCTCCTTGTGTCTGGAGAACACATTTAAAAGTTTGAATTCAAAATTGATTTTGAAGGGCCCTAATCTCTGATCCCCTGGTGCTCACGGTGTGTCTGCAGCTCCTGCCAGACTCTCGTTTTCTGGTTCAGCGCGTTAGTGCTCACGTCCCTGATGGCTGTGAAATTGAGACTCGTCTGAGAGTCCATGCCCTCCTCCTCCTCTGCAGAGATTGCAGGCCCCTTGGGAGCCCTGTTCCGTTAGATGGGTGACGTGGGCTTTGCGGGTGTCCAGGGAGCAGCTGAGTTGCTGTCTGGGGAACACAGCTTCCAGACGCTTCCCTGCTGATTCCCCACAGCTGTGCAGCTCCAAGCAGCATCCTGTCAAGGGGCCTGGGGGCTTGCTTCAGCAGCCCAGGATAGGATAGGGTTTGGTGGAGGCTACAGATGAGAAAGGCTTGGGCCTGGGGTTCCCTGTAGTAATCCCTTCTGTAGTAATCTTTGGGGGCCTTTTCTTCCCATTGGCCCCCAGAGGCTCAGACTTGGCTGGGAGGGGAGAGTGGTCACACCCCTAAGCCAAAAGGACTCTCAGGTGGGGAGTAGGGGAGGCTAGGTCTGTGCCAGGGGAGGTGGGGTGTCTAGGCCACAGGCACAAAGGGAAAGACTGAGCTGCTGAGGTTACACAGATGACTGAACTTTGGGGCTCTACGTCCACCCCCTGAGGATTGGGATGGAGTATTTATGTGCAAAGGGACATTCAGAGGGGGACTTCATTCCTCACAGGTCTGCAGGGGTTGAAGAAGAGGATTGCTGTCCCTTGATCTAGGGGTAGAGGGTTTATATTTGCAAAAGAGCTGTCATTTCTCAGTTGGAGCCCTGGGCTGGGCATCTCATTATTCCAGATTGAGGATGGCAGGACCTAGGCACTGCCACAGTTAGCTCTGCTTTGGCAGAGCCACAGAGCTATAGATGCCTAGCGGGGTGCGGCATGGGGCAGCAACACGCCCGATTAAGGCTCCCATCTCTGGGGAGCCTGCCTATCTGCATCAGTCCCCTCTGGCCAGCAGACTCTTACCAATAATATCTGGATAGATTCTGCTCCGTCTCTCTATTCATTAACTGAACTGATAGTTAAAAAGGGCTCAGTGCTGGAGACACAGTGGATGAATAAGACAGGACTCCCAAAGTAGGCCTTTGTGGCACTTTCATTCTCATGAGAGAGACCGATCATTTGTCGTAAGTACAATCACAAAAAAAAAGTAAAACAATTACAAATTATGTTTAAAAACTCAGAAGGAAGTGACCAGGGAGTCATTTCAGTAAGGAAATAAGGTGATCGAGGAAAGCCTCTTTGAGGAAGTGACATTTAAGCTGAAGTCCAAGGATGAGAAGGAGCCAGCCACATGAAGAGGCAAAGAAGGGTATTCTGGGAAGGGGGGGGGACAGCATGTGCAAAGGCCCTGAGGCAGGAGGGAGATCTGGAATGTGGCTGGCACACAGTATGGGAGGTGGAGGCAGGGGCCAGACCGCATGAGGATATCATAGGCTTGTTGAAGAGGGTGGATGTTATTCTCAGCCCACTGGAAATTATGGAAGGGTTTCAAGCTGAGCAGTGACCTGACCTACTTTGTTTTGAAACATTTCTGTAGCTGCTCTGCGAAGAATGGATTGTAGCTAGTAGACATGAGAGGCTGGTAGGGAGCTATGCCGATAGTGTGGTGAAAGATGGTGGTGGCTCTGGAAATGGACGTGAGAGGCAGGCTGGGGAGTGGCAATCAGCAGGCGAGAGGGAGTGAGGATGATGGAAGATCTGAGGGTGACCCTGAGTCTCTGGCCTGAACATCTGGGTGGGTGACAGTGTTAGTGTGATGAGGGGAAGCCTGGGGTACGGGGACAAGAGCCGGGTTTCGGGGAGGAGAGGTAGAGTCCCGTTTTGGACCTATTGCTTTTGAGGTGTGTCTGGGACTTACAGAAACAACCAGAGAACTGGAAGAGAATGCCTGCACTCATCCTGCAGGTAACTATGCACTTAGCTGAAACATCATTCCCCTGACGGACTCCAAAGAACACCTGCAGCTTCTAACGTTTCTAAGTCCCCCTCACCGAAGAATGGCAGAAACGGCGTGTCTCTGGAGAGCAGGTTCCATTTGCACCTGCTCGAGTGCATCATCCAGGCCCCTGCAAGGTCTAGACTGGGTCCCCTAAAGCCACCACCAGACACCAGGCTGTGCTGGGTTTGGCGTCCCTCAACAGCGAGGGCCGATGAGATGTGCAAGGAAACTCCTCAGCCCCTTCAACTCCAGACACTCGAGGGTCACTGCAGGGTCAGGCTTTAGGACACATCATTCTGAAGGAGGTTTGAGCCCCCAAAACGTGCTGCAAAAATACACCTTCATAGGAAATGGCTCCTCTGGGGGGCACTGGGGCCCAGAGGCCTGTCCTGCCCTGATGTACCCCACAAGGGGTCTTTAGAACTTTCCTCTTTTGCAAGGACCAGATTGGGTCCAAGCAGAAGTTCACTTTCCCCACCACTTAGGAAAAAGGTGATGCCATTCTGCCTCTGGCAGGGAGATAGAGCAGGAAGGGGGTGGGGCCAGACGCCTGGGTCCCAAGCCCCCACTTGGCCACTCCCAGGCTTGCCCTTGGGCAGGTTGTGTGATTTCTCTGACCTTCGGGTCATCAGGAAGATGAGAGTTAGCGAGTGTAAAGCACTGGGCACAGAGTGGGCAATAAAGGCTATTGTCATGCAGTTGGACGTGACAATAGCGGCTGCAGGTGTATGGGGACAGCATTGGATGGTGCTTCCCCCTGCCCTGCTGTGGCGGACTGTGGAAACTGGAAGGGACCTAACACTTTAGAGAAGGCAATTATTGCTGGACCTCCTTTCAGCTGCTTACCCTGAGCTGGGCCCTACTCTAGGTCCCCCTCCCTCCCCTCTTCCCTCATTCACACACCAGCCCCTGGCTGTTGATTGAGGGCCCCCCCCAGCAATTGGGGTCTGGGTCTGGAGCCCCCAGCCCTCCCCTCACAGCTCGGCCCACCCCCCTGAGGACATGTGCCGTCTCAAGGCTTCTTTGTCCCTCTCCCGGCTGCGATGCAAACATCTTAGGTCTGCCTCTACTCTACTCTGCCTCTACTGCCTTCTGGTCCCCATCCCCTTTCTGGCCCCACCTCGAGGCCCTTCCGAGGTCCCACAGCAGCTGTAGCTTCTGTGGGACCGCCAGCTGAGCAGAAGTGGCCTGTGACCCACCAGACCATGTGGACTGTGCCCTGCCTGGGCCATCATTTCTCCTGTTCTTATCCCAGGCCCTGCTCTAGGCGTGCCCCCGGCCCTCACCCCAGATCATTCTGGCATCGAGGCCACACGGGGGACCCAGACGCCGCCCCAGTGAGCCTTCCTCAACCCGTCTGTGCAGAGAAGCCATGGGGCGTGGGCTGGATGAGAACCTGATCTCCGGAGTCCTCCAGGGGGGAATTCAGTCCCTGCCCTGCGGCCTCCTAGTTGTGTGACCTTGGATAAGGGCTTGAACCTCCCTAGGCCTCTGCTTCCTCGTCTGTTGAATGGGGGTCATCATTAGGACGCCAGAGTGAATCTGAGGATTCCCTGAGATCACGGGTGTCGTGAGTGCTGAGTAAACAGTGGGTTTTATGAAGAGGCGTCCAAAGTCCTGGCCGAGGGGTGCCCATCTCAGTTCTTTATTTTTTTCTTGGAGGTGTAACGTGTATGCAGTAAAATGCACACGTCTCAAATGTTCAGTCCAATGAGCTTCTCCGTTTACGTGCACCCCTTTAAACACCACCCAGATCAAGACTGGGACATTTCCAGTTCTTCACCGGGCTTCCTCACACCTCCTGCCAGGTGATAATACACACCATTATTCTGACATTTCTCAGCGCAGATCGGTTTTGCCTGTTTGTGTAATACATATAAATAGAATTATACAGTATATACCTTTGTGTCTGGCTTCTTTCAACATTATTCCATCTGATTCATCCATGTTGTAGGTGTATCCGTGATTCCGTCTTTTTCGTGGCTGTGTGTTACTCCATTGTGTGGGTGCACGATAGTGTATTATCCATTTTACTGTTGATGGGCATTTGTGGTGTTTGCATTTGGGGCTGTTATGAAGAAAACTGCTCTGGACATCCTTGTATATCCTCTCTGGTGGGCATAAGCTGTCATTGCTGGTGGGGGTAAACCTAGGAAGAGAATTGTTGGATCAGAAGACATAGATCATTTTTCTTAGCTGATTTTTTTTAAAAGATTTATTTATTTGTCAGAAAGAGAGAATGAGAGAGAGGATGAGAGAGAATGCTCACAAGCAGGGGGAGCGCCAGGCAGAGGGTTAAGCAGGCTCCCCGCTGAGCAAGGAGCCTGAAGCGGGACTCGATCCCAGGAGCCTGGGATCATGACCTGAGCCGAAGGCAGATGCTTAACCGACTGAGCCACTCAGGCGTCCCTTAGCTGATTTTTTTAAGCCACTATATCAAACAGTGTACTTCATGTCCATACATTGTACTTCATGTCCATTCATTTAATCCTCAGAGTAATTCTTTAAAGTGGGCTGTCCTCATTTAGCAGGTAGGGAAATTGAGGCAGAGCTGGGAAGTGATGGAGCCAAAGTTCAAGCCGAGGCCATCTGTCTGCAGGGCCCACAGTCTTTGGGTCTACACCGCCTGCCTCTTCTCCCAGACCCCCTTGAAGGGACAGTGCCAGAGCCAAAGGGGCCAGTCCTCCAGTGAGCTGGCCGCCACCCCCAGCATCCCTCCCCTGGCCCAGTGGGGAGTTGGAGGCCACGGGAGCCCGACTCTTCTCCCTCATCTCACGCAATGAGCACACCACCTGCAAAAGGGTGCGCGGAGGGGTAGTAATGAACGTGCTCTAGGTGGCTGTAGCCTTGCGTTTCAACAGTTGTTCTCATTGGCTTTTGATTCCAAATGAGTAGGAAATGCTATTAGTTCAGGCCTCGCCTGCCGCATGGCAAGGCCCTGGGATAGGAGTGCAGTGAGACGAGAAATTGTGGAGATAAAACTGGTGTGAAATGGAGGCTTCTCACAAGGCTGGATGTGTCCGTGCGAAATGAAGTTACTTCTGAGAAAACGAGATTTAAAGAGATTCTGCAGAATTAGATTACACTTTCAAATTTCCTTATTAAACAGGATTGATGCCATGGAGGGGCCGCTGGCTGGTTCTGTTTGGGACCCTACTCTGCCGTTCTAGGCCCAGGCGCGGGCCCATGTGGGCACAAACACCTTGCACGTTGGCCGCGACCCAGATTCCCCAAGCCCGCAGACCCCACCCCGCCCCCAGCGGCTGGAGAGGGGATGCGATATGTGGGGCGGCCTTTCTGGAGAAGAACCAGCGCTCCCAGGGGTCATCTTGGGTAAAACCCAGGGGCTCTCGCCCTTCCATTTCCTTGGGAAGGTGGTGTTGAGAACAGGGGCACCAGGCCTTTTACTCGTGGATTTTGCTCAAATCAGAGCTCGATTTGAGCTACGATCTACTTTCTGGAAATGTTGGTTTTTTTGAAAGGCAGTAAAGGTGCATGTGACTGCTTGTGCATAGATGTGTGTAATGAGCACGCCCATCATGCGTGTGCTCGGATGCGTGGATGTGTCTGAGTACTGTGCTGGGTTGTGGAATAAACCACACGGTCCCCCCTCTCGTGGACCCAGCCTACATGCATGTGATTACGTGTCCCCACACAAGTATCCGTGCGCTGCTGTGCGAGTCCTGCGTCCGTGTTGCTCTCTGTTTTAACGCCTCCCTCCTGGGTCCGCGAGCACAGGAGGTTCCCGGCACACAGCCTGACCGCACAGCCGATCAAGCCAGTGCTTGGGCCCTGGAGACAGCCGGCCAGGATTCAAATCCCAGCTCTGTCCCGTACTAACACTGTGACCCCTGACAGGCTGGAACCTTCCTTGGGTCCTGTTGGTAAACTGGGAATAATAATAATAACGGTATCTATCTCACAAGGCTGCTGTAAGCCAAGCACTAAGAAGCTGAGCCCTGCTAGCTCAGTCAGCCTTATCTCCCAGCAAGTTGCCCTTAGGCCTGGGGGAGGCCAGCTTCTGCCCTGGGTGGCCGTGCTGTGGTGTGGAGAAGCACTGCTGGGACACTTACAGAGATGACGAGAAATGCCAAGGTGACACCTGGCCGCAGCCCCCAAGGAGCCTGCCCTGAGCTGCCACAGTGATCTCTTCCCACCTGCTTGCCTGTCATCCAGGCGGGGCTGCTTCCTTCTACGCACGTCCGCCGTGACCACGGGACTGCCCTTTGGGTCACGCTGGACTCTAGCTGGTGCCTGTGTGACTTTAACCAGGGTGGCACACTCAAATCCGTGTATTTGCCTCAAAGTTCGTGATCGTCACTATTTGAGGGACCTGAGATGGAGCTGTGACTAAGGTCATCCCTTCCCCTGTGCCAGATGGGGTGACACTAATCAGAGCTAACTGTTGACTGCCGGGTCCAGTCAGTCCTGAGCACGTCACATAGATTTACTCCCTTATTCCTCATGGCAACTCTATGAGATGTGGACTGTTTTCATACTCATTTTACAATAAAGAAAACTGAAGCACAGAGGAATTAAAGTCACACCATCAAATGTGTCACAAACCCAAATTGAACTGGCCTGTATCCTTCAAAAATGCTGGTGTCTTGAAACACAAAGAGAGGCTTAGGAATTCTTCCAGATTTAAGTAGACTAAACTTGACAAGTGAATGCAGTGCATGATCCAGAATGTTATTTTGCCATTAGGGTTTTATTGGGGGAATTGGTCAGATCTGAATGAAGTCTGCAGGTAATAGTGTTAGATCAATGATAATTTCCTGGTGGTGTTAATTGTACTGTGGCTAAGTGAGAGAATGTCCTTGTTTTTAGGAAATACACATCAAAGTATTTAGGAATGTAAGCCTTCCTGTCTGAACCCAACTCACAAATGACTCAGGAACAAAATTATAGGTAGATGTATAGAGAAGGATAAAGCAAATATGGTAAAGTGTTCCTATTTAGGGAATCTAGGCAAAAGGTGTACAGGAATTCTTTCTATTTTGCAACTTCTCTGAAGGTTTGAAATTGTGTCAAGATAAAAAGTTACAGGAAAAAGGAAACAAGGGTCAGAACAGGGGGAGGGCATCCTGGGATGCATATTAATAATAGTCCCCAGTCCCCGTGTCAGTCCCCCCTGGAAGCCAGACTCGGCTGTGGCTTCATAAGCATGACCTTGTTCTGTCCTCACCACCATCTGTGTGAAAAGAGACCTTTTTGGCTCCCATTTCACAGAAGCAAGTCAGAAAGATGAGGGATTTGCGCCAGGCCCTCCAGCTCCTTGGGACAGCGCTCAGGCTGGAAAGCAGGCTCTGGGAGTTCAAGCTCCGGGCCCTGCGCCTCACCCCCACTGCTGACTCTGAGTTTGGGTGGAGAGTGGGATGGGTAGGACAAGGGATTTCTTCCTGGGGCCGTGGTGGAGGTCAGGTGCCGGGATAGAAGCCGACCAGGTCCATTTGCAGGATGGAGAGGGATATTATTCCAGGATTCTGCAGGCACCAGATCCCGAGGTGCCAAGCAGGACAAAATGGCACGTGGGAGGGGGCCCCGGACCTCGGGATGCCAGCTGGAGCAGCCAGTGGGGGCCGCAGTGGCGCAGGGCATAGCTGGGAGTGACCGGGGGTGGGTGGGGTGGGCATTCTCGGGTGGAGGACTGGCTTTGGAGGAGCTTGTTCGAGGCAGGAGTGCTCCCCAGCTGGGCTCAGCCTGCTGTCCACGCTGGAGGGAGGCATCAGGGGGAGTGGGAGCCAGGGGGGCTTGACATGCCCGATATGGGGGGCAGCGTGGCCTGGGGTAGCTGGGCAGAGATTGCTGAGGACGTGAGTCTGGCCGGGCAGACCCCTTGGGGCGTCCAAGTGAAGAGGAGGGCTTCTCTCCTGGCTGGAGGGTGGGTGCAGGAAGAGCCAAATGACCTCTGGCAGTCCCTCCTGGTCGCTGGGACTGTCTGGCTCTTCCCCAGATTAAAGAGCTGAGGGTTTGAGTGTCTGGCAGCCAGATGAGTCAGACTGGGAGGCTGCTTCCTGCTCCTATCAGCCTGCCTGGCATAGCGGCGGGCTAGGGGTTTGGCCTATCTCCCTCAAATGGCATCCCCCCTCCCCACACCCTGAGATGGAGGGCGAACACACGGGCTATGTGAACCGGTTATTTTGCAGGGTCCTGTGTGTCCCTGAGCGTGTGCTTGCGCGTGCGGGCAGGCTCAAACATCATCCATTGTAAAATATCAGTGTTTTCATGGGTGAGTAGTAATTACTGGGTAATGCTTTAAAACCTTTCCTGAAGGAGCGCAAAGCTGTTTTTTTCCTAAAGTCAGGAGTACATTAAAAGGATTACCATGTAGATTTGATTTTTAGATAACACTAAAATGGATCCCAAATGGACTTCAGCAAAGGGATGCTATCTCCTTAATGGAAAGTGCATGGCCCAAGGCTCAGCTCCCAGAGCCAGGCAGGGGAGGGAGGGAGGGAAGAGGTGTCTGCAGGGCTGACTGGCGGGCTGGGTGGGGGCTGGGGAGGCAGGGCGGGGAGGGCGAGCCCTGACCCTCTGGGGAACAT
The DNA here is from genome assembly GCF_054177405.1 of Leptonychotes weddellii. NCBI lineage: Eukaryota > Metazoa > Chordata > Mammalia > Carnivora > Phocidae > Leptonychotes > Leptonychotes weddellii. The sequence continues at coordinate 43,158,078 of NC_138379.1, forward strand.
CTCACTCCCATTTGGGGAACAGGAGACCAGAGATGCCCCCTTTAAACCTCCTTGCCTTTCCAGGAGTGTTTTCAGGTCTCCTGAATCAGCCCAGTGAGAGAGCAAACACAGTGTGGGTGCCCAGTAAAGAGGAAGGGGTGAGTCAGACTTCTCCCAGGACCTCAGCCTTTCCAGGCAGAGAGAGCCCAAGGTCCCCGTATGCTCCGGGAGCTCCTTAGCCAGGCTAGCGCTGGAGGTCTGTGCCTCGGTGGACATCAGACACTGTTTGGCAGGAAGCCTTGTGGCTTCTTAAGAGTTCTCCAGGGCCCAGGAAGCAGAGTTCCCAGGCCTTCCGGAGCCCGGCGGTGTGCCAGAGCCAGCCCAGGCACAGCCAGGGCGCAGGGGACCTGGGCTAGCTTGTGGCTTCGCTCCTCACGGCCTCCCTGGGTCCTGTAGGTTCCAGGCCGGGCCAGCTAGGGCTACAGACCACAACTCTGCGGGCTCTGCGGCCGGGCGTGCTGGGGCCTGAGCTCAGAAGGCCAGCCTGGCCAGGAGCCATGCCAGACGGAAGACGGAGCAGGACAGACACTTCTGGTGCTGGGGTCCCTCCTCGTTTCGGTGTATAACTTAGTGGATCCAGTGTATCCCCTGCTTGTGGACATTCTAGTTACTCACACACCTCCTGCTAGTGATAACACAAGGGTAGAGCCCTGGGCAGGCGAGGGGGGCCGGGCCTGCTGCCCGTCCAGGTACCAAGGGGAGAACCAGCCTTGGCGGAGCTCTCGTAGAGGCCAGGCCTGAGGTTTTCCAAGTTGGTGCGTGTGTACTTCTAGCTGTGTGGGCTGGGTGCTCCCTTCACGGGACCCAGGGACAGTGGTCCCCCCCGGGACCCACAGACCTCCTCACATCCAGCTCTCCCGACCCCTCCCCTGTTTGCTCACAGCCGGTTCCTCCCCGTAGGCCTGGCCTCGGAAGGAGCCCTTCAGAGCCCCCTTAGCTCTCAGGGATGCCCGCTCCCCAGCTGGCTTCCTCGGCCGCCTCAGCTCTGTGACCAGACTGCGCCCTGCCGGAGGGGACACAGGCAGGCCTGAGGACATAGTCATCCTCAGCCCCCTCACTCTCTCAGACCAATTAACTTTTAGGGCTGCATTAAGGAAATTAGGCAGCAAGCGTCCCAGCTAACAGGCCCTGCGGGGTCTGGAGCAAGGAGGCAGGAGAGAGCCCGCTGCTGGCCAGTGCTGCCTCCCCTCGGCCGTCACCTGTCCTGCTCCTGGGCCCTAGAGGGCCCCCTCCCCAAGAGAGGTCTGAAGAGGCCCCAAGGCACAGCAGCGGGGAGGGCCCCCCGAACCAGCTGGATGATGAGTGGCTTGCACTAGACCTGGCCTTCAGACCTTCTGTGCCTCAGTTTCCCCATCATGCCTTGGAGCATTTGCCCGGAAGAGCTCTCAGGGCCCTTCTGACCTGACATCTGTGGATTCTAAGACGGAGGCCCCTTGGAGGCTGACTGTCTTCGGACGTCTGAGGAAGGGTCAGACACCAGCAAGAGGGAAGGGGAAGGAAGCAGCTCAAACTCTGGGCGGAGGGCAGTGAGCAGAGGCAGGGATTAGAGGGATACCAGGGAGTGGGAGCTGAACCCAGAGCCCTCGAGAGCGCTGGGGTCCCTTGGAGAGGAGGGGGCCAGGAGGAGGGCAGACTTCATGGGCTTGGTGGAGAGCCAGAGAGGCAGGAAGGGGTGGGCTGTTCCCTCCAGAGAGGACTCCTCCGTGCTCCCAAGCCTTGGTCAGGGAAGGCGCACACCCCCACCCCCATTGTCTTCACGAGGGGTTCTCAGGCAACTCCTACAGGTACCCCCACCTGCCCTCATCCTCGGTCTGGACTCCGAGACTCCCTGCATTTCCCTCCAAGCAGTCTTTACCACATTCAAGCCTCAGGGCTCCACATTCGATGTCCAGACTCAGGATGACCTCTGTCCCCACCTCCTCCTCAACTGTTGCTCCCTGAGATCACTCCTTGTGGCCCCAAGGCCCGGGACTAGGAGCCTGAGCCTCTGTGCACATGCCTGCACGTGACTGCGCGCTATGCCTGTGTGCGTGGGGTGTGCATGAGTGCACACACTTGCCTGCTGGGAGGTCAGCTTCTCCTTCCAATAAACTCCATGCTGAAATTCTTACCCTTTGTATTTTTTCTTATACGTTGAGAAGCATGCATGGGCCCTGGGAGGGGGCCCATGGCTCAGAGACCCGTGTCCTGGTGGGAGGAGCAAGGATTCAGAGACTCAGAACCTCCCCATCCTCAGGCCAGGGCAGGTAGGAAGTTTGAATCTAGCTAGAAGCATTCCTGGGGGAGAGTCCCGAGGAGGCCAGGCCCAGCTGCCTCCCTGCACACTCCCTCCAGGAGACCCAGAGCTCCCGCTCCCCCCTGGGAGTGTCAGGGGGTGCCCCACTTGCTTTCTGATCCCGCCACAGTTTTACGTGAGTCAGGCTCAAAAGCCTGACTTTTGAGGGTAAAATGGCCCAAGGCACAAACTATGTCAGGAAGTCTTGAGGTAGCAAAAAGATCTGGGAGTTCTAGTGGACCCCAGCCCGTTGTGAGATTCAGTTCTTGGGGCCACTGGGAGAGCCAGTCAGATGGCGGCTGCCTGTGGAGAGTTTCAGGCCTCCTGTCGAGCAGGCCCCACAGAAGGCAGTGGCCGGGTGGGGAGAAACAGCTCAGGGGGACTGTGGGCCTTGGGGCTACATGGGTGCTGTGCAGCCAAGCAGATGCGAGACGCGGGGCTCTGCAGTCTGCCTACAGCTTCTGGAAGGACCTTCGCAGGCCAGGGGAACAGCCTGTGCCATGCAGCTCAAAGGACAGGACCTGGGGCCAGGCAGGGAGCTTGTTGGGGAGCGAGTGAGCACTCTGGGAACCCCCGCCCTGGAGGCGGCAACAGGGAGAAGCAGGGGGCTCCCATTCCTCGAGGGATGGGCCCTGAGGCCCGGAGCCACAGAGTCCATCCCGTGTCCATCTGTCTGCCGTCCGTCCATCCACAGGCGTTCCGATGCTCTCCGTGCAGCCCAAAGGCAAGCAGAAGGGCTGTGCGGGCTGCAACCGCAAGATCAAGGACCGCTACCTGCTGAAGGCCCTGGACAAGTACTGGCATGAGGACTGCCTCAAGTGTGCCTGCTGTGACTGCCGCCTGGGGGAGGTGGGCTCCACCCTCTACACCAAGGCCAACCTCATCCTGTGCCGCCGCGACTACCTGAGGTGAGTGAGGTGAGCCTCCCGCTGGCCCCGCCCCCCGGGCCTGGCACGGCTCCGCCCCTGCCTTGAGACCCAGGCCCTGAGTGCTCATCTCCGACCATCCTGGCCCGGCTCTGCTCCCCCAGATGTCCACAGAGCCCCGAAGACAGAGCCACACCATCGGCTGCTTGGCTCAGCGCCCAGCACAGGGCCTGAGCCAGCCTTTGCGACTGTGGGGCACCTGAGATAAGTTTCCCAAGGGCACCAGCCTGGCTCTGCCCGTCTTTGCCAGGTGCTTCTGACCCACCCTGTCCCTGGAATCTGGGAGGGGACACCTCAGAGGCCTTCAAGGAGCAGGTGGGGAAGCCCTGACTTCCCCGGGCCCCTCCTGCCTGGTGAAGTCTCCTTGCCTCCTCTTCCCTATGCCCAGCGGGCCCTGGCATTAGACATCTGGGTGCCTGGGCGTCTGGCAGGTAGCCAGACCCTGGGAGAAGGACCACTGATGTTGGAGCTTAAAGACCTGGGTTTGAACCAGCTCCGGACCCTCTGGCTTCTGACCTTCTCCAAGCCCCAGTTTGTCCCTCTGTGAATAGTATGAAGACTAAAGCTTCCCCAGCTCGCATTCCTTGGAGCTCTAACCCACCCACCCCACAACCTGGATCCTATTCCCTGGGGCTGTCTCCCCCAGTTAACCCTCCCTTAGGCCATTTGTGACATCAGCAAGGCTGGGAGGAGGCCACAGAGTGGGGGCCTTGGCTGAGACCCAGCATCTACATTTGGCGGGGTGGTGGTGGCCACATCTTGCGAGGAAGGAAGGCCTGTCGTACTAATTAATAGGTCGGGCAAGGGCTTTGTGGGGCCCTCCCTCTGTTCAGGTCTGGGCTGTGGTAGGGGGCAGGGTTATCAGCAGAGGCTCCCCTACTTTCGGGAAGAGCCTAAGGCTTACCAGCCTGCACCTTCTCTTTCAACTTCTGCCTTCAGCTGGAAGCTTTTATTATTTATTTATTTTTTTTTTTTTAAAGATTTTATTTATTTATTTGAGACAGAGAGAATGAGAGACAGAGAGCATGAGAGGGAGGAGGGTCAGAGGGAGAAGCAGACTCCCTGCCGAGCAGGGAGCCTGATGCGGGACTCGATCCTGGGACTCCAGGATCATGACCTCAGCCGAAGGCAGTCGCTTAACCAACTGAGCCACCGAGGCGCCCCAGCCGGAAGCTTTTAAAGTGTCGCAGTAATCCAGGATCTGTGACTCAGTGCTCCTCGCTGGGCTGGAGGAAAGGGCTGAGGCCAGGAGGAGGGGCTAAGGAAGAATATTTCTGGGGACTCGCCCCTCGATGACCTGGAAGGGGCCTCCAAGTGGGAAGGTCTCGGACATCCCCTGGGGGCTAAACCTCCTGGGTTGAGGAGAATTGGCACACTGACCAGTGAGTCCCCAGGACCTGGACTGGGGTGGGGGGAGGGGGGAGAGGTGGGCAGCGCAGGATGGGCTCGTCAGTAGAGTCAAAGCACCTGCAAGCATTCTGAGCCCTGCCAGCTACTGCAGCTTGAAGGTATTTTTTCTGGGCTCTGGCAGAGGCCAAGGAATGACTTTGGGGCCAGGTAGGTCAGTGGGCTGGGCTGGGGGGTGGGGCTTGCTTGGGCTGCTCCGTCCCAGAGGGGGGCTGTCCGAAGCCTGCCCCGTCTACAGCCATGGGGGCGTTGGGCTGGGGGCAGTGAGGCCCCCCTTGGCAGGCAGATGTTGTGGCCCAGTCTTTGTCTGCCTTAATCTGAGCCACCAGGCAGCTCAGGCTGATGAATAATGGAGCCAAGCTCATCTGCAGATGCCTGAATTTGAGCTGGACAAATCAGGGATTAGAGGGTCTCTCGCCCGCCTCTCAGCCCCCCTTGCCTCACTTGGGGCTTGCTCAGCCAGTGTGCAGAAAAGAGGCAAGGAGGAGCCTGGCCGGCTCTGACCATTGGAACCCCGGCCCGAGACTGGCCTGCTTGGGGAGAAAGTGAGTGCCCCATCCCTGGAGCTCGGCAACCAGCAGCTAGGAGGGAATGGCTGCATGAAAGAGGCCTTGTGCCAGATGGCCTTGGAACTTTCTTTGGGCATCAGTCCTATTTTAGAAGCATTTGAACAGGATCACCTAGTCCAGCACCCCCTTTTGAAAAAGGATACACTGAGATCCAAGAAAAGGAAAAAGGAATCCAGGCAAGTCACCCATGAGTTGGTTGCAGAAAAAAGACCACCCCTTAGGGTTGTTGTCAGGATTAAATGAGTTGATCTTAGTACAGCCCTCAGAACAATGCCTGGCATGAGGCAAACCCACTCGGTCGAGGCGTTCACTAAGTGGTCCGTGACTGAGAGTTAACTGAGGTTTCCACAACAAGCCTGCAAAGGATGCGCTTCAGTCTCCGTTTTAAAAAATAAATGAGGCTCAGAGAGACCCATGAGCGGCCTGAGGGCAGGTGGACTGCCCCCCGAGTTCATGCCTGTGTGACTCTGGAGTCCTCGCTCATGGCCAGCCCTGTGTTCTTCCAGTGGCCCTGGGTCCCAGTAGCCTGACCCCAGTGGGAGCCTGTGAGGGGGGCCTTGACAGCCCAGGCCAGGGATGGGCAGTGTCATCCAGCCCCCGAGCCCCTATGCTCCCCTCCCTGGGTGGCTGAGCCGATTTCTCTGAAGCCCAATCTCTTCGCGGAATCTAGAAGCTGCCCTCTGTGCTCCTTCTCCCTTGCCTAGGCCCACCTGCTAAGCCCACGGGAGTAGGGACCCGCGGGGCCCTGGGTAGAGGCAGCTGCTCCGCCCCCCAGACGCTGTCAGGCCCCTGAGCCCCCTGCGCCCTTCCCTTGGCAGGCTTTTTGGCACCACAGGCAACTGCGCTGCCTGCAGCAAGCTGATCCCAGCCTTCGAGATGGTGATGCGAGCCCGGGACAACGTCTATCATCTCGACTGCTTCGCTTGCCAGCTCTGCAACCAGAGGTGAGTGCTGCGCCTGTAGCAGACCCCAGCTGACACGTGCTGGGGCAGCGCGCTGTGGGGGTGTCCGTGCAAATGTCCACGGGCTCATAGGGCACGTTGTCTTGAGCATGCATGTGCGTGTGCGTGTTCCGTGTGGCCGGATGTGTGCCCTCCAGCACTGTTGTGTGCGTGTCTGTAGGGCCCAGGTCTGAGCAGTGTGATGGCTCACGCGCACATGAGCTTACTGTGTATGTACATTGTGTCGTGCACGTGTGTGGATTTTTAAACGTACACGGACAAGGCAGGTATGGGTGTGCTGTGTGCATGTGTGTGCATGACGGATGAGTATGAATGCGAACATGCTTAAATGCGCATGTACAAGGGGTCTGTGTGCACGCCCTGTGTCCTTGGGTGTCTGCCATTTGTGTGTGCATGCGTGTACATTTTAGTGAGAAGGTGTTCGTGTGCCTGATGGTAGCAGCTACCCACCCCTGTGATTCTGGTTCCAGCCCAGCCACTTTCTGATCCCTACACAGTGTCCCAGCCCCGCGGGAAGCCCCAGGGACTGAAGGAGCCAGAACCCCTCAGCCCTGTCTGGGGACCTAGCACTGGAAGACAAGCCCTTTTCTCAGGAGCCCCCATGTCAGGAAGGAGCTCATGCAAGTGTTCCCAGAGGATGAGGTCCTGAGGGACCTGCAGGGAACACGGAGGGGGATCCCTGGGGGCTTGGACAGACCCGCCACTAAGAGGGCTCGGTGAAGTTGCAGTGCCACCTGGTGGTTGGATTGGGATCTGCTGGGACTGGGCCCATGACCCTGGGGTCTGGTTGAAGCCCTAGCCACCCTGGGGACATCTTTGGGGAAAGGGCTGAATCCTCCAATACTTTAGAAGGACTGGGGGTGGGGGGTGAGGGTAGCAAAGCAAGGCCTTTTCTGGGTGGGAGGGAAGATGGTGGGACAGGGTCACCTCCTCCTGGAAGGATGCTTCAGGAAACCTACAGATTCTGTTCAAAGGAAGAGTTTCATGGAGTCATCCCCTTAAGTTGGGGAAAGGAACAGGATAGAAAAATCAACCATTTTACCACTTCCTCCTTCCCCATTTCTACCTCTCGGTCTTTTTCTCTTTCTTTGTCCTTCTCTCTCTTTCTCCCTCTCTGGGACTGGGGTAGGTTATTCCTACACCTTCCTACCAACCCCACCCCTCCAGGGAAGACCCAACTGTGGGCCAGACTTGTCTGTCTGTCTGCCCTACACCCCAGACTACAGGGGCCTGGCTGAGGACTGGGCTGACCCAGGGTGATTGACCAGGTTTGCTATGAGACCTTTGGGGATCCCTTCTGGAAAGTTGAAGGAACAAACTCTCCAGGACCTCAGTTCTCAGATGTCCACCTCCTGGGCTGGGCTGGGGCCTATCTGCAGCCCCCACCATCCACTGGGACCCCTCCATGGCCTCTCTCTCCTGCTTGGATTTTCCAGATTTTGTGTGGGAGACAAATTCTTCCTGAAGAACAACATGATCTTGTGTCAGATGGACTATGAGGAGGGACAGCTCAATGGCACCTTTGAATCCCAGGTTCAGTAATGCCCGGCGCCTGGCCTCCAGGCCCATCTGTCCGTCTGCCCGTCTGCCTGTCTGCCCGTCTGCCCACCTGCCTGGCCGGCCAGCCACTCTCCTGCCGATTAGAACTCCTCCGTCCTCGATGGGAGGGATGGCCCTTCCTCTGCCGCCCGTCTGTGTGTGACCCCTCCTGGGGCCAGGCTGGGCCTGTACAGTCTGTCTTCTGTATATAAATGGGAACATTTATTTTATGAGAAATGTAATGCGATTTTATTACTGGCGTGGATTAAACTTATGAATGTTTCCGGGGAGGTTACTGTGCGTTGATCACCTGACTGACACAGACCTGGGGTCCCTCCCCTCTGCTTGGGAGTGAAACAGGGCCCTCCCTTGGGCCCCTCCAAAGCTGGACATGGAGCAGGGCATGGGACTCCAGTGTGTGCTATTGCTGAGCAGGGCAGGGGAGCTCCAGGTGGGCTTTAGGGGGTAGAAGCTGGAGGGAAGAGGACAAGCCCACGCATCCCATAGCCAGAGGTGGGACTGGGGGTGTCCTCCCCTCCCCTGGCCCCCAAGATAAAGAGAGGCAAGATGAAACCCTCCCTTCCCTGGGTTCCTGTTTGACCTCCCTCCACTGAGGCCACCAGCCAGGAACTCAGCCTTGATCTCCCCCCACAGTAAGACCCCGAATCCTGAGCCTTCTACCATGGGAATACCATTCTCAAAACCCTCTTCCCTTTCAGGGTGATGGACAGCTTTTGCTGTCTCCTCCCTGCAGCTTGGGCCTGCTCTGGGGCCCACCCTTCTGCTCTTCTGGGTGAGCGAGAACAATCCCGTTGGCCTGTATTCAGCCCACGCAGGCTAGAGGCTTTCATTCATTCGTTCAGCAAACCTTAATCCACTCTGTCTCAGCCCCATGCTGCAAGCACCAGACGTGCGGATGAATCATGGATCGGACACAGTCCTTGCCCTTGAGGAGGGAGAAAGCCAGGAAAACGAGTGGAGCCCAGCACAGTGAGGACGAAGCCCGCAGGGAGACCTGGGACGGGCCGGTTGCCTTCCGCGGAGCGGCAGCACTTGGACAACTGTGGAGAGTCAGAGAGCCCGTCCAGTGGACACACGCAGGCAGACAGATCTGCGCGCCGGCCTGCAGGAGACCCGGACACGCGAGCAGACGGGCGGGTAGGCAGAAGTAGGCGGGGCCAGCAGCCCGCTGCCGCCCTGGGCGTGGTCCGTGCACCGGGCTCCCCGGGGGCCGCAGGACGGCTGTCTTGCTCTCCGCTGCAGCCGCAGCACCAAGCATAGAGCCTGCACCCGCGAGGGCAACGCTGAGTGGTATGAAAATAGGGACTCGTTGGATCCAAAGGCCGGACGGGGAAGGCTGTATGGACAGGCTCCCCCCACCGTCAGGCCACTTGCTTCTCCTCCTCCGGGGACTGTTCTCAGCCTGGCCTCGGCCCCAGAGCCCAGGGCGGATGGAGCCCGCCCACTGCTTCTAGCTCTGCCTGCTCCTGGATGGGGAACCGCAGGTCACCCTGCCCCAGGCCTGCTCCTCCACTGGGAGTGATGTGGGAGCATGGCTACCTCCCCACATTGTGGTTTTGTGCCCAGTGGTCCAATCCGTGGGCAGGGATCGCTAGGGTCAAGGATCTTGGGGTAAGGGTTCTCATCCGTGGGGCATCCCCCTTCTGTGACAGAGCCACGCCCGCCTGTGTGACAGAGAAGAGGGGCAAAGAGCCAGGCGGCCTGGCCGCAGTGGGGGTTTTGTGTGTGATGTGTCTGATGTGACTGTGGAACTGGGGAGCTGTGTGTGGCCGTGTGAGATGGGGCCTGAGTCGGAGTGCATGAATTTGCAGGCTGGAGTCTGTCGTGAGGAATTTTCTCGCTCAGCTTGGAAAAGTGAATCATTTCCCTGAATGGGTAGCAGGACACTCCCCGCCCCCACCCCACCCCCACACCGTGCAAGACCCTCCCTGGGCCCTCAGGCCAAGGAGGGCTCTGCCCACTCCTAGGCCCCCAACTCCTAACTTCAGAGTTTACTGCAGATGAAGTTGTAACACAAGTTAATTACATGGTTATCGAGAGATAACGGAGACACTCGAATGCAGTTTCTGGGCAATTACAATTGTTTCCAACAGAGTTCCCATATTGCAGCCATGAAATAACATGTCGTTTTGCAGTAATTATGTAATTAACTTGTCTCACCGCTCTAGGTTGCACAACAATTAATTCACTCACAATGAGATAGACTCAACATCAGGCAGCCGGCCTCTGAAAGCCCCCGAGAGCAGAGCCGGCCTTCTAGGAGGACCCCAGCCCCATTCTGCCCACCGTAGACCCTGCCAGGGGGCTTCCTCAGTTCAACATGCGGTGGAATGTGCCAGATCCAGCACCATGGCTCCACTTATGGCTGTGTCATGGTCCCCATCCAGGACGTGGGGCTCATCTGTTTCTCAGGGCAGCCATGAGGCAGAGATCTAAACTGTGAAGTGCTGTTTTTACGAGAGCTGGAGTTACCATCCTGGACATCATGACGTGCTGAGTGGGAGACCCTTCGCCTGGGAAGTCCCGCAGCAGTCCACAGCTGCTCCCAAGAAGAGGCCACACAGGCCTTGCAGACATGCGACTGGTGTGGAACCAAAGGGAAGGCAGGGGGTGGGCAGAGAGGAGGCTGGGCTCTTCCTGTAGCAGGCAGCAGGGCAGGGCTGCTGGGGCTACTTGGGGCCAGGGATTATGCTCCTGGGGAGTGCCCCAGGGGCTCCCAAGAAAAGCCTGATCCCCCTCCCCAGCCACAGTGGCATAGGGGAAACTTGGTTAAGTGCAGGGCGTGAATGTCTCTGACCCGGCTCTCCTTGGGGCTGCAGCAGGAGACTTCCTGTCTCCTACAGGGAGATAGGAAGTACCAAGCATGGACAGCTAGAGGCTACAGCAGCCCGAGCCTTAGCCCGGGCCACGTGGGTGGTGGCAGTGTGGACGGACGAACATCATGTGGTGGTTGTGCACGGTCCCCTCTTGCTCCAGCCAGCCCGAGGGACCCCATCTTTCCTCCCTGCTTTCCTTGGTGGCCTGTGTCAGAGACACCCTAACAAGGGGCCTGGCACCCACGGAATATGGTGCCTGCTTATCCCCACTCCTTGGCCGGAAGCTGAACCACATAGTCTGTGTTTGGAAAGAAGTTTGATTCTAATCTTGACAGTGCTGCACGGCCCACCATGAAATCTCTCTTCTCCCAGGCCTCGCCCCAGAAACTGTGCCCCACATCATGAGATGCACAGGACCCACGGCAGAACCCACATGAAATTTCTGCCTAGGAAGTCTGGTCTCTGCGTGGAGACAATTGCTTTCTCCCTTAAAGCTGTCAGTGATCGTCACAGCCTGACTGTCTATGTCTGGCATGGAGTGCTCCCCAGCACCACCCATCTAGGGACGCTGCCACCAAGTGAGGGTAGATTCAGGAAAGATGCTTTGTGCTGCAACTGTGCATGACCTCTAAAACTACAATTGCCTAAAAATGAATGATAAAGATGGACTGCTGTGAAGATCAGTTGGTCCAGAAAAATACTTGGTCAAGCCTGGTTTAATCATGAGAAAATAATCAGATGAAACACACACACACACACACACACACACACACACTACACAGAGCTCAAGAGTGCTAGATAATCAGAAGCCCCTGGACAAGGTAATCCCTGTGCCTGGGGTTCATGCTGCCTTGTCTCAACAAGGGTGGGAGTCTCTTGCCCCCCAGATGTAGGGTTGAGGGTATCCCAGATCTCTCAGACTCCCAAGAGTCAAGTAGACTACAAGTCGATTGTTCCTGAGCTCCCTCCTGTTGCTGCCGTATTCGTCACCCAGCAATAGCCCCTCCAGCCTAGCAGCACCTCTGTGTTCTTGCCTGCTCCTGCGGCCACGCTGAGCTCCCTCCGAGGCTCCAGTGGTCTCCAGCACTCACCACCCCTCCCCTCCGGGCTGGGGCTGGTGCTTACGCGAGTTTCACATCACACGTCTTTCTGTGGTTTCTCCTTTTCACACCTGCACCTGCTTCACGGAACAGGCGACCTCCCTTGCTGACACTTGCCTCTGGACCCTCTCCAAGGGCTCAGGGCCAGACCTAGGAAGGGGAATGCAGGTGCTGCTCAGCACATCCATCAGGACACGAGGGCAGAGCGAAGGGCGCTTTACTACGCAACTGCCGTAGCAGGAAAAAGAAACAAGCTGAGGCCAGGTTTCAGGCAGGAAGGAAATCTGCAGCTCAGAGAGAGAAATGAGCTTTTAAAGCCTATTTCCCGTGGAGGAAAACAGACTTGGATTCAAATACTTTGGACTCTCCCAAATGGTTTTTATTCTGGGGCATCAGCCTTTCCCTTTATGAACCATAGTGAAAAATCCTCTGAGCTGTGGGTTCCCCCAAATACCAATTTCTTCCTCTCTAGACCCCCCTCCCCCACCGCAGGCTGCACACCTATGCAAGTCTTCCCATGGGTGCCGCCTGGACCTCAATTCTCTGAGCTTAGATGCTCCCAGCCCAACCCAACAGCCCAGTCTCCACACTATCCCACTGGCACTGGGTTTGGCAGACCTTGTGGCCTTTGCAGGAAAAGTATGAGCCCTTTGGCTGCTGGTGGCACTGGGTTGGGGTCTCTACTCCTTCGGTCCCCTGCCTTCTCCGGGGGTACAACTAGTTTCCAGAGAGGAACTGGTCCAGGGGCTCCTGCCTGGGGCTTGATTTACATTCTTTCCTCCTGAGTGGGGAGCCCCTTTGGGACCTGGGTTTCCTACAGTTCTGGCAAGTGCAGGTTTGTCTTTCTGAGAGTCTGAAGGTGCTAAGGGACAGAGGCAGGAACATTCCCGGGGCACCCTCTTGTTGTAACAGTCTCCCTGCTGCCCTTGGGGGATATGGGGCTCTCCCCACAGGGGGTCTGAGGGCTCCTCAGAATGACCCAGGATCCCCACCTCCTGCCTCCCGATCTACCAGCACAGCTTAGGGATCAGAGATGGCATGCTTACCTGAGACAAAGGAACAGAGAGGGAGAGATGAGAGAGACGGGGGAAGGAAGGAAGGAAAGGGGAGACGGAGAGAGAGACAGATGGGAAGAGATGAGATGGGGCAGGAGAGCAGGGAGACAGAATGGGCAACAGGTCTGGGAAGAATCTAACTGCCGGGGAGGCGTGGGGTGAGGGCAGCTGCGGTGGCAAAGGACAGCGTGGCATGGCGGTGGCATGTGGCCAGGAGCCAGATTACGCAAGTTCAGACCCGTAGCTCCTCTGCGTGGCAGCTGCCCGGCCTTCAGCAGCCCACTTCACTCCCACTTACAGAGGAGGCATTTCCTCATCTTTACAAGGGGGATGTGGATAGTACTTACTCAAGACTGCCCCGAGCAGAGCTTTAGATGAGTCATCATGTGGATGGCACCTGTCACAACGGCAGCCAGCTCACAGGGAATGCCGGAACGTGTAGCTGCTGCTGGAGCACGGACTTGACCCAGCCCCCACTAGGTCTGCCGGTTCTGAGGCCCGGGGCCCTCCTGCAGGAGGCCTAGGCCCCTTACGGCAGCCTCTTGCCTTCCCTGCCACAGGCCGCTCCCTGGAAGGGGCACCGCACCCTGAGACTATGGGGGAAATCAGCCCGGCAGACCAACGGAGCAGGCTTTCCTAAATAAAAACACGCTCAGCCCTTTTCAGCTGCTCGGTAACTCGGTTAGGGAGGTGAGATGATTATCATCATCCCCATTTTACAGCTGAAGAAACTGAGGCTCCAAGTGTCATTCTAGTAAATAATAGAACTGGATCTGAACTGGGGCCTGGTCTGACTCCAGATTGCAATTGGGGAATTCCTGTGTGAAACTGCCCCCCCCCCATAGGAGTGGGCCTGGGAGTACACAGGTAGACGGTACCCATGACAAAGCCCCTAGACGCCCCACCTTGCCCGTTTCTCTCTATGACCCTTCCCCCAGCTGAGAAGGTGATCCTTGGGTAAGAGAGGGAGAGTAAGTGACTCGGGCACTTCTGTCCCTCACTGCACACCCTGCCTGAGCCTGCCGACGGGATGAGTGGTTCCAGGTGATGTCATCGGAGGTAGCGTGGGCCGGAGCAGTGATCCGACCCGGGCAGCTCGGCCAGTCCCTGGGCTAGAGTTTTATCAGTGAGGCAGGCCCCAGTGCGTCACTATCAGTCCGTCGGGAAGCCAGCCTGCTGCGTGGCCGCCGTGGTAGTGGGTGCTCAGGAATGGAAATCCTGGTGGGCGAGGCAGGCGGGGTCCTTCCCTGTGTGGGCTTTACAGTTAATGGGGGAGACCAACGACAAACAAAGAAATAGATCGATAACAAGCTCAAGATAGTGCGGAGAGCCTGGAAAGAGACCTGCTTTAGATAGAATGGGAAAGAATGATCTTTTCTTCCTCACCTTTAGAGACCATCTTCTCTAATGGGCTCACTTTGGGGAAATTGAGGCCCAGACAGGAAGTGATGGACAGGGGCACACTGAGGCCAGCCTGGGTTGGGAGCTTGACTTCTGGCCCTCAGCCTGGTCCCCAGCTGTGTCTCCTGCATCCTGACACCTTCATTCCCCACGGGTCCCACTTGGGCACACAGTTCCTAGAGGAAAGCAGTGCTGCTCAGCCCTGACGTCTGCTCAGTGCCTCTCTCCCTTTGTTTTCCAGGTTAACAAGAAATATGATTCCTGAAGGTACCAAGACATTGGGCTTGGGTTCTTGGCTGCCATCGCCAGTCTCCCTGCCCCATGATGCCACTAACTTGGGATATGTTGGCTGGGCCCATGGTTTCTGGGGATCCCAGCCTAATTATTCTGAACTCTTGGAGTTACTGCCCTCCATAGAGCAGGCACCAAGAAAGCAGTTTCTCTGCAGACTCCACATGACCAGTTTTCCAGGGAAAAAGAGGATTTGCTGTAAAAGCAGGAATTGGCAATGCCCAGAGGGCCAGGGCACAATGGGGTTGGCATGACCGGTCCTCCTTTCCCCTTCCTCCAGACTCACTGCCTTCAGCCTGCTGGCCTGTTCTGAGGGGAGAGGTATTCCAGGCTTGGGCTCAGCCTCAGGCCTGCTACTGGGCCTCCCTGCTTCCAGGGATCCTGAGGGAAGCCAAGGCAAGTGGGTTGCTCATGGCCGTGCCTCCCAGGGCTGAGGTGTGGGGGCCCCTGTCTGCTGCCAACAACACATACCATGCATGAGGTGCCCCCTGGAGGAGGGGTTGTTTCGTTTGGCTCCTGGGATGCTTCCCGACTTTACCCTGGGCTCTCATGCAGGGCTGTGGATTTCCAGAACATGGCTGACAGTAGAGCCCCTTGCTTCTAGGCTGGGGACCCCAGACCATCGTCCACTCCTAGCCTCTCACAGTGAAGGAGGGAAGGCACTTTGCACAAGGTAGGGTTGGGTGGGCACTGGTTCCATGGGACTCAGGAGACCCTGGACCCCTTCTCCAAGTTCCCACGGGCTGGCTTCCCCTCAGCCTGGGGCCCAGCTGGCCCAGGCCTGTCCTTTACCCCTCTCCTGCACCTGCCTACTTATTTCGGGCCTATTTGGAAGCTAATCCCTGCATTCATTAAGTGACCCCTCCGCCTGTTCCTCTGCTTTCATTAGAGACAAGAGAGCTAATTACCAGCCCCTCTGAGGCCCCACCACAGGCCATTTTAGAGCTGACACAGCTCTTTAAATGATTTAAAAATCCTATTTCCCTGCAATGAAATGGGCTACCCCTCCTTCCCTATTAAAACTAATTACTATGCACTTCCCATCTGAAGAGGGACTCTGCTCCTTGTCCTCCCCAGACACCAGCTCCTCACAGAAGTCTTTCCAGGTTGCTGGGAAGGGAGGAGGTAGAGGCTCTTCTCCCTCCAGCCAGACATCCCAGTGAGTTCAGGAAGGCTGAGCCTGATGGAGACTGGGCAGGACAGGCTCAGGCTGGAGAGTTGGGTGGAGAGACGGTGTTAAGGAGTAGGGAGAAAAACCAGCCCTGAATAGTGGCCACCAGCCCCTCTGGGGCCTCAGTGCTGGAAGAGTTCCCTGCCCAAATCTAAGACTTGATCATGTCCTGTGGGAGGGGGAACCAAGTGAGGGCCACAGAGCTCTCTGGAGCTCTCTGTGGTCCTGGAGTTTTTGAGCCTCAGCCCTTGGGCTCATGATCGCATGCACAAAGTGAAAGGGGTGGTGGAAAGCACCTCCAAGTATTATGATGTGGGCTACGAGGAGCTCACCATCTCCAAACGCAGCTCAATTTTATAAAGGGAGGCCCCTGCTCAGGCCCCTCTGACTCCAAGAAATGATGCCAACAGTGACCTTCGTTGTGACCCTTGTCTTTCCCTCTGTCCCATCTGGGCCCTGCAAGGTGGAAAAACCAAACTTAAAAAAAAAAAAAGACTACAAGGGGGTTGCCTTAATTTCAGCATCTATGTAAGCTTGTTTCATTTCAAGGATATAATTTTATTTCGCAATTTAGCCATTATATTTATTTTAAATCACATAGGGGGTTGCCCTAACATTTTTTTTTTAACTTAGGACCTCTAACTTGAGCTCCAGACTTCATCTGGCTTTGTTCATTCAGGGCTTTGCTACATAATGTTAGAGGTCACTCCCCATCCCACATTCTGGGAGCCCTTGAGTCCCCTCCCCAGCGACATGTGGCAGTGGGCTGTCACTACCTGCTCTCTTCCTACCCCCACCAGCAGTGGATGCACACCTATGTTTAGCCCAGAGCCAGAACCTGTTGAAGTGGGAATGAATATATGGGAAAAAGGAAGCATGATCTGCCCCCTCTTGGGGACCCCAAGGCCTCTGCAGTGCAAGCCCCAGGCCAAGCAGGTCTCAGGCCTGCTGCCCTTGTCTCTAATGGCCCTCACCACCAGCAGCACTTTGAAGCATGAGGCACCATCTTCCTCTCCCCCTCTTCCCGTGCTCTACCAGTTCTGTGCACCTTCAAGCTTTGCCTTCTGATCTTTTGCAGGGAAACAGGCAAGAATAAAAACTCCACACAGAGGAAGAGGCACAGATTCCAGAGTCCACAATAGATGTAGGTTCCAGGCTCCTGAACCCATCTGGGTGATGACCAGATCCCCATTACACTTCTGGTTGCCTTTATTCCCTAGGGGAATGCTCACATTTCCACCTACCCCCACTGCTCATCAGTAGCCCCTTTGTGCAGCAAAATAATGCCCTTGGGCCTGAAGAGGCTTTAAAGGGAGGATATCAAGGGCTCCTTGCTCCCTGTGGACAGTCTCAATTCCTGAGCTCATAGGTCTGTACCCTCTGGGAACTTAGCCCCAACAGGACCAATGACACTCCCCGTACTAGAAAATGTTTCTGCTTATTAAATCCGCATCACCTCCTTTGCTGTATTGTGTCTCGCAGCGTCCCTGGGAGCGCAGAGGTTACAGGTGAGGAAATAAAACACATCCCACATCGTGATGTAGCTAGATGGTGCAGAGGAGAGAATTGAAGTCCGCTCTTCGGCATCTTGGGACAGGGGAGCTGCTCTGTGGTAGCCTAGGCACACACATCAATATAAGCAATACGTGGTGAGAATGAATGGATGAGTATTATGTTGTGAGAACTCTGAATGGGGCAGCCCATGTGGCACAAATACCTGAGAGGAAGCAGAGACTGCATTGCTTCTTGCAGAAGGAATAGCTGGAGAGATGAGAGAGGCCTTACAGGTATGGGGGAGGTCTGGAATCTTGACTGGTTGGAACACAAGAGGGGACACTGGCAGGGGAGTGGGCTTGGAGTTGAGGTGGGGGACAGGAAATGGGAAGCTGAACAGAAGAGGTAAAGCCTTGACGTGTGACACAAAGAGCTGTTCTAGGTTCTGGAGCAGGACGTGGCACACGAGTCCTCTGTTTTCTAAGTCATGGCCACTTTCAATACGTCCTTTCCTGCAGGCACACAGGAAACCTCACTGGCCACCACTTATCAAAGCTCTACCTTGGTAAGGGCAGTTATAGCCTGCGGTGAAGAAAGAGTACCAAGGAAGAAGGCTTTTGGTGGCCCCGGGAAGCAGAATTATTTGAGCTGGGCCTCGGATTCATCTGGGTGGAGACACAGAGAAAGGACACTTGCGGCTGAGACAAAACCAAGTGCAAAGGCCCAGAGTGGGGACAGTATTTGGGGAGCTCTGGGTGCAGCAGGTGGCCAGCTGTGCGGCTAGAAGTAGGGGAGGAGGCGACAAGCAAAGGGGTGCGGTGCATGGAGACACTGGATGGTCTCTGTCTTGAGAATTGGGCACATGATCGAGGTAGGGGTGCCCTTTTTGGGGGGATAACTCGAGGCCCGATAGACCAGAAAGGTTCTGCAGGTAGCAGAGTTCGGCACATGGAGTGACGTTTTTCAGTGACATCTCTGCCAATAATGCGGAGTAAAAGCAGAGAGGACCACTCTGTCGGCTAAAACTTGAGCATGACATGGCCCAGAGCAGAGCCCTCTGGCTGGTCACCAGGTACTTCCCATCGGATTACCGTTATTTAGTGCTCTTTGGGGGCGGTTCTTCAAACAGCTGAGTAGTATCATGTCAAATGCAGTTTTCCGTCACAGGCATGGATGAGGTTATGAAAGAATTTATCAAAAGTCTGGACACCACAAAGCATCCCTGATAGCTGTCTGGTGCCCTAAGCAGAAAAAAAAGTTGGATTGGTTTCATTCATCCCTCCCTCCCACTGTCCCTCCTTACCTCCTTCTTTTCCTCCTTCCGCCCACCTTTCTATCTATCCATTGTATGTTGAGCATCTAATGCAGGGTAAGGCCAGAGAGGCACAAAAGGAATGAAGCAGGGTCCCTGCCCTAAAAAACCTCTCATGGGAAGGAGGAAAGTGAGGAGCCAGCCTGTGAAAAAGTCCTAAGTCAGTGTGGTCGGTGTCCTGACAGCTTCAGAAAGAAGGCAGAGGAGGTGGGGAAGTTTCTGGGGAAGGACACTGGAACATCAAACAAGGCAGAATGAGCACAGCAGACAGTGGGGAAAGGCCCAGAAGCGGGAGAGGATGGAGCTTGGGTGAAGGATGGCCCCGAGTTCCCGTGTGCCCGCACACAGGCGCAGAGGTCCTGGAGGAGAGTGGCAGGGCCCAGGCGGGGGTTCTCCTGCTGGCCTGGGGAGATGGGCCTTTATCCTCGAGGAACAGGAAAATGTCAGAGCTTTGTAATTGGAACAAGGCATGATCAGATCTGCACTCTTTGAAGGATCACTCTGGGGTGATATAAAGGGAGAATCAGAGGGAGCAGACACCCAGGGTGGGGACACCTGCAGTTTCAATTGCCCAGGTGAGAAATGAGTTTTGCATGACTTCCTCTCATGAGCCCCTGCTGGGCTTTTTTTTTTATTTTTGTATCCATTCAAAAACATATACTAGAACCGTCCTGGGGATGCAGAGGTGAAATGCTCCAACCTGCCGTAGCTTCCAAGGTCTGCTTTTTCCCTTTTCAGAAAATCCAGCCTCCCAGATCCCCTCCAAGCACCTTCACCCATGATCTGCTCCTAGGGCTTCTTCCAGCACAGAGAATAAAATGGCCGAAGGAAAAATGGACGCATCAGGCAAAGAATGTCTTATGAGCTGAGATGGACTGTGGCCACTTCCTCAATCCCCCATTACCAGGGAAGACATTTGGGGCTCATAGAGAGATGAATTGAGAATGGTGCCAAATGTCCCAAATGACTCGGGGCGGCGGAGGGGGGCATTTTCTGTGAATGAAGGGTTCTGTGAAAGCAGGGGCAGAAATGAGTCAAACGCGTCCCTAGCACAGTAATTCTGGGTCATAATTATTGGAGAGGAATTAAAATCAGGGTACTGGGAGGCATATGCATTCCTCTGGTGAGAATCAGCTTGTTGCAGTGGTGAATTTCTCTTAGCTCTCTCCAGGAGGAAGCAATGCATGTCTGGTTGAGAGATTGAACTAGATAGAGTCAAAGCATGAACATCTTTGTTCAAAGGAGCATCTCCCCAAGACACCCTCTGTGGTGCACATTTGGTTAAGGCCCAACCTCTGTTCTGCAGATGATCAGTCTATATGGAAAGGGTGTAGATACTCTGCACCATTGCTGGTCCAGGACGAGTAGGTATCCGAGTTGTTCTGATCAGATATTTATGATCGGAGGAGAGGTTTTCTGTCTTTCTTTTCATATGTGAATGAGGAAAACAGGTAGCCCTGTTTGCCACCGGAAGCATCTTATGACCACAAAGGAAACCAGGAAGGCAGAACGACCCCAAAGAGACAGAATGGAGGAACAGGAGACTCCTACATCCTTGACAGCTTCACTACACTGCTGGTAGTTCATACCCGGGGCCCCGCCATACTTCCAATGTCCCTATTCTTCAAGCCCCTTTGAGTCGGGACTTGCAGGAACTTCCCGTTACTTACAGCTCAAAGCATCTCTACTATACCGTCTCCAAAGGACTCCAAAGGTGAAGCCTTGTCCTCCCTGAACCCCCTTGGTGTGGTACAAGGAACGTTTCGGTCACATAAAATCTCATGCCACATCTTCCAGCTTCCCATACTGATTTCAGGTGCTTAGTTGAACCCCTCAATAGAAGAACTGCTTACACCCCCATCCTCTGTGTTAGACCTGGAGGAGACACTCAGAAAAGAGGACCTTTTCCTTTGTCCTCAGATGGGGCGCTGGCCCTGCCTTTGGGTATCACTGCCCAGAAAGGCTTTCGGGACATAAACAGCTCCCCAGGCCTGAGGGTGCAAGGGCCAATTTCCTGATTTTCCTCTCAAAAGACTATCATCAGACCCATGCACTCACCTCACCTAAGGGCCAGAAAGGAGGGCCCTGAACTGCAGGTGAGAGGTAGCTGTCCTCTCCATATGCACAGTATATTCAATCCCATCGAGCCCTGCATTTCATCCCCTCCCCGATTCTGTTGCTCAAGGGGAGCAGCCATGCACGGGCAGGCGGCAACTGGGAATCCACTGTGCACGGGCCAGAGCCCAGCAGAAGCCCGAGGGCGGACTCGCAAGGGGTCAACTGGCAGGCAGGCAAAAGCTGGCAGTTGCCGTTCTCGTCCCCTCAGGCTGAGGTAACAGCTAGACGGGCTCTCGAAAGCTCTTGAAGGTGCCTGCAGTGCAGCCTGCCCTAGCTCCAAGGCACGGCCTGGCTGGGACTGCTGGGGGAGCCTTCAAAGCCATTCTCCCTCCTCTCCCTGGCCTTGGAAACATGAAAGGGATTCTGATGCCTCACGCTGGCTGCTTTGATACCCAGCCTTACCCACTGAAAAGACCTTTCCCTGTCAGCGCTCTCTGTGTCTCCCCTGTGACTCTTGCCCTGTCTCCTCTTCGTCTTTCCCTCTCTCTTTTCCTACATTTCGGTCTCTGTCTCCTTTTGACTTTCTCCCTCTCTCACCCTCCCTCCCAGGCTCTATGTAGCTAAGATACTTTTTCTCAAGTAAAATCTAAGTCACCCTGTGTAAGACGGTTGGGCTCAGGGGAGAGGTTGCCACAGGGCCTTTGCTGGCCCCAGCCTGAGGCTGCCCATCCCCCACTCTCCATTCTTAGAAAGGACATGAGTCTTTTGAAACTCACATGCTCACAGGTGGTCCTGCCTACAGGAGATAGGAAAGCCTATCTGTGTCAACTGGGAGGCTCCCCCAGGCCCCAGAATAACCCCCAGCCTTGGAGCCCAAAACCATCATTATTAGTCAAGCCACTGGGAGCCCCTGTCCGTGCACCAAGCGACACCATGTATGAGGCACGCACTTTCTCCCTGAAGGGCCCTGGTTATCAGAAGGAAGGAGCTTTGGAGGGGTGTGGTCCACTGCTTGCACAAAATGTGTCTATCTCTCAGGTTTGGTTACACACAAAAATTCACACACATCTTCCTAATTCGAGTTCATAATATGGCCTTTTTAAAGTATGCTTTTTATTGAAATGTAAACAGAAGTGCTCAAATCATAAATGCTTAGCCCCACGGTTTTTCAAAAGAAGCACACGTAGGTCACCAGAACCCAAAGAAAAGGAATATCATCAGCACCCTAAGAACGCCTAGTACCCTTTCCAGTCACTACCCCTGAAAGGTAACCTCTATTCTGCCAGTCCATAATACATGCTTTCCAAAATACGTTTTTAAATTCCTTTCTACGTAGCGAAACTGTTGTCTGCAGGAGCCCATACTTGTCCTGTGGCATTCACAAGCCCTAGCATCGCGCTGGGCACTCCAGAGGGAGAAGCACAGAGCCTCTTCTTGCCCGTCCTCCCAGCAACTTCAGGAAATGAGGCCTAGCCTTACTATTTCTGCCACTTGACAGCTAAGAAACCGATATTCAGAGAGATGTGATTTGCCCAAGGCCACTGAGCCTGAGTGATGAGTCAGGAACGTGAGACCGCTGCCAGCAGCCTACGGCTCCAGCGGGAAGGAGATTTGCTCCCCGGAGCCTGAGTTGTCCCATCTGATGAAAGGATTGCCGTTGAGAGCTTGATAACATCATGTTAAAGACCGACAGGGGGCAGGGGGCTGGGGTTTAAGCAACACTGACTCCTAGAACGTGGACATGGGAATGAGAA
The DNA here is from genome assembly GCF_054177405.1 of Leptonychotes weddellii. Taxonomy (NCBI): domain Eukaryota; kingdom Metazoa; phylum Chordata; class Mammalia; order Carnivora; family Phocidae; genus Leptonychotes; species Leptonychotes weddellii. The sequence continues at coordinate 43,180,268 of NC_138379.1, forward strand.
GAGGGTCCCGGGCAACCTGACCGAGGTGACCAGTGAGCCAGTGGCACTGCCTTCAGAATCAAGCTCCTGACAGGAGGTGACCTTAGACCTCTGAGCCAAGTGTGACCTTCGACTCCCAGATCCGTTACCAAATACTCAATGGCCCTTCCCTAGGGGCAGAGGAGAACAGGACTTGGTCCTGCCCCCATCGTGTGGCTGGGTGACCTTGGGCAGGTCTCCTCCCTCCTCCTCTTTACAAAAGAAGAAACTGGAAGAAATTTCCCAGAAGGGCCCAGTGTGGCTCACAGTCCCCAGGGCACCCAGCAAGGGACGCTGCCAGGGCTGAGGGTCCTGCCAAGGTCACACCATTAATAGAACGGGGTTCAAATGGCCTAGAAGGGTAGAGCCAGGGCCACGCAGCCCCACTGACCTCCAGGCTGGAGGCCTCCCAACTCGCATACCCCTAACTCCCTGAGGAAGGCTGCAGCCCAGCGAAGGGGTCCCTAAGCAGATGCCGGGGCTGTGGGAAACCTGCTTGGGGAAGATCACACCAAATTCTTCTAAAATTCAGATAATTGGAGAAGGTGATCTTTTTAGCTCCTTTTCAAAACAGGGAGTCTGAACCTTGGTGGACAGGAGGTGGGGAGAGGACGGTGGCCCCCTGCGGAGGACCTCACAGCCGGCCAGGCTGGATGCGCAGAGGACAGTGTCTCGCGTGTGCGACGGGACAGACTCACTCCGCTCTCTCCTGGCCAGACCACCTCTGGGCTTTGGACTTCAGGAAGAGGGTTCAGGACGGGACCCAGCAGAGAGACCTTGGGGCACAAGGAGCAGCTGTCGCCACTGAGCTGGTTTACCCTGCGGGAGAGCAGCCGCGGGGCCGAGGCTTCCCGACTGTGGAGCGGAGGGGTCAGAAGCGAGGGCTCAGGTCTGGCAAAGCGGGGTGTCGTGTCTCGTGCTACTGCTCTCACCAGTGACCTTGCTTCGGTTCCGTCGGGCAGGAACACTAAATGAGGTGAAGCGTGACAGGGTTCTGGTATCGTGTGGCACACAGCCGTTCAACTACCATTAGATACCATTATGGTTATTGCTGTTATTGGCTGAGTGGCTCTTATGGGACGAGGGAGACTCGGGGTGGGGGTCGGATGACCCTTCTCGTTATGAAAGCTGCCACAGTGCTGTGAGCTTCCTGCCCGTCGGGGTGTTCAAACGAGAGGCTGACTGACCCACCCCCCCCACCGCCCCAACTCTAAGGGCCACCTCCAGCTCTTAGCCAGACTTTTGGGGTCCCTTCCACTTTTGTACCCGGCGGGGATGCCCAGGACCGTCTGTCAGACATCCACTGGGCTTTTATTCCAGTCCAGAGCGAAGGACTCGGGCAGATGGTGTGGTCCCGGCCAGTGTCGGCAGAGGAGGATGCAAGAACTGCTTCCCGAATCATCTCTGGGCTCAGAAAAGCCCTCAGAATTCCTCTTTCTGAGCACAAGCAGCAGGATAGGGACAGGGACGAGGGCAGGAAGAGGTGGCTTAATAAAAAATCCCAATAAAGCTCTGCAGCCCCTGGTGGCCAGGGGCAGGTCCTGGGCACAAGCCTTCCTTAGACCCGCCCACCCGGGGGCCCCGACTAATATTCCTGGTGCCTCTGCCTGCCCCCAGCTTCATTAATGATGCTGAAGGGGCCGACAGGTCCAAGGGGGCTCCCAAACGCTGCCTGACAATATTGCTGAGCCGCCTACGCCAGCCCCACCCCAGCGCACGTACCCCCCCCCCCCGCCCACTCCGGACCCTCTGCTGAGGAATGGGTTTGATTCAATCAGCTGTTTGCCTGTGGGACCGTCCAGGTCAACTTATTATGGGCAGACGCCAGCTCCAGGGAGTCAGGCAGCCCCGGCGTGGAATTCGGAGCGAGGACTCATTAAAGAGCAGCTGACATGTGCAAGGCTGGGGTTCTGTCCCCCCCAGAACACACCCGACCCAAGGTACTCTAGCTAGGGAAGGCCGGGCTGGGGGAGGTCGGGGCAGAAACAGAGGCACTGCCCTCCTGCTCAGAGCTGGCCTCCCTCCACTGGGAGCTCTGGGTGTGACAAGCTCAGGCCCAGCTGCCTCTACCTACCCCCTCCAATAAAGCTTTAAGGAGCTGGGGCTGAGAAGAGCTAAGTCTGGCCGGTTTGAAGACAGCCAGACAAAGGGCTGGCGCGGGACCGCCCGGAGTGCGAGGCGCCCGGCCCGCCTGCGAAAGCAAGGGAATAGGAGTGCGGACTTTGCATTTCGGCTTAAAAAGCAAACCTGTGAAACAGAGCCAGGCGCCCTCCCTCCCCCTCGCTCCAGCATGAGCAGGAGGGGCTGAAAACATTTGTTCCGAGCGGGAGGGGGGGGCGGGGGGTGAAAAGCCCTAAGTGCTTCTGCTTCCTTTTTTTTGCCAAATCATGCAGAAGATTCTGGCAGCTGCAAAGATTCAATTATGCACAATGCGAAAAATCATTTACAAAAATAATGGCACTCGAAAAAAATGGCCTCTCCAGAAACGGCGTGGAACAATAAATCCGTTAATTAGCTAATTAATATTCAATTGGGGTCAGTGGGCTTAATAGAACCCTTCTTGGAGACCCAAGAAATTCTAAACTGCCGCGAGGCGCCCGCCCACTGCCATTATCTCAGGCGAGCAGGCCCTTATCGGGCCACCAGCTGTGCCCGAACAATGCAGGCCCTTATCAGCTGGGGCCGCAGCCCTGGCCGCTCGCTCGGGCTCCCTCCACCCAGAGGAGCGCGCAGCCTCTTGGTAATTGATATATGGCGCAGCTTTGTCTGAGGCTGTTGGCTCTGCTGGTATTTAAGGCAGCGCGGGCCCCCTGATTGATTGCCATTGGCCGAGTGTCTGCCCTCAGTGACAGCCTGTCAGTGAGGGACCAGCCAATGACGGTGGCTAACCCTTCTGATGCCCTGGCCATCTGGGCCAGGCGGGAAGCCCGACGCGTGGCAACATGACCCGCTTGGGTTTGGCTTGAGTTGGGTTGCCTTCTTCAAGTGGGAAGCCAAGCCCTCATAGACTTGGGTGTTTGTGTGGGTGACCAGCATCCCCTGCCCTGCTTTTCGGAGAGGTTGGACCGGACCCTTGCTACTCTAAATGTAGTCCATGGTCTTGAAGCATCCATCGCCTGGGAGATGATTAGAAACACAAATTCTTGCCCACCCCCCTCACCCTGCTCAGATCTCCTGAATCTGACTTTCTGGGGATGGGGCCCAGGAATCTATGTTTTATCAAGCTCTTTAGATGGTCCTGATGCGTGAAGTTCAAGGAACATTTGACAAAAGCAGTGTTCCCACTCTGGCCATGTCTTAAGAGTCGCCTGGGGTGGGGAAGAATTAAATATGCACATTGCTGGGTTCTGCCATAGAGGCTCATGTTTCCCTTACCCACAAAAAGCAGTGGGAGGGGGGCACAAGACACTCTGGGAACACTAGGACTGGCCCCCCAATAGGCAGTGAAACAGGCTGCCAGGGTCATGGCCTGTTGGGGGTCCTGTCCAGAACAAGCTTGGGCTCTTCAGGCCTTGGGCTCCAGAAAACCCATTGGGAGCCATTGTGTATTCAAAATGCATTTTCTACAGAGAATGATGTTCCCTGTGGGAGGATGGGCCCCCAGGCTAGCCCCCAGATATTGTGAGACCCATAGCAAAGCTGAAACTCAGCACATGTCCTTAGCAGGAGGTGCCACAGCCCAGGGAAGGGAAGAGAAGGAAGTGGAGAAAGGGAGGAAGATCACCGAGAGGGGATTTATCTATTCTCTTCCCAGGGCCCACACCCCGGATTCAGGCCGTGCCTACTTCTGAGTGGGCACGGCTCCCTCAGTGTCCAGCATTCCCATCCTGCTCTTCCTTTCTCTGTCACCCCACCAGCCCACCCTCTGTCACTGCACCCGCGCAGGTCAGCTCTGGCCGGGAGGGCTCAGTGTTCCATAGCTCGCCTCTCCCGCCCTTCCCCCAACTCAGACCCACATGTCCAGAGTCACAAGCACTCAGGGAGCAGCTGTGGGTGTCTCCACATGTGAAAGAGCAAGCCTGGGTCACTGAGGTAGAGGGCTTCAGTCGGATGTGGCCTTGGAGGCAGCCTAGGATGAGGAAGTGGGGAGAATCCTCCCCCTGATTGTACCCCACCTTCTCTCAGGCGCTACATGGGAGTTAGTCAAGCAATAGGACCCGGGAGGCCATAGGTGGGGACAAACACCGGGCATAATGCCCCTGATCCCACGAAGTCGGGGAGGAATCTGTAGATCACAGAGCTTGATGATAGGAGTTCAGGGCTGTGCTCCCTAGAGAGCCGAGGCCAAGTGCAAGGAGGGAGGAGCATCAGCAGGCGACAGGGCCCCAGCCACAGCGGGGCAAAGCTGGTCTGGGCGGAGCGCAGCTCTAAGCTTAGGAAGATGGCATCCCTGAGCAGGTGACCCAGTGGGGCCTTGGACCAGTTAGGATGAAGTGATCAGCCCTGGGGCATGAGGCAGGGACCAGATGTGATACTGAGTGAGGCAGAGTGACATCTGCTAGGCCACCTTGAGGCCACAGGTGGCTTGAGAGAGGAAGGAAGGAAACCAAAGAGGCAGCAATTCATTCCTCTAAGCAGTTCCTTTGTTTTTCATGTGAGTCCACACACAGCAAGGGCTCAAGGTGCTGCTCCTCCGGGGTCATTCCTGTCCTGAGGACCAGGTGCCCTTAGGGCCTTGACCTCTGTGTGGGAGAATTAACAGCTGCCCCAGGCCTCTGGGGAGGCTCAGCCGCAGGCTCTGAGTCACCAGCACTCAGCACGGGAAGGAGTTTAGCTCCTGCTCAATGATCTTTTCATTGGTGCCCTCCCTCGGGCAAAGGCCGTTGAATAACATCAAAAGCAGTTATCCATCATCCATCCTGCTAGGTAAAATGACTGCCATTCTATGTCAACAGACCCTAATGAGAAAAATAACCTTCCATTAAGTAAGCAAAACATTGACTTGAGAACCCATGGATTAGCCCAAACCCTAATCTGCCAAGTTAGCAAGTAACTTCTAAAGCTTCCCAGAATGTCAAAAATAGTTCCTTCCATCTCGCACAAATGTGCACACACATGACTTTTGCCCTCAGAGGGCTCCTTGGTCCCTCACTGAGCAAGTCTGTTCCTTTGGACACCTTGGGTTTGCTCATCTTGTCAGATTTGGGATTGGGGGCAGAAAAGTGGGCTAGAGTCTCGGCCCCATCCCCTTTGGGGAGTGAGCATGTGATCCCAGGTTGGGGGTTCTGCCTGCACAAGATGGTGCAAGAACAAGATACCCCCATCCTCCTCTGCCAGATCGAATCTGGTTTGGTTATGTTTCAGGAGGCTACTGGATGCCAGTCCCCCTTGGAGAGGCTCCCATAGCCAGCTGGTGGTGGGAGACAGAGAGACAGTGAGAGGTGACAATGGAACAGATACATGGAGAGAGACATTGAGAGACTCAGAGACAGACTTGGGAGAGGCAGAGAGAGTCATCAGGGGTGAAGGGGAGCTCTAGTCATTGGTTAAATTATTTGGGACTCTCCTTTGGCTGCCATAGAGACTTCCGTGTCTATGATGACAGATGCCAGGATGGGAGTGGTGGTGGGCTGGGACCCTGGAGGTTTTCCTGACTCCAAGTCCCTATCCTGATCTTGAGTCTCTGGTTTCCTGCGAGTCCACAGTGGGCTCGTTCTTGAGCAGAGGAAAAGCTGAGCTTTTTTCCAATCCCCTCTGCCCCTTCTCCTTGAAACTCCGGACTATTGGAGCCTCAGACCAGTGTCCACCCCGACTTTATAGATGAGGGAACTGGGTCTCAGGGTGCGTTCGTGTACACACTCGATGGGTACATCGAGTCAGGTGCTGGGTTGGGACTTTAGAAACAGCCCTCTATCCCTCTTCAGTTCTCTACCTCCTGCCCAGCCCCTCACTCCCTCACAGGTCTCCACTGCGGGGGAGTTCAGGCCCCACCACCATAGGAAAGAAAGTTTCTGCTCACCTGAAAACCAGCCACAGCAGCAGGGGGCCCCGAGTGCGCCTGCGGAGTTTGGAGCTCCTTCAACTTCACGACTAATTGCAGAGAGGCAGTGGGCGGGCTCTTGGCAAGCGATTAGCTGTCCCACTGCATGAATAATTTGCATAGAAAATGCTTTATTTTGGCAATCTATTAAAGGGCCCACAGTGCTGTGGCTTATCTCAGTCTCACAGCAAGGAGAAGGCTTGGCTATCTCGTTAAGTTCTGTTGATGCATAACAATTTGAAATGGGCACAAGCTAGTATGACATTTAAAGATGCCTTCACTTAATTATATTACACAAACATGGGGTTGTTTATCCTTTGGAATAAAGCCTTTTTGAAGTCAAAGTTGGCATGTGCATAAAGGAGGGCATAAAATGATTTTTCAAGAGAGGGCCTCCTCACTTCAAACTTGGGGGGTTGCATTCCCCTAGGGCTTCGTAACACAGAGGGTTCTATGGCTGAGATGCAGACTTTGAGATTGGTTCTCTTGTTCTTCTTCTCTGGGGGTGGCCTACAGTTTTGGCACTTAATACAAAATCGTGGAAAGAAAAGCTTATTAGAGCAAGGAAGAGACTCACTGTGTGACCTTGGGCGAGCCCTTCCCGGTCTCTGAGGCTCTGCCGCCTCACGTGCAACATGTGGGCTGGGACTTTCCTGCTCTAAGGCGAAGACCGGCGAGCCACAGTGTATTTTTGCTTTCTCTTTGCCTCTCATCTGGTTGACTCTGTAAATAAAAATACAGCCTCTTTGTGAAGAGCCAAAGGGAACTCAGGGTCCCCATCATGCTCTTTCTAAGGACTGGAAACATGCTAGGAAAGAGAGATTGGGGGAAACTCGGAAGGGGCTTGCAGCTGCAGAGGTATGGGTATGTTTTTTGCTCTGCCAAGCCAGAGGACCCCAGGAGACTACAGAGCTGGCAGCCTTGCTTCACTTCACTGAAAACCAGGAACTGGGCCCTGGCTGGAGGGAGTACAAGGAGAAGCCCTAGGGGCATTGAGAAAATCTGAAAAACCCCGAGAAGCCTGCTTTGCCCACAAGGTGCTCAGGGAAAAGCTTACGGATACCAGCCATCTCTTCACCTCTGAGCATTAGAGCAGACACCAGGGCTGCCACGGGAGGAGCTCTGGACACGAGGTTAGGTGGGACGGTTTCTGGCAGGGTAGAGCCTTTGATGTTTCCAGTGATAGCGCTGCCTAAGTAGGTCTTTCAAGAGAAAAAGATGCAGAGAAAGGAGGGCTTGTCCAGGGCCCTGCTTTCTAGGGTCTGTGTTCCTCCCGGAGTGAAGCTTTCTGGAAAACAGACTCTCATCCCACCTTCCAGTCCCTCTTTGCCCCCTAGGACTGAAGACTGAATTCTCCAAAGTTCATAGACAACACGCTCCTACTCTGCCTCTTCCAGGCACTTAAAAAAATAGATTTGTGATTAATGGACACATTATCTGTGATTAAGTATAGAGACAATTCCCATTCCATTATGACTTCCTAGAAACAAAACTCTGTTAAAATAATTGAGAGAGTATTAATTAGCATTAATAGTTAGTTAACCTTGTATTTAACTGATGGGTACCACTTTGAATAAAACCTAAGCAAATGCTAACTCCCAGACACAATTAGGTAACTCCTTGGCTAGTCACTAACTGTTGGTCACTGCCTGCTCTAACATGATTGTCCCCAGTCTTGAGTAAAACTAATCCATTGAATATGTCAATCTTGAGTCAAAACCTTCCTGGTGGTTGCTAGAAAAAGCATCATCTCCAAATGTTGGCACTAGACAGTCAAGGTGGAGGAACTCACTCACTGTTAGGCTTGTACCATCTTGGATAATAAGAAGCAAGGTTGCCACTCACTGAGCACTTGTTCTGAACCAGGCCCCATGCTAAGCTCTTTATTAGGCTAAACCATATGAAATTAGTGTTTTTATAGTTCAAAAATAGCCAACTGGTGGCCACTTCAAATGACTCAACCTAATATCTCATTTAATCCTTACCATCCTCTTACCATTGTTATTACTCTTTCCACAGCTCACATGAGGAAAATGAGGCACAAAGAAATTAAATAATTTACCCAAATTACAGAGCAAGTAAGTGGGGCCAGGTGCCATGAACATTGACTCCATATGCATTTAGCCCTGACACTTTACCTCTTACCAACATGTTCCCATAAGTATTTCACATGTTTCAATCAATTGACATGCTTAAACTGAACCTGGTACATATTGTGTGTTCAATTAATGTTTATTAAATGGACAGATGAATGAAGGATGGATTACAGGGTGGGTGCCTGAGGCCCTGGTAACAGAATGGCACACAGGAATGGGCTGGCTGGATACTACTGAGCCATCAGGCACTTGGCCAAGGACCCCACCCATCTGCCCCCACACACACCAGGTTCTTTTCCAGAGTGAAGTATGGGGCCAGGCATGGCTTTAAATGTGGGGTGGGGTGGGGAGATTGACCCAGGAGCTACATGGCTGTCAAGGCAGAGCACTAGGATAGGGGTTCATTTGGAGAAGTGGAGGAAAGAGGGTAAGCAGAACCATCATGCCATGAGCCACTGTGATTAGGCTAAGAAGCAGAGCCCCCCCAAATCTGAGATTCCCCCTCCAGATGTAAAATGTCCACTAACATCAGAGAGTCCTTGTGCCACATCCATCTAAGTACTTCCTGAGTACTTAGAGTCCTTTCTTCCTGAGCCCCAGGTCTCGTCTCTGGGCTTGAGTCAAATCTTCCCTCTCACAGCCACCTAAACCTCAGCTTCTCTTAACATTGCCCTGTGACCATGTCCAGGGGACTGAGGTTGGGCATATGTAGTGGCCAGCCATGGAGGAAAGGAAAGGCAGGTGAGCGCCCATACGGCAGATCCACAGGGCACCCCGTGGTCCCATGCATGGTATGACTTAATGAGTTGTACTGTAATTTATGTATTTATCAATTTTTGGCCACACATAACTAAGAAATTGAAAACTGTAAAATGACACATAGATCCCACAATAATTATAGCTCCCCTATTGAATAGCTTCCAATAACAAGAAATGGATGCATAATTTCCATAATTGTTGCTTTCAGTTTTGTATTGAGTCGTATTTCTGAAAGTGATGGATTAATAGATCCTGATGCCGCACATGGCCCTCCCTTCGGGCAGAAGCCACACTGCACACTGTGATGGTTATAGAAGTCCATGGTGACAGGAGGCACTTGGTGAAGTTGGAGATTCAGATTCCAGGCTATTTCCTCGAGGCCCAGAGGGATGGGTGGATGGGTGCAAAAGAAGGAACAGCTAATCTCTGGGGAATGGCAGATGCTGGAAAGTCTCACCTTCCCTGGGCCTAAAACCTCCAGATCTGGATCACTACTAAGGGTCTTCTGAAGAAAGAAATTCAGTTTCATTCAATGACTTACTTGGCATTTCCATACTGCCGTCATTGAGCCCTGGGGGACTACACAGAAGAACCACTCACATGTTTTGCCCTCAAGGAGCTTGCAGATTTTGCCTGGCTAAGACCTTATCTTGGATGCCATGCTCAGTATCATTACCATCACAGTCCTAACCCCACGCACTATGTTTTATGATCCGTAAAACTCTTTCAATTCATTAGCTCATTTAATTTTGCAGTGACCCTATAAGGGCAGAGATAATCATTCCCAGGGGAAACTGAGGCCCCAAGAGTAAGTGACCTTTCCAAGCTCACTCAATAAGTCAGTGATGATGAAGGGACCACAACATCAATGTTTAATTTTGAGCCTGGAACTTGTCCCACAAAAGCACACTACCTCCTGGGATGAGGTGAGGGCAGGAGGAGAACCCTGCTCTGCCAGGATTGATCTGGTGTGGAACAAACAGGGTAGAATTCATCTGGCCTTTGGGACTCACACAGAGAACATGAGTCTTCATGAAGACAGCATGCAAACAGGATGGAAGAAAGCAACAAATGGACAAATCCTCTTCCAGACATGCCTACACTTGTATGAGTGGTCCTGAGTCATTTATCGCTCATTCAACAAATATTAGCTGAGATCCTACTGTGTGTAAGATACTGTCCTGAGAATATCCTGGATGACATCCTATTACAATCCCCCAACTCTGTCCTCTCCCTTCTCCCACCCTCAGTCTGGCTGTCCCAACCCAGAACAGGAAGGCAGAGCCTGGGTACCACGGACAGCTCAGTGCATGGAACAGTGAGAGCACTAGGCCAGGAAGGCACACACGCCTCCTTTCTCGGGAACAGGCTCATTTCCTGGTCTCACCCTACACCTCCCTTACATTTAAGACAATCTATACCCCCACCCCTTTGGTGTGTAGCATCCAAAGGCCACGAAAGATGATCTGGATGTTCCAAGGCTGCTCAGAGAAACCACCCAGACCCACTCTTCCTTGCTCTGTCCTCTGCTTTTCCTTGTGACACCATCTCATATGACTCTGTGCTCTTGCTTTACAACCCAAACTCTGATCCTGCCACTATCCTTTTAGGCTTCCACTTTGTTCTGGGTGTTTCTAGTGTATCAACTTTGATTTTTCCTAAAATAGGGCCTGATTTAGCTTGACCCTGTCCTGCATTGGATAGGCGCTCCCACATGGTAGCCAGACCCCCATGTCAGCCATGTGGTTGTGTTCCCTCCAGGCTAAACCTAAACAGACAATCGGGGTGGACATGTCTTCAAAGTGGCTCCCTAGGAGAGGAAAGGAAAGCTGACTTTAGAGAACCAGCTAGAGCCAATTGACAGAGGTTGCAATTTGTAATTGATAGAAAAGGGTATCAAAGGAGTTTCCCTATGAGGTTTCTTATTCCTTAGGGTTTTCTGATACGAGTGAAGTGAAGGAAGGTTTGAGGACAGGGAATCAATTCTGAAATAGTTTCCCTGGAAAGGAGGAGACAGAGATACTGGGGACCGACAGAGGGAGGGATGGACAGTGCTGAGGGCTCGGCAGAAAGGAGCCCATAGTTCCTAGGGTTCTGGTCCTTGTGTTCTGGTAATCGTCTCCAGTAGCACTCACTCCCTGCATGCAGTGAAGATTAGGATAAGGAGTTTTCTAACAAGGGCAGTGGGAAAACAGAGGTCAATAGAGCTGAGTGTGTTGACAAGACCTTGCTCTCTAGCCCTGTAAAGTCCTCCGCTGGGGATTCCAGAAGCTGTCGCTTTCGTTCCCATACGCACACTGCCATCTGCTGGGAGGATGGAGGAGCAATCCAGAGGCTGCCTGGCACTTGAGCCCAAGCGAGACCTCATCCTAGGAAAGCACCTCTCTCCTGTTAGTCCCAGCCAGTCCGTCTTCAGCTTTCCTCCCTCCCTCCCCGCCTGCTTCCTCTGGCCTCCCAAGCCCTCTCTCACACACCGTCAGGGTACTGATCCCTCCCTGGCTTGGGGTCCTCTCCCCCAACTCCCCTTCCATCCCAGGCACAGAGGCGGAGGCACAGAGCATGGACCTTGGGGCATACGGCCTCTCGGGCAGGACATGCTGCCTGTACCCTCCATCATTCTGGACCAGGCCAGGCAGGAAAGAGGCAGCCATGGGGCCTGGCTTGTCACAGGTCTGGAGGGGAGGTTACATGGATGTGCTGTTTCCAGTCTGCCCGAGGGTTGTCAGCCCAGAGAACCAGGGCTCTTCCAGAGCTAGCTGCACTGAAGCTGCGCTGGGAACAGAGCATGGCCCTCTTGTGATCCCTGGGAGGAAGGCAGGGAGTCAGCCACCTAGCGAGGGAAGGAGAGGGAAGACCCTCTGAGTCCTCCCATCAGAATCCCCATTTCATGGATGAGAAAACTGGGGCCCAGAAATAGAGTGTATCACACTGCGCCTCCTGATGAGAGGGACTATTAAAGCATATTCCTAAAGGACGCAGAGGACATCTAGTCTAACCCTCTCTCTTATAGATGGGGACACCAAGGCCTGGAGGGTAGCAGGAGGGAGGGATGCTGACCTGGTCCAGGTTGTGATGCTAGTTAGTATCTGCCCTATGCTCTCTCTGTGCACAAGACTGCCCCAGTTTGAAGAGGTCAGCTCCTGATGGAGGATCTCTGCCTGAGGAGGGCTCTGGGGAGGGGATGGGCAGGGAGGCCACCCAGCCTTCTGGAAGAAGATGCTGAGTGGCCCCACCAGCTGCCCTGTCCTGCTGAGGTGTTCCCACCCTTTCCTTTGCTGCTCAGAGTAAGGCCAAGGTAGGAGGCTTATTTATTCCTGTGCTTTTATTTATTCATCTTTTATTCATTCACATCCTGTCAGTGTATATTGTTTACATTATAAATCATATGTATTCCCACACTCCTTCTTAAGGAAAAGGCCCAAGAATACAGATTGTTGCAAAGCTGTGAAAACGGTGGTGGTGGCGGGCCCGTGCCTCCATCCCCCTCGGGCCTCCTGGTGGGGCTGCAGAAAGCCCTCCTTATGGCAGGCTGAGGGCTGAGACCACCTGGACCTCCCCAGGCACCCACTCCGTGCGGCATGCACATCCCACCCTCAAAAGATGGAGCCCGAGAAGGAAGAGGGTTGAGAGAAGGTGGGGGTCTACAGGGAAACCTAAGGATGGCATTTTCCCCACACCTTTTCCTGAGCTGGCCAGGCAGGGCTGGGCAGGGGCACCAGCGGCCTGAAGCCATCTGAAGGGAGAGAGCCGAATGCGAGCTCATCTGTAGGGAAAGCCTTAAGCCACCAGAGAGATGGTTGTAAATGACAAGACCAAAAGAAGAGAAGCAGATTTGCGAAGGAGAGATGGAGCCAAGAACTGGTAATCCGGTGAGGCGTGGCACTGGAGCAAAAGCGGGTCAGGAGCAAATGCAGTAGGCTCTGGAAGGGCCTGGTGGGCAATCACAGTTTGCATTAACAGACTGTCCTAAGTGAGTGGGAGGGCCTGGAGTTCTGGCCAGACTGGAGTTGGAAGAACTGGACTGAGCAGATGTATCCTGCAGCTGCCAGACTGAACTAATGAGAACTGGTACATAGATCTCTGTGCGGGGCTGGGGGGGGGGTCATTATTTTAATTGTGTATCAAAACCTTTGGATGTGTCTAAAGCTATACTCAGAGGAGGAGTCATAGACTCAGATGCATTATTAGACAAGATAAGTAACGAACAGCTAGCACAACAGGCAAACCCCAAAATTGCAGTGACTTAACACAGTAAAGGTTAGTTCTTGTTCATGCTACATGCCTGTTCCAAACAGTTACTTAAGGGTGCAGGCTGATAGAGGATCCTCTGTCTTGTAGCTGGATCATCTGGAACACATAGCCTACAAGACTGTGGTAAAGTAGAAGGAGGAGGAGGGAGAAAACATACTGGCTCATAGCTATTTCAATCCAGACAAAAGATACACCACTTCTGTTCACAATGCATTGGCTAGAACTAGTCACATGGCTGATCCCAAATTTCAAGAGACGCTGTGATATGTAGGGGAGTAGTACATATATATCCAGTGAACACTGTCTCAGCCACACATTAAACATTAACAAGAAACAATTAAAATAAATGACTTAAGCATCCAACTAAAGAAACTAGAAAAAGTAACAAAATCATCCTAAGAACAGTAGTAAGAAGAAATTAATAATAAAATAGAAAATCATCCATTAAGAACAACTTATTAATTAACTGCCCAACTGATGAAAAGACTAAAAGAGATGAATTACTAGTTAATCAGATCAAAAAAGAAGCAAAGAAGCACAAGTAGACAAAGTAGGGAAATAACCACAAATATGTAGAAAATTAATTATAATTTTGAAATTTCACAATTCTACGTTAATATACTTTAAAAACTGTGTGAAATGGTTTTTAGGAAAATGATATTACCAAAATTGGCTGAAGAGTATTAATAATCATGGACGATATTGAGAAAAAAATATTTTAATGGTTATCTTGTATGTATATATGCACATACACACACACAGTTTCACAAGTGAACTCATTCAAATCTCTGAGGAACAAATAATTCTGGAGTTAAACTGTTCCTGTGCATAAAAAGGAAAGGAAATCTTCAAGTTATTTGTTACAGAGCTAATAAAATATTGATAGCACAACTGGACAAGGTAAAACAACTACTACAGATTAATCTCATTTTGATAACAAAACAAAAGTCTTAAATAAAATAATAGCAAGTAAAACTTAGCAGTATGTTTTTAGATAATACATAATTACCAAGTCCAATTCAAAGCAGACACAATTATCACTATCTACTACCTAAACTCCTAGCCAGAGGGGATGTGGTATAGAGGCAGAGCTTAAATGGGGGTCATGAGATCATAGTAAGGAAAACCTGTGACTTTAGGATCCCAGCTGTGAGCCTTCTGGATCTCTTGAAAGCTGAAAACCAATGGAAAACAGGCACCTAGGGCAGGAGAAATAATGTTGCTGAGAGGCTGTTTGCCACAACTCTCTTGAATTGAAGCTGTTAACTGTCTCGGCTCTCCCCTCTCCCCACACTGTTCTTCAACAACCTACTCAACTGTAGGATAATCTACAACCAGTTGGAAGTCACGCAGGACCTTAGCAAAGGGTAGGGGGTGGGGAACATAAAAAAAGAACATAAACAAAAAGCAGATGAAAGACATACATTTCAAGAGGAATTAAGCAAAGGATTCAGACAAATAATTTTCTGTAGCCTTCATTAAATTATAGATCACATGATCTCTCTAAAGAAAAGTACAGAGAAGAGACACAAAGGTGTAAAGAAGAGTTTGTAGGGTAACAAATAATAAATCATAAGGTGGCAAAAGTCAAGAGAATAAATGGAAGCAAAAGAAAATAAGAGAGACAGTGAGGGAATATTATAGAGAGCAACCTCACATTAGAAGAAACAAATAACAGGGAAAAAAAAATCAGTGAAAATACAGCCAGAGTCCTCGTGATCAGAATTTAAGAAATCACACAAGATAAAGTGGAACAAAAATAAAAATAAAAACATGATTATGAAGAGGTTGATAGATAAGGAAGACTAAAGAAATCCAATATATATAACTGATGTTTCTTAAGATGAAAATGTCCACAAAGAAAATTAAAAATACCTACTTACCTATCTTTCACACATTTTTCCTCTCCCCGGCCCTGGTCTATCTGTATATATGCTCAGAGATTTCTGAAATAATGTTCATCAAGAGTTATAGATGGTTCTTTCCAGGTGGTAGAGTTTAGGAATGAATATTAACTTTCTTCTTTGCATTCTGTATTATTTCTTATAGTAAGCATGTGTTAGTTTCATAAAACCAAAATCATTATATTTAAAAAAAGAAATTCAAGCAATAAAAACAACCTATGATTTTGAAATGTCAAGAATTAATAGCAACCATATACAAAAATTAACTCAAAATGAGTAATAGTCCTAAATGTAGGACTCTCATGGAAGAAAAACATAGGAGAAATTTTCCTTTACCTTTGGTTAGGCAAAGAGTTCCTAGGTATGACACCAAAAGCACAATCCAGAAAAGAAAATATTGATAAATTGGACTTCATCAAAATTGAAACTTGTGCTCTGTAAAGGACATTGTTAAGAGAATGAAAAGATCAGCCACAGGTTGGGAGAAGATATCTGCAAATCATATAGCAGACAAATGACTTGTACCCAGAAAATTTAAAAAACTCTCAAAACTCAACAACAAGGAAGCAACTCAATTGTTTAAATGACAAAGGTTTGAATAGATACTTCACCAAAGAAGGCATATTAATGACAAACAAGCACATGAAAAGATGCTCAACATCACTCGTCATTAGATAAATGTAAATGAAAACCACAATAACATACTAGTATGTACACATCAGATGGCTAAAGTTAAAAAAACAAAAACTGACCATACCAAGTGCTGATGAGGATGGGGAGCAACTGGAACTCTCTTCCACTCCTGATAGAGATGCAAAATGATACAGCTCTCTGAAAAACATAGTGTAGCAGTTTCTTTAAGAAGTGAAACATGGGGCACCTGGCTGGCTCAGTCACTGAAGCATGCAACTCTTGATCTTGGGGTTGTGAGGTGTAGAGTTTACTTTTAAAAATATATAAATAAATAAATACAGTGTGAAACATATATTTACCTATGTCCTGTGAATCCCATTTTTTTTTGGTTTTTGTTTTTATCCTAGAGAAATGAAAACCTACGCTCACACAAAAACCTGTGCACAAAAGTTTATAGCATTATTTTGTAATCACCAAAACCTGGAAACAAAATCCAAATGTCCTTCAATAGGTGAGTAAACTGTGCTATATCCCCACAATAGAATACCTCTTGGCAATAAAAGGCAAGGAACTATTAATACACACAACATCTTCAATGAATCTCAAATGCATTTTTCTAAGTGAAAGAACCCAGTCTCAAAAGATTACATACTATATGACTCCATTATTTTGCAAAGGGCAAAAATATAGAAAGAGAAAACAGGTCCATGGTCGCCTGAGGTGGATATAGGGAGAGGATCTGAAGACGAAGGTGTAGCCATGGGAATTCTCTGGGATGTTGGAATTGTTCTGTATCCTGTGTGAGGTGCTGGTTAAAAGGATCTGGGTATGTGTAAAACTCATAGGAAAAAAAGTGAATTTTACATTTGTAAATTTAAAAACTTTAAAAAGAATTCCCAGTGAACATTCCACTTTCCACATTCAAAACCTTGATGTGAACGAACAGCTGTATCAACTCAGAGGGGGGAGAGAGTATAGAATTTGCTTGTATGCATGTAACTTATTTCCAGCAAGTTTAGGAGCTTTTTCAAAGCACTTTATCTGTAGAATCTATGCACTGTCATCTTCATTCATCCACTCAAAGAATATCTATTGACACCTACCATGCGCCAGGCACTGGTCTAGGCACAGGGGAAGTGGAAGTAAGCAAAATGGACCAAATTCCCTGCCTTGATGCAGTTTATACTTTAGAGGGGCGAGACAGGAGAGAAACAAAGTAATAAGCTGTAGAAGGAGGTGAGTGTTGCTATAAACTCTATGTTTTTGCCCCTCCAAAATTCATATGTTGAAACCTAATCTCCAATGTAATGGTATTTGGAGGTAGAGGCTTTGGGATGTGATGAGCCTCATGAGTGGGATTAGCACCCTTATGAAAGAGATCCCAGAGAGCTCCCTTGCCTCTTCCTCCATGGACACTGGAAAAAGAGGGCTATCCATGAACCAGGAAGCAGGCTCTCACCAGACACCGGATCTGCTGGTGTCCTGCTCTCAGAGTACAGACAGCCTCCAGAACTATGAGAGATAAAGTTCTGTCACCCCATCTATTGGACTTTGTTACAACAGCCTGAACTGGCTAGGACAAGGGCCGTGGAGGAAAATAAAGTAGGGCAGGTGGATAAAGGAGTGCTCTACCTTACATCGGTTGGCCAGGGAAGGTCTCACTGAGAATGGTGATAGTTGAGCAAAGACTCGAAGGAGGTGAGGGGTTGAGCCATGCAGGTGTCTGGGGCAAGAGCAGTCCAGGCGGAGAGTATAAGTGCAAGGACTCAGGGTGGCGCTGCCCAGGCCCGTATGAGTGTGAGCAAGGCCAACGTGGCTGCAGCTGGAAACAAAGACATCAGAGGACATGTGTCCAGAGAGGTGAGGACACTATTTACAGACTCTGGCTGCTTTGGGACCCTTAACCACAAAATAGTAGGATCCAATCCTTCTCTCTGCCCCTTTCCCTTGCAAGATCGCTGTCTTCCAGTGCATTTGGGAGAAGCAGCCTTTATCCCAAGTGCATTCTTACCAGACATGCAGCAGCCTGCCTCTCTGCATTCACCTGGCCACCCCCCTCCAGCCCTCCATGCACATTGTTTCTTGTCACCTCCGTTGTTGGGCTTAGCGTTCTCTGCTGATTCAATGCTGCTCCCTCAGCCCTGGGCTTAGGAGATGAGAATGCCTTGCTCTAAGCAGGGACCAATCCCCTCCCAGATTCCCTAGCACCAGTGGCACAGCACGTGGTGTGCTGAAGGCTTGAGGAAACCAGAAGAGGAATGTTGTGCAAGAGGAAAGCCTAAATATCACCTTCCCGAAACCATAGCCCACCGAGCATCTCTTTCCTGGCTGACTCTCTAGGAGGCCTGCTCCTCCACAAACCATAGGGATTCAAACCCTGCTGTCTCTTCCCTAGTCCCTCGCTGTCAAATTCCTGTCTCTGAGTGTCCAGAAGAAGTCCCAAATTTTACAACATAACAGCCTCTCTGTGAAGGAACATGTCACTTTAATTTATTCTGAAAGGCCCTTTGTCCTCATTGTCTTAACCCCGGCTCTGTCCAGATGACCCTCTGGGCCTTGCCTTGCCGAGCCAGAAGATTCCTAGAAGCATTTTCCCTGTGCCAAGGTAAGTCTTCCACCATTCCCTAGAATACAGAAACATCTGCCTGGCAACTTTTCTAAAAATGGCAACATTTTATTTCTGTGGTGCTTGATACAATTAAAAACAATTACGTGAGGGGCGCCTGGGTGGCTCAGTCGGTTGGGCGTCTGCCTTCGGCTCAGGTCATGATCCCAGGGTCCTGGGATCGAGCCCCGCATCGGGCTCCCTGCTTGGCGGGGAGCCTGCTTCTCCCTCTCCCACTCCCCCTGCTTGTGTTCCCTCTCTCGCTGTGTCTCTCTCTGTCAAATAAATAAATTTTTTAAAAAATCTTTTAAAAAAAAATTGTGTGTTTTAGAAAACACAAAGCAGGAACCCTATTACTGAAATGTTTTAATTTCTCTTAAAACCAGAAGGAAGAATGAATTTTTAGGTAGACAATGTCTTGATATATAATAGTAACATATTTGTCTTTATGCCAATGTAGTCATGAAATATAATTTTAAATATGTGTTACGGAGGAGACCCATCAGGGCCAAGATAGCAGGAGCCCATGACAGACCTAAAGTGACCTTGCCGCCTGTCAGAGCCTGCCATAATTTGAACCTGACCGGGGCATTCACACTCAGCAGTTTGTCTATGCCACTCAGACTTGGTAACAAAATTAGCAAAATGAACGTGACCCTTAAGCAAAATAAAATAATATTTTTTTTCAAGTTATGAAAAAAGACAAAAGGGAGGAAATTAGGTAGAATTAAACTGACTTCTTTTGTGACTCTTTTTTTTGAAGATTTTATGTATTTTTTTGAGAGTAGGGAGAGAGAGAGAGAGCATGAGCGGGGTAAGTACAGAGGAAGAAGCAGACTCCCCACTGAGCAGGGAGCCCTACTCAGGGCTCCATCCCAGGACCCTGGGATCATGACCAGAGCCAAAGGCAGATGCTTAACCGACTGAGCCACCCAGGCGCCCCTTGTTACTCTTTTCTAAGTTCTAGGTCCTTGATCCATATTCCTTTCTGGAAGCAAGTCAGACATCGAATAATAATAATATGCACTTAATAATAACAGTAGTAATGGTGGCAGTAACATTGAATCTGAGGCAAGCTCTATTCCAAATGCTTTGCATGCAAACTCACCTATTCTTTGAGAAAGTTATGATACTTTTCAGTTGCAAGAAATAGAAATCCAACTCTAGGCAGCTCTTTCTGCCCATGGGTCCTGTCCCCATGCTTTAATAAAACTGCCTTAAAAGAAAGAAAGAAAGAAAGAAAGAAAGAAAGAAAGAAAGAAAGAAAGAAAGAAAGAAAGAAAGAAAGAAAGAAAAGAAAGAAAGAAAGAAAGAAAGAAAGAAAGAAAGAAAGAAAGAAAGAAAGAAAGAAAACCAACTCTAGCCAGCAAGCTTAACACATATGAAAAAAATGGGAGAAGTGTATTGACTCATATGGCTGGGGAGGGTTCAGGGCAACCCACAGAATCAAAGGAGCAGGAAGGAGCAAGGAGAGTCTTGGGGGTTGAGCCTGGATTCAACACCAGGTGTGCTCTCCATCCACCTCATTTCTGCTTCCCTCCCTCATTGTCTGAGAGTTGCTCTAGGGCTGATAGCTCTCCAGCAGGCCTACCTTGCTCCCCAGGTTAGAGACCAGCCTTATGCAGAGAGATGCAGGACCGCAACTTGTATACAGGAGCTATCTGCAGGTGACCTTGAGGGTGAACCAACGGGATCTGAGTGGAGCCCCTGGAACATTCGTTACAACTCCTTACAGCACCCCTATGGCCCCCAAAATGGGGGAGCTGCTTCTCTGCCTCCAGCTCCAGCAAGCCCAGTGAGGGACCTGATCTAGCAGGCTGAGGTCAAGGTCCTACTGTGGACCAATCACAGGTCCAGGCGAACAGAAGTCTCCTCCCTAGGGAGGGAGACAGATTCGTCTGTTGGAAGAGAAAAGGTTCCACTCGTCCTTTCCTCCAGTCTCTTCAGTAACTAAAACCCATATTCGTTATGTAAGTGCTGAGTCCTAAGGCAAAGACTGGCTTGGCTTTGCCCAGCAACCAGGGCACTGACAGACACAAAACTGCCTGGCTCCCCAGTTTTCACCAACTTGATCTCCCTGCAGGAAGAAAACAGTCATTATCAAAAAGGCAATTGTCATTCTCTCCCTCTTTAGAAAAATTCCCATTAAAGATAAAGCAAATTTTAATTAGATTAAGTATCCAATTACTGTAATTACATTTTTTAAAAATTCACATCATGACGATGACCCTTTTTAAAAGGGTTACAGGAATAATTAGTGTATTCCTATTAACCAAAATGTATTGGATAATATTTATACCCAGAAGACAAAGTACATTACACACATTTCACCTTTGGGGAAAGCTTGCAAATGTTTTGGCGGTGGCATGAATATTTATAGGCAAGAGTGTGCTTTAGCAAGATTATGTGAGGAAGCATTTAAATGCTCACCAATTTTTACCCAGGGGTAAAGTATACAGAAAATGTAGTGCAGAGATTATGGATATGCAAAGTGTGATTTAGGCAGGGAATTTCTATCAGTTTGCTTAATTAATTGGAGCCAAAGCCTATTTCTTCTCATTCGAGGCAGAAAGGCCCAAGGTATCCAACTGTGACTTCTCTCTGCTCGGCATCCACCGGGGGCAGGGGCCAGTGAGGAGAGGTGGTAGGAGAGTGGTAAGGACACTCTTACCTTGACCACACACCACCTGGAAGCCTGGGTCCTCATGCCCCCAGCCTCTGCCCACCCAGTCCCAGTTGGGGAAAGTTTTAGCGTGAGGAATAGGGGTCTTATAGAGGCTTCCTCCTGATAGGTTTGCTCTGAAACCCTCTCCCCTTTTCTGATTCTAGTTTTCTTCCTTTTACCTGCTTTGAGCTGTAACTACAGCTGTTGTTTCATGTTACACCCAATTGCCTTCCAAGCTCCATCACATTTGCTAGCTCAGGGAGGGAGGCAGCACAAAATCCATTTCACAGGTGACGAAACCAGGGCTCCAGAGCTTGAAGCAGCTCCCAGAACCATGCCACAGAGCTGGCCTCTGGAGGGGTCCCTGCTGCCATTGCTGCCAGGCCTTGTGTGGTCCCAGCTCTGCCTCTCGGGAAGCTGCTGTGGCCACCAACGGCAGGCACATCCCACCTCTGCTGCCCCCTAGGACCATCAAAAGTGACAACCCAGCCATTGCTGTTTCCGCTCATAGATAACTTCCAAATGGAAGTCAGGCATGGGTAGGTCTGGCTGGGGAAGCAGTTCTAGACCTGCACCTGGTGGCAAGGGGAAGTAGTTTGCTGGATTCTACACTGACAATGTGAGGTTCTTGATGTGGATAACATCAAAGAGAGGATATTCAAAAGATTCTGGACATCCACAGTGAAAAGCTGTTTATCACATTTCCTTCATCCCTGATGGAAATTCTACCCTTCCTTCAAGGCCTGGGTCCAATATACCCTCTGTGCGCATCCTACCCCATCTCCTGCTTCCTTCTTTAGCGTCTTCATTCTGGGCTTTGGAGATACAGGCCTTGCTCCTTTCTGCTCAGTGTTCTGGATATTTGGGTCTCATTTCCCTGTGGACTACCCCAATTTCCTGCCCATATTAAGGGTCCATGACTTTACTGTATTTCCTTTGGGCTCTTCTTCAGAACTGTTTTCAGAGACCAAGGTGCATCCTTGGAATCTCCTGTGGGATAGAAAAACCTCGGTCATGGGAGAATTACATTTTTGGAAATAGGCAAAGTCACTGTATTTTTCTGAGTTCTCTAGAGAAAGAACCAATTGGATGTGTGTGTGTGTGGTCAGGATGGGGGGTGGGAGTGGAGGGAGAGTAAGAGAGTGAGAGAGAAAGGGAGAGATTAATTTTAGGGAATTGGCTGATGTGATTATAGAGGTTGAGCAAGTCCAAAATCTTCAGGGTGGCCTGACAGACTGGAGATCCAGGAGGTCTGAAGATCTCCTGCTGCAGAATTGTCTCTTACTCAGGGGAGATCAGACTTTTGTTCTGTTCTGGACTTCAACTGATTGGGTGAGGCCCACCCACATTATGGAGGCAGTCTGCTTTACTCAAATTCCACAGATTTAAGTTCATCTCATCAAAAAAAAACACCCTCACAGAAACATCCAGAATAATGTATGACCACGTATGTGGGTGCTGTGGCCCAGCCAAGTTGACACATAAAATTAACCATCGTGGTCACAAGGGGGGCGAATTTGGTGGATGAGGTAGAGTGACCTATGGTGGGCAAAATCAGTGACTTTTTGAAATGAGATTCTTTGGGGTGACTCTTTTTTTAACCATGTCTTTTTTAATTGAAATATAAATATACTGAATATTGACATAGAACATATTAGCTTTAGAAAAGAACATATTAGTTTCAGATGTACAACATGATTCAATATTTGCATATATTGTGAAATGCTGACCAAAATAAGTCTAGCTAACATCTATCACTACACATAGTTACAATTCTTTTCTTATAATGAGAACTTTTAAGATCTCTCTTAGCAACTTTCAAATATACAATACATTATTACTAACTACAGTCACCATGCTGTACATGACATCCCCAGGACTTATTTATTTTATAACTGGTAGTTTATATATCTACTGTGGTGACTCTTCAAGGAAACTCTGACTGTTGATTCCTAGGAAGATGGATAGTTGCTTGGAGCTGTGGCAAAATCAGTGTATGTGTGTGGGGGGGTGTATGTGTGTGAAACCAGCAGCCTCATACTTCAGTAAGTACCTACTGTGAGCCAGTTCTGTGCTCGGTCATGTCATGGAAAGAAGATATAACCCTGTCCTCCTGGGGTTCCCGTCCAGGTGAAAAAAACCCAGCAAACCCATGATAAACAGTGTCCACAGCAATTCAATGAAAGAAGAGTTAGCATGAGCCGGAGCATCCAGGAGAGCTTCCTGGAAGCAGTTCAGATTTATTTGGGCTTCTTTATTAGGCAAGGTCAGCTGTGAAAGGGGGTGGAGGGAAGGAAGTCATTGGCAGCAGCTGCAGGTCAGTGGCTCCGGCTGTGGGCCCTCCCGGGCCTCATATCAGGGAGCCCTGCTGGTCATTAAAAGACAAAGTAGAACTAGATTCCGAGGAGAGGGAGATGGAGGTCTTCCCCTTCTGTGGGGGTTTAAGGCTGGAAGAGCCCTTCTTTGCTTCCTACTGCCCACCGGAGAAAGGTAGGTTTTCTGTCCTGGGTCTTGTGATCCAGGAACAGTTTGTTTCTGGGCTGAAATTGGATGTCAAGATAAGTGGAATAAAGGTAAATCAGGAATGTTGGGAAGGCAACTAGCATAGGGATCAGAACGCCAGGAACATGGGAGAAAGCTTCTAAGGGAGCAATTTACAAGTTCCACGGTGGTGGGATGGCAGGCAGGAGGAAAAAAGGTTTGTTCGGGGGCAGAATGATAAAAAATACATGAGATTAAGCACTTAACGATTAGGGTCAGGCATTTATTCAGAGTTTTGTATTCTCATAAATGCATGTTTGCATGTAAAGGACTTAGAAGTATGCCTGGGAGAGCCTGCCGCCGCTACAACCACTCTCAAGACCAGCAAACACAAAACCTACCACTCCATACAAGAGCGTGTCTTCTGGCTGCTCATTACACCTTCTGTTTCTGTCACCTTCTAACTTCCCAGTAACTCCTTATTCGAGATTTTTAACACCTGGATCACTATCTTCTTTTCCACCCCATTTCTGTCCTCATATTTGGGAACTTCAACATAACGGTGTAATCTAGGTTTCCTCCTGTGGCCTCTGCTCACTCTATATGAGCACTCTTGCTGATGTTATCTTCTCCCAGACTTCACTTACTATTGAAGGGCCAATCGCTTTCATATTTGTTTCTAGCCCAAACATCTCTTGTGAGTTTCAGACCCATATATCCAACTGGATAGCAGTACCTGGATATTTCACGGAACTCAAATTCAACTAGTCAAAATCTGAATTCCTTGTCTCACGAACCTGATTCTTCTGTTTTCAAAATGCTGTTATATGGAATCAATGCCTATCCAGTCACCCAAGTCAGAATTTTGGGGGTGGGTCATCACAGTTTTCTCTGCACCTCTTAGAAGCCATATCCCATAAGGTACCACCTCCATAGGCTGCACCTGTTGTCTATGAGTCCAGAGCTTCCCTGGTTCCAGAGAGTAAAACTGGGGTTAAGAGCGCAAGTCCTGGAGTAAGGATGCCTGGGTTCAAGTAAAAGCTTTTGACTGATACAGTGTAATTGTTGGGGAGTTACATAAGCTTTCTGTTTCTTGGTTTTCTCATCTATAAAGTGGGTATATTATATTGCTTCATAAAACTCTTAGAATCGGGGCGCCTGGGTGGCTCAGTTGGTTAAGCGACTGCCTTCGGCTCAGGTCATGATCCTGGAGTCCCTGGATCGAGTCCCGCATCAGGCTCCCTGCTTGGCAGGGAGTCTGCTTCTCCCTCTGACCCTCCCCCCCTCTCATGTGCTCTCTCTCATTCTCTCTCTCTTAAATAAAAAATAAAAAAACTTTAAAACCTCTTAGAATCAATTGTTATGACATGTAAAATATCTGGAATATAGTTAAGTGCTCAATAACTTTTAGTGATGTTGATGATCTCAACAATGAGGATGCCTGAGCAACGCTGATAGGGGCACCCACCCAGCTGCAATAATTGAGGAACAAGATTTGGAGGATCTCACCTGCTTCTTAACCAGACTTTCAACCAATCCTTTATTCAGCCCCACTCCACATCTCTGCCTTTAAAGGAACTCAATTCTTAAGACCCCCTAGCTTCTGAGGGGCAAATTAGTTTGCCTCTTAGGGGCTTTCCCTCAGTAGGTACTTCACTTTTTTTTTTTTTTAAAGATTTTATTTATTTATTCATGAGAGACAGAGAGAGAGAGAGACAGAGGCAGAGGGAGAAGCAGGCTCCCCGCAGAGCAGAGAGCCCAATGCGGGACTCGATCCTAGGACCCTGGGATCATGACCTGAGCCGAAGGCAGACGCTTAACCGACTGAGCCACCCAGGCGTCCTGGTACTTCACTTTTTATGCTCTACACCTGCACAGCCCAATATGGTAGCCACTAGTCACATGGCTATTAAGCCATTGAAATGTGACTTACGAGTGCTATACATGTTGAAATAATACTTTGGGTATATTGGGTTAAATAAAACGTATTAAATGAATTTCACCCGTTCGCTTTTTTAATGTGGCTACTAGAAAATTTTAAATTACATACGTGACTGTCATTGTATTTCTATTGGATAATGTTGCATCTTACAAAATGTTGACATTTCTTGTCTGTTGTCATATTTTCATTCATTCTCAGTCTTGTAGATACACTTTTTCTCTTTATTTTCATTTTTTGTGGAAAGATAAATGGGTGTGTTCCATCTGCCATGTTGAACTGGAAGTTATATCCAGGCTTCTCACAATTTCACTCCTGTTTATATTTGTAGCCTCATCACTTTATATCCTGTCACCAGCCCTATGGCCTGGCCAAAATGAATCACTAGTAATCTTTGGAAGGCACACACGGGCTTTCATGCCTTTGCTTTCTTTGCAACCTTTGTCTGAATACTCTAACTCCTCCCACCTGTCTGTCTAGTGACTTATTCTTCAAAAACTCAAATTTCACCTACTTTCAGGAGCTCTTCTTGACCCCTCCTTCCAGTTGAGCTGACTGTTCCAGAGTCCAGAATATTTCCTGCATTTTCGTGTTTAGATACCTATCTGCCCCAGAAGGAAACCCATCTTACTCATCAGACCCTATAGTCCCATTTCCGGATTTGATACATTGTAGGAACTAAATGTTTATTATTTAATGTTTATAAATAAATGAATAAAGACAGGAAGGAAGGACTGTGGGAATACAGAGGGAGGAGAGGCTGACTGGAGAAGTCTCATGGAGGTAGTATTTTTCAGTTCTTCAGAGTTTTTCACGGGCAGAGATGACGTTAGGAATTTTCCAGGCAGAGGGAACAGGACAAACCAAGCTTCCCTGAAAGCAAAGAATCTGCTGCGGAAAGAGCAAATGCTCTAGCTTGGATGCAGCACTGTTCAGACCAGATCGGTCAGGGCCTTGAGGTCACAAAAAGATGTGAGGACTTGTGCTGAGGATCAAGAGGTGTTCGTGAAGGGTTTCACACCGTGGAGCGAGATCATTAGACGCGCTTCCATTCTCGCGTTTGGCTGCAGACGGAGGCTGGCTGCGAGCGGTGGGAGCTGCTTGCGGTAAGGAGCTCGCTGGCGTGGTCGGGGGCGGCCGGCGAGCAGGGCGGCCGGCGGGATGGGGAAAAGGAAGGGCACAACCGCCAGCCTTTCGCGGGGGCGGAGAACGCACCGCGGGGCGTGGAGAGGGAGGAGTTTCCAGTTCGCCCAGACCCGGGGACGCGGGTGCGAGGACGGAGACGCGGACCGCCGTGCGGGTGCCTCGCGCACTTGTCCCTCGCGCGTCGCCGTCCGCGCAGCCCGCGGTTCGGTCGGAAGAGGCCGCCGGCGCTGCGGTTCCGGTTCCGGCTCCGGCTGGCGTCTGCACCTGTGGCGAGGGCGGCGGCCATGGCGTACTCCACCGTGCAGAGGGTGGCCCTGGCCTCGGGGCTCGTCCTGGCCGTGTCGCTGCTGCTGCCCAAGGCCTTCCTGTCCCGCGGAAAGCGGCAGGAGCCGCCGCCGGCGCCGGAAGGTAAGCGCAGGCTAGTTCCCTCTCGGCTGCTCCAGGGAGGGGTGAGTCGAGGTCTCCTCCACACCGGCTAGAGAGGGCGGACCGGGCGGCGTTGGGGAGGTGCCAAGCCCCGCGGTTCCCTCGGCGTCAGCTGACAGCGGCGACTCCATGGGGCTCCGGGTCCGTCCCGATCTTATGCTGGAAGGAAGGGCCGGGGCTGCAGGCTCGAGTACCTGGGCACCCTCCAGGTGGTCTCTCGCTCACCCGTTCGCAGCCCTCCCCACTCCCGTCCCTGGCTTCAGTCAGCTGTCACATCTGTCCAGGTGCTTTGAGTCCGGAGGGCTCCCGCTTGGATTCCCCTCTCTGGGGTTTCTGTGTGCTTTGTGTCCTGCTTTCCTATGAAGTAAAGTCAATTGGCATTGCTATTGTTAATCTGAAGTCCTTGTGTACTTCCAGCGCCCAGCTTCAGGCCGTCTTTGTGCCTTTTTAAATATAATTTGAAGATTTTAATTCAGACTTCAATTACTGAGACAAAAGAATTACTACATTCCCCTTAAGTGTTTGCTAATCCTTTGTTATTGGTATGGTGTATGTGGTGTTTACAAATCCACCCAGTTGGTTGCGTTCAGGTGCTTTTACATAATAGGTGCAAAGGGATGGATGTCCAGACTGAGAGAAGGAACTAGAACAATTCTCTCTAGCTCCTGAAGTTCTTCTGGTAACTTTTCTCCTGTAAGTTATTGCTGTAATACCCATGAGGATGGTTTTACAGTCTCCAAACACTTCCAGTAATGTTCAGCCTTTCGACGATTGGACAGCTCCTTTTGAACTGAAATCCACTTCCCTGTAATTTGTGCACACGGACTATCTTTCCACTCTTTTGCATATCATAGATAGAAATACTGCAGATGACAAGCACTAAGCTCTAGGGGTGGAGGACAGATTGAACTGAGAATTCTCTTGATAGTTTTACAAGCATAAAGTTTATCAAGCACATTCTATCTACCTGGAAGAGACTTCTAAAAAATCATGTTATTTTTTTCCTTTCTGCCTTATTACAAAATCCCAAAGGTTTTACTCATTTTGTCTAATGATAACTGCCTTGTCTGCCTTGAAGATTAATTCATGATGATCTTGAGCAGTAAAGATTTTTCTAAAATAGTATTTTACTCAATTGAATTCCATTATGCTGAATTATGTTGAGTAAGTTCTATTGCATGTGAGTGGGAGATACTCTTCTGAATGTCGTGTAGAGCCACATTAGTGGCTTTTTCCCTTGAGAACTCAAGAGTTGATATCCACTGTTCTCATCTTAGAATCTTTGCACTTTCTGTTCTCCTTATTCCTAGAGTGTTCTTCCCTCAGCTTCCTTCTAATTACTCAAGTTTCTGCTCAGAGGTAACCTTCTCAGAGACTTTCCCTATGGACCCTAGCTAAGATAACTCCAGCCCCACCTTTCCTTGTTCCTCATGTTGTTCTATTTTCCTTCTTGAGGGAATTACTATATGATATGAAATGTTCTTATTTACTCACTTTTTTTCTGTTTCTACTTTCAAGAATGTAAGTTTCATGAGGGCAGGGGCTTGGTCTTGTTTACCACTATTTCTTTAGCATCTGCCTAAAATAGCAGTTGATAAATATTTTTAAGTGAATAATTCAAGTTTATGAAGCTACTAATATTGTGAATTTTTAAATATTTTATTTATTTATTTGACAGAGACCTAGCGAGAGCAGGAACACAAGCAGGAGGAGTGGGAGAGGGAGAAGCAGGCTTCCCACGGAGCAGGGAGCCTGATGCGGGGCTTGATCCCAGGACCCTGGGATCATGACCTGAGCCGAAGGCAGACGCTTAACGACTGAGCCACCCAGGTGCCCCTACTCTGAATTCTTTTTGCATTAGTTACCAAAGGAGTATAATCTAGGAAAAAAACTTCTCCTGAATGATGTATTTCAGTAACTGAAATTTTGCTAACTAAACTCTCTGCCCTTGGATGGACCTAGAGGGTATTATACTAACTGAGATAAGTCAGAAAAAGACAAATACTATGTGATTTCACTTATGTGGAATCTAAAAAATAAATGAACAAACAAAAACAGGAATAGACCCATAGATATAGAGAACTGATGGTTGCCAAATGGGACGGGTGGTGGGGGGAATGGACAAAATGGGTGAAGAGGAGTGGGGAATACAGGCTTCCAGTAATGAAATGAGTAAGTCATGGGGATGAAAGTACAACATAGGGAGTATAGTAAGTGGCGTTCGTGGTGTTGTATGGTGATAGATGGTAGCTGTATTTTGTGGTGAGCATAATAATGTATAGAACTATAGAATGACTATGTCATACATTTGAAACTAAGGTAACATTGTATGTCAACTATACTTCAATAAAAATTAAACTACTTAAAATCCCTGTGCCGGTATGCTGACATTTTAAAAACAGTGATTCCTAACCGTTTTGGGTTTATATACATATACCCCTTTGAGAATCTGATGAAAGTTATGGAGTTTCTCCCTAGAAAATTCACGTACTACTTACACATACATTCAGAATTTGAGTATCAATTCTGAGAATTCACAGAACCCTGAAATCCTTGTTTTAGAGAAGGAGACAACCCCAGTTATTGGAAAATTCTTGAAATCTGTCATTGTAACTTTCATTTCTGCCCTTTGGAGTATGTGAAATAAGGACAGTCCCTTTTCCACATGACAGCCCTTAAGACTGTCTTTTAGTAAATACTTATGATGTACTCATTCACATAGTGTATACACAGTGTACAGATAACCATGGATTCTAAGAAAAATGAGCCAAATTTCTGAGGATCACAGTTTAGTAGAGGAAAGTAGACAAAAAATAAGGCCTAAGTGTCCGTTGCATGTACTCAAAGCCCTTGCAGGAAACAGTGAGGACTCATGGTTAGAATGGTCAGGTTTATTGGGGGCAAGAAAGGTGTCCTAGAGCAAGACAGTCTGGTTGTTTTTTTTATCCCTCTAACAGCTTTCTTGAGGTATAATTCACATACAGTTCACGCACTTAAAGTGTACAGTTCAGTGGGGTTTGTTCAGAGTTGTTCAACCATCACCACAATCAATGTTAGAACATTTTCTACCCCACCCCTCACCAAAATCCCCATATTCTTTAGCCATCACCCCCTCCAACACACCCCACCCCACCCCCTTCAGCCCTAGGTAACTACTAATCTACTTCCTATCAGTATAAATTTCTAGAAATTTCATATAAATGGAATTATACAATATGTAATCTTTTGTGATTAGCTGCTTTTGCTCAGCATGTGTTCAGGGTTCATCCATTTTGTAGCATGTATCAGTACTTCATTTTTTTAAAAATTTTATTTTAGAGAGTGAGGGGGAGGAGCAGAGGAAGAAGGAGAGAGAAACCCAAGCAGACTTGACACCGAGTGTGGAGCCCAACGTGGGGCCCGATCTCACCACCATGAGATCACGACCTAAGCCGAGACCAAGAGTCAGACGCCTAACTGACTGCACCACCCAGGCATCCCAGTACTTCATTACTTTTTAATGGCTGAATAATATTCCATTGTGTGGATATACCACATTTTATTTATCCATTCATCTGTTGATGGACATTTGGGTTTATATTTTTTATATACATAATGCTGCTATTAACATTTGAATACACACTTAGACATGTTTTCGTTTTTCTTGGGCATATACATTTGGGAAATATGAGCATTTTAGTGTGGCTGGAATGAAGAGTGAAATTTCTGGATCATATGATTATTCTGTTTTTAACCTTTTGAGCAACTGCTACACTGTTTGCCAAAGTGGCTACACCATTTAACATTTCTACCAGCAATGTATAACCATTCTAGTTTCTCCACATCTTGCCAACACTTACTGTCTGCGTGTTTGATCACAGCCATCCTAGTGGGTGTGAAGTGATATCTCATTGTGGTTTTATTTGCGTTTTCCTGATGACTAATGACATTGAGCATCTTTTTGTGTGTATATTGGCTATTTGTATATCATCTTTGGAGAAATGTCTTATTCAGATCTTGTGCTTATTCTTAAATTGGGTTACTTATCTTTTTGTTGAGTTTTAACAGTTCTTTAGACAAAAACCCATTTTCAGATATATAATTTACAAATATTTTCTCCCACTCAGTGGGTTGTCTTCACTTTCTTGCTGGTGTCCTTTTAAGAAGAAAAGTTTTTCATTTTGACCAGAGATGAGACCAGAGATGTTGGCAGGGGCCAAACTGTGAGGATTTTTTTTTTTTTCTGATGTACTCAAGGAGTTTGGATTTTATTTCAAAGGTAGAAGAGGCCACTGTAAGCTTGTAAGTAGAAGAGAAGCTCCAGTCTGGTTTTAGAAAGGACATCCTGGCGGCACTGTAGGAACTGCATGGTGAGGATCTCTGTAAGGAGAAGACAGTTGACGTACTCCGGTTGAGGCCGCATGAGCATCCTTAAATCACTGTTGTTGAGCTCATCAGTTAGGATCCTCATGACAAATGACAGAAAATTCAACTTGAACTGTCTTAAGACAAAAAGGGGATTTATTGCTTTGTACAAATGAAAAGACCTTGTGTTAGAACTGGCCTTTAGTGTTGTCTTATCCAGAGATTCACCATCTGTTCAGGGCTCCAGCTCTGATTTTATGTGTGCATTTCACTTCCGAGTTCCTTCTCACGTTGGCTCTGTC
This sequence comes from Leptonychotes weddellii, assembly GCF_054177405.1. NCBI lineage: Eukaryota > Metazoa > Chordata > Mammalia > Carnivora > Phocidae > Leptonychotes > Leptonychotes weddellii. The sequence goes on from NC_138379.1 coordinate 43,211,817, forward strand.
CTCTGACTGCTCTCTCAGGATAGCAGCAGTGGTTGCAACAGTACCAGACATCACCTCTCACATTCCACTGTCCAGAGAAGGAGCATGTCTTTTCTTTTAAACTCTTCCCTCACTCCCACCTCACTCGTACCTAGCCCGCACCCCCACCCCTCGTTCTTTCCCAGTAGGTCTGACTAACCTATCCGTGCATTGTAATGGCTTGAATTAAGTTACTTGCAGTGCTTTGGGTAGAAAGAATATACTGATTAACTACTAATTAACCACTGTGAAGTTGAGGGAGATTCCCAAAGGGAGATAGGGGTACTGGAGGAAGGAGGAAATAGAACAGGGGAGGCTGCCATCATTGGGTAAGAGGGAGGAGAACAATTTTAAGAGCTTTTTTAAATTTTTATTTATTATAGTTCTCTGATTTTTATTTTTATGTTTTTATGATTTGAAATTTATTTAACATTGTCAGAAATGTCAGCTTAAGAGCCATTTTTAAAGATTTACTTGAGAGAGAGCGTGTGCACACTCGTGCACGCATGAGTGTAGGGAAGGGCAAAGGGAGAGAGAGAATCTCAAGCCGACTCCACGCTAAGCCTGACATGGGGCTCGATCTCATGACCCTGAGATCATGACCTGAGCCAAAATCAAGAGGTGGACGTTTAACTGACTAGGCCACCCAGGCGCCACTTAAGAGCCATTTTTAAATAGAATTGGAAGGTGAGGGGGAGGGAGGCATCTTGGATTAGTCTCAAGTTATTAGCTTAGGTGAATAGACAGATGGTGATGCCCTTCACCAAAATAGGAATGGAGGAGAATAGATTAAAGGGAAAGATGGTGAGTTCAGGAATTTGAAGACTAGCATCACGTCCCCTTTTTCAGTCTTTTTTCCTGTGTTGACATCTGTAGGAGTTCATCCATTCCTCATATGACCTAGTTCCAAGTATCTCAAAACAGCCTCTCTAGAAGACAAATAATAGCAAGTAGAAGCCTGTTAGCTCATGGAAGAGCAAACCTGTTGCCTCCCCCCACCCCACCCTCCTTTTAAAAACTCTCATTTCTTTTAATGCATCCTGAGGATTGCTTTAGATTTTTGGCATTTTACTTGCTGACCTTGTGGTATATTAGAATGCTAAGCTGCTTTTTTTTTTTTTTTTTTTTGATTGCTGCTCATCTAGGTTTTGTCCATTTTGTGCTGTTCACTGTGTTTTGGAACATAGGTGGGCAGGGTTAGCAGTCAGCCTTGATTTCTGCACTTGGTCTTTCTGTCACAGTTGCAGACATGCCAGAAGGCAGGGCTTTTTCCTTTTGTGGCCAGTGAAAAGGCTTGGCTGCTGGAACTGTAGGGCCACCGATGTGTGGGGTTAGCTTCCCCTTTCCCAGCACAGGATTCCCTTTGGAGTGGTGCTGGTCCTTGCTGGGTTGTTTGCAGGGTATGGTGGGGCGGGAGCCGCTTTGGAGAGATGCCTGCCAGGCCGTGCAGGGGAAGGTGGGGCTGCACACATGGTACTAGTAAAATAGGTGGAGAGCGTTCGTGCTGGTTTTTGCAAGTGTCTGGCTATCTAGGCTTGGGGAGGGGAAGAGAAATGGCGCTTGCCAGCACTTTTGTTGTTGAACTCTCCTGAAGATACCTGTGCCTCCAGCATGTTCTTTTTTTTTTTTTTTTAAAGATTTTATTTATTTGACAGAGATAGACACAGTGAGAGAGGGAACACAAGCAGGGGGAGTGGGAGAGGGAGAAGCAGGCCTCCCACGGAGCAGGGAGCCCGATGCGGGGCTCGATCCCAGGACCCCGAGATCATGACCTGAGCCGAAGGCAGCCGCCCAACGACTGAGCCACCCAGGCGCCCCTCCAGCACATGTTCTGAGAGTAGTAAATACATCTGTCACGTGTACCTCAGGCACTTTTCAAACTGTTGTTTCTATGCTGTGTTTAAAGCCAAGTTATTTATTATGCTTTAAGGCAAAGACTCAGTTTCTTATCTCCCTTTGGCTTTCCTGGAGTTAAGCCGGTTGGTTTTTAAAGTACCCAGAGTTAAACCCCACTGATTTTAAAAGCTAAGTTAAGCTCCACTGACTTTTTTTTTTTTTTTCAAAGCAAGATGTTAATGGGCACTCATCTTCCCAGTGTGGGTCCCCAAAGCCTAGGGTGGGGTCTGATCCTCTAACTTCTCCATGCTTGTGGCGTCCTTCACATTTGTGGTTAGTCTTACCTGGGTTTTTCCCCAATCTCAGCTCTGCTCCTCTGCCCTTTTTCGATGTGGCCTTCCTCCTCGATTCCCCCTAGGATGAAATGTGGGAGCACTGTTCTGCCAGTCTTTGGGTCATTTTCAGAGTCAGTCACACAGATATAGCTGTTATCTCCGAGTGTGTCCACGACTTAAGCTCAGGATCCTCCTTCTCTGCCATCTGCCTCACAATCTCCTGAAGAATCCTATTTAGAATCTAGTCTAAAAGCTACAGTGTGCTCACTTCTGCATGGGTGAAAAGTCCACCATCCACCTTTTGCAAACTGGAACAATAATCACCTACTCCATTCTTTAAAATTTTCTCTATCAATAGAATTTCTTAAAATTTTCTTTTAGCTTAAGGACTTTTCTTGCAGGTTTTTTAGTCTTGGTAGAAATTGCTTAGTGGACGAACTTATTCTCCTCACCCATCTGGGACTTTATTTTTGTCTTTAGGATTGCTGATTCTCTTTCATTTAACCCAAACTTTGGTCCCTTTGATAGAGAATATGGAAGCAAAATAGAAGTTCAAAAGTTCTTCCTCAGCATTACATTTTATCATCAGGTAAATTGCCTTTTTTGCTCTAAAAATACTCCATTTGCTTTGGCTAGCCTTTTTGTAAATCTTATTTTGGACCTTGGCCTCCTGGGGTTCTTCCAAGTCTTGCCACTCATTCACTTACGTGTCTTTTCATCTTTTCTCTGTTCTTTCAGAAGAACTACCTGTACATCTGCTTTTTTTTTTTTTGCCCCCTCTGGCTTTCCTATCTGCTTGACAATTTTTGAAATGCTCAAGCAGCAATGCATTTTAAGAGCTTTCCTCTTAGGGACACCTGGGTGGCTCAGTCGTTAAGCGTCTGCCTTCGGTTCAGGTCATGATCCCACTCCCCTGCTTGTGTTCCCGCTCTCGCTGTCTGTCTCTGTCAAATAAATAAAATCTTAAAAAAAAAAAAGAAAAGAAAAAGAAAGCTTTCCTCTTAGAAAGGGTCTCATGCCATGGGGCTGTTTGTTTTCAGAACCTGATTCTGCCTTCCTAGGACCTGCGCCACACAACCCCTACTTTGCTGCCACAAATATTGAGTTGGCATGGTCCCTTTCTCCTACAGTTCTCTCTTCATTTCACTGACCAATTTCTTCTTCGGCCAAAGTAGCAGTTCCCCTCCTCTCACCTTCTGCACCTGTTTAACACGAAAGCCTCAGCACGCAAGGTCAGGGGCTTGTCAGCTGTTCCAAGGTTAGCACACTGAGACTTCGGACAGGTGCCAGACTAGTTGAAGCCCTCCAAGATGACCGTATGCTGCTTCTGCGCTAGAGTCGGCTTCAGGAGAGTCCTGCTCACCACCTCCATAGCTGGATCCTGGAGTGCGCCCACGATAATGTCATATCTGGCATCTCTCCTCCTGATCCTGCCTGCCCATGTTTTCCAGTGAGGGACTAGCTTTGAGTACTTACAAATAGGTTTCCTTACCAGTACCTCCCCAGTGGCCCTGTTCCTTCAAAATAGCTTAGACTCTTAAGTCACCATGTTTTCCTCAGGTGAGTTCTGCCCACTGGGTCTAGAACTATCTAAGATGTGGAAATATATACACATGTATGTATAGTTACGTGTCCATATATGTATATATACATGCATCTATAATACATATACATATTTAATTCTTTGTTATCTTAAGTTAGCTCTTTGTTTTGGTATATAAGTACTTGAGGACGAATGTATTATTTTGGTCCCTTACCTTTTCTTTTCTCCTAATAAACCTCAGTATCTGCTCTGAAAGAGTGTCAGAGAAGGGAGGAGACAGTTTGAGAGCCTGTGAATACATGTAAATTAGGCACTTTTTCAAGTTCAGAAACCTCTAGGGGAATGAGTGTGGAGCAGAGTTGTGGGTAAGGAGCACCTTTTACCAGTCACCCTGGCTGCCATTTTCTATACTCAAAACTAAAAACCACTCAGGATAATGTAGTAAAAAATTATTTTTAATTCTGAGAGTAACTGTGCTGGGTCTTGAGATTCCAGTAAAGGCCAGCAGGCCCAGTATAGTCATCCAGATCAATTCAGCAAAGTGTACAGCATGCAAGACCCAGAGCATACCCTAGACTTTTATTCAAGAAGTTCATAGTTTGTCCTTCAGCCACAGAGCACAAGGAATGCCTGTAGTTAAAGAAGTTGGATTTATTACTTTTAGCTAGGGAGAATGCACACCATGGGGAAGCTTGCAACATCACAGTAAGATTGTTAGAAAAACTTTATTATAGGATGTGGGCATGTGTTAGGTGATTTTTGAAGAAGGTTTAAGGATGTGGGGCTTTGCTCTGGATTGGATGCCGTGAGGAAGTGAGGCAAATTCTGTGGCTGGATGGCTGGATATCTTAATAGAGTTTATCTAAAGGGAGAACAGACTAGAGAAGGGCTGAAGCTGTAATTTATGAAGAAGCAGCAGTCCCTCATTATCCGGGAATGGGAGCTATTTGATATTTTTTAGCTTGGACAGTATTCATGTTTTGTCTGTATTCAGGCAGATTACAGAGTGGTCTTATTACTCTTTCGTCTTGATCCATGGTGGTCACAGAATAGCCTTGTTTAATGTTGATGTTCTGAAATTGCTGACGTTTAACAGGAGAACACCAAGACCTAGCTGTGAGTGCCCCATACCGGCTCATACCAACACCAAGGCCTAGCTGATAGTACCAGGCCAGCTTCTGGCTGTCAGAGGCATCTTCTCTGGTGCTCTGATAGGATTTGTAAGTTTTAGTCAGCACTGAATAAAACTGGGTAGAAATAGTACTTACAGGAAGGTTTTATCTATTTCTCTTTCTCAGTCCATTCAAGGAGAGGCTGTAAGGCACGTAAATATAACTTTTGAATAAGGCCAGTTGTGATAAGTGCAATTAAAGAGGATCAAGCAGTATGTTCTAAGTGCATGGGGATGAGATGAGAAAAAGCATTGGGGATGTGGGCAGTATTTGGCCTGGGCCCTGAAGGATAAGCTAGATTTAGACATGTGGAGTTGGAGAGAAAAGCAAAATCACTGGAGTCAGCAAAAAGCAAAGGCTTAGAGGTAAGAAATCACAAGGCAGGCTCAAAGCATGGTGAGAAGTCTAGTTAGGCTGAATCAGGAGTATGTAATGGGAAAGAAATATGAGAGGTACTTTTGGACTAGATTATAGAATTCAGTTGTTTAGAAATTCAGTTTGTAGGGAAGGCAAAACCAGAATTTGTTAAATACCCACTGTGCATGCAGGGTCCATTGTATATGATATTTAATCTGTAATTTTTTAAGATTTTATTTATTTGACAGAGAAAGAGAGCGAGAGTGCATGTGCATGCACAGGTGAGCACAGGCAGGGGGAGCGGCACACAGAGGGAGAGGGAGAGGGAGAAGCAGGCTCCCACTGAGCAAGGGGCCTGATGTGGGCTCGATCCTAGGACTCTGGGATCATGACCTGAGCTGAAGGCAGACATTTAACCGACTGAGCCACTCAGGTGCCCCTAATCTGTAATCCTTGTAACAACCCTGAATAATCCGTGTAACAACCCCAATTATATCCATTTTACAGATGATGAAAATGAGCTCTAGAAAGGCTCATTTAGGGGCATCTGGGTGGATCAGTCCGTTAAGCATCTGCCTTTGGCCCAGGTCATGATCCCGGGGTCCTGGGATCCAGCCCCTCATCGGGCTCCCTGCTCAGCGGAGAGTCTGCTTCTCCCTTACCCCTTCCCCTGCTCGTGCTTGCTCGCTCGCTCTCAAATAAATAAAATCTTTAAAAAAAAAAAAAAAAAGGTTTATTTAACCTCCACTTAAATAGTTGGAGGCCTAGCCAGTATCTTAACTAATAACTCTGAAAAGATAGTACTGATTTTACTCACTTTGCTGACTGTGTAACAGTCTTGTGTTGAAACCACTGAAAGCTTTTGATGGGAGAAAATGGCAAGACCTGTTAGAATTATGCTTTAGGAAGATGACTCCTAACAAAACAGTAATAATTAACATGCGTAGGGTATATGGACTAGGCCCTGTGCTGAGCAATTTAGACACACAAGTATCTCTTAATAGTATGTAGCATAATTTGGGAGTGAGGAGGTTGGTAAAAGATGGAAAAAAATACATGGTTAAATTAGCAGAAAACATCGAAGCAGTGGTGGGCAGAGCACAGCTTTAGGTAGGAGAGGAATGTAACAAGATGAGGGGCCCCTGGAGGAGACTGATGAGGAACAGTCAGCTGTGGTCCCAGGCTCCACTTTAAGTAATGTCGAATTAAATTTGGCCTCTAGAATTTCCTCAGTATTTAGGGAGAAGCTTACATATCTTAAGGAATTGGCCCATAAGGATTTTTTTAAACTGCGGTAATCAAATATAAACACATCCAGTTCTTTATTGATTTATTTGTCTTAAGAATGAAATGTTGCAGATGGTTTAATGCTTCTTTCAGAAAGCTCTTTTGTTAACAGTGTTAGAGTTTTTGTTTTTAGCAATAAGGATGGTTATTAAGGGAAAGTAGAACTTCACTCTGTAAAATCCATTAAGTTTGTAGTCAAGCTTAAATGATATGCTAAGTGAAATTTTAATAATTAAATAAACCTAAATATGGGGAAAGCTTTCAATAAACAATTAGGATTTAGTCAAGTCCCATTTTAGAGAATACCTAAGTGCAGATAGAGATGGTGAACACAGCTGTTTTCTATTTTGAAAAGTGCAGTTTTAATGTTCTAATATCTTTAATATCCTGGTCTCTTGAGCTGTTTTGTTTTGTTTTTTGATTTTTATGTATTGGAGAGAGAGAGGGTGGGGTGGGGTGGGAGAGGAGCAGAGGGAGAGGAAGAAGCAGGCTTACTGCTGAGCAGGGAGCCTGACTTGGAGCTCGATCCCAGGACTCCAGGATCATGACGTGAGCCAAAGACAGACGCTTAATTGAGCCACCCAGGCGTCCTTTTTGAGCTGTTTTGTTTTTTTTTTTAAAGATTTTATTTATTTATTCGAGACAGAGAGAATGAGAGACAGAGAGCATGAGAGGGAGGAGGGTCAGAGGGAGAAGCAGACTCCCTGCCGAGCAGGGAGCCCGATGCGAGACTCGATCCTGGGACTCCAGGATCATGACCTGAGCCGAAGGCAGTTGCTTAACCAACTGAGCCACCCAGGCGCCCTTTGAGCTGTTTTTTTAAGCAAAATTTTTTAAAAACCACAAATCCTCTTTGTAATGTAGCTATAAAGTAGAACGTTTATAATAGTGAAAAATAGAAAATAACCTAAATATTCATCAGCTCGGGAGGAGGTGAATAAATTGTGATAATGGACATACTAGGAGATGCTATATGGCAGTTCAAGTGAATGAACTGGAGCTACATATATCAAATCAACATGGTGCATTTCTAGGCCAAAATATTAATCCCCACCCAGAAAAAGAGCAGAAAAGGGAAGTTGCAGAAGAATGAGTATAGTATGATATCATAATATAAAGGTTTTTTTTATTGTAAAATATACATAACAGAAATTTATCATTTTAACCAGTAGGTGTACAGTTCAGTGGCAGTAAGTATGTTCATATTGCTATATGACTGTTGCTACTGCCCATTCATAATATAAAGTTTTAAAACTCAAGACAATATTGTATGTAGGTTATGAATATATACTTAACATAGTAAAGTATAAAGTGCACATTCTGAGAGTACACAAGTCTTCCAGTTACATCTATGTGGTAGGCAGGTATACAAGTGCTCATACATTATCATTTATACTTTTTTGTACACTTGAGATGTCTAGTTAAAAATTTCTTTTTTAAAAAATTATTTCCCAATGTTTTATAGCCACTGAATTTCTAAACATCCTGGGTTCAGTTCTAAGAAATATAGTACCAAGATCCAAGAGGTGAAGTTGTTCCCTGTTGAAGACAGTTAACTTTATGGGAAAAAAAAATCTCTTCCAAATTGAGCATTCTGACCCTAGCCTACCATCTCAAGAATTTTCTTGGTCACAGGTGGCAGAGGTCATAGGTCTTAAGCCTAAAGGTCTGAGAGAATGACTGTTTGTTTTTTGTTGTTTATTTTTTTAATAAACAAAAACCCACAGGAGGAGAGCAGGTTTTGGAAGGTGAAAATGAGTTTCATTTTTAGGTTTGACATGATAGTCCGACTAAAAGGAAGTATATACTAATGGAATTTAGAGTAAGAGATGGGAGCTTGAGGGGGAAAGGTCAGAACTAGAGCTATACATTTTGGAACTTATAATGGATCCATGAGAATGAGTTTGTCAAAGGAAAACGGATAGAGAAAAAAAACATGTTGAGACAAAGATCATAGGGAAAGGATTAAAGAAGAACCTGTGCATGAGACTGCGAAAGAATAGGTTGAAAGACCAGTTGGTTGGAAAAGAAGAACCCAGGAGAGTGGTTCTTGAGATTAGGGCAAGAAAGTTTGACAAGGATTTATTCAGATTAATCCTATATTTATTAAATGAGTAGTATGTGATAATCATTTTCTTGTGTTGCAGTTAAGTCTTAAGAGTGAGACCTGAGGGGTAAAAACTATTGGATTTGATGGTTAAGGCACAGTTGCCTTGTTGCTGGAACTATATGGCTCATCTGTAAACTCTTTAATTTAAAGATAGGGACTGTTTTATTTATCATTTATTTTTTAATTTATTTTTTTATTAGGATATGTTAAAGATTTATTTATTTTAGGGAGAGAGAGCGCACACATGAGTGGGAGGGGTAGAGGAAGAAGGAGAGAGAATCTCAAGCAGACTCCGAGCTGAGCACGAAGCAGGATGTGGGGCTCGATTCCCCTGACCCCGAGATCATGACTGAGCCAAAACCAAGAGTCAGACGCTTAAATGACTGCACCACCCAGGTGCCCCTGTTTTATTTATCATTTTAATCTGTGTCTGGCGCACTAAGTGTTCAGTAGTAAATTGTGTGAAGTATTACACCAAATACAAAATGCTGAGATTTCTTCTATGATATAAAACCTATTTTTACCACCTAGCCTATCTGTTCCATTGCTCTCCAATTCCTTCTCTTACCTTTGAAAATAGTTTTCCTCCACTTTTCAGCTCTTCTTTGATTCCAGTCTACAAGCTCTTTATCAGTCACGTTTCCCTACTGTTTGAAACCCTACATTTGATTTCCTTTCTTCCGCCCATTACTCACTTATTAACTCAATATAAAGAAGACTATTCTAACAGTTGTTCAGAGGTGGCATGAGCTTCCTGGGGGCAATAGTGAATTTCCTGTTTGATTGTATTCAGCAAAGTTAAATCTCCATTTAAGGAAGGTGAGGGTATTGAACTCATGTGGTTAGACGATTTTTTTAAAAACTTGGAGATATAATTCACATACTAGGCAATTTATCTATTTAAAGTGTACAATTAGTGGTTTTTAATATAGTCAGAGTTGTGCAACTATCACCACAATCAATTTTAGAAATTTTTATCACCCCTCCCACATACACACAAAAAATTCCATACCCATTAGCAGTCACTCTCCTTTCTGCCTCCCCCCGCCAGCCCTAAGCAACCACTAATCTACTTTCTGTCTCCATAGATTTGCCTGTTCTGGACACTTCATATTCATGGAATCATGTAATATATGGTCTTGCATGACTGGCTTTCTCTTTTTCTTTTCTTTTCTCATCTTTTCTCTTTTTTTTCTTAGCGTAATGTTTGCAAAGTTCATCCATATTGTCGCATGTATCAGTACTTCATTCTTTTTTTTTTTTTTAAAGATTTTATTTATTATTTGACAGAGAGAGAATGAGAGAGAGAGAACACATGAGAGGGGGGAGGGTCAGAGGGAGAAGCAGACTCCCCGCCGAGCAGGGAGCCCGATGCGGGACTCGATCCCGGGACTCCGGGATCATGACCTGAGCCGAAGGCAGTCGCTCAACCGACTGAACCACCCAGGCGCCCCTTCATTTTTTTTTTATGGCCAAATAATATTCCATTGCATGGGTATACCACATTGTATTTATCCATTTATTGTCAGTTGATGGACTTTTTGGTAATTATGAATAATGCTGCTATGAACATTTTTGTACACGTTTTTGTGGGAGCCTATTCTTCTTGGGTATATACCTAAGAGTAGAATTGCTGGTCATATGGAAACTTTGTTTACCCTTTTGAAGAACTGCCAGGCTGGTTTTCAAAGTGGCTACGCTATTGTACATTCCCATGAGCAGAGTATGAGAGTTCGATTTTCTCCACATCCTTGCCAATACTTTCTCTTTTTTTTAATTATTATTATAGCATCCTAGCCGGTGTAATATAGTATATCTCATTGTCAGTTTAATTTGCATTTCCTTGATGACTAGTGGTGTTGAGCATCTTTTCATGAGCTTATTGGCCATTTGTATATATTCTTTGGAGAAATGTCTATTAAGAGCCTTTGACCTTTTTTTAGTTGGGTTATTTCTTTTTATTGTTGAGTGGAAGGAGTTCTTTATCTATTTTGGATACTAGAACCTTACCAGATCTATGATTCACAAATATTTGCTCCCATTCAGTATGTTGTCTTAACTTTCTTGATGGTATCTTTTTTTTTTTTTTTTTTAAGATTTTATTTATTTATTTGACAGAGAGAGAGAGAGATAGCAAGAGCCAAGAACACAAGCAGGGGGAGTGGGAGAGGGAGAAGCAGGCTTCCCGCTGAGCAGGGAGCCCGATGTGGGGCTCGATCCCAGGACCCTGGGATCATGACCTGAGCCAAAGGCAGATGCTTAACGACTGAGCCACCCAGGTGCCCTGATGGTATCCTTTGCAGCAGAAAAGTTTTAAAATTTGAAGTCCAGTTTACCTATTCTTTTTTTCTTTCTTTGTGGTTTTGGTGTCCTATCTAAAACCATTGCCTAATCCAAGGTCACAAAGATTTATGTCTGTTTTCTTCTAAGAGTTGTGTAATTTTCTTACATTTAGGTCTTTAATCAATTTTGAGTTAATTTTTAAAAATAGTGTAGGTAGGGGTCCAACTTCATTCTTTTGCAGGTGGATATCTAGTTGTCTCCATACTATTTGTTGAAAGACTGGATGATTTTTTTAAGCCTCCTTCTGACTCTGAAGATTACATGATGCTTTGTAGTACATTGGTTTCTGTTATTGTCTAAATAGGTGGATAGTCAAGATTTCATAGGATGGCCATCCTTTTCTCAAGAATACATTGTGTCTAAAAACAGGGATTGTCGGGCGCCTGGGTGGCTCAGTCGTTAAGCGTCTGCCTTCAGCTCAGGTCATGATCCCAGGGTCCTGGGATCGAGCCCCGCATCGGGCTCCCTGCTCCGCGTGAAGCCTGCTTCTCCCTCTCCCACTCCCCCTGCTTGTGTTCCTTCTCTCGCTGTGTCTCTCTCTGTCAAATAAATAAATAAAATCTTAAAAAAAAAACACAGGGATTGTCATTAGTCTTATATCAGTTTCTTAAACTTCTCATTTGTTTTCAATTCTGCCCTTCTTTGATTATTTATTTATTTTTAGGATTCTGGTTTGCATCTGGTCTTTGACAGCTCCATTTTCTTTTCTTCCTCTTTTTGCACATAAGTACACCTATCCCACCAACACTTTTAATATGGGAATAGTTCACTCACTTTATTTTTTAACTTTTTCATTTAGGTAGCTTAGAGTTTTTTCTCAAGCCTAACTGTAGCCTAATAAAAATTTCTTCTGAATGTGCCACCAACACCTGGAACTTAAGTGTGTGAAAAATGTGTATTTAGTCTTCCCCTTGTCATAAGCCCATCCAGTTTTTTCATTATCTTCTCTTAGTATATTAAACTCCTAACCTTGGAGTTTTCTGACCCTTTCCCTCATTAGTTCTATATTCTGTTCAATAGTAAATGCTGCATGCTCAGAGCCCTTGGATCTGTTGCTTCCTCTTTATTGTTATAGCCATCCCCTCAGGCCCTTACATTTTAGAGCTTAATTACTGCCTTCTTGTTGATTTCTCATACCCAAGTTTGTCTCTGCATTAGGCCCTATACTCAAATGCTAGATTTAATCCCTTTCAGGTACCCTTTTCATTAAGTCATTTCCCTGATCTTAGACCCATAGTATCACATTTCTCCACCACAAGTTAGCATTTAAACCCTCCACCTCCACTTCCCTCTCCTTATCTCTTGTTACTTCCCTAAATGGGGCCAAACTAATTTGGTAGTTAGCCTACTTTATTCTTATTTCTTTGTCCTCATCTCTTTCTTTTTCTTTTTTTTAAAGATTTTATTTATTTATTTGAGAGAGAGAGTGAGAGAGAGAGCACAAGAGGGAGGAGCGGGAGAGGGAGGAGCGGGAGAGGGAGAAGCAGACTCCCTGCTGAGCAGGTAGCCCGATGCGGGACTCGATCCCTGGACTCCAGGATCATGACCTGAGCCGAAGGCAGTCGCTTAACCAACTGAGCCACCCAGGCGCCCCTGTCCTCATCTCTTTCTTGTTGCAGAGTTCTTCTTTCCTTCTGGCATGCCTTTGCTGCTTTATTCTATGTCTCATTCCCTTCAATGATTGATCCCATTTGATTCCTCTTTCTTTTTCTCTCTTTGCGTTCTTTTAATGCTTAGACATTTAGTTTATCTAGTAATGTCCATGATAACCTGTCCTTTTTTGTTGGTGTTTGTTCTGAATATACTACTTTTTAAAATTCAGTGTGGGAACTGTTGTTTCTATTTTATTTATGGCCCGCTCCTACCTATAGCATAGAGTCCTGAACATAACAGTTGTCCTATAAATCTTCCTGGCTGACAGACTGTAAAAGTTTGGGGGCGAGAGGTGTAGTGTTTAGCATTGTCAGCATTTTTTAATTTTAGAAGCGCAAAAAAATATTTTTGTGCCATTACCTGACTTTTATTTTTAATTTTCTTTTGTTTTATATCAAGTTTTGGAGACTGTGTTCTCAGTACAGTATAATGAAGTTCAACAACGTACATTACTACAAATATTAAATCTAGTTTATTGAACACTAGCCATCTGATCTATCAGATTCTCTCAAGAGAAAGGTTAGCTTTTTGGATGCTGGCTAGGCATTTTTTTTTGAAGGTGCATTATAGACTTAAAGCCATGACTCACCATTTAATATATTAAGATCCTTGACAATTTAATAGCGACATAGTCACCAGCACCCAGAATAAGGAGTGTTGACCTGGTTTTCTTCTGTCTGAAGCTCTACTTTTGTTGCTGTCCTCTTGAAAAGCACTTCTTCCCATAAATTCCGTGTTCTCCAAAGTCAATATTGGGAGGGAAAGGAGGATTATTGGAGTGGAGCTGGCTGAGAGAGGGATACAAGACGGAAAGCAGTCTTCCAAACCTAATAGGGGTTAGCTGTCTTACCTCCCTGCCTGCCCGCCCGCCTTCTTTCTTACCTGAGGAGCACAGCTGACTTAAAGATAGTCATCAGTTTATAGCACCTTATTAACATCATGAGTGCAAGTTTTTCTTGTTCTTTTCTCTTTAACCCTTTATCTTGAGTCCACATGCCCATTCCCTTTCCCATTCATATGTATCTACTGTGTTTATGTCCCTATACCTACATATTTGCTTGAAAGACATGTAGTATAATTATGTCTTCAGCTTACATAATGGTATTTGCTTTTTACTCAGTGCCGTGCTTTTTAAGAGATTCATGTTGCTGTAGGTACATCTAAAGTGTGATTTCTAAAAGCTGCATAGAATTCCATATTTGTATCCACTCCATTTTGATTTTTCCATTCTTCCAGTTACCGAAATCAAAGTTACTTCAAGTAACTGCTACATTATCATCACAGCAAACATTCTCACACAGGTCTATAAAGTCTGTAATTTGTACATAGACCATTCTATTTGAGAATTTCTCTGAAATTTATCCACCAGAGTGGGATCACTGGATCACATAGGACAGAGACATACTTAATGTCACTAAGATCTCCTAGCAGAATGGCTGTATCTGTTTACCCTCTTCCCGACATCTTTGCCAGCCTTTGCTATTATCCACCATTCTCATTTTTGCCCTTCTGATCGGTATGAACAATGCTATCTCATTATCTTAATTTGTATTTTACTCATTGCCTTTACTTTGAATTTGATCATCTTTTCATTTACTTGCTAGTCATTTCAGCTTTTTTCTGTAGGTTCCCTACCCATAGCTTTTGACCATTTTTCTTTTGGGTTTCTTGTGATTTTTATATAAAATTGTAGGAATTCCTTGTCTATTCTAGACATCTACTCTGTCAATGTTAGATGTTGCAGGAGCTTTTTCCTTGTCTGTCATCTATTATAGCTCTGTTCGTGGTATTCTTTATTGTACAGAAATCTGTAATTTTGTTGAAGTCAAGTCTAACAGTATTTCTCTATATGGTTTGTATTTTTGGAGTCTGATTTATGAAGTGTTTCTTCTCTCTCGTGTTTTCTGCTCTGTACTGTTAGCTCCCAGTGGTTTTTCCCCACAACCCTGTTTACATGGCCTTTTGAAGAGCGGTCTTTCCTTTCTTACCTGTGGCTCTCAGGAGGCTTGGCAGTTGGTGTTAATGTGTGACTGCCCCTGATGGAGGAAATAATGCAAGGAAATTGATGCACGCTTTCTCTAAGCCCTGTGCTTCTACTCACAGAACCCTGTGACCCTGTTTGTGCTACATGAATCCTGTCTGCCCAGCAAAAGCTGATTGGAAAGGGATGCATACTTCCCCAAGCAGAGTAATCAAAATCTTCCTCCAAGGAATTTGAAGTTGTGACTAGTCTCTGCTGGCCTCTTGAAGGACACGCAAACTGAAGGGTTTTGGGGTGCCCATCTTCCTCCATGTTCACAAAGAAGCTAGAGAAATGGTCTGCCAGAAGGGAGAATAAAGATCTGCACAGAGAAGCACAGGAAAAAGCCTGTGGCACCATAGAGAGGGAGACAAAAGTAGACTGAGAGTAGCTGTCCTGGATCCTGATGGCTTTCCAGTTTCTGGTTCTTTTCTCTTCTGAGACCAGATTGCACTTCCTTTTCTGTAGTAGTTAGCAGGGGCTAACTGCTGTAACAGACTCCAAAGTGTATAATGGCCATAACACAATAGAAGTTTATTTCTCACTCACATAAACAGGTCCAGATGGTTCTAAGTTGGTTGAGCGGCAACACTGGAGGACTCTGTGCCGCACAGTTATTCAGGAACCTAGATTGATGGAGGCTCTGCCATTTTCATCACATGACTTCAGAGGTCTCCCCTAGGTCAGCATGAAGCCTGCAGATGGGAAATGAATGTGGAGTTTAATACATGGGACGTTTTATAGGTCAGGCCGTGAATCAGCACATATCACTCCCATTCCTCTGGCTGGAACTCCATTGCATGGCTACATTTAACTGTATAGGAAGCTGAAAAATGTTATCAAGCTGTGGACCTAGGAGGAAGAGAAAATGGGTTTGGTGAACAGCTAGAGATTGCCACATCATATTTATTATTTGTGTCATACCTCTGTATCCTTGTAATCAAGTTCCTGTTTTTTTAACTTGTTTGAATTGGCTTCGGTTATTTATGCCTCAGTGCGTGAGGTGTTTTCATAAGAGCTATACTTAAAATAGTAGAAGAAATAAATACCGGAGGAGGGGAAAGATGGCGGAGGAGTAGGGGACCCTATTTCAACTGGTCCCCCTAGAATTGAGCTGGATATCTACCAGACCACTCTGAGCACCCACAAAACCAGCCTGAGATGTAAGAAGATCTGGATCTCTACAAACAGAATATCGCAGGCAGTTGGTTTTGACGGTACGAAGCGGAGAGCCGTGAGTCTGTGGGCAGATATCGGAGGATAAACGGCGGCGGGAGGGAGCCTGGACGTGGGGATCCTACACCGCCGGTGGGCGACAGCCTCGCACGCTGCAGACGGGCACAGACT
>NC_138379.1:43228337-43311484 GCF_054177405.1 Leptonychotes weddellii
GTGTCTATCACCCAGCCACCCCATCCCTCCCACCCCACCCCCCACTCCAGCAACCCTCAGTTTGTTTCCTGAGATTAAGAATTCCTCATATCAGTGAGGTCATATGATACATGTCTTTCTCTTTTTGACTTATTTCGCTTAGCATAATACCCTCCCGTTCCATCCACATCGTTGCAAATGGCAAGAGAGGAGATCAAATTGTTGAGGCACACATACTGTGTGGCAATAGCTTGCAATCTTTTGCTGGTCTGAATTCTCTTCTAATCATGAATGGTGTTGTAAGAAACTGTTTCATTCTCTTTACTTTTGGATTCAGAACTTGATGATTCCTCTGGGTTTATAATACTCAAAAGTCTGATCAGGTATCTTCCAATCTGACCTGTTTTTCTAGCATCTTGGAATCTGCCATACCCAACCTCTCCAAACCTGGCTGCTCATGCAGCTGTTCCTCATCCTGGGCCAACTAGGCCCTGTTTTGGAAGAGTAGATTTGAGGTTAACTGCATTAATAGCAAGGCCTCTAAGTGGAAATGCCCTAGATCACTGGAGTTATGAGACTGGTTTTCATGTGATAAATCGGGATTAGAGGTAGAGTATGGGTATCATCTATGTAGAGGTAGTGGTTTAATTTGTGATACTGGGTCTGCTTTCTGAGAGATGACTGTAAGAATGGACAAGTGAGAGCCCGAGGATTTAGCCTTCAGGAAAACCATGTGTTTAGAAGGCGGATGGGGGAAAGTGAGCTAGGATCAGCAATCCAAGGAATGGTTAAACTGGGAGGAATACGGAAGTCTTAATAGCGAAGGGAAGAGGATATTTCAAGGAGAGGATGGCCCAGTACAGAGAAGTCAAGAAGAATGAAATGTAAAAAAAGATTCCTGGACTTGAGAGTAAAGTGGTGTTGATGATTTTCACAAGTTTTGGTATAATGATGGAGTAGAAGCCAGATTTCAGGGAGGTGGGAGAAAACAGACGGTAAGGAAATGGGGACCAGTTAAACTAACACATAGTTATTGAGTGCTTGCAGTGTTTGTGGCACTGTGCCTATACTGATGAATTCATCAGTGCCCTCCAGGACTATCAAACCAAGTTGAGACAATGAGGAATCTATGAAAACCTTCATTACATAAATTCAGAAGCTGTAAGGCGGACCATGATTAATTGCCTAATGCATGATATGGACAATAGGAATATGCTTGTTTGGAGGTAAAAGAGGATGCTTTAATTTAGAATTTTCTGAGAAAGCTTCACTTGCCTGTTTATGCTTCTCCTACTAGAGCTATCCCTTTTAAAATTAGGGGTTCTGGTTTTCCATGAGTTAGGAAACAGAGTCAAGACTGTTTCATTCAGTAAAAATCAAAATGCGCTGAGTACAGTCCAGAGAAGTAACACGTGCGCCCAGGGGCCAGAGCTTTGTGATAAGCACATAGGCTCTTTTTTTTTTCTTCCAAGTTTTTATTTAAATTCCAGTTAGTTAACATACAGTGTAACATTAGTTTCAGGTGTAGGATTTGGTGATAAATCACTTACATACGACACCTAGTGCTCATCACAAGTGCCCTCCTTAATCCCCATCACCCATTTACCCCATCCCCCAACCCAACTCCCCTCCAGTAACTCTCAGTTTGCTCTACATAGTTAAGAGTCTGTTTCTCAGTTTGCCTCTTTTTTTCCTGCTATGTTCATCTGTTTGTTTCTTAAATTCCACATGAGTGAAATCATATGGTATTTGTCTTTCTCAGACTTATTTTGCTTAGCATAGTACTCTCTAGCTCCATCCATGTCATTATAAATGGCAAGATTTCATTGTTTTTTATGGCTGAGTAATAGTCCATTGTATATGTATAGCACATCTTTATCCATTCATCAGTCGATGGATATTTGGGCTCTTTCCATAGTTTGGCTATTGTTGATAATGCTGCCATAAACACTGGGGTGCATGTACCCCTTTGAATCAGTGTTTTTGTATCCTTTGGGTAAATACTCAGTAGTACAGTTGCTGTGTCGTAGGGTAGCTCTATCTTTAACTTTTTGAGGAACCTCCATACTGTTTTTCAGAGTGGCTGCACCAATTTGTATTCCCAGCAACGGTGTAAGAGGGTTTCCCTTTTTCCACAGCCTCGCCAACATCTGTTGTTTCTTCTGTTGTTGATTTTTAGCTATTCTGACAGGTGTGGGGTGATATCTCATTGTAGTTTTGATTTGCATTTCCCTGGTAATGAGTGATGTTGGATCATCTTTTCATGTGCCTGTTGGCTGTCTGTACATGGTCTTGGACAGAAGACATGAATAGGCATTTTTTCTGTTTTTTGACTGGGTTATTTGTTTTTTGGGTGTTGAGTTTTATAAGTTCTTTCCATATTTTGGATTCTAGCAAATAGGCTTTTCTAGCTAAAAAGGTGCCCTAGCTGAGTCAGAAGCCCCCCACAAAGTGGGTTGTTGTAATAGTAAGAATTAGGAGTTCTATAGAGCAGATGAGCAGTTGTGACAAGTCAGGACTCCTGACTTGATAGGAAGACTAGAGCTGTAAGAGGCCTGCTACATGTAAGATTTAACTGAGTTTGGGACAGACAGGCTTCTTCAGTTCATGGCTTTGAGGCCCTTTAGTGTGGAAGAAGTGGAGCTCATGGTGCCTCTGTTTTCTTCCCACTGAGGTCTGTGGAAATGTTGCACCTTCATTTTCCTCACTTGACCATCTTAACATTGGAGGGAGGAACACTTTTTTCCCCTGCTCGTCATTAAGGCTAAAGTTTGTTAGACTAAGCATAAAAAGGAACACAGGCTGGAGACTGGCTGATTAGAAAAAATTGATAGCACCTCTCTGAGGCTATATTAAAGGTCATTTTTCCTTCATGAATTTATATTGCCTTCGAATGTTTTGGATTTTTAAGAGGAGAATAAGTAGTCTCTGTTAAATTCTGCCACTAGGTAAAACTGGTTCCAAACTAGTTTTCAGTCTTCTGAGTAGGACTTTGTCTGCCTATGAGTGTGATGCAATGCTTCCATCTCAAAGAAAATTGTCCTATATTAATCTTGAGCCTCATCTTATTTTTGTACACATGTGCCCAGTGTTATCCAGCTAAATTGGGACTCAAACCCAGGTTTTCTAAAGTGGAACTTGAGCATTGTGCTTTAAGAATTGCATAGGATGCTATCAGAAGTCCGAAGACTTTAGTTGTAGTTCAAGTGATGGCATTAACTAGCAGTAGGAATAAATGTAGAATTTCCCCTCTGTGGGCCTCAGTTTCTCTGGTCTCGATGACTGATTTGTCAGAATGATCCAGCTCTGAAATTTTTGGATGTATCTTTATTTCTGCGTAAGTAGATGCAGCCTAGTGAAACCAGGGTTGGGCTAGTAGGATATTTTTCCCTAGTTGAGTCTAATGACTCAGCACATTTTCTTTTGATGACCTTGCTTTGGAGAAAAGTGGCTTATAGTAAATGGGTAATAAGAGTAACAGTGAAATTTCTTAGAGATTAGAGAATGAGGGCAGTGAGGTATACTGAAAGAACACTGAACTGAAAGCTGAAACATCTGGGGTCTGGTCCCAGTATTGGCCTTAATTCATTGTGGGACCTTGGGCAATCACTTGATCTTTTCTAGGCCTTAGTTTCCCCATTTATAAAATCAATCAGAACATTGAACTAACATATCTAGTTATCGGCAATGCATTTCCAGGACCAGTTTCTAGAATATTTACCTGCTGCTGTTGGACTTCCTATTCTAGGATCCAGACAGATCATAGTGATGTCTATGTTCATTGCCCAGGAGTTCATTTACCATTAAATGCCTGGGTTGTCTGATATCTCTAAGCAGAGCACAGACTGTGACTTCTGACCAAGAAAAACGGTTGCTGCATCAGCTCCGAGAAATCACCAAGGTCATGAAAGAAGGAAAATTCACTGACAGGCCTACTCCAGAGAAAGAAGCTGAGGAGGCCCCTTACATGGAGGACTGGGAAGGTAAACAGTGTCTTGTCATTTCTTGGTTAGCTGTCAGCCCAGAAAAGAGATCTTAAAAATTTTTTAAAATATAATGTATATATAATAAAATTCACCAGTTGTAAGTGTCTGGTTAGGTAAGTTTTGGCAAATGTGTAGAGTGGTATAATTATACCATAATCATGATCTAGGATGTTTCCGTCCTCTCAGAAAGTTCCCTTCCCCTTTGGAGGGAATCCCTTCAACTGCCCTGACACAATGTAACCACTTTCTGTCCCTATAGTTTTCTATATAAATGGACCATATTGCACATGCTCTTTTGTTTCTGGCTTCTTTAATTTAGCATAATGCTTTTGAGAGTCATGTGTTGAATGTATCAGTATTTTTTTTTTTTAATTGCTGAGTAGTATTCTGATACATGGATATACTGTTGTTTGTTTTTCTATTCACTAGTTTAGGAACATTTGGGTTGTCTCCAGCTTTGAGATCTTATGAATCAAGCTGCTATGAACTTACACACACATCTTTGTTTGAACATATATTTTTATTTCTTTTTGGTATATCCTAGGAATGAGATTTATTTCTGGGCTTTTATGTTAAGTGTATGTTCAACATTTTTAGAAACTGTCAACCTGTTTTCCAAAGTGGCTTTGCCATTTTGCCTTCTGCCAGTGATGTAGGAGTATTGTAGTTACTCCACATCCTTGGTAACACTTGATATTGTCAGCCTTTTTACTTTTAGCCATTCTAGTGAGTGTATAGTGGTATCTCAGTTGTGACTTTAATTTGCATGTCCCAGTGACTAATAACGATGAACATTTCTTAATGTATTTGCCATCTGTGTATCTTTAGTAAAGTGTCTGTTAACATTGTTTGCCAATTTTTTAATTGGGTTGATTTTGTTTTTATTGAGTTACAAGAGTTCTTTATATATTCTGGATATAGGTTTATTATCAGTTAGGTATTTTACAAATATTTTCTCCTAAACTGTGGCTTCCCCTTTTATTTTCTTAGTGGCATCGTTCAAAGAGCAGAAGTTTTTATTTTGATAAAGTTCAGTTTATCATTTTTCTTTTATGATCTTTACCTAACTCAAGGTTTGCCTGACTCTTATGTTTTCTTCTTCTAGAAGTGTTATAGTTTTAGCTTACATTTAGGCATATAAGCCATTTTGAGCTAGTTTTTATATATGGTGTGAGGCATTAGGACTGAGGTTAATTTTTTTCCATGTTGATATCCAATTATTCCCACTTATTTTGGAACATTTAATTACTCTGGCACGTTGGTTGAAAATCAGTTGACTGTGTATGTACGGGTCTATTCTGGATCCTCTCTTTTTAAAAATTTTTTATTCAAGTATAATTAACATACAGTATTATTAGTTGCAGGTGTACAGTATAATGATTCAACAGTTCTATACATTACTCAGTGCTCATCATGATAAGTGATGACTCTTAATTCCCTTTACCTGTTTCATCCATCCCCCACCCACCTTTCTGGCAACCACCAATTTGTTCTCCATATTTAAGAGTCTGGGTTGGTTGGTTTGTTTTTTTAAGTTTATTATTTGAGGGACAGAGAGAGCAGGGGAGGGTAGAGGGATAGGGAGAAGCAGACTCCCCACTGAGCAAGGAGCCCGATGTGGGACTTGATCCCAGAACCCCAAGATCATGACCTGGCAGACGCTTAACCAGGTGAGCCACACAGGTGCCCCTGTTACTCTTTTTTCTTTGTTTTGTTTCTTAAATTTCACATATAAGTGAAATCATGTCTATATTATACCAATATCACAATGTCTTTATCACTGTGTCTATATATTAAGTCTTGAAATCAGGTAGCGCAAATTCAACTTGTTTTTTTCCCTTTTATTTCAAAATTATTTTGGTTATTCTAGGCCCTTCATAGTTTCACATAAATGTAGAATCAGTATGTCAGTATCTATGAAAAAGCCCAGTGGGATTCTGATTGGCATCATATTGAACCTTTAGATCAATTTGGAAGAATTAACATCATAGCAATATTGAATCTTCCAGTACATGAACATTTTATATCTCATCATTTATTAGATCTTTAATTTTTCAGCAGAGTTTATAGTTTTCAGTATATAGGTCTTGTACATGTTTTAAAAACTTATGCTTAAATATTTCATATTTTTGAAGATAATGTGTTTATTTTAAAATTTCTAATTGCTTGTTACTATATAGAAATACAATTGATTTTTGTATTCTGACCTCATTTCCTATCACCTTTCTAAACACACTTAGTTCTAGTAGATTTTTTTCTTTAGATTTCTTAGGATTAAATTTCGTAGAATTTTCTACATAGAGAATCAAACTGAATAGACCGTTTTACTTCTAACTTTCCAATCTATATGTCTTTTATTTTTCTTGCCTTATTGCATTGGTCAGAAACTCTAGCACAATACTGAATAGAAGTGGTGAGGGCAAGCATCCTTGCTTTCCTGATATTAGAGGGAAGTACTCACATGTTCTCCATTAGTGTGATATGAGCTGTTGGTTTTCCATGGATGCTCTTTTTGAGGTTGAGGAAGCTTCCTCCTAGTGTTACTTTGCTGAGAGGTTTTTTTTTTTGTTTGTTTTTAAAGATTTTATTTATTTGAGAGAGAGAGAACATGAGTAGGGTGAGGGGCAGAGGGAGAAGCAGACTCTCCGCTGAGCAGGGAGCCCGATGTGGGGCTCAGCCAGGACTCTGGGATCATGACCTAAGCTGAAGGCAGACGCTTAACAGACGGAGCCACCCAGGCACCCCTGCTGAAAGTTTAATCACAAATGGATATTTAATTTTGGGGAATGCCTTTTGTTAACTGAGATCATATTTTTGCTTTCATCTGTTAATCCAGTGAATTACATTGATTTTTTTTTAATTTTTTTAATATTTAAACAACTTCACATTCCTGGGATAAACTACTTTGTTATGATGTTCTTCTATATGGCTAGGATCAATTTGCTAAGGACTTTTTATTTTTGTGTTTATGAGGGATATTGGTTTGTGCTTTGCTTTCTTGTCATCTTTTTGGTTTTGATTTCATGGTAATGCATTGCAATGTGTTTCTTACATTTTCTGGAAGACTTTGTATAGAATTGCTATCTTTTTCTTAAATACGGAATTTTCCAGTGATACCATCAGGGCCTAGAGTTTTCTTATTGGTAAGAGTTTATTAACTACAAATTGAATTTCTTTAACAGATACAGTGCTATTCAGATTATTTCTTCTTGAATGAGTTTTGATAGCTTGTTTCTTTCAAGGAATTTATGTATTTCATCTAAATGGTCAAATTTATTAGTATAAAGTTGTTTATATTCATTTAATGTATGTAATGTATAGGGATGTTCTCTCTTCTGTTTCTGATACTGGTAATTTGTTCTTTCTCTAAATTTTTTCCTGATCAGACTGGCCGGAAATTTATATCTTTTCAAAGAACTGTATTTTGGTTTCTGTTTCCTATTTCCTTGATTTCTGTTCTGTTTCCTTCCTTCTGCTTACTTTTGGCTTAATTTGTAGTTTCTTTTTCCAGTTTCTCAAGGTGGCAGCCTTGATCTTTGATTTCCCCTCCCCCCAACCACTTTGGCCATTATTTTATTAATGTTATCTCTTTCTCTTTCTGTCTTCCTCCTCACCACTTCTGATTCTCCAGTTGCACATTTGTTAGACCTTTGAAATTGCCCTATAGGTTGAACATAGACTGTTCTTTTATTCATGCCATGCTAAATTTTGGATAATTTTTCTCACTGTGCCTTTAAGTTTTTAATCTTTTCTTTAGTAGTATATGATCTGTTCCTAGTCTCATTTAATGTATTTTTTTTAAAGATTTTATTTATTTATTTGACAGAGAGAGACAGTGAGAAAGGGAACACAAGCAGGGGGAGTGGGAGAGGGAGAAGCAGGCTTCTTGCTGAGCAGGGAGCCCGATGCAGGGCTCGATCCCAGGACCCCGGGATCATGACCTGAGCCGAAGGCAGATGCTTAACGACTGAGCCACCCAGGCGCCCCTCATTTAATGTATTTTTAATTCAGATATTGTATTGTCATTTCTAGAAGTTCTATTTGGGTCTTTTTTAAGTCTTTCATTTCTTAAATATTTCATTTCTCATATTCTTATACCTTCTTTAAAATATGAGGCATATTTGTACTAGCTTCTTTAACAGTCTTAGCTGCTGATCTTATCTTCTGGGTCTATTTCTAGTGATTAATTTTTCTCCTTGCTGTGGGCCCTAATTTCATGCCCTTTTTACATGCCTGGTAAATTTTGACTGGATGATGGATATTACAAATTTTATATTATTGGATTCTGGATTTTTGTTTTAGTACTTTAAATAGTTGCTGGACTTCTTATTAACACACAGTGAAGTTACCAGAAATAAGTTGGATTCCTTTAAGGCTTGTTTTTAAGATTTGTGGGAATGGGTCCAGAGCCTCCTTTACTCTGGCTAATTTAGCCCCACTAGTAAGGCAGTACCCTTCTTAGGATTCTGTCTGATGCTCTGCAATGTTTTTCTACTCTGGCTGGCAGGAACATGAACTGTTCCCAGCAATGTATGAGTGCCAAGAATTTTTAGGCCTAATGCTTTCAGTAGTTCTTTTCCTGGCCTTGGGTAGTTCTTCCACATATATGCACAGATCAGAACTCAGCTAAAAACATGAAGAGTTCTCTGAAGATCCCTGAAACTCTTTTTCTACAAAGCTTCTTTCTAGTATTCTTCCCTGGCCTTCCTAAATTCTAGTCTGTCTTCCCAACTTAGTGGGACCACTGGACTCTGTTTCCCTTTTCTCAGGGATCATGCTATACTGCCTATTAATGTTTGAAAATTGGTGCTGCCTATATTTCATTTGGTTTTCTAGTTGTTTAAAGAAAGGGGTCCCCATGTTTCCATCATTGCTTGAGCAGAAGTAAGAGCCTGCACATTTAACAGTGAAATAATTCCAGATATATTAAGTAGTTAGGGATGGAGAAGAGGAACCTTTAAAAGAGTAGAAAAAATTGTTGCAAATATGTACTGGCTCTTTAGCAGGAAAGGATTTCTTGAGTATAAAAGCAATGCAAGACCTATTCATAATAAAAACTCTGAGAAAAATAGGAATAGAGGGGAATTTCATCAATTTGATAAAGAGAATCTACAGAAACCTACAGCTAACATTAATAGTCAAAGGCAAGGGTGACTGCTCTTATTCAGCATAATACTAAATATTATAGGTAGTGCAGTAAGGCAAGTAAAGGAAATAAAAGGCCTACAGATTAAAAAGGAAGAAAGAAAACTGCTCCTCTTAGCAGATTACATGATTGCCTATGTAGAAAACCCCAGCTCCCAGAGTTGGGGCACCTGGGTGGCTCAGTCAGTTAAGTGTCCAGCTCTTGATCTCAGCGCAGGTCTTGATCTCAGGGTCATGAATTCAAGCGCCATGTTGGGCTCCACGCTGGGCCTGGAGCCTACTTAACAACAGCAGCACTCCCAGAGTGTGTTCAGCAAGGTTGTAGGATACAAGATAAACAGACAAAAATCATTATATTTCTACATATTAGCAATGAACATGTTGATAGCAATTTTAAATTTGGTATCAAAATTTTTACCAAAAAATGAAAGACTTAGGTGTAAATTTAGCAAAACATGTACAGGACTTATGTGCTGAAAACTATACAACACTGATGAAAGAAATCAAAGGTGTAAATAAAGGGGGAGATCTATCATGTTCATATATTGGAAAACTCAACATAATACAAATATCCATTCCCACATTGACAAATGCATTAATGCAACCCCTATCAAAATCTCAGCAAGATTTTTTGTAGATACAGACAAGATTATTCTAAAATATATATGGAGGGGCAGAGAAAATAGAATAATTAAAAAATTTTATAAAAGCAGGAGGAATTAGTTTACTTGATTCCAAGACTTACTATATAGCTAACAATCAAAACTATGTGATATTGGTATAGGAATAGACCCATAGATCAAAGGAATAAAACCGAGAACCCAAAACCACACAAACATGTACAACTGATTCTTGACAAAGATACAAAAGCAGTTTTGATAGCCTTTTTAACAAGTGGTGCTCTAGCAATCAGATATCTATAGCAAAAAATAATAAGCCTCGAACTAAGTTCTACATATTACACAAAAATTAACTAAAAATAGATCATGAACATAAATGGTAAAACTATAAACTTTTTTAAAAAGATTTTATTTATTTATTTGACACAGAGAGACAGAGAGAGAGGGAACACAAGCAGGGGGGAGTGGGAGAGGGAGAAGCAGGCTTCCCGTCGAGCAGGGAGCCCGATGCGGGGCTTGATCCCAGGACCCTGGGACCATGACCTGAGCTGAAGGCAGCCATTTAACGACTGAGCCACCCAGGTGCCCAGCTATAAACCTTTTTTGAAAAATATGTAGAAAATCTTGGGGATCTGGGGTTAAAGAGTTCTTAAACTTGACATCATAAACACAATTCATAAAAGGAAAAATTGATAGATTGGAGGTCATCAAAATCTAAAACTTTTGCTCTGCAAAAACCCTGTTAAGATAATGAAAAGACAAACTACACAGTGGGAGAAAATATTTGCAAATCATCTATCCAACAAAGGACTTATATCTAGAGTATGTAAGAACTCTCAGGATGCCTGGGTGGCTCAGTGCCGGTGAGGCATCTGCCTTCGGCTTGGGTCATGATCCCAGGGTCCTGGGATTGAGCCCCTGAGTCAGGGCTCCCCGCTCAGCGGGGAGTCTGATTCTCCCTCTCCCTCTGCCCACCCCCCCTCCCCCCGCTCATGCTTGCTCTCACTCAAATAAAATCTTTAAAAAAAAAAAAAAAAAAACACTCAAAACTCAACAGTGAAAAACAATCCAATTAGGAAATGCACAAAAGATATGAACAGACTTTCACCAAAGAAGCCATACAGATGGCAAATAAGCACACAAAAAGATGTTAAACATCATTAGCCACTAGGGAAATACAGATTAAAATCACAATGAAATAACCACGACACATCTATCAGAATGGCTAAAATAAAAAACAGTAACAACACCAAATGCTGGCAAGGATATGGAGAAACTAGATCCACTCATACATTGGTGGTGGGGATGTACACTTAATCTGCAAAACATTTTGGCAGTTTCATAAATCTTCAACTACTCTACAACCTGGCAGTTGCACTCCTGGACATGTATCACAGAACTTAAGACTTAAATTCACATAAAACTTATACATGAATATTTATGGCAGCTTTATTTGTAGTCACCCCAAACTGCAAACAACCCAAACATCCTTCAACAGGTAAATGGTTACAAAACTGTGGTACATTGATACTTTGGTATACTACTCAGCAATAAAAAGAAATTGATACATGCAACAACCTGGATGAATTTCCAGATAATTATACTGAGTGAAAAAGTCTAATTCCAAAAGGTTCCATACTGTGCAATTATATAACTTTCTTGAAATGGTAAAATTATAGAAATGGAAAACAGACTGGTAGTTGTCAGAGGTTAAGGAGGAAATAGAGGCAGGAGGGAATAGGTGTGGCAAATAAAGGGCATAAGGGATCCTTGTGATGATAGAAATGTTCTGTATATTGACTCTATCAATAATAATATCCTGGTTGTGTATTGTCATATAGTTTAGCAAGATATTACCATTGGGAGAAACTGGGTAAAGGGTACATGGGATTTCTGGGTTTTTTGTTTTTTTTTTACAACAACATGTGAATCTGCAATATTTTTTTTGACACAGAGAGAGAGATCACAAGTAGGCAAAGTGGTAGGGAGAGGGAGAGCAGGCTCCCTGCTGAGCAGAGAGCCCAATGCGGGGCTTGATCCCAGGACTCTGGGATCATGACCTGAGCCGAAGGCAGACACTTAACTGACTGAGCCACCCGGGCACCCCTGCAATTAAATTTTTTTTAAAGCAATGAAGAAAATTGTAAGGGAAAGGATAATGTAGCCTGAATACGTAAAACCTTTACTTAGATTAGAGAATACCACACAATTTAAAGCCAACACTAAACTAGAAAAAGTATTCGTGACAAATGACTGAAAGAAGTTGATACCTTTAATATATAAAGTGTTCTGTAATTTATAAAACTGATATCCCCGTGTAAGCAGTACACAGAATAAAAATTCACCTTGCTACAAAACATTAGAAAGTATTTCAATCTTTCTAGTAATCAAAGAAATGAAAATTGGCATTTTCTCCTCTAAATTGCAAATCTTTTTATATAACCTTGTTATATAAGGTTAAATCTTTATCACATTTATTTTCTGTCTTCCTCTTAGGTGGTGTTGAAATTATATAGAATTTTAGCTCCAAGCGATATTAACTTTCAAATATATTAGCCTATTTTAAGTATTTCAACAATGGCACTAAATTTCTAACCATTTACATTGATAATTCTTATTGATTCATTGTTTACCGCTTTCTCATATACAGTATATTCTTTCTCAGATTTTTAAATTTTTTTTGTATTTGTCAGAATTCTTAAGTACCTCCACCCCCTACCCACTCACCCCCTTATAGATTGGTGTATTTTCTGAGTACTTGGATATCTACACATACCATTTTTCACCTTTATACAAATAATTATTTGATCATGCCATTTTTCTTTGTCTGAACACTTTGCTGTGTTAGCTTTCATTTGATGTTGAAAATGAGAAATCTTATCACAGTCTGATTCTTTTTCTCAATAGGCAGACTGTTTTTAGTTTTCTGGCTGGAAACGTATAATCTTTTAATACTTAAACATTTGAATTTGGGCAGGTTCATTGGCATATATCTGAGTGTGTGAGTATGTGAATTTTTCATAGTATTTTTGCCTAGCATTTAGTGACTCTTCCATCTGAAGACTTGAGTCTTTCTTCAGCTAAATGATATTTTCTTTTATAACCTTTTTTTTTGGTTATTGCTTCCATTTAACCTACTCTGCCCTCATTCTGGAATTCCAATAATTTGGAGATTGGATGTCCTGGATCAGTTTTCAATGCAGCCTATATTTTTTTTTCTCACAGTTTCCATTTCTTTAAGAATTTCTATACTTCGACTTCTAATATACTCATTTGGCTTTTAGCCCTGTCCGTTTTAATCTATATTCTCCCTTTCTCAAGTTTAAATATTTTCTATTTCTAAAAGCTCTTATTTCCTGTTTGCTCCCCTTTTTATATTGAAGTCTGGTTGGTTTTATCAGTGCAGTAGTATTTTGAATATTACTGGGAGTATCGGTTACAAGTTGATATTAACTCTTGTTTGCACCATTGACTGTTGTTTTTTTTGTTTTTTGTTTTTTTAGGGGCTGTTACATAGTTTGCTTAGTTTGGTTCCCTTGCTGACTTCCTCATAGGATCAATGAGTTTTATAGCTTGCTTATATTTTTAATGAAGTTCTTGAATAACCAGCGATGTTGGCTGATAGTGGGCTACCTCAGCAGCCCGTTTATGAGTCTCTATTTGGTTTTCCTTAGCAGGCCTTCCCCTCTTAAACCAAAGCAGATAGCCATGGAACTCCAAAGGTAAGCTTTGTCCTTGGTGTGGAGAAGGCAGGAACATGCCAGAAAATGGACTTAAGTATTCAGTGGCTGGGAGCTGATTAGCAAGTATGCTTCTCCAGCCCGTGCCCTTGACCAGGGAGGCTGTGAGGGCCTTGGGTGGCTAGGCTCTTTGACCTCGCATTCCATCCACAGTGAGTTAAGCCAGCGGACTGACACTGCTTCACATGCCACTGGCAGTGATGACAAGGATGTGATCAGAGGGACAAGTTTTTATGTCACCGGTAGGACGGAAAATATACATTCTTCTGGAAAGCCATTTGGTGGAGTGTAAAAACAGGCTTGGAAAATGTCTAATCCCTTTAGTTCTCACATTTCTAGCGGGCTATCTTAAAGAAATAGGGAAGTGGGGCGCCTGGGTGGCTCAGTTGGTTAAGCGACTGCCTTCGGCTCAGGTCATGATCCTGGAGTCCCAGGGTCGAGTCCCGCATCAGGCTTCCTGCTCAGCAGGGAGTTTGCTTCTCCCTCTGACCCTCCCCCCCTCTCATGTGCTCTCTCTCTCAAATAAATAAAATCTTTAAAAAAAAAAAAAAAAAAAAACTACTCAAAAAAAAAAAAACAAAAAAAAAGAAATAGGGAAGTGGACGTAGACTTCTATTCAGAGATCCTAACTGCCAAGTTACTTATAATAAGGGGAAATTGGAAAGAACCTACATGTCTTACAGAAGAGGCTCGGCCAGTCGTGTCCGTTATGTAGCTGTATGATGGGATGTTTTGCAGCTCACGATAGAATGCTGAATGAAAAAAATCAGAATATTACATTTTACACACAGTATGTTTATACATGATAAAAAGGCCAGAAGTAACACAACAGATTATTATCAGTGGTAGGATTCTGGGTGACTTGTGTTTTTTTTAAAGTTGTCTGTGTTTTTAAAAATTTTGTGTAGTGAGTTTGTATGACTTTTATAATCAGAAAAAAAAAAAAAACCCAGTAAATGTTGTTAAAATAGGTCTCTCCACACTCTACGCTGCATCAAAAAAGACCCCTGCTTTTCAGAATCTGCAGGCAAAAAGTGGTTTGCATTAGGGTTGAATTTGCCAGTTATCATAATGTGCAAATGGATTTTGGATTCGCCGGCTTCTCGCATCGTGTAGGGCGCACGGCTGACGCGCCGGTGTATGAGCTTGGGTGAGGCCCATCTGCTGTTCCAGCACAGCTTGGCGGACACAGATTTATTTCAGTTCATTCTTTAATTTGGCAGCATTTCTTTTCTCATTATCATAGCTGGGAGTCAGTACCAGTATGACCCATTTTGTTTACTGGTTTGTTGTCGTCTTTTGTTCCATTTTGTGGAGACGAAGAAGCCAACAATGGGAATTCTGTCTTGTGAAAACACAGTGCTTGTCCTTTGGGATCTTGGGCATGTCTTGCTGAAGGGGCTCTCTCTGACACTCGCAAGCCGTTTCAGTTGTTTCGATTAGTCGAAGCCTTCGTGGTGGTGGTTTTGTTTTTGTTTTTGTTTTTTTCCCCAAAGAGCTTAAGTCTTCCTTTTCTCCCCCTTCCCACCCCCCCACCGCAGGAAGATTTGGAAATGGATCCAAATAGAAATTATAAACATTAGCCTTGAGCTATGCTCTCTCCATCTGGTGTTTGGTACTTTTTTTTTTTTTTTTTTTAACTGAAGGCTCACGTTGTTTAATCTTAGTCATTGCAGAAGCCGGGGGAGGGGGGCGAGACTTCTACTCTGCCCTAACCACCCTGCACTTGAGAAGGGATTTTCTTCTGAGTTGGTTTGTATTTCAAAAAACACTGGGATAGTCCGCCAGATCGCTAAGAATTTACTCAAGTAAAACTTTAGAACTGTTAGAGTCATCTTAGAGATTTTTTGAATGGATTTGTTGGGATAGGATGGCTGCCGCCTGAGAAGCCTCTTTGAGCCTGATACTTTCTGTTGAAGAGACATTCCTTGTAAGACTTTGTGCTACTTTTTTCTCTAGGTTACCCTGAAGAGACTTACCCAATTTATGACCTTTCAGATTGCATCAAGCGTAGGCAAGAAACAATTCTGGTGGATTACCCTGACCCCAAGGAGCCCTCTGCTGAAGAACTAGCTGAAAGAATGGGAGTGCTGGAAGGTGAAGAATCAGATCATTTGGGTTGGGAAGTGCCCACTGACCCCGGAGCCGGGGAAGAGAATTCTGTTACCTCATGTGACGCAAAGCCACAAACCTGTTCCTGCTGTTTTCATGAAGAAGAGGATCCTGCGGTCTTGGCAGAGAATGCTGGATTCGGTGCAGACACTTACACTGAGCAAGAGGAAACCACCAAAGAAGTATGGCCCCAAGACTTCAGAGAAGGCCTGGGCATCAGCCCTGATAAAGTATATACAGGTGGCACATTGAGGAAACGGAACCCCCAGGTTCTGCTTTAGTTGGTTTGAAGAAGTATCCATTACTCTAGTTCCACGGTGACCTTTCTCTCCTCTCTGATTTCATCCTTGGCCCTGTGCCCTGAATTTCATTCTGTATTTAAATATCCTAGCTAATCAGGCCACTACCATGGATATCATGTATCCTTCCTGGTGCTCACACACCTGTCACCTTGTAAAACACCATAGCAATTAGTATGAACACAATACAGCTTCACTCTTTCTCTTCATGCCTTTCTTCCACCAGAGAGTTGATCCACTGAGGAATTATGTTTGATCTGTTGGGCACTCAGGGGCAGAGGTCTGACATCGTGCTAGGAGGAGCAGATGGTTTACCTGTGACCAAACATTAGTTTACACGTGATGAGGACTTAAGGCTGCAAAAGTGAAGATTATAGAGTCCAGGATGCCTTACTCTGTGGGCCTTGCGCAGGTTAGCGGTCCCCTGGGTTCAAGAAGAGAACGTTTTGTTAGTGGGTATGATGGGGCCAGAGCAGGGTAAGACTCTGCTGTGTGAACTGAAGAAGCCCCTTCCTCACAGTGAGGGCCTTTTGGGGAGCACTGCTGCTGCCTCAGATACCCGCTTTTCTCCAGAGTAGCAGAAGGCTCCCAGCGACCTGTGAATGAGCCCAGAGACCAGTTGGGGGACTGTTACTCTGGTTTTGCTGGGTCTCTAGCTTCCTTTATACCTGTTCTGTTTCACAGAACTGCCAGCCCAGAAGCACCATTGTACCTCTGGCCTTCAGTGGCCAGAGGAAGCTTTAAATAGAGATTTTAATCCTTGCCCTGCAAAGCCAAGGTTGGAGGCTGGGTGGTGGACCTCCACGAGACGGTCAGAGAGCGAGGGGTAGGGAGAGAATCTATGTACTTAAGGATAGCTATTTCTAATTGTTGTGCCCTCTGGGAAATTTGTTCTTACCACCACATGAATTGAAACAGAAATGAGGACTGAACCTATAGACAAAGTGCCAGCCCGAAAGGAAAGTTGCAGTGTGTCTGTTGCAGAGAACCTATAGCAGTGCCCAGGGAAAGAGACTATTCTATATTCAGGTATCTGGGTCTTTTGAGAAAGCTGGGAAGGGGAGGAGGTTGGTCAAATCCTCCCAGTCTTAACCTCACTAAAGGCCTAATTTCTAAGGGTGCCACCTGTCTTTTTTTTTTTTTTTTAAGATTTTATTTGAGACACAGCAAGAGCAGGAACACAAGCCCGGGGAGTGGGAGAGGGAGAAGCAGGCTTCCCACTGAGTAGGGAGCCCGACGCGGGGCTAGGATCCCAGGACCCTGGGATCATGACCTGAGCCGAAGGCAGATGCTGAACGACTGAGCCACCCAGGCGCCCCTGTCATCTGTCTTCTTGAGATAAGATGGCACCCATGTATCCTGTCTAGGAAGGATGAGTGAATTCAGTTTACATGTAAGACCTGAGAGTTTAAAGAAGACACATTCCCAGGAACATTCCTCGTCATGAAATGTGGAAGACTTGAAAACTAAGAAATGATGTAAAGGTCGTTAGGGCTTTTGGAGTTCCATTGTTCCTGGTCGACTAAAATGCCAGGAAAATAGCTAAAATCAAACATATAGGCATATAGACTGCTGTCAGAAGGTTATGGGATCATATTTAGGTAACACGTCAGCTAATAGGCATTTCTTAAATTAATGAAATTAACGTTTCTTGTTACAGAGAAAAGTCATTGAAGACTAAGTCTGTAGGAAAAGTATATTGCATCCATCTGTGTGTGGAACCTTTGATTCACTTTAGAGAGTATAGTTTTAAAATGTACTAGAAGTGATCTAGATGTAATGCTCAAGGTAAAAAAAGAATGTAGGTGCTCTTTACTGTTTTGATAAATCATTTTCCCTGTCATTTCCCTTTTTTCACTGCAAGGGGTTGATTTATAAGGAGTCCTGGGTCCCTGGTTCCTTCTTTTTTTGCCTTAGTATATATGGTTCCCTTATTAGAGATGTGTGTTTCTTTCTAGCTTATTCATTCATTTATTCATTTAGCAGACACTGCCCACAGCTGGGCAGTAGGAACAGAGCCTCAATTCCTACCTTTAAGAAACAAAAAAGCTTAGTGTGGGAGCCTTGTCCAATTTTTTTTAAATGAACGATTAACTGTAAAAGGGCTCAAGATTGTGAATTCTGCAGGCAGAGAAATATTGGTCATGATTCCATCCCGGCCTATTCTATCTGTACTCTTGTTGGCTCCTTACCCCTCCTGAGCCTTGGCTTTCTCCTGACACAGGGGAGTCGAAGTCCAGCTCTCCCAGGGTGGGTAGGAGGATTAAATGTGAATCATCAGTGCATCTAAAACAGCACTGGCCCTCCCATCTCCTCCATGCTAACCACCCACTAGATGGTAGCTAATTTACTTTTATTGTACAAGGTTTTACGCTGTAATTGAGATGTGGACCCAAATCTGCAGGAACACAAAGATCATTTTTGCCAAAGTACTTCCAAGAAGCTTTACTGGGGAGTTGGATCTTCAGGCATGCTAAGAACTTCTCCAGGTGGCCAAGGAAAAGAACGGTCATTCTTGGCAGAAAGAGCGGTGTTGGACAAAACAGAGACAAGTGTGGAAGTATGTGGATGTTCAGGTATTTTTATGAGGCTGGTATGTAAGATGTCCTATAACCAACTCTTTATTTTGAATGTTAATCTTTGGGGGAAATTGGCTTATGGAACTATCTCCTGCCAGGAGTACTAAGAGTTCATGATGGTTCCCACTGCCCTCACTCTTGGTTGGCTTATACAGCTGGGATATATTAACATTTATATTTCAGAAATATTTATGTGTTTGGTCATTTAGATTAGTGCCTTTGTGGATTTTTCCAAATTATTTTATCCTTCAGGGATGACAATTATGTGTATATACAACCCAGGATGACCAAAATCAGAGGACTAGTTTTTGTCATGTGTACTTTTTCCTTATGGTCTTCACTTCTCAGAACTGGTCTGGGCTGTGAACTTGATCAGCCCCCAGGTACTAGGTCCTCAGTGACCTTTGAGCACTGTGGCACAGAGCCTGAAGTCCTAGCTCTGGGGATGGATAAATGGCCTAGGAAACAAGGGCATCACCTGGGACTGTGCTTGGTTAAGTTAGGAGGGCGAGCCAGTCAGGAGAGCCTCTTTCCTAGTCCTAATAGGAGCACAAGGAAAGCACTTTGTGAGCTCCAGGACTAGCGGTGCACGTGCTCTAAAAAACTAGGCCCAGGGAGGAAGGCATGTTGAAGAATGGAGGCATACTGGACCTTTAGAAGAGATGGCCTATGAGAGCCACTCTCTCTGTACCTTCTATGGCTTGGGTGATCAGATAACTCATGGTCCAAACTAAGGCTCCTTGAGAGAAAGAGAAAAGGGAGCTTTAATTAGAATGATGCCAGGACAATAGGTATAAACCGGGACTGCCATGGACCTATGGTCACCCTGTCCTTGGCTATTTAATTGTCTTTCACCTGACTGCTAAACAACAAAAACCTCTGGTCAGAACCTGCATCTGCGGTTTCCCACAGAGGCAGAGCCAAGGAGCTGGGCCGTGGTTTTGGCAGGATCTTGGCCACATAAAAACTCCAAATCTAGGGTAAAAAACTAAAACCAGCTCTCCTTACTTTTGTCCTAAGAACCAGGCCCCTAGGGGCATACTGAGGAACTAAGCTGCCCATGCTTGCAGAGGACTACTCTAACCGAAGTCTCTTCTATCCAGCCCTTCCCAGCCTGGGTGTGGTTCTGCCCAGCCTTAAATCTGACGAGCTCAGCCACAGGGAGGACAGTGTCAGCCCACACAGTAGTATTTCCAAACAAGCCGTGAGCCCTTCCTACCCACCCCCACCCCCAGGCTCTTAGGACAGACGGAACGAATACACTGTAGGTAAGAAATGTTTTCTCCCCTTTTATAGAAAAAAAAAAAAGTGCACAGCAGTATTGAAACAGTTCAAGTTTAATTTGTTGCTGTATGGTCTGTCCTTAGACAAACACTAAGTTCTACAACATATATAATGTCAACATGGGAAAATACCAACTTTTTCATTGCACATACCAGTAAATAAATACATTTGCTCAAGAATAGCAAAGAGTTTATTCAAAAAGTCACTTAATAAAAGCACAGTTTTGCAAGTTTGTCTAAAACTCCAGATAATTTGGAACAAAAATAAAACGACCACTCCAGAATAGGAAAAGACAATCTTGTGCAAATGGACATACATATTCTAGGCATTAGGAAAACTGGCTAAATGGCTAATCCCAGCAAGAGAAGTGCCCCCCATCCTGACCAAGTCCCCTTTGAAACTCTGCAGGATTAAAGAGGCCAGAGTCAGGCTTCCCTTTCTAAGCCACTCAAAATTACACTCTAGGAAACTCTGGATCTTGGCCTAATCTGCAGCTCTGCCTGGACCCTGATGGGGGAAGGGAGAGGGGCAGTAGAACAGGAGAGAGGAATGGGTGTGACAGGTTTCTAAGGAAAGAAAAAAGGCACAGTGATGAGCCAGAAAAGGTAGTGATGAAAGCAAAGATCAATTTTCATTCACCCTAATTCTTACTGCAGCTGTGTAGATGAGAAAACGACCTAGGAAGATCATGTGGTTTGCTCAGAATCACATAGCTAAGTAAGTGCACTAGTGCTCTCTAGAAGACCACCGTGCCTCGCAACGTGGTCAGAAAATTAAATCTATCCGCACGCTTCTGCTATGCCTCCCCCGCCCCGCCCATATCCTGAGATGGCAAGATTGCAAACTGGAGGTACAGAAAGACCCAGCACAAACAGGAGTCCTTGCCCTGGTCTGTTCCTGGGGGCCGCTACCGTTCAGTGCTGGGCCCCACAACACAGCAGACTCCTTCAGCTCTGGAAAAGTGTGCTCGGCGGTCACAGGTACAGCTCAGCTGGGGCAAAGAATTCTGGAGGGGCGGCCAGTGTTGCCACAGTGAGGGACCACCAGGGACTCTAGCCAGGAGAGGGTTTGTGCTTGCGTCACAGAGCCATGGGCCGCCCGGCGTCTCCCCTCACTGCGGACCCCACTGTGAGGAAAGCATGTCCTTAGGAGGTTTGAAATCACCACCACTGCTTATTAAATTTAGAATTTCCTCTAAATATAAACTTAGAGGTAAATGCTCTATTTCCAGACCAAAGACAAGCTTCTGCAATTTTGTTGCCCTTTTTGTCACTGAAGGACACAGACTCCAAATTTTCACACTCGCTGGCTTCTAACAAACACCTGTCTTCAGCATGCGTCTGGACCTTAACTGCTCCTTCTGAACTAGTGTCGTGATTTTTAAGGCACATTCACTAGACTATGTTCAAATTCATCCCAAAGCATGCATGTAACATACCAATTTCTTCAGGTAATGCAAAATGGAACTGAAAAACTAAAATTTCTTAGACGGTATCCTCCTAATCTTTCTCCCAAGAAAGAGCTGGTACTTTCCCAGGTTTACTTTCTGACCAAAGAGCATGAAATGAACAAAATCCACAGGTAATCGTAATATCCTTATTCCTTTCCTACTCATCCTTAGAACAATGATCGTAGTAAGAAACCTCAGCGGGTGAGTTGCAGATTGCCCTTTTCCCCAAATATACACAGACACGTAGACACACAGACAGAGACAGAGCACCTTGGAGCCAGAAGGAAAGAAGAGTGGGGAAGTGAACATCACAGCTCTACAGAAGAGCTGTTTGGGGGAAGAGGGTGTGGCCCCAGGAGCAGTGACAGAAGGAGCTGCCTGAGGTCCCAGCTGCCCACCACCCTTAGGGCTTGCTCATTCCATCATCCAGTCCCATCTGGGTAGAGGGTGTGAAGGACAAGAGCTCTTACCCTGGGAGATGCTGAGCCCAGGTGGTCTCCAGGGGCCCTGGCAGCTTTTTGAGTCTTTGGGCCCATGGCTAGGCGGCCAGTGGTCAGGGAAAACCAGCATCACCAGGAATGGGGTCTTAAGAACAGACCTTGTGAAGCTGGGTCTCGAGCAGGTGACTCAACTGCTCTTGTCACTCTGTGCCCAACAGAGTTTTGCTGCTGAGCTACCGTCCCCATGTCTAGGCTGGGAAGCTCTAAGCCACGTTCCTAACCCCTCCTCGTCCTCTCCTGCATATTCGATGGAACGCAGGGTATGAGCGTTTGCCCTTGTGCTTCTGCCTTTTCCACACTGGCGCCAGGCTTTCCTCTCAGATCAACCTGTTCTACTCTAAAATCCTAGACCCAGAGAAACAGCTTAAACCAGACTTCCGAGATCTAGCTTCCACCATCCCAAATGTCAACAGGTCTCTTCCCAGTCAGGAGAGTAAGAGCCCAACTGGGACTGTGGAAAAGTGGATCAGCCCCAGTGTGAAAAAGTCTAGTGCCCTCAGAATGACCCCAGGAGTGGTCCAGAAACTAGTCCCGTAGAGGGGCCTCACCCAGATCCCCACTAGAACACTCCACATAGGAAATCTTCTAAGGAAATGAGAACACACTGCTACCTACCACTTCAGTCAGAACCACTCCCCCTCACTACAGAGCCTCACTCGAATGTTTCAAGTAGGACTTATTTAAACCAAAAATTTCTATGCAGCCTTTCCAAGCACATCTCCGCTGAAGGGAAGAACAACTCCTGCTTGCTTCCCACTGAGTTCTGGCCTCCGTCTGGGCAAGCAGCCTCCGCCAGGGTCAATGGCAGGCAAGAGCTTAGCGTTCCCAAGGCTTCAGGGTCAAGAGTGCCATCCAAAGAGGAGGATGGTGGAGATCAGGCCCCGCCCTGGAACACTCACGCCTCACCCACCACACCCCAACAGAGAAAGGCGCAACGGCCTTCGTGAGGCCTGCCTTCGGGGAGAAGCCAGACACTGGGCAGTCCTGATTAGACTGATGTTCAAAAAGCCAGCTTTCAGCAGGAAACTGCCTAATTTCCCTCTGAGAACGGTTTCAATTTCGTACATCAACTCCGACATTTCTAAGTCTCTGTAATCAGACAAAAGGGGGAGGGCATGCAGACCGGGGGCCCAGGAAGGCCAGAGAACCAGAGAGAGCAGTTTCTCGGGGGATGGTAGGAACAAAGAAATCGAGGGGGCGGAAGTTCTGAATTCGGCCACTGACCAGCTAGGTGACCCGGTGCAAGTCCATCTTCTAAATGTGATTCCCCTAAAGTGACACGTTGTACTAGTTCATCTCTAAGGCTTCTGCCACCTCTCCTCTCTTGTGGTTCTAACGTACTCCCTGCCTTTCTTCACCCTGTCCCATTCCCAGCCCAGAAGAACCACACGCAAGGCCTCAGCAGCCCCGACCTAGGCTGCGCACAGGGGCTGCGAGGCACCGGCCAGAGCCCCTGGAGCTACACTTTCTTCCTGGAACACGCCATGGCTTAGGACCGCTGCCCTGCCAGCTAGAGGCCCAGGCCTGCCTACCTGAGTGCCCTCTGAGGCTGGGCGCCCGGCCCCGTCCGCGTCTCCTGGGCACTCTGCACAAGCTGCCCCGCAGAAAGCTCCTCAGGCAGCGTGTGCTGTGTACCTCCCGCATGCTGAGCCTGGGGCCCGCAGGCCCCGGCCTCCTGCTGCCTCCGTGCACACAGAGAAAACCTAGAGAAATCAAATGGGCGGGAACCCTGGGCCACCAACCAATTCGCCAGCCGGACCCCCGCAGTCCTGACAAGCTCTTGCCACTCACCTTTCCCAAACCCCCGTAACTTCTCCCAGCCTGGCTGAGCCCTTCCGGAGTCAGCAAAGGGCCTGGAAGCCGATCCTAGCCCTTCTATATAAAATCGATGTACCCAACACACACACATACACACCCACACTGTGCCCTTCACTGTCGGGGACCCACTGTCACCTAAGTCCTAGACTGAGTGGATGGCTGGGCCCCAGGAGCCCTGCATTGTGCTTCCTCTCCCTCTGTTTCTTCCTACCTTCCCAACTGAAGAGGCTGCCCAGCTTGGCAAACACGGCTGCAGCAGGATACTAACTCAAGAGTGGGAGTGTGCGTACGGACCTTGGGGCCCAGGAAGAATTCACGCTGGCCCCTCACACACACACCTCCCCCACCTGGTCCTGTCTCCACAGTGGAGGCAGGAGTCCGGTCTGAGCCGGCTGGGCCAGGGCGCCACTGAGAGCTGAAGGTTCATCTGGCGGGAGGCCTATGTACAGAGAGAGGGTAAGCAGGGCTGTCTCTGCAGGCAGGCAGCTCCGCTCCAGGCTGGGCAACCCCAAAGGGCACAGGGGGGCCCTCTACTCGCAGGCCAGCTTGCTGTCGAAGCTGGACAGGGCGATGGCAAAGGCCTGCAGCGCGCACAGTGGGTAGTTGTAATCCATGGTGAACACATCCTCTGCCACACGGCCAAACTGCATCACAATGTAGTCCGCTGGAGCCCGGCACACGCGTGCACAGGGAAAGCCACACAGGACAGGGCAGGGAAGGTGCGGGGGGGTGGCGGACAGACAAATCATAACGGGCAGAGAAGGTGAGCAGACATGCCCAAAGGAAGTAAAACAATTGGGAGAAGTGGTGGGAAAGAGGGAGTAGATGACAGAGGAGAACGAGAGGCACACAAATACCAGGAGACAGAGAAGAAGAGAAAAAGTCCATTCAGAGGGTGTTCCCACACCTGAGACTCTGCTGAGTGCACAGAGTCTAGGGTTAGGGCTCCAAAGAAAGTTCTTCCAAGGGCCTCCCAGTCATAGGGTCAGAGAATTTTTGACCTCTGATCGAAGCCATGTAACCCACATCCTTGAGCTCTGGCCTATGAAGGCAGGACTGGGTGAGCTGAACCCTGAGCTAAAGGCTCTGGGTGTCATGGGGACAGTCCTGAGGAAGGGCAGAAACACTCACGGTCATTGCCATGGATGATCTGGAAGTTCTTCACAGAGGCCTGTGTGACGCGTCCATGGAAGTTGAGTACGTAGGACTGCGTGTCGTCATTCCAGACAGGGGTCTTGTTTTGCAGCTCGATGATGCTCTCCGTGTTCTTACTCTGCCAGCGTGCTAGCAGCGTCTCGTGCTCCTGGGAAGGCAGCCTCACCTGAGTCACACCCGCCCCGTGCCTTGGCCGCACAACTGCCCTAAAAAGGGATCTGCCCTCGGGACGGAGTCCTTAATCTCCCTAGACCTCCACCTAGAGCCCCGGGGCTTCTTCCACTGCGTCCCCTACACCTAACACAGCGCAGCTGCAGTTCTGCTCCCAGAAGTGCATGCACATGATGGGATGACGGGGGGGTGGGGTGAGACTCACGTTTCGCGGCCGGATGGAGACTCTCTCGTGAACCATGTTCATGCCTGGGACAATCACACTCATCTTCCGCGGCCCCTTGAAACCTAAGACGTTTGTCTCCTGGGAAACAGAGAGAGAGAGAGGACTCAACACTGGCCATCTGAGGACTCTACTTACCTAATGGAGAGACTGGGAGAAAGGGAATAAAGCTGACAAGCTAGTTTTCACCATCTCCGCCTGTCTAACAGGCATCTCTACACTTAACCCAACCGAACTGAGCTCCCGAATCTCCACTCTGCCCAAACCAGCTCCTCCCTACCGTCTTCCTCGCTTCAGTTGACAACTCAGTTCTTCCATTTGCTCAGGCAACCTACTTTGAGTCATACTTGACTACTCTCTTTTGCTCACAACCCACTTCTAATCCATCAGCAGATGATGTCACCTCTCCCTTCAAATTCTATCTGGAACTCAACCACTTTACCAGCACTGTCTCTCCCTGAGGTCACAGTACTAGCCTTTATCTGGATTCCTGGTTTCCGACCTTGCCCTGCCCATCTGTTCACTCGCAGCGAGTCGTCCCGTTAAGTCACATCTTTGCCTCCACTGTTCATGCAGATTAAAAGCTGAAGGTCTTGACTGCAAGCCTCACGTGGCAGGGCCCCACTACATTCCTCTCCCCGCCACCTACTCTCCTCTGCGCTTTGCTCTACCCGCCGCCCCCCCCCCCACTGTTCCCCACACATGCCAATCACTCAGGACATCAGTACGGGCTGTGTTTTCCACTACACGGCTGGCTCTCCCTTCCTGCTGGGCCTTACCCAAGTGCTACCTCAGGGAGGCCCTCCCTGCCATCCTTACTAAAAGCTTCCACACATCTGAACATTTCATTTCCAGGCCTGATTGTTTCTTCTTCACATTTATTTATTTGTTTTACTTATAAATCTGTTTTATAGCTTGTCTCCCCACTAGGGGTTTAAGTCCCGTAACGGTATAAATTTGCATCTCTTGTTCACTACTGTATCCTCAGTGCATCAAACAGTATTAGCTGGGCTCAATGAGCATTTGAAGAGATTCGGGCTGCCTCCCCAAAGGTGACCAGCAGGTGGCACCACAGGCTCATACAGAACAGCTATGGCTTTCCCAGTTGACCTCCAAGAAGTACCCAGGCCCAGATTAATGGGTGTACCAATCCCTCATTTTAAAATAAGGTAGAGGGCGCCTGGGTGGCTCAGATGGTTAAGCGTCTGCCTTTGGCTCAGGTCATGATCCCAGGGTCCTGGGATCGAGTCCCGCATCGGGCTCCCTGCTCCGCAGGAAGCCTGCTTCTCCCTCTGCCTCTCTCTGTCTCTCATGAATAAAAAAAAAAAAAAAAAAAAAAAAAGGTAGAAAAATTCCCTGTATTTACATTCCAGTTTGGTCACTTATGTGCTGTATGACACTGGCAAGTGACCCAACCTCTCAGCTTCAGTTTCCTCATCTATACAGTAAAGGAAATAGGACTGAGCTCTCAGGTCATGCATTCCATGAGATGACTATGCAAAGGGCCTTGTAGTCCATGCAGGGCCCAGGTACTGGAGGAAGGGGTGGAGGGATGCACCAACAAGATCTCAGGCCTCCTGCCGCCTCCTTTCCCAGCGATTCCCAGGCTGGGCTGCACAGAGCTCAGCCCAGTTCCCAGAGCTCCCCAGGCAGATGGCTTTCTGTGGTCTGAGCTCTGAGGACAGACAGGGGCCATGCCAACAGAGGGCAGCCCAACTCTGTACAGTCTTATCTGCTCACAAAGATAGATGGGACAGCCCACAGACCGGGCAGCAAGTCCTCGGTGTCCT
Source organism: Leptonychotes weddellii (assembly GCF_054177405.1). Lineage (NCBI taxonomy): Eukaryota > Metazoa > Chordata > Mammalia > Carnivora > Phocidae > Leptonychotes > Leptonychotes weddellii. The sequence continues at coordinate 43,255,189 of NC_138379.1, forward strand.
GTCTAACTTGGAGACCGGAGACTCAGGAACGCACGACTCACGTAGCACACAGCTGCCAACTCCTGACGCAAGGCTCCACTTTCCAAAGTAGAGGAGGATGATGCCTTCTGAGGGTTGACTCCATTGTCATAAACGGTGAACTTAGTGCCCATGAGGTTGGACCTGAAGGACAGGCAATCAACAGAGGATCATGCACCCTCTGCCTTAGGGCAGGGAGCAGCTCAGTCTGTCCCATGAGGAGCCTGCGAGCATTCTGGGTTGGGCCAGGAGCAGACCTGGGAGCACACTGCACACTGAATCCCCACCTCTGAAGGTCCTTCATGGGGAGAAGGCCTGGACTCGCTCTGAATAGAATCAAAGGGCATCTTAGTTGAGTGAGGGAAATCCCAGGAGGTAAGTCTCAGTTCCACAGGTTTCCCTGGAGGAGCAGGAGTGCTCCCCTCATGGGAGGCAAGCAAGCAGATGGCATCTGGCAAGACTGCAAAAGGCACTCAACATCCCACGGAGAGTGGATGACACAACCCCCTCTCTCCTGTCCAGCCTGTTGAGTGTTGGTCTAGCCCCATCTCCAGCATTAGTTCCTCACCTCTAAGCTTGATTTATACTCCCCCAATCTGGCACTCTGTTCCTTGGCAAACACTCCCCTAGCTCTGAGGCCTAGCTCAGAGCCTTCCCCCGACCCCAAGGTTGTGCTCTCTTCCCTCAAGGGCTCACTCACAGCCGTGCCCTCTGGCACTGAGCATGGGGCCAAGGCAATTCTTCCAGGGTGGCCCACATCTTCAGTGGCTTCCTGAGGTCTGACCTGTCCCTCTTGATGGGCCTATGCCCCAGCGACCTGGGAGCAGCTTAGGGTAGGGTATGGGAGCTCCATCTCCGAGTCTGGCTCTAGGCTGGCACAGGCCCGGGCCTATGGCTGGAGCTGACGGACAAAGAGGATTCTAGGAGAGGATCTGACCCCTGCCCTAGATCTCCCCCAGGGACAAGACACGCCCACTCCAGTCTGGCCCTGCCCCTCCCTCCCAGCCCCACCTGCTTCCTAGGGGAGTGCTAGTACCGCAGTTTCCCGATGTAGCTGTCCCCTCCTCGAGACAAGTCTGTTGGGTCCACAGAGATGAGGTAATTGGAAGTTTTACTCTTCTTTCTCTTCCTTCCCGCCAAAAGGAACACCTTGGGGAATGGAGCAAGGTCACTTTCCAGGCCCAGCCTCTGGTCACAACCGTGGGTGTGACTCACACACACACACACACCAGCAAACACAAAGGTACGCACTGACCGGGCACGGAGGCTTCTATCCCTTGGGGGAACGGAAAGCTCAGTGTTGGACCTGAGGCTTCCAGTCACATTCCAGCCCATAGGACCTCAAGCCTGCCTCAGGGAAACTGCAAGTTCGGGCCAACCTCACCTTCTTCCCATCCTCGCGGTCCAGGTGCAAGAAGTAGGTGGGGTACATGCCCCGGTCCATCCCCTTCTTGTCCCGCGTGATGCGGCACTTGATGGTGATACCCTGGGGGGCTGGCCTCAGTGCAAACTCCTCAAGATCCTGGACCTCGACATCCGCCGAGGGTCCCGGGGCTGTCGGGCTGGGGGCCGAGGCTGCCTCCTACAGGGGACACAGTAGGAGCCCGAGCCCCAGAGACCCTGAGCAGCTGCAACTGGTGGTCTGGGATCCAAAGCTGCCCCCTGATGTGGTGGTGGTGGTGGGAACTGGGGCAGGGTCCCTGGGATGTGGGCCCGGCCATCCCGGCCCTGGGGTCAGCAGCTAGCTCCTCAGCCCTTCCCCCACCTCAGCCGTCCCCAGGGCGGGGGGAGATGGAGGATGTGGGCAGGTTCTCAGGGCCATCCCTTCCAACTCGAGCCCCCCACTCCTGGCCTGGCTGAAGAGAAGAGGAAGCAGGAGAGGACAGAAGAGCCCTGGCCAGAAAAGCTCCTGCTCGGTTTCTAGGCCCAGTCCCAAGAGAGCCAACTCTCCATTTCTTCACACGCAGACCTCTGGAGACCCCGCCCACCCCCCACTCCGGGCGGGGGAAGCACCTCACCCTGACGGACTTCCCGCTAGTAGCAGAGCTGGGGCGGGTGGTACTGTTTAGCTGGGAGGAGCTGGAGCTATTTTCATCCTCATCCTCCTCTTCCTCTTCAAAGCTCATGCTGCTAGAAACACCTGGGCAGGGCAGAGGAACGGGAAGGGACGAGTGGTCACAGACGCGCCGGACACCCGTTCCGAAGCACTGAGTCACCCGTGCACACACAGGGCCATATGTCCACACATGCGTCCACACACATACATCCAAATATACGGAAGGACACGTCCTCTCGAGGGCATGCATGACCTGAGGCTGGTCACCATCCTTAGGGTGTAACCCCCCCCCACCCAGCTTTCCGCTCAGTCCTCCCATGAGACCCCCCTCTCAGGCAGTCAGTGCCCATCTGCTGGGCAGCGAGGCCTGAGTGGAGCTGACCCTGTGCCGGGAGCCTTCGAGTCTACTGGTGGCCTCGGCTGGCACAGACCATGGAATCTGCTTGGGAGAGGCCCAGCTCCTTCCTCCCCCGGCCTGATGCACGTGGCCCACTGACTCCTCTCCCAGCCTGCCTGTGGCCTTCTGTCTACACATTTCTCCCCACCTGGAATGCTGTCCCCAGCCTCCTGCTGCCTCGATGGCCCTTCCTCCAGGAAGCCAGCCCTGATCTCATTTCTTGGAACGTGTGGCCCTGCCAGGCTTCCTTCTGCCACCCTGTACCAGGGACTCCGTGGGGCGGGGCTCCTGGTGGGGAAACTCTCTGGGCAGCAGGTTTCCTGGGAGGATCTGCCCTGCCTCTGGGCATTCTGGCCTTGCTCCCTGAGCTCAGCAGATGAAGGGGAAACACTTTCAAAAGGACCTTTTTCAAAGGAGGGAAAGGAAATCTGTCTCCAAACCTGGGTCTCCCTGGGGACAGGAGATGGAGGTGGGGAGAGAAGGCTGGGCTGTGGACTGGTTGCCTTCCCTAGTTGATTTCCCTGAACTTGACCTTATCAGGGACCCCTACACCCAAGTTTCTCATTGGTCTCGCACTGTGCCCCCTACCAGGGCCATGCTCCTTAAGAACGGTGCATCTGAGAACCTGGGACTGAGCTTTGGGGGTGTCACTGAACCCCCACAGGGCTCACCCTTCCTCTGCATCGTGGCACGGAGGTCCTGCCCGCTGGGCCGTGTGCCCCCGCCGGCTGCCGTCTCCCCCGCGTCCTGAGCGTGGTCTGACTGGCCCACAGTCAGGATCTGCACCGGGTCTTGGGCCTCAGACTTGTCTTCTGCCAGTGCAGCTGGCCCGCTGGTGCCTGCAGGCCACGTGGGGGGGGGGTGGGGGGGGAGAGCCTGGATTCTCAGACGTCTTTGAAGTGGGTGAGGGATGAGTGGGGGGAACCCTCTGCAAAACTGATTTTTAAAAACACTAATGACTGCTGCCAGCCTCTTAACGATCAACAAGCTACAAAGGGACATGGGCTTCGTTTCTTCTGCTGTTCCCCCAGATTAGTTGCCGAGGGTTGGTCTGAAATGCCTCACATCCCTAGGCAGAAGACAGCCATCTACAAAACCAACTGCACAGTGAAAAAAATAAGATGGAGAACAAGGACCAATCATGACCATGGCCAAGGCCACCACTCGTTCAGACATGGCCACCTCCCAGTCATTAGTGCTGATCTCTCTCTCTCTCACGTGCACACACACACACACACACCCCATAACTCACACACATCATTCAAAACATATGGGGCCCCTTGAAAAACACAGAGGTCGGCTTGCACTCCCCTTCCCAGATGGAAGCTCTCCCATCCCCCGTCACCCTGCCCAAGGTGCCCAAGTAACAGAAGGCCTGGCCCACACAGGTGGCAGTGCCCTGCCCGGCTGAGCTATGCCCCTCAACGCTGCAGTCAGCTCCAAAGCCTATGACCCCGGACACACCACTGTCCAACCACGTCTCAGACGCCTGGGAATCACTGCGCATGCACACGGGTTGGGGACACGGGGTGTCTAGCCAGCGGAGACAGACTCGTGGCAGGAGCCACCGTAACGGTCCTTGATCCCTGGGGATCTTTTCTGGAGAGAGAGGAACCGAGAGAACAGACTGGTCTGTGGGCCCAGAGGGTGGAGTTAGGGCTAGAGGGAGAGTCGTGACAGTCGCGAGTACCGCCCAAGGATGGGGCAGGCTGCCTGGGGCAGGACAGAGGTGGAGGGTGCTCAGGCCAGGTCGGGGAGGGGCTGCCTGGGCTGGACCCAGGCGAGCTGCACTTCACTTCCTGGCAGTGCGGGGAGCCTGCCCATGCCCATGGGCAGCCCAGGAACCCCCGTGAGCTAGAGGAAGCCTGAGCACCAGCTGGGTGGGGGCCCGAGTGCCCTTCTGCGCCTTCATGGAGGCCTCGCACCCTGTCCCTTACCTCCAAGTCTGGAGGAGAAGCCTCCCCCCAACCCTCCAGTGGGAGCCAGGCCTCCTGAGGAGGGGCTGTCATGGAGGCAAGCCAACCTTTGTGCTTCCCCTGCTTCTCCTTCCTAGAGGCCCCGCCCTGGCCCCCCGCTGCAGCTGCTGCCTTGGTTCTCTTGGCTGAGGCTGGTGCTGTTGGGCGGGTGGCTCCCAGCTGCGCACTGGTAAGTGAGTCGGCCTCTTGAACTGCTCAGGCGAGAGCCAGAGAGAGAGAGAGAGAGAGAAACATGGGCCCTAGGTGAGACCAGAGCTCCAAGTGGAACTCACTTCTCAGCACATTTGCCAGGGCCCCACCACCACCCAAGCCCTGCCAGGGCCTCTGTCCCACCCACCTCTACAAGACAAAGGGGCCGGGGCAGGCCAAACTGGAAGGAAGTGGTTCCTGAAGCCCCATGTGATAGTCAACAGGCTGGCCCACGGCATGATCAACCAAGAAGCACGCAGTCAGAGCTCTGGGCCAGCAAACTGTGTGAGCCTGGGCAGGGCGAGGGAGAGCATCTGGGAGAAAGTGGGTCACTCAAGGTGCTGAAGACAGAAAAGGCTGCATTTCCTAGAAGAGCCCAGAACTCGTAGGGCAAGAACTTCAGGGAGGCTGCACCAGCCCGCGTGGGACAAGCCCATGGGAGCCTGGCACCCAGAGTACCCTGAGCAGGAGGGGAACTCTGGCCTACAAAGAGCTGCACACACCAACAGGGTCACAGCTGGGTGGCCTCCATAGTCTCCACACATCAGAACCCCAACCTGCTCAAAGTCTTTGAATGACTTCTCATCGCTTGTAAGATGAAGACCACCATTCTCCCGAAAGTCTGGCCCCTCCAGCTCCCTTCCACTTGGCCTTGGCCTTCACAGCACACCCCTCATCTCCCGGGCACCCCAAGTCTCAGCCCCACCAGGCGCTTTCAGTGCCTCCCCTCTTGCCACAGGGGCTTTGCTCTACTGTCCCACCGTCTGCACTGTCCTTACTCCGGACGTTGGCCCCCCTGGCCCCAACTAAATTCCCACTCAACCTGTGGATTCCTGCTCAGGCGTCACCTCCTCAGGGAGGCCTTCCCTGGCCCTCGTCTGGGAGCAGTCTCTCTGCCGTTCACTCATAGAGCCTGTTTCTCTCCACCAAGCACACCTGTGACCACCTGTTTAACTCTCTCCCTTCCTAGACCTCCAAGTCCATGAACAGAGAACACGCCTGTTTTGTGCTTCCCCAGGACCCTCAGCCTCTAATCCAGAGCTTGACACAAAGTAAGCGCTCAATAAATATTTAAAAAATGGATATACAACATGGATGAGCATGGTCAGTGAAAAACTGTTCGCTGGGAGAAGCGGTTCTCACTGATGCCAAACCCCCCCCTCAGCCTCTGGAACCGACCCCCTTGTATTTCACACCAAGAGCCAGCAGAGGGCAGAGCAGGCGGGGCTGGAGGGGCCCTCGGAACCAGGGACCCCAGGTCAGCCAGCCGCGCCTCCTCAGGGCTTGGCGCTGGGCAAAGGCACCCTCCCCCACCCCAAGCCTGGGCAGCAGTCTCCGCAGGGAACAGCATTCATGACTGGACCGCGGGACACACTGGCCGCTTCGATTTTTAAAACCCCAAGATACAGGATGTTCCTCAACTTTACGAGGGGAGAAAATAGGGCCGAGACAGAGTAAGTGACTTGCTCACAGCCACAGGTGAGCAGAAACTATCTTCTGACGGGGGTGGGACCCGCTCTCTCCGGAGGGGCTGCAGCCTTTCTGCGGGCCCGGCCCTGCCCCGGGCACACAGTCGGTGCTCAAGAAACACCCGCCAAGGCGACCAAAGCCTCAGGATGCCTGAGCACATGCCAGGGCCCCAGGCTCCAGGTCCCGGCCTCCCTCCACCTGGGCTGGGCGTCGTCCGGACGGGAGAAGCCCCTCGCCCGCCCTGGCCGGCCGAAAGTCCGTGAGGGGCTCCCCGAAGCAGTGCCGGCGGGAGGGGGTCGGGAGGGGGGCGCGAGGCCGCAGCACAGGGCCCTCCCCAGGCTCGCCCCAGGGCAGGCTCTACCTTGGTAGCTGGTGCTGCCGCTGCTGCTGAGGTAGGACTCCACCAGGGGTGCCTGCTCCTCCGACTGCCGGGTCCGCCGGCTCCGGGGCCGCCCGTCCGCGTTGGCCTGCACCATCAGGGGCTCCTGGCGTTTCTTCTTCTGCTTCTGCTCCAGCAGGGCCCGCTGCAGGCACGGGACAGACACAGAAGTCGGCGGGCCCTGAGAGCGCAGCCCGCCGCTTCCACCCGGAGGGCAGGCTCCCAGCTGGGACCAGAGAGAGGGCCCCGATCGCTCAGCTCGGTTCTAGGGGTTGCCAGGGGGTCCACAGCCCACTTTGGGCCGACGCTCCGTGCCCTTGGCACCTGGAGACTCAGGGTCCGGGAAAAGGAGGCACAAGTCAGCCCAGGTGGCCGCCCCGGCAGGACCACGGCACGGATGTCCAGTGCTCCGACTGCAGCCACCAGCTGCTTGCCCGGCAAAAGCCCTGAGCTCTGGGGCAGTGCTGATGCTGAGCTGGTCAAGACAGGGCTCGCCTCTCTTCTGTGAGAGCCTCCTCCCCGCCAGCCAGGGTCACCCCAGGAAGGGAGACAATCCTCGCTCTCCACCCAGGATGGTGAATGCTGACTGCCCGTCCTCCCGGCCCCGGCCCCACTCACCTGCCGGTCCAGCTTCTGCTGCCTCAGGTTGCTGCCCTCATCATCTAAGACACTGCAGAGGGAGACAGGGGCACTCAGGGCCTGCCGGCCGGCTGCCACAACAAGACCCAGAGCCCGCCCCGCACACATCTGGGTTCTTTAAACCCCTCCCGTCAGGACTCCTGGGTACAGAGGAGAGGGGGGAAGGGTGGAGCTACTATCTGGAAACTGGCTCCAGACAAAAAGGTGGGAGCTATATTTTGGCCACTTTAGGAGCGTTCTCCTGCTGGGGTCCCTGCTGACCCAAGGTATTCCTAGTCAGCCTGGCCCCGGTAAGTACAGAAGGAGACATGCCTGAGATCCAGGGGAACCTGCCCAGAGGCGTCAGGTGCAAGCCAGGCCCAAGGCTGGGCTTCAGACCCAGGCGCCTGTTGGCTCCAAGTCCCTCTCGGATCTCACCAGCTCTTCCTGTCTTTCTGTCCTTCCTAGAGGAGGCTGGATCCTTTGTGGCAGACTCTTTCCTCTTCTATTCAAACTCCTGGCTCTCCAGGTGGCAGAATGGAGGTGCTGCCCACCCCCTCCCCTCTTAAAGAAGGCTGAGGGTCCCCTCATTTGGGAGAGCGAAGCTAAAAGACCAACCAGCCCCTGAGGGCAGGGCTAGGGCTGGGTGGGGATATCTGCAGGCAGACACAGCCCAGCAACCAGCCAACATGGCGCAGGGGGCACCAGGGCATCAAATCCTTGAGTCCCTAAGGTCTTGGAACGGGCAATGTCAACTCACATAGGCTGGGCTTGCCTCCCAGGAAGACAAGCATAATTAGGGAGCTCCAACCACTTAGCATTCCTTCTAGTCCAAGATACATCCGTTAGCCCTAGCCCCAAATTCTATAAAAGCCAAGGTTAGGGGGTAGTAGGGCTGGCGTCTGAGGACCTGAGCCCTGGGAACCCCCAGACAACCCTGGCCCAGTGATGCTAGAGCCTGCCCCTGAACCAGACCTTGAGCGGGTCCCTGCACAGGCATGCCTGAGTGCATCAGGTTTGTATGCGAAGCTCTAAGTATACGTCGTGCGTGTGCACACACCAGGGGGTGTCCACATATACGAGCACATCTACAAGTGTGAGCACACACCGCACAGCTGTGCAGATGAGCGCCTGCGTAAGAAGTGGGTGTGCTTGTGTGCAGGTGAGCACAGTACGCATGTAAGGAGGGAAGGTGAGGGCGAGTCACCCCGAAGACAAGCTGCAACCAGAGCCACCTCCTCCTGACGACAGGAGCTCTTCTACCGGCAACAGTCATCGACCGGCAGTGTCCCTTCGGCTCATCCAAACTACCCGTGTGTCCGTGTGCCGGGGGGCCCGGCCAAGGGTGTGGCAGGAAGCGCACGGAGTCCACAGCCCACCGCCCACCTCTGGCTCTCCCCGCCCACCTCCCCGGCCACAACCTAAGACAACTGCCGGTTTTAACTGGTAGCTGTCCTCCTTACTTGAAGGCCTTTCCTGACACCCAGGGGCCGCCCTGCACTCAAGAGGAGCCCCAACTGTGCTGAGTCTGGTCGCAGCCTTATTCTCCAAAAGCCTTGGCTGCCAGAACACAAGGGAAGACACTACTAAACAGACGTGCTTCTCAGTCAAGGCCTCAGTCCACCTAGAATCGCCCACAGCTGCACGTGGGACTCCCTGAGGGCACTGCCAGGACCAGGCGACAGGGACCCGGCTCCTAAAACCTCAAGCTGGCTGGCACAGGGAGTGCCATCCGAGAAAGCAGGCACCCCAGGCCGGAGGGCAGCAGCGAGAGTTCTGAAGGAAGGATGCGTTTATTTGGGTGAGCAAGGTGCCTGGGGGCCCCGCCAGGTCTGAGAGGCTACCCCTCTGCCGCTGGCCTCTCCACCTTAAGTCAGTGGCCTGACTGAAAAATGCCGAGGCCACGCATCCGCTCCCACAGACTTCAAGGGCTCAGTCCACAGACGCCACGGTCCACCGGGGTCTGCGGCATGAGCAGCGCGGATTCCTTACAAACCAGCGGGAGATGAATGGAAAGGGCACTCTGGACTCCACGTGGCACCGGCTGATGGCAACAACGGGGCCTGAAGTCCAGCCGCGCTCTGCCTGCCAAGCTCTGTACCTGGGTCCACGCGGGGCAGCCCGTCATCTCAGTCATGCTAGTGGCCTGGCCACAGGAGCCCACGTCGCCTCCACGAGACCGCTGGCTCTGAGTCCTGGGGCAGGAGGCAGCTTCGTGGCCCCCTGGCATGGCGCAAGGCCCCTGCACTTTCGTAGGGCAGGGCCAGGGACAGCCAGGTCGTCCGGGGACTGAGCTTGGGGAGCAGGGCAAAGCCCCGCCCTCTGTGGTGCTGACGCAAACATCTAGGGTCATTCAGAAAAGGGGACATCGGCCGCGTTAAGCTGACACAAGCAAAGCCACCTCCAGAGGCGCCGGGTCACAGCGGCAACTCGACGGACAAGGGTGGCTCTGGTGTCCCTATCCGTGCGGGCGGGGGGGGCCGCACATCCCTAGTGCAGGCTACCGTCCCACTGCCCGGACTCTCCACAGGTCACGCGCGGGCAAGGAGGCTGCTTTCCTCCTCCTCCGGGCCCACCTCCATTCCCTGATGGGGCAGAAAGAGCCAGAGCCGCAGGCCTTAGTACCGCCGGTCACCTGGCAGGACTACAGGTGGAACGGACTTCAGGACCGGCCCTCACAGAAAGATGGATGAAAAGGGGTAAGCTTCTGAAGAGATTCCAGAAACTCGGACAGCCTGGAAGTGCCTGGAGAGCCACGCCCCACCTCCCCGGCCACCCCGCTGGGCACACTGGAGTGGCGTCGCCGCCCCCCCGCCCCGGCCTGTGCAGGGGCGCGGCTGGGGGAAGCCACGTGCGCCCGGCCAGGGGTGAGGAAGAACGTGCCTGGCTGCGCACGAGCCCCCCGGGAGGGCCGGCAATCCACGCAGCTCCGAGCGGTGGCTCCAAGAGTGGGCGACGGCGCGTCCAGGAAAGCAGATTCCTGCCAGGGCCCTGTTTCTAGGAAAGCGGATCACGGGCCCCCGGCAGGGACGAGCCCGGACCGCCTGACAGCAGTGTGTCTGAGGCGCATATCGGCCCCGATGGAGAACAAATCCCCGCAAGCCCCGGCGGCTGCTGAGAACCACGGCAACAACGGGGGCTGTGTCCAGGGAGTGGAAGGAAACCCCTCTCCCGTCCCGGGCAGGCCCCGCCCCCGCCCCCAGCCCCACCCCTCCAGGCAGCCCTGCCCCTCAGCTCCCACCAGGGCTCCTTCCTTCCTGTCCCGCCGCCACTCCCTGGCCTGCCTCTACCCGATGGGCACTGTTCTGGGCAACACTAAATGATAACCACAGAGGAGAAAGTAATGGCTTTTTAACAACTCGGGCTCCAATTACGGAATCGCTGCCAAGCCCGGGCTGGCAGCTGCGGCCCCGCCAGGAGCCTCGGAAAGGAGACAGGGCACTGATGGATGGGTCCTCCAGCTGACCCTGGCGGCTCCTTCATCACGGTCGCCTCCTGCTGGGGACCAGACCAGGGAGATCCAGGAACGCACCGGCCACTGGCTCTGAGGGTCGGAGAAACCCAGTCGGCCGTGTCCACCAATCCCCCCATTCTGCCCAGGGCCAACGAAGTGGCCCTTCGCCTCCCAGGGAGACAGCCCCTCCATATCTTGCCTCCCCCGAGCTGCCCAACAGGTATCTGGAGAGAAAACCATGCTTCATAACGAATGAGAGGAGGGGCACTGCTCCCAGGGGATGGAACAGCCAGCTGTGGACAACACATTTAGGAAGCCGGGGCCCTGCCTCTCTTTAGACTCCACCCCCTGCATGCTCAGCTAACCCACCAGAGCAGACCAGAGCCCTGGGGGCCAGGCTACCTAGGGACAGGCCCGTACTCCACGCCCAATTCACTCTCCCCTTTTATGCCCACATTCCTTCCACTCAGGCACAGCGGAAGCTGCCCCTGCTGGACCCAGGGAGACAGAGGAGTAAAGACCACGCAGGGGGCCAGGCTGCAAGCCCTGTACCTGTGCCAGACTTCCCCACCCCCACCCCAGCACGCCCAGATCTGCCCCTAGTGGCTGCCTGGAACACTAGGAAACACAGTACGAGTGGGAACAGGGGCACCCCAAAAGGGAGAAGCCCACAGGGCTCACAGGAGTCCCAGTCTCCCAGGATGGGCCCTCCCCATTCCTGCCGTGGGCTCCCAAACTTAGCACGTCATTAAAACATTCGGCCCTGACTTGGTGATTCAGAACTGTTGGGGAAGTTAGCCCAGAATCAATCCCTCACCTCATTTTCTCTTTTAACGCAAGAAACATAGGTGATTTTAATGTTCAGTCATGCAAATGAGGGCCATGAGCCACAGCTGGTGATCTCTAAAGAACAAAAAAGAAATCCCAGAGTTGCTCAAAGTATGCAAATGCAGCCTTCTGCTCAGATGGGGGAAGAAATCGTAGTCTGTAGATCCATCAGTCTTACACAGGCCCCAGGTAAGATCATGGGACAGATTCACTGAAGAGCTAGAAGACCTAGCGATCAGCAGGACTGAGCCCAGTCGGCCAGCAAGTCAGGGCACATGCCCCCAGACCTACCCGGGAAAATGGGAGGGCAGCACAGCCAGGCTGCCGCATGGAATCGCAAGGATCAGTGACAGTCACTAGTGGGCAAGATAAAGCAATGTGAGTGGCATGCTCCTCCAAAGAGACAGGGTTTTGCGACAATAAAGCATGCCATAAGCAGAGGTTTCCAGCATCCTGCTTCCCTTGCTTGGCATGTTTACTGATGACCTAAAGACAAGGCAGGCCTCACAGCAGACTTATAGGTGACACAAAGTCGAAGTGATACTAAACTGTTCATTAAGACAATAGGACTTCAGAAGACACCGGAGAGCTTGCAGAGTCTAACCAAAGGAAACCTAACAGGAGAAAGTCATGTCTTACATGTGGGTCCCCAAACCCAGGTCTGCCCCACACAGGCAGAATGGGGGACACAGGGCTTGACATCAGCCTGATGAGACTTTGGAGTTCTGTTTACAGAGGCCTCAAGGTGACGAGTCAGTGAGCCAAAGCTGTCCCCCATGACAGGGAGGGCCCAAGGTCAACAACGGGAGCAGCGCCCCCAGCAAGGAAGTAACAGCCTCCCTCTGCTCGGGGTGGGACAGGCCACACCCAGGAAGCTGCAGGTGGCTCCAGACGCCTGCTGGAGGAGGGCAGAGACCAACCTGAGGGGAGTCGCACAGTCCCTGCTCCCTGAGTCCTCTCTCTCACCCCTGCGTTCCTGCTCCTTCCACCCGAAGCAGCAGCGGGACGACTTCCCCAGGGCGCCGAGGCTGGGAGTAGCCAGAGATTCTGCCCCTCCTCCCTGCTGCCGGAGGTGAAGCGCCCACCATAGCATCCACGGCACCCCGAGGCTTCCCACACAGGCAGAGCTGGAAGAGCCAGGTCTTGCTTGGTCAGCAGTCCCTCTACTCCCCAGAAGCGTCGTCCGGAAGTGGTGGGAGGACCCTCACAAGAGCCAAGAGGAGGGAAAACCCAGAGGCACGCTGAGGCTCACCCCGAGGAAGAGCATTCTAACGGTCACCCCCACGTGATGGAAGGGCGCATTCACACAGAGGACCCGACAGCCTGTAAGGGCCCTTCCAGCTGCGATGCTCATTCTCTGACGCAGGGCCACGCTTTCCAGCACTATTCCTTTCCCTGAGGGGAGACTACTACATCCCTCGGGTGTGCTGGAAAGCCAGAAAGTCTGAAAAGCCATCTGGGGATGCCTCTTTGACTCAAAGCAGTGCGCATCTTGTCTATGCTGGGCCACGCCAGGCACCCAGCCCAGGACCAAGTGCGGTCCCTGCTCTCCAGGAGTTCGGGGCTGGGTTGGGGGGAGACAGTGCAGAGAGAGCACTGAGGACAGGGCCCGCCATCGCTCCTTCGCTCTTAATGCTCCACCTGCAGCTCATAAAAGGTTGTGAAGCCAGGGAGGAGGGGCATTTAATACTCAAGAAGAACACAGATAAGAGAAAATGGCAGAAGTGAAAATTATTAGTACTACTAATAATAGAAAAAAATCAAAAAGCGAAACATTATTCCAATTGTTCAACTTTATAAACTAAATGGCTCCCTTCTGAGTCAGAATGTGAGATTAATCCATGATCATTATAAACTGAGCCACAATTACCCTTAAGAAGATTATCGCCAACTGGCAGTTGCTTCAAAGAAAACGAGCCAGGCCTAGGGAACGCAGGTGCAGCCATCACAGAGGGAGTAAAACCCCCACCAGGAGAGCTAACAAGAAATCGACCGACCTCTCTCCCCCAAACCAAACAACGCATTCCAGTTCTGACACGCTGTGACACTGGGGAAACTTCATACCGAAGCACGTGCCCACGTGCCCATCCCCCTCATCTGCAAGTAAACGGCCTTGCCTGTCTTCTGCCCCAGTTTTCTGCGATCACACAGGCATGTGGCTTTAACTGCAATCAGCAGCCCAGTTAATGCGAGAGGCAATTTGCATCTCCTCTTCTCAGCCCAGGTCTCCCCGTTCTGGAAGGCTACACCCAAAGTCCAGTGCTTTCCCAGGCTCAGGGCATGCTCAGAAAGACCCCAGCAAGGCAGGAGAGATTCTGGCAACTTCTGACTATAGCCTGCCCCCCGCTCGAGACCCACCCTCCCTGCCACAGAGCAAGAAGGCAGAGGTGACAGAGCAATGGGACCGCAAGCAAGTAGGGCCACAAAGGTGCCAAGCTGCTCCTCAGGGACAGGCTTCCAGGGCGATAGGATTCTGTGCTCCAGGTGGCATGTTCGGGCCCAAGAAAGGAATGGGGGGATAGGGTGGTTGGGCCTAGGCTGGGGCAAGTGCCAAATCACCCCTTAAAGGATGCGAGTGCCCTGGGCACCGCCGGAGGACAAAGCCATTTCCCAGAGACAAGCCCACCTCCCGAGGGACCTCTTTCCTAGAGGTAGGCTTTCTCTAAGACTTGTGCATTTACTCTACACATTGTTCTGGTCTTTGGCTTCTGGGAAAGGCTTCCTTGACCCATGATCTGGCCTGGACCCCCGTTCTGCCAGATCCTAAACACACCATCGTATCCACAGCCACAAGGGCTCTCCCTTCCTGCCCTCCTAAGTCAGTCTGTGGCCACCACCCTGCCATGTGCCCCCCCACACTCGTACTTCCACAGCGTTAGAGGCCACTCAGCCTGCAGGTGCTCCCCAGGCACCTCTGCTGGGCGGCTAGAAAAGGTTAATGGTACTCCGTGGGGCTGCACGGTCTTCTAGAAGGTCCTCGGCACAGACGTGTCAAGCCAGGATGCTCCAGAAACTACCTGCGCCCCTAGCCTGGAGGCCCGGTTGCAGGGAAGCAGCTCCTGAGTCAGCAAAGCCCCAGTCTCCCGATGGGAGTATCTCCCTGATCTATGGGAGACTCTGAGGTGTAACTGCATTATGCCTGCAGGAAACCCTATGGGTGACTCGTGTGTGTGCACGTGTGTATGTTGGTGGGAGGGGCACCCACAAATTCTAACTTGGGAAGCCCTAGAGCCCCCAAAGGAGCTTAGAGACAACAGTTCTCAGGAGAAACCCTGAATCCCCAGGTCAGTGACAGGTGCTTGTTTGCAGAAGGATCTCCTTTTAACAAGCCTCAGGCGGTTGCAGCTGGTTTCCATTTTGGATACTGTCTGGACAGACTCCTGGAAGAGCTCTGTCAGAAGTATTTTCTATCGGTGACCAGAATCAGGTCCCTTCCCGAGAGCTGGCTGTGTTACAAGGCGGGTCTGGAGGCTCTGCTCCTCCAGCCCGCAGGCATGAGCACCTCGGCGGGCAATAGCACAGTGGCCCTCAGCAGTCCAGCACCCATCTTACACACGTGCCTCTCTGGGAGGCCTGGAGACAGCCCCGTAGCCCATGGCAACCAGGAGCCAATAGGTGGCCAAGGATCTGGCGCTGCCATGACGATGAGCTCTATTCCAGGGGTAATGGAGAGAATGAAGAGTGGATGGGGGAAAGGCCTGCACCTGTATGAGAAGCCTCCCACACCCCTCCCCCACCCCAGCCACCAGGCAACCGGCAAAGCCCATCTATCCTTGGGACAGACCACAGAGTCTGGGGACGCAGGGTACCCGTGCTTTCGTGAGTGCTCTTATGCGTATAAAGGCAGTCTATGTATTTTGAGTTGGTGGGTGTCCAGGTATAGACCTGTTCGCAAGTGCATTTCCGAGTCTCTGATATGAGTAGTACCTGTGAGTGGGTAGCGGGTGTCAGGTATTGTCCAAATACAGGATGTGTTATGGGCACAGAGAGTAGGAGTACACCTGTGTGAGACCGAGAATCAGTGTAGGTGGAGACGTACAGGGGCATGTGTGTATGAGCGGCCTGTGCTCTTGGTTCAGAATAACTGTCTCCAGGAATTCATGCTCTGCGTGTGTGAACAGACCAGCAGGAGTGTCTCTGGCCCGATACACCCACGGGGGGTGCATGCCTGCAGCTATACGGGTGTCTGTCCACAGCTACACCGGCGTGTGACCCGCTGTGCTGGGCCTAGGAGGAGGGCTCAGAGCAGTGCGCTCCCTCCCCGGGCGGCCACATGGCGCTGCCCAACCCAACACGGCCCACACAGGCCCAGAGCACTGGCCCCTTCCAGCAGCCCCGGCGGACGAGAGACGGAGCAGGGCAGGCCGGTTCAGTCCGCCCGGGGCCCAAAGTTGGGGTAGGAAGGCCCGGCACCTCCAGCCCGCGCCCGCAGTGTGGGATGGGATGGGTACGGGGGCCCTGCACCCCGGGTCGGGGTGGTGGGCGCCGCTCGCCCCGAGCGCTGGAGGGTAGTGGGCCGAGCCCGCGCCCCCGAGCTGAAGGGGGGCGGTGGGCTGGGCGCCCGCGTACCTGTAGGGAATCCAGTCGGAATGCGGCTTGGAAGTCATGTCTCCCGGGGGCGGGGCTGCGGCTGCGGCTCTGGAAGCCGGGGCCCGCAGGGGACGGCGCGGGGGCCCTGCTCAGCTCCCGGGCCGCCCCGGGCCGCATCCTCCCGGGCCGGGGCGCTGGGCCCCGCCGAGGCCCGCGCTGCACGCCAGGGCCCCGGCCGCGGGCTCGGCGAGCGGCTGTCTGCGCGGCGCGATGGGCGAAGCGGCGGAGTGCGCGGGGCCGCGGCGGGCGTGCGCGCGCGTGGAGGCGGGAGAGGCCCGCCCGCACCGCCGGGCGCCACTGGAGGGGCTCGGTCCCGCGCCGAGGGGCCCAAGCGCTGCGTGGCGGCGGCCGCGGCCCGCCCCCTCGCCCCGCCCCTGGCAGAGACCCCACCCCCGGCCGGCGCCGGCGTTCCGAACGCCCCCGCCCCCGCTCCTTCCCCGAAGCCCCGGGGGCTCCCACGCCGCACACGTGACCGCGCCCGCGCCCGCGCCCACCCTGGGCTAAGGCCGAGGCCGCTGGGCGGGTCCCCAGGCCTCCGAGCCTCAGTTTCTTTCTCTGTGAAGCGGGGATATTTCTAACTCTTACCTGCCTGCCTGGCTTACCTATCTCCACCCAGGGATGGGAACCGCTGCTTAGATGGGGAGTGGGAGCAGCAGTGGGGGGTGGGATCCTTCGGTGCGGGGGAAAGAGCTGAGGCCTGAAAAGAACCGAAGAGGTCTGGGGGAACCTGCAGATCCGAAGCGTGGAGGCTGGCCTTCCCGTCTCTGCTCCTTCCACTCCCCCACCCCCCGTCCTCACAGGCCCCAGGGGAACCTTTGTTTTTTAGTAAGGGAGCTGCTTTCTCAAAGCCGTGGGTCTTTCCCCTCTAAGCTGTAGCAGTCAAGAGAAGAATAACATACGCTGTGTATTGCATTCCCAGCCCTTATAAATTTATATTATTTAAGCTCCACAACAGCCTTGAGAGGCAAGTATTTTATTCCTATTTCCAGAGAATAAAGCCTCAGTAATGCTAAGATGCCCAAGAACATAAAGCTACAAAGCGATGGAGCTGAAATGGAACCAGGGTCTACGTCCTCCAAAGCTCTTTCTAGGGGCCACACTTAAAAGGAGGCAAAAACTTCTTTTAAAAAGTCATCTTAAAAGTCTCTGGGTGCTGAGGAGGTCTTGGCTGTGACTCACACCAACTCTAAAGCCAGCCATGGCATGGTGAGGTGAAGGACAGTGAATCCCCAGCTGGGGAGGAGAGAACAGGTGATTGGGCAGGGGTCTTCGGAGGGGCACAGTCTCCACACTCCATGTGGGTGTCCTCACATGCACCCTGGATTCAGCAGCGCGCACACCCTGCAACCGTGCAGGTCCATGTGGTGCAAAATAGGCCATCAGGACTGCATGACTGGGTGGGAGGGAGTGTGAGAAGAACCAGCTGGGCTGAGAGAGGGCCCCATCCTGCTGCCCTAGGTCCACAGCCAGGACTCCCCACCGCAGGACTCTCCCAGCCTTTCTGCCTGGCCTGGCCTTCCCCATTAACTATTAAAAACAATATCCAAAATGTTTGGAGCATTTGCTGAGCTCCAAGTGCTCTCTACACTGTAACTCATTTCATCCTTACAACCACCCTAGGAGGTGGATGCTATTATCATACCCATTTCACAGCAGAAGAAACTGAGGCACAGAGAAGGCAAAGATCTTGCCCGACATCATAGAGCTGTTCAGTGGTGAAGCTGAGATTCCCACACAGCAGTCTGGGCCCACAGCCCTTGCCCTTAGCCTCCTTCCGGCCTAGCACGGTTCGTGCCACATGCCACACACCCGGTCTCTTTCTTCAGGTTTCTGGAGTGCAGGACAGGACAGATCCATCTCTGTCTGGCACAGCATCAACAGTCTCTGAAGGCTGTGACCTCTGATTATCAACCTCCAAGAGCTATCACTGTCACAGCAGACAGAGGGCAGACAAAAGAAATCACCCCAGAGTGAGGTGCAGGGGGCAGAAAGCAGGGCTGTTTTCTTGCCTGCTGGGACACTTGGCATGGGCCTCGGTTCCACCCATCGGGTTCCCAGGAAGGTCAGCAGAAAGGGACTGGCCCCTGCTTTGGAGGCCAAAGCACTACCCTGAGGGCCTCCGTCCTTTAGGACCAGAGGACAGAGCCCTGCGTCCCTGCCTAGCAACAAGAGGCTGGTCCCACCCTCCAGGCCACCCTTTCCCAAACTGCAACCCGCAGGTACCACTTCAGTGATGACTGACTAGGGCCTGGAAGACTACCCCTTCAAGGATGTGAATGCTTTCCCCATTTATTCCCAAATTATCTGACACCTTAAAGCAATCAGAATCAAGTTGGAAGGTCTCAGGAGCCTAAAGTAATTGAATCTATTAAATAGATACTTTAGTTTCTGTCCTGAGAGAGCAAAATCTGGAGGCAGAGTGAGGTGCAGAAATAAGACAGCTCCCCATGTCTCTTCCTGCAGAGGCTGTGCGCCTGCCCATGGCATGTATGGGAGCCAGTGGGACTGCGTGCCCTGTACCCACGAGTGTGCACGAGCGTGTGTGTATAAGGTGTCCTTGCAGCTGGTCTGTACAAGAACATTTGTTGGACGGCATGGGGAGGATCTCAGTATGTGCTTCTGTGGTTCTAAGGGGTGTGTAAGTGTTCACACTCAACTCAGAACTGGCAATGGGTTTTCCTGCTCAAATAGTTTCCCTGGGGGCGCCTGGGTGGCTCAGTCGTTAAGCGTCTGCCTTCGGCTCAGGTCATGATCCCAGGGTCCTGGGATGGAGCCCTGCATCGGGCTCCCTGCTCAGAGGGAAGCCTGCTTCTCCCTCTCCCACTCCCCCTGCTTGTGTTCCCTCTCTCGCTGTCTCTCTCTCTGCCAAATAAATAAATCTTAAAAAAAAAAATAGCTTCCCTAGTTGACATTTTAAGTGTATGCCCTTGGCTTCCATTGAAAAGCCACTCCAGAAAGCCACATGAGGTAGATTGTACTAGGCCATGGTTAGAACACAACTGTGCTATAGGGTGACCCTTGAGAAAGGGCCTAGGCTTTTCAGATTTAGCCTGCAGAACCAGGTGATCGCTCCCAAAATGCCGCCACATAGCAAACCCAATGCCTGCCTCACAACCTGCCCAAATCCTGCAAGGGTGGATTTAAATTCTCCTTGTTGCCTTTTAGGCATTTTCAAACATGGCCACGGTTTGTGAGGGGAGTGCAAGAGTTTAGGCCGAAGGAGACTCTCCCATCTGCTACCCCAGCTGGAAGACCCCAGTGCAAGCTCCTCTCAGCGAGACTAGTTCACCCAAGGAAGAAGGTTCGCACCTTCTTTCGGCACCTTGCCACTTCATGTGGAATTTAAAATTTTCAGTTTCTAATTTAACAGTTGTATTGAGTGCGGCCAACCTCTAATCAATTTTGGAAGCAACAGGATCTGAATAATAAGTGAATATCTATCCAGATCGGGCACTCAGTCCCAAGGTGCCCCACCTCAGAGCTTGGTGTTGCCTCCCTTCGGGCTGAGGAAGGCGATGGACTTGACCCGCCCGGGCTCGCAGGTCCGTGCAGGGCTCTGGCAGGCGTCAGGCCCGGTTCTGCTCCCAGGGAGCTTTCAGTTGGCAGGAGAGACGCAGAGAAGCCAGGGGCTAGGGTTACAACACAGGTGTACCAAGTGCTGGGGGCACAGAGGAGGGGTGGCCAGTGGTAGTGGGGCGAGGGAAGTCGGGGTAGGACAAATCTGCCCTGAGAGTGATGAATTGGTCCTTGAAGGATGAGTAGGATTTTGATAGACTGGTAAGAAAGGAAGGGGGGAGCTTTCCAGTTACTGAGATTCTACAACTGGCCCGGTGCTGAGCTGGGCTCTTTCACCAAAGGGCATTCTAGACACAGAAGATGACGTGAGCAAAGCCACGGGGATATGAAAACATGTGACCAATGCAGTTGATAATCAAAATGCAAACCCATGTGGTAGCACGGAGGTGAGTGGTTCCGTGTGGCAGGAGAAGGGCCTAGAAAGTTAAGGTAGGGCTAGATCACATGGCACCCTGAACACCAGGCTGAAGAGTTTGAATTTTATCCTATAACCAACAGGGAACCACTAAAGGGTTTTAAGCCAACAGTAACCTGCCCAGGTGTACTTTTAGAAAGATATAATTGGGAGCAAAATGGAGGACAGAGGGAGACAAGGCCAGACGTATTGACAACTGCTAGCTGGGTAATGGGAAAGTCCAGGACAGGGATGAGCAGACCCTGCACCAGAGCTCAGTGCCTTTTCAAAGCTGTTGAGCAGACATGATGGCAAAATGGTAGCCTATGTGTGGTGGCCAGATAGTGCCCTCCAAAATTTCCACTTAAATAACTGCAGAATAGGGCGCCTGGGTGGCTCAGTTGGTTGGGCGACTGCCTTCGGCTCAGGTCATGATCCTGGAGTCCCTGGATCGAGTCCCGCATCGGGCTCCCTGCTCGGCAGGGAGTCTGCTTCTCCCTCTGACCCTAACCCCTCTCATGTGCTCTCTCTCTCATTCTCTCTCTCTCAAATAAATAAATAAAATCTTAAAAAAAAAAATAACTGCAGAATACACAAAGACCACCGCCCCATTTCTACCTGACTCAAGGGAGATAAATAGGCTTACTGATGTATTTGAAAAAATGTAGGGCAAGCACTGGCAGAACTAAAAGCAATATGCTTATTTTCCAAATAACTGCAGGAGATAATAGCAAATTAAAACCTCCACCACCGGGGCGCCTGGGTGACTCAGTCGTTAAGCGTCTGCCTTCGGCTCAGGTCATGGTCCCAGGGTCCTGGGATCGAGCCCCACATCGGGCTCCCTGCTCAGTGGGAAGCCTGCTTCTCCCTCTCCCACTCCCCCTGCTTGTGTTCCCTCTCTCGCTGTCTCTCTCCGTCAAATAAATAAATAAAATCTAAAAATAAATAAATAAATAAATAAAAAATAAAATAAAATAAAACCTCCACCACCACCACCACCAAAAGCACAGTCTAAAGAAAACATAAAATTGGGATAAAGCCAAATGAAATAGCGACAGAGTGAGTGTAAGTGGGGGGCCTGTGGATGGGATCACACACGACCATCACTGGTTGAGTGCATGCTCTGGGCCAGGCACTCATCCCCAGGTTTCATAGAAAGCAAATATGGGCAAGAGGATGACGAAATGCAACTCTCTGGTCTGGGCGCCGAGTGAATAAATAACGCGTTGCCGAGTGCAGTGGGATAACCCCGACCAAACAGGACCTGGAAGAGAGGGGGAGGAAACCCGGGTCTGTACCGTTAGCCGACGCCTACCTCTAAATTGTTAGAGGCTTAAGGGGAATTTGAGAGAGAGCCTCAGGGTCCAGTGGACCCTCGTGGGAGCAGGGAAGGTACATGGCCTTTGCCTCAAATCCAGAGAGGTGGGCTTGAAGGAGAACCCCCTAGGATGGTCCTGAGGTCCATGGGTGGGCACAGGCAGTGGATCCAGGCCTGCCAACCCGAAGAGCAGGGGCGGGTGGCTGCCCTGCTGGCTGAGAGGGCTCTGCTGCTTCGTGGTCAGGTCTGTGCCGTTTTCCTGTGGACCAGTGTGGGTCCCAGCATGAGGGCCAGATGCTGTTATCTTAGATCTCAGCCGAGAGGGCCCCATTGTGGGAGGAGGTGACAGTGGGGAGGGGATGAGCCCAGGCTTCCCAGGGCCTGAGAAAGGAACCAGAGTGTCCTGTGGAGCTATGGGGAGCGAGGATCACCCGCATCAAGGGAGCTGAGCTTCTGGAGACAGCCTAAGCGACGGAGTGGTGTCTAAGAACCCCAAAAATCACCCAGAGGAGGGGGGCGGAAAGAATTTTCCCGCTCCTCTCCTCTCTTCTTCCCCTCCCTCCCTTCCCTCTGGACCCTGGAAAGGGTCAGAACTGCAAGCTGGACCCTCTCCGGCAGGCAGCTGGCTCACAGAACACTGTGATGGGCAAGAAGAGTTGGTGTAAACCTGAAATTCAAAGTTTTTTTTTTTATTACAATAGACAGGACATATGAATTACTGACAGGACAACCTTTGGTTACCTGGAAATGACCAGAGAAGTCATGGGACTTACCCTCAATTTCATCTAGGTTTTGGGGGGGGGGGCGGGGAGCAGCCCCAGAGAATAAAATTAAAGAGACCGTGGGAGACAAAAATAAAGTTTGCTTTATGATTACATCTCATGAGTCATGCCTATTCAACCTAACTGTTACACATGGCTCCGCTCACTGAACCCTCACAACACCACTATGAGGTAGGTACCATTATTATCCCCATTTTACAGGTGAAGAAATGGGAGGTTACATAACCTGCTCGAAGTCACACAGGTAATAAGTGGGAGAGTTCAAATTCCAGCTCAGGCACCAGAGAGTTCTAGAGCCACAGGCTTCACTGCAATCCTGTAGAGAAAACCAGACGATGAGAGCCTTAGCCCTTTGACTCATTAATGCCCATTCTAGAAACCTGACCAAGGGAAACATGCAAGGGTGTCAAAAGTTTACGAACAGAGATCGTCGGCACCACTTTGTTTCTAACGGGAGAAATCGGCAGGAGTAGGGGGTACGAAATGCCTATCATTTGGGACTTGGTTTTAAGTGAAGCATTCTGTGTTCACAGACTAGATCATTAGGCATCCTTTACAGGGAGGTTTTAACGACGGGGGGGAGCAGGTTTACGAGATGGGATACGACACCGCCGGAGGTAACGTGCTCTGAGGAAGCCCCGCGTGCGTGCGCTCATAAAAAGCTGCTGGGGGGAGAGAGACACAGTCGAGTGCCATCAGCTAGGCCACCCGAGGACCCCATCCTCTCTGTGTGGCTCCTCGTTCCAGGTGCTGGCTTCCTCACAACTCTGGTTTTCCGCTCCTGTGAGGGCCTAGTAACCCCTAAAGAGCCCGGGCGACAGCCCTGGGCCCCCGTGGGTGGGAGAGGGACAGTAAATACCGTCCATGCAGAGTGGATTTCGTAAGTAAATAAATAAATATTCTGGAAGCTGTGCAACTGAAATCTCCTTAGTCACCTAGTGGAGCATGATCTATCACCAAGACGACCCCCAGGTGGCCGCACTGTAATGTGTGCGGGCATTGGAAACGCCTGCAATTTGGGGCCAGGTTATTTATCTTGGAGGGGCACAGGGGATGTGGGGGAAGGATGCTGAATCTTAATACCTGCCCCGTGCCCCCTTCGCCGGCTCCACTCTGAGAATCGGCTGAGTTTCGTGCTCTGAGGGCCGGGGCTGGGGGCGGGGAGGCCGGGCACTCAGTGGCCCAGTCCAGGACAGGCTGTCACTCCCAGACAAATGTCCCCCCGCCACCACCCACTTCCTGACAGGGCTTCTAGGCCCTGCTCTCCAGGGAGCAGGGGCTGAGGTTATAAACACAAAAAGGCTTCTGAGAAGGAGCCGCCGGGCCCCTGTGCTCAGCCTGCGGGAGGGGTCTGTTTTACCAGCATTATTGGATTTGCAGATAAGCAACAAGGAATTAAGCTGATCAGGAAGAGAGGGACAGAGCTGTCATTTGTTCAGAATGCAGGATTTATCTAGCAGAGCCCTCTCCTTTGTCAAACAAAGAGCCAGTGCCTTCATATCCTCTAGCAAAGAACATTTTATTTTGTAACCTTTCAGAAAAGCCTATGAGTGTGCATTTTTGACCTGTTATTCTTCTTCACCTAAGAAAACCTTGGTTATTTAAAATGTGAAATGCATTTTAAACAATCCTACTCTGAATTCATAAAACCATCTCTCTAGCAAGAGGAACCAGACCCTGAAATGCAATTTAAACTATTGCAAAGTTTATTACTCCCAATATACCATTATTTCGCTCCATGGCCTTCCCTCTTGCCGAGGATAGTTCATAAATACCAGACTAGCCCCACCAGGTTACTGAGGACGCAGAGTCCTGAAAGGCAGTGCTATGGGTCTGAAGTCAATAGTTTTGCCTCTCTGGCTCAGGTTTCCTATCTCTGAAATGGGAATAAAAGTTCCAACACCTATAACAGTAGTGAGTATAGAAGAAAGAACACCAGACCCAGGTTCCAGGGCTGGCTCTGTCACTAATGTGACCTTGAGTGAGTCTGTAGCCTCTCTGTGCCTCATGGAAATCAGGGGGTGGAACCATCTTGAAAGCTACCTCCCCCAGCACTAAATTTCTCTGATATGTTGACCTTACAGCCCGAGACAAAAGACAGTTATGGCTTGCTCAACTCTGAAATAAGGATAAAAGTCTTGTATTTTATAGAAGAAATACACAAGAGTGAAAACACACTAGGTGTAGGGGAGGAACTCTTGTCCTCCCTGTGCTGCCAACTCACTGGGTGGCCAGGGACCACCGGCCCAGACTTGCCTCGGTTTCCTCATCCGTGAAGTGGGGACAACGCATGTCTTGCCTACCGCGCAGGGTGTGAGCGGCTGACGGAGAGAAGGAGTGTGACCGCTGTGCGGGAAGTCGGAAGCGCCACGGAGAGGCAACAAGGATGGCAGCGAGAGCTCCCACCTAGCGAGCCCGCACCCGGGCCGGCGCTGTGCCAAGCGGGGCTGCCTTCTCTCCCTGCTCACGGCACCCCGAGGAGCCAGCATACAGGGGGAGGCAGAAGCGCTCCAGCTCTCACAACAGCCGGGATTTACTCGGTCCCGACCAAACACTATGCCTCAGAGCCCCTGGCTCGGCTGAGGAGGAGGATAGAAGTCCCAGGGGCGGCTGCCCGGCCTGGGCTCTAGGAGGGAGGAGAGGGCCGCCCACCCCTCCTCATCGCCCATCTCTGGCACAGGGAGGAGGCCCTGTGGAGCCCCTTCCAGGCTTCCTTGGATGAGCGAAGGGCCGGGCGGCCGGTGGGCCCGAGCAGGGCAACGTCCACTTCTGCCTTCCTCCAACCCCGGGCTGTTTCGGACCTCTCTGCATCTCCCCCCGATTCCCGGCCCCCCTCACAGCCCACCTTCCTACGCGTCTCCTCTGCAGGCACCACCCTCCCCACTGCCACGGAGCCTGCGCCCTCCTAACCCTAACTCCTTGAGGCTGGCAGGGAAGGGCTCCTTGGGGACAGGGGTTCCGCTCAGCAGGAAAAGGCCCTGGATTCTGACCTGGTCATCGTCGGCCAGTTGGCCCTGTCCTGGCCCTCACACTCATCAGGACTTCTGGGGTCTCCCTGGGCAAGCCGGGCCCACCCTTCGAATAGACTTCGGAGGTCTCCATTCTGCAGGGGGTGGGACCCTAGGAGGTGCCCAGTCACTCACCTGCTCTGCCCCAGCCTCCTGACCACCTGCTCCCAAATCCCCCAGGTCTCTGTAATGTGTCCTAGCTCCCCGTACTCACATTGCAGCCCGTCTGGTTTTCGTGAGCTATCCGTACCCATTCCCCTGGCTCCGCCAACTTGTTCTCAGCTTTGCCCCACCCCACCCCTCGGCTGTGATACACTGCGGGATCCTCCCCGGCCCCCAACCAGGACAGGCGACCAGACACTTTTGGATGTTGCTGGCCACACCCTCCCTTGCACTGAAGATGCCGCTAAGGTCTGGATGTTGGGAAACTGAGATCTAGGTGTCAGTCCCCGGCCTCCCATGTGACAGCAGACAAGTCCCGGTTTTCTTGGCCTCGACGTATCAATTTATAAGATGGGGGGGTTGATGTCTAGGGCCCCCAAGATCACTAGAGTTCCATTATCTAGAGCCTCATCAGATAATTTACATGAAAAGGACATGCATTTCTCACCTCCTACCCCAACTGCCTTTGGAGAGTAGAGAACACTCAGATCAGGCTCACCTTGCTCTCATATCCCCCAGGCAAAAGGTATGATGAGCAGAGACCTGTCCCTTACCCAGTCACACACCCGGAAGACAGACAGAAGGTGCAGAATGCACCCTAGCAAGGGAGTCTGAATTCCTTCCCTCCCTCCCCATGAAAAAGAGTAGACGTGATGTGCACACAAGAACAACCCAATGGAAAAGTGAACAGACAAGTCCCAGAGAAACTCCAAACAGCCACAAACATGTGGGAAAACAGGTAGCTTGATATCTCCCCCATCCTGGTATCCAATCCCTCACCCGGTCCCATTGATATTCAGTGCTAAGTATCTCTTTAATTGGTCCCCTTCTCTGCACCTCCAAGGCTACCACCATGGCCCCAACTACTCCACCTGTGGCATGGAACAGCTGTGGTGCTTCAGAGCGGACTCTGGAGCCAGATCTGCTGGTTCCAAGCCAGGCTGTGCCACGAACCACCTGGCTGCCCGGGGCCTGGAGGGTTAATATACACGAGCCACTGCAAGCAGCGCCTGGGACACAAGCAGGAGATGGATGACTTAGCTGTCACATAATGCTGTGCACCCCTTTCCCTCTGGCCGCCTGCAGTCTCTTCTCACATGGCGGCAAGAATGATCTCTTCACCGTTCAGACCTGCCTTTGCACCTGCTGCTTCCAATCCTTCCCTGACTTCCCTTGCTTACAGACCAAACATTTTAAAGTGTCTACGAAGCCAATCACGTTGCTCTCCATACTGGTCTGCTTTTAGACAAGCCCGGCTCACACCCTCTCCAGCTCTGTGGGCGCCATCTCCTTGGTCTGGAATCTACCAGTCCCAGTCCCAGGCCCTGTTGCCCAGCCCAAGGCTGTGGTTCCATGGGGATGGAATGGGCCCAACTACCTGTATTTTTAGAAAGTTCCTGTGGGCAACACTGATGAATAGTCATTGGTCTACTATATTAGAAAGGAAGAGTCATAATTTATATTATTGTAAGCGATACACTGTACGGGAGATCCTGAGAAGACATAAGGGAATCAACGAGAAAACCTCTAGAATCAGAAAGTTCGATAGTTGCCAGATAAAAAGATAAAAAGAAAATAGCCAATCACATTTCTGTTATTATTACAAAATAATAATGTTTTCCAGAATGAAAATGAAGAAGATATTTCATTTACAACGGCAAGACTATGTGTGAAATGCTTTAAAATAATATTAATGAGACTTATTTGTGATTCATATGAAGGAAATGATAAAATACTTGAGAGTTAGAAAAAGAACATGAGTAAGTGGAGATTCCTAGTATATTCCTATGTGATAAAAAGACTATTTTAAAGACAGTAATTCTTCCGAGATTACATTTCATTTATTTTTTTTTAAAGATTTTTTATTTTATTTATTTGAGAGAGAGAGAGAATGAGAGAGAGAGAGAAAGCATGAGAGAGGGGAGGGTCAGAGGGAGAAGCAGACTCCCCGCCCAGCAAGGAGCCCGATATGGGACTCGATCCCGGGACTCCAGGATCATGACCTGAGCCGAAGGCAGTCGCTTAACCAACTGAGCCACCCAGGCGCCCCTCGAGATTACATTTCATTTAGTTCGAAGCAAAATACCACGGGGTCTGAAGCTTGATAAAGTGCAGGGATTTCATAAGGTTCCCTCAGATGATGATCTAAAGAAAAGAGGTGAGCAAGCCGGTTTGTGAACATGGGCTCTGTGAGAAGGAAGCGGAAGGGACCACCCTGACTTGCTCATGTCAGTCACCAGGGTTCCTGAATTTTGTCTCAGAGCGGTTGGGTCAGTGCCTGGGTCCTTGCTGGCAGGTGGGAATGCAGCGGGGCACAGCCGTGCCCGTTCAGAGCACATGTGAGCCGGGCCTGCTCCCCGGATTGCCCCCTACACGCGAAGCTGCTCAAGGGGTCCTAGTCTCAGGGAAAGCCGTGGTCCTGGGACAGCAGAACTGGGGACAGCGGTGAGGGAGTGGGGAGTTGGGAAGTTGGTGACACTACTTCCTTATTTGCCTCTTTCCCCTGCCCCCTCCTCCCCATCAACGGGCCTCTCTTCCGTTTTCAGAGCCTGGCGTTAAGAGACCGCTGACAATACCCACGATTAGGGCAGCCTGGGATAAACTATTCACTGCCCTTAATTCCTCTAGATAATCCAGGTAAAAATATTCTGGAAGAAAAAAACAAAAGTAGCTAAGAAAAAAAAAGAAAATTCTGATAATGATGGTTAATGAGAGGAGGACCAGTCCCACCAGATAGTAAAATATATTGTAAAGCTACCACAACTAAAACTGTGTGGTGATGGGTGTGAATCACACAGGAAACATCGAGGGAAGAACATAAGCGACCCAGAAATTCACCCCATTGTCCACAAGGACCGAATTTAAATGTCAGTTACCAAAAAAGAATACGAAATAAGAAAATGAGAATGCGAAATTGTGATCACAAAGGTGTGGAGGGTGCACGCAGTGATCCCGAGAGGAGGAGGCCGCTGCAGAGCTAGGAGCCTGTGGGCTGATTTACAGTAATTGTTGTTACCCGAGCAGGCAGCTTACAGAGGCGAAGAGCAAAGAAGAGAGAGAGCAATGAGCAAAGCAGAAGGACTCTGGGCACAAGGCTGGGGTCTGAATTCTAGTCACAGCCTTCCCCCGGGGCCCAGGCTTTCCCCTCTCAGGGCCTCAGGCCAACATTACAAAGATAAAGGATTGACACAGATGACCTCTACTGGGCCTTCCAGCTCAGCCATTCCGGGACCTGACCATTTTTGGTTTCTGCCTCAGGACGAGATGGGAGAACAGAAAGACATTCAGTCTTTCCCTGCCCCAAATCCAGCAGGCTGGCTCCGTTCATTTCAGTGTTGAGGCTCGCTCTGCACTCAGCCTGGCAGTCACTGGGGCCCGGAGATGGATAAGACATGGCACCAGCCTGTGAAGACCGCAGGGCAGTGGAGGACGAGGCATGGGTGGACGAAGACGCAACAAAGGGAAATCCCAGGTGGAGGGAAGTCGAGGGTCTAGGGGAGAGGGCGGTGGAGTCTGATCGGGGGCGGGGGGCAGGGTCAGGCAGGGCTCTGCGGCAGAGATGGCCTTTGAGGCTGGACTGAAGTTTATAAAGGTAGCGGGGGAGACACGGGAGGCAGGAGCGTGTTGAGGTGGGTGGTGTGACTGGGACCCATGAGCAGGAATTTAATGGGGGAAGAAAGGGAGGTTATTCGGTGCCCAGCCGAGTGTTTGGCCTTGGATCTCTTAGCAGTGGGAAGTCCCCAGGGGTTGCTGGCATTGGGGACATGACAGGACGCACTTCCGCCCCGTGAGGGAGAAGCTCACAGGCAGCCCCTGGAGCAGGGATCTGGTGTGCGGGCTCTTCAGTAGCCCAGGCCAGAGTGGCCCGGCCAGTGGCAGAGAAGGGGACTGGGTGAGGGGTCCAGGCGACCCCACAGGACCCCAGGCAGGGTCACACAGGGGTAGGAAAAGCCCAGCCTTTGGAGACAGGCTTCAGAGGCCAGACTGCCTGGGCTTCTCCCCCGGCTCAGCCCTTTACTAGCAGTAGGGCCTTGGGCTGTTTATTAACCAGGCTGGCCTCAGTTTTCTCCTCTGCAAATAATGGGAACTCTTTCATGTTCTTTGCATGTCGAGACAGGAAATGACTTAATACACGAAAGGGCCTGACAGGGCCAGCGCTCGGTAGGCGGTGATGCTGTGACACGTGGTAAAGACAGTGATGGGGGGCAGCCGCATGTGTGAAGTGGGGCTGCAGGGCACTGGGACCCTCCCCAGGAATGCAGTGGGGGGACGGAAATTCAGAGGGTCCTACAGGGAAAATGCAGACTGGGAGGAGGGGAGGGCTCACGGCAGAGGCTCCAGTTTGTAGCTCGGGAAACGGGAAGAATCTGAACTCCCTGAGGGCAGGCATTTCTCTGTTTTGCTCCCTGCTGTGTCCCCTGTACCTGGGAGAGTACCTAGAACAAGGCAGAAGATTGATACAAATTTGCTGAGTGAATAAATGAGCAAAATTCTTCCAGTCATCTACTCTGAATATGAGGCACAAAGTAATACCAGAAGCAAGCAGGTATTAAACACCTACTGTGGGGCACCTGGGTGGCTCAGTCGTTAAGCGTCTGCCTTCCGCTCAGGTCAGGATCTCAGAGTCCTGGGATTGAGCCCCGCATCGGGCTCCCTGCACCGCGGGAGGCCTGCTTCTCCCTCTCCCTCTCCCCCTGCTTGTGTTCCCTCTCTCATTGTCTGCCTCTGCCAAATAAATAAATAAAATCTTAAAAAAAAACACCTACTGTGTGCTAAAAGCTGCACATGCAAGGTCTCATTTCATCTTTAGGGCAGCCTTACAGGGAAGGTTCCCATTTTACAGATCAGGAAACAGGTTCCAAAAGGTGACACAATTTGCCCGAGTTCCGGCATGGCTAGTAAGGAGCAGGGCCGCCGAACCCAGGGCTGTGTGATCCCTGGAGGTGCTCTCCTTGATGCTGGCCGAGCAGGAAGGAAACTGGGGGGAAAACCAGCTCACGGACAATCTCATTGTGCTTGCGCCCCAGTGCACACTCAAGAGTGAGTGTTACTAATCTTGTTGGTGGAAGGAGGAGCCAGAAGCAGGAGCCGGAGGAACAGGACCTAGTTAGTGTCAGGCTTAGTGGGGTCGTCGACAGACCAGCGGCTTTTGAGGCCAGCTGCTGGAAGAATGGGGAGCAGATGAGAAAGCAGGAGAAAAGACTGTAGGGGTTCAAGGTTCAGAAGGGACGTCAGCAACAGAGTGAGAGCAAGGAGGCCCACCGTCATGTTGTGATGGCAGGGTGTGGGTGTGTGTAGGTGTGTGCGGGTGTGCACACGCTGGGGAGGGGAGGGGGGCTGCCCAGCGGATCCAGGCAGTGCTGACAGATCCTGGGTCGTCCCCGGCCATTTGCAAGGTGCAGGACTGTATGGCCGTCAGGGTTGAGCTTGTGCAGACAGCCTTATGCCGCCTCAGAGTGCTTCTGTAACCAAGGCCGATGTCCCCAAACACCACCAGCATTATTCCTAGACCACGAGCTCCATGGGACCAGGCCCAACTCTGCCTCCTGCTGCATGCCTAGCACAAGCACAGCGCCTGACACTTGAGGGCATTTTCCAGAAAGGGACTCAGAATCAGACAGGCTAGAGTGTGCCAGGTTTCAGCTTGCAGGGGACAGAATGGGACTCAGAACCTGAGAATCCTCTTGCCCCACAGCCACGGTACCCAGAGCAGGTGGCCCTGGCGGAAGACTGGAGCAGCTACGGCTTGACTCTACCCCAGTGTCTGCATCCTTTGCCTGGTCCTCCTGCCCCCAGAAGGGAGTAAGGTCCAACCCCTGTGTACAGTGAGGGACCAGGCCTGGGATCAGGGCCAGGGCACAGCTCCCCCTGGACCCCTCCATCCTCACCCACTCCTGCCCCGGGCTTGGTGCCCCCCGAACCTCTTATGTCTGTGCTGTCGGCCTCCGGTAATGGCTCCTGCAGGGACAAGGCTGTCCTGCCGGGTGCCAGACGAGACCTCGGCCCCGTGCCTGTGCACACTGCCTGCCACTTGCCTCTGTCAGGACCCCCTGTGTGAGGGAGGAGAACCGCTGAGCATCCCCGGCACACCCATGGGTCCCAGGGACCTCAGGGCAGCTTCCTACTGGGCCCTCCCTCGTCAGCCAGAGCTGGGATGACACGATCCATCAGGCACAGATGGAACCAGCCAGAGCACTAACCACAGCTACGCCCTGGGCAGTGTCTGTCAAACCCCAAGCTGGCCTCTGGGGTCGCAGAAACTCCCCACATCGGTAGGATTCGGAGGTGCACAGAGGTGTCAGCAGCTACAGAAACCACTCGACCCTGCTCTGGACACCTGCGGAGGTGTTTACCGAGCAACAACTCTCTGTGCTGAGCACACTCCCGTGTTCTTTTCAGCCACACCATACTGAGTATCTCCATCTTCCAGAACAGGAGACCGAGCCTCAGCGATGTTAAACTGAAGCCACAGGGTAGCACCGGGATCGGACAGGTTGTGTGAATGTCAAGTCCATAGTTCTGCTGCACCCAGCCATGTCTCAACCCTGTCTGGTCGCCATTTGGGGGTCCTGGGGCACCGACCATGTCTCCTCTGTCCGTGGCCACCTGCCCCAGCCCCACTCAAGCCGGCCCCGTGAACAGCAGGCCAGGAATGAGAGGGAAAGCCGATCTGCTGCCTGCCCGAAGCCTGGAGGATGTAGGTGGGCCCAGGGGAGCTCCCTGCTACCCCACGACAGGCATGCTTCACCTTCAACCTGATGCCCTCCATCTGGGCTTGCCCTCTGCGCACAGGAGCCCTGGGCAAATGCAGCCGTTGGGCTGGAATGTGGATCCCCTGCCCAGCTTCTGCCAATTCCCCTCCAAGAGGCTGGGCCCTCCTGTCTGCACCACAGACTGAGCCTGTGCCCTACCCTCCCCCAGCACAGAAACGCTAAGATCCCCTTGGTTTTACAAACTGCCCTCCTGCTCCATCCTGCCCAGAATACCCTTGAAGGTCCATATCTGTCTCTTTGTTCTCAAGTTTTCGGAGTCCTTTGACCCTGTGACGTCAGTGTGCTCTGCTA
This sequence comes from Leptonychotes weddellii, assembly GCF_054177405.1. NCBI lineage: Eukaryota > Metazoa > Chordata > Mammalia > Carnivora > Phocidae > Leptonychotes > Leptonychotes weddellii. The sequence continues at coordinate 43,287,468 of NC_138379.1, forward strand.
GCTCCCACTGCCCACCGGCCACGTGTGCTTGGACCCTCTACCCTCGTCTGGTCTGTCTGTTCTGAGGTCAGAGGGTGCCCTGTAGCCCTGCCTGCAGCAGCCGTGGCATCCAGACTTCAGCACTGGGTATTGTGCCTCTGAACCTCACTACCTCTGTCCTGAGTCCCGGATTGCACTGATGTCCCCTCTCTGCACTATCTGCAGGCCACGGTCTCGGACCCTGACTCAAGGCAATGTTCCCTAAGGCCCTCCTTGTTCCAAACTCCCCATGCTTGGGCCTCAGCCAAGACACAGGGGCCCAGACCTCAATACACACTCCTGGTCTTCCCCAGCTGGCTATTGGTCAAACCCTGCTCTGACAGGCAGTGGGCAAACTCTGGTGCAGCTCCCCTAAGGATCTTCAGGACCGAGACAACAGCTAGGTGTACTACAAAGCCTCCGGTCTGGTTTCGCCCCATGTCCACACGCACAAGCACAACATGGTAGTCTGTGTACCCAGTAGGCCACAGCTGGCCAGGTGGCTGTGTTGTCCCCCAGCAGAGCGTGCTGGGTCAGGGACGAGCATGGGGCCAACGGGGTTCCCTTGCCCCTTCATTTCAGCCCTCTCCCCAGGTCAAGTGCTTCTGCTTCCAAAGCACACTCAGGATCAGAGCATTTGGGACAGTGGCCCTGGGGTGCATGCTGGCCTACTGCTGGGGGCTGTGCTCTAAGCCTAGAGAACCAAACTCTCTGTTTCCTGGCCCCGGTCCAGGCTTTGGCTCAGAGCTGACCCCACCATGATCCCTGCAGGGCAAATGATGCCCACCAGGTTCTCGCAGGCCCTCAGACCATGCCCGGCGTCACCAGTCATTACAGTAATACACGCTGAAAACAACCTGGCAGCATCCCCCCTGCCTAATACAGCCATGGGGAAAGCCCAAAGCCAACAATACAGCTCCACATAAAGAAAAGCAATGAACCTTCATACTGGAGGGCTGGAGGGAGAGCCGTCCATAATTGGTGTCATGGTAGACAGGTTCAGTGCTTCTGAAGAACGCCCCAGGAACGTGACAAGAGCTACAAAACTGCTCATGCCCTGTGACTTCGTAATTCCACTTGGGGAATGTTTCCCAGTCAAATACTAAGAAAGTAATTTGTACAGAGATATTCATAGCAGTGATATTTATAATAGCGAGGAACTGGAAGGAGCCCAAAGGTTCAGCACTTGGGGACTGACGCAGCGAACTGGGTCGAGCGGGCACCTCAGCAGCTCCACGGCCAGGAGGCAGGGAAAGGAGCGGCGTCAGGTGGAGGGGAGGCGCGCCCGGTGGGACAGGATGGGAAAGGAACGGGCTCAGACCAACTCAGACTCCGGCTGCACCAGGCAGTCACTTCATGTCAATTCAGTGAAGTCACGAGCCTTCGTGTTAATGATGAGCGCTTTCAGGGTCATTTTAAATTAAGTGGATTCTTTTTTTAAAAAAATACATCAAAACGTTAAAAAGCAACTCCATCAACCAAATGCCACAACTCTCCTTGGCACGCCTGCCTTCCAAGCAGTGCACTCTCTTGAGCCCTGTTCTTCCTTGTGATGTCTGCACAGCCCGAGCCAGGCTCCCCCGTGGGGCTGGATGGGGCAGTGCAGGGGTTGGGGTGGCCCCGGGTGCCACGTGCCTGCTGAACCCCAGATGCTGGGGTGCAAGGACCCTTCCTCCTGAGGCTCCTGGGCCTGCATCCCTCTCCTTCCTAAGGCTTTCTCCCTCACAGGCCCACCCGGTTCACCATTCTTTTGCCTCTCGCGGCCTAGGAAGAGGTTACTGAAGAGCACATTGGGTCTTCCCCTTGCGTGAGACTCTGGACGGTCAGAACATCTGTAAGGGGCAAAGCAGGGGGGCCTAATGGCGGTGCTGCAGGCAGAGGCCTGGCCTTCCCCCCGCTTCCGGTAAGACTGGCCCAGGGTAGGCGTCCCCCTACAGCAATGGTTTTCTCACCCAGCCCCGGCTGTCTATCAAAATCGCCAGGAGGCTTTAAAAATAGACATTCCTGGGCCCCATCCCAGACGCTTTGGTGGTAGGGCCTGGGAATGTGTATTTTTTAAAACCCTCTCAGAGGTTCACGTGAAGCAAATCACTTTTCTAGAGACTTTGATGCCTAAGAAAGAAGACATGCACCTGCATTCCTGGATTCCTGAGTTCAGAGGGTTTTTAATTTGGGCCAATGAAGTCAGTAGTCCTGGCAGAGACCACAGCCCCTCATTGTGCAAACACACACACACACACACACACACACACACACACTGCTTAAAGGAAGACCCCAGCCCGGTGGCCTAGGACATCAGGGAGGGTCCGCCACAGGCCCCTAAACACACCGGGGCTTCCTCGTTCCCCAAAGGCCCAGAGCCAGGCTGTGCCTCTACCCAAGCTCTTGTGTTTCCCTGACACCGGTGGCCTCCCAGCTCTCCGGGGTCCCCCACTGCCTGCTGCAGGGGCACCTGCTGCAGGTGCTCCTGGTCCGTGCCCATGTCCCTGGGGGGGTGGGCATTGGGGGCCTGTGGCCCCGCCTGCCCGGGCCATACTTACGGAGTCATTTTATAAAGCTGCGTCCTCCTCTCAAACAGCGACCCTCCCCAGGCCCAGGGCCACACCCCGGCCACGGGCATGGCCTGGACAGACTTGGTCTCACCGCCCCCTGTCTCCACGACACTCTTCAGCTCCACATTGGTGCTTGAGTCCCCCAGCCTGTTGTCAGGAAACACCGAGAGTCGTCACCCCTGCCCCCACGCAACCACCCTGCCAAGTGAGAGCCGGTCCAAGTGGCCTCTGCGGTCCTGGGGAACCCAGAGAACAGGAGGAGGAACAGGGAGGGACTCCAGGGAGGGGCTGGAGGGGGCTCCTCTCAGGGCCTTGGAGAAACTTTCTGAGCCCATCTAAGATATTGAGGAGAGGACAGGGAGGAGGCCACTTCTGCTGAGCTCTTCCTCCAAACTGTTCCTAAAGTAGCAAGAGACCCCATGTGCCCTTTATCCCTTTATCCCTTGGGGGGTAGGGGCAGGGGCAGAACAACCTTCCCAGCGATGGGACACGAGCTTGGGGTGAAGGCATGTGGGGATCTGTGACCCTCTGGGTTCACCACGGAGAGCCAGAGCCGGCTGCCCCTCCACAGCTCGGAGGCCCTGCCCCGAGGGAGGGGATGCTGGGTTCCCTCCGGAGGCACTGGAAGGGCACCCTGCTCCCACTCTGGAGCCTCCCTTCTCGTGGCCCTCCCACACCCTGGTCTGGACCCAGCCTTGCCTCCAGTTTGCCCACAGTGCCTGGCTGTCGGGGACGTCTGGGGGAGCTTGGTGGGGCCGGAGGGCAGCCAGGGCGCTACCCTGCTGAGGCCTCCTGCGCGCAGTGGGCGCCGTCACAGAGGTCAGGCTAGGGGAAGAACCCCAGGGTTTCGTGTCCTGGTCTGAGAACCTGTGCTCTCTGGAGAGACCATGGACAGAGAACAGCAAGGGACAAGGAGGCAGCCTCACACTGCATTTGGCCTGGGAGCAGCGGAGACGGGCCCGCGTCACACGGAGCCCACCTGCGGCGCACCGATGGCGGAGGCTGGTGACCCGCCAGCCAGGAGGAGGAAGCAAACCAAGCTGCACCCACGACCGCCATCACCTACGAGCAGGCAGAGCTGGGGCCTGTGACTGTGGGCGCGACCGAGACTCCGCTATGTGGGAAAGGGGCACTGAGGCCCACACAGGGTCCGTAAGTGGATACTTGGTTTCTCACTGTGTTTTATTACTCTTTCGTCTCCATCAGGGTCTATGTTGACAAGGCGTCCCAGACTTGAGATCCTCTGCCCCAGTGGTTTTCAGCCAGAAGCCAACAGGGAACACAAAAAAGCAAGCGGCTCTGGATGAAGCGGGGGGTGGGGCAGGGGCTGGAGTACCAGGCTCTCAGCTGCTCCCCTCCCCACCAGCACTTCCCTGGGGATGCTTCTGGGTGACCCCAGGGCTCCAAATGTCATTTGAAAGTCACCGGTCTGGTCCAACCTTCTCTTTTGCAGATGAAGAAGCTGAGGCCCAGAGCGAGTAGTGATTTGCCAAAGGTCACACAGCAAGTTGGTAGCAGAGCCAGGACTGGAGCTAGAAACAGGGCCCCACGACTCCTAACCATGGTGGCTTCCAGCTCTTCACTGAAGGCAGCCAGCTTGCCCGCCCATGGTTCTGAACTCCTCCAACCCTCTCCAGCCCACTCTCTGACTCTCCTGCATGGAGGGACCTGGCAACTGGGCCACCCCTTCCAGAAATGAGACCAAGACAGACACCTGAGTTCCCGACCTTCTGGGGCCAAATCTGGACAGCTGTTTCAGACTCTTCTCATTCTGTGTTCTCCCGGGTGAGCTGTCCACTCCCATAGCTCCCCCACCTAACTGCAGGGACTCCCAAATCTACTTCCTGGGGGCTCCTCCAGAACCACCCCCAAGTCTCCAGGTCCAAACTGGGATGTCTATCCCTCCAATCCGCTCTTCTTCCTGTTTCAGGCGACACTGTGGGCCCTGCCGTGAGCTCCATCACCAGCCCAGAAGCCCAGATCCACCCGACCTCCCCTTCCTTCTAGCCCAGCCTCTTCTGGGCTCCGTACGTGCAGTTCTGCCTCCTCCAAGAGCACACACCTTCCAAAGTCAAGGTGTAGGGAGGATTATATGCCCACCTAACCCTCCTCCAACATGCTCTGCACACCCATGTGCTAGCTCTACCACTCTGAGCCTGTCACCTGTCTGCTGACAAGGATCCTTCGACGGCCCCTCATTCCACAGGACAGAACCCAGCCCCCTTCACACCGCCTGCGGGGCAGTGTGAGCTGCCTGCCTCTGCCGCCTGCCCCCCTCTGCCCCCCTCTGCCCTCCCCTTTCCCACCAGGCTGCCCGACTCTGCTTTGCTCCAGCCACCCTGACCTCCCAATGCAACTTCATCTTTCTCGTCTTGCTAGAACGATGTTTCTCCAAGTGTGGCCTGGGGGCCACCTGCTTCCCCATCCCCTAGCAGGCTGCAGACTCCCGGGCAGCCGCCCTGCCCAGACCAGCCAAGAGAGAGTCTCTGCATTTCTAACAGAGATCCCACGCGGGCTATGCATTCAATGCCGAGGACGACTGCTGCAGGTGGAACATGCCCGTTCTCCCTGCCCCAGCCCCCCTCCTCCAGTTGGGCAAGGCTTCGCCTGCCTGCCCCCCACTCTCCAGGGAGTAACCGGCTGTGATGGGGTGTCTCCTCCTCTGGGCCGTGAGCTTCAGGCAGGCAGTGAGCACGTCTTCCCCTACCTGTGAATCCCCAGCACCGGGCACAGAGAAGGGGCTTCAGTAGCCAGTACAGAATGAACTCGTGCCAGGTGAGTTCTGACCACCTGGCCTGGGACCAGGAGGAAGTCACAGCTGAGCTGCTGACAAGCCACAGCTTTTCTGGAAATCCCAGAAGCTGCTCCGTGCATCTGCAAGTTGCACCTGCCCTCCTTCACCTCCCCTCCTGTAGGATAAAGGAGGCCTGTCGGGGCGTGTGGGTAATTAGGGCCTCGTGCGAGCTTGAAACAGCGATGTTTAACACCCGGCTCTCCGAAAAGATGTTTGTAGGCAGACATACGTAAGTTTATCATAAATTTTACTGATCTGAAGGATGTATGGCACATAATTTACAAATAAAAATTCCATACAGCCAGTTGATTGTCCCAGAAATCAATGTGTTCATTGATTTTTGCCTCACTGTTTATCTGGAGCCTACCTACGGTTGCAGTGACAAATGAGCATCGTTCCAACTTGAATGATTGTTGATATTTTCGTTTAACAAATAAGGTGAAAGTAAAGCAAGGAAAATATGTCAGAACTTCACTCATTCATCAGTGATCTGAGTGACTTCTTTGCTGACTTGGTTAATCATTTTTGAACACTGGGAGAATAATTTCTTCAATATTTTGTGCTAGATAGCTACGCTGAACACAAGTGAATAGCACAGAGCAGCCACAGACAGGACAAATTTTGAAGTTTATCTGCACGACTCTTGTCTAAACAATCAACAAAATAAATTAAGTCTTCATTAGCATTTCCTGACTGGGGCAGAATAAATACACCCTCTCTGGCCAGTTTTGTGACACAATGCGGAGCTGGGAAGAGTATTTCTACCACTCAGATACAACAGACATGAATCACCTCAAGAGCACAGGTGGAGTCAAATGTAGTTAAAAAAAAAAAAGTGGTAAGTTTTGTGTATTTATCACCGTTGTTTTAAATTTAATTTCTTTAAGTTTATAGAGTTCAAGTCTTAATAGCAGCTATATTTAACAACTGACTTACAAGAACTTTCCTTTACTGGCCCTGAGGCCGTGTGGACCAGCTTCAGTCCAGTCACCCAGCAGAACTGAACATGACCCGCTATAACCCACCAGGCCACCAGAGGGGTCAGTCCTGGCCCCTGCCCTCTAGAGTCTAGGCTGGGGGCTGCCAGAGATGGGATCCTCTGTGAGCCTCAGGTTCTTCATCTTTTTGGGGGAAAATCATGGCCATCATCTCTCAAGGTGTAGGGAGGATTATATGCCCACCTAACCCTCCTCCAACATGCTCCGCACACCCATGTGCTAGCTCACGTGCATCGCCTCCCTCAAATACACCCAAATACACACGGCACCTCACCCGTACCATGCACATATTTTGAAGCCACAGATTGCCCCCCCCTTCCAAGCCACACCACACGCACCGACACGTCAGCCCCTCCTCCACCACAGACAAGTTTGCGCGTCCACAGCTGCCTCCCACATATTACCTCAGACACTCCACGTGCGCATTTGTCTCGGGCTGTGTCTCTCTCACACACCCATCACCCGCCTACCCAAACCACCACACGATACTCATACATGCATATGTATGTGGAACTCCTTCACATACTTCAAACACGCACACCCCCACCAAGTACCTATTACCCCCCAATTCAAGGCATGTCACGTAGCAGCGGACACCTTACCCTAGCCACCACATGGCCCCCATCACTCCAGACAGACCACACACAGTTCCTGCCCTCCGCAAAACACACACACACCACACCTGTGTATCTGCCATGGCCGACCTCTATGTGTCTCCACACTCGTGCTCACAGGCACCCACACATGCCACCCCATCCACTGAGCTCCCACACTCAACACATTCCCATATCACCCCCATGTTCCACAACAGAAGACCGCTCTGCCAGCCCCTAAGCCCACCCCTGGACCCAGGAGCACGAGGGGGATCCAGGCAGCAGGAGGTGGAAGAGCTTGAGTGAGCTTCCCTGGGGTGACACCTTGCTTCCCTGGAGGTCAGACTCTGGCCTGAGATGCAAAAGGGCGGGGGGAGTAAAAGGACTGGGGGGTGGGGGGGAGGGATGGGACAAGGACTGCTGGCTAAACACCCTGGTTTCCTTTAGGCCCAGCCTCAGGCACCATGGGGGGGCTCTAGCAGCCCACCTCCTTGCTGCTCTCCCCCAGATCCCCACCCCCAAAGAAGCCCCACCTGCTTCTGGAAGCTCCTCCCACACCCAGCAAGAGCAGGCCTCTATGGGGGTGTGTGGGCCTTGTTCAGGGTGCAGTGAATGCTGAGCTCAGGCTCTCCTGGCCTCGTGGAAGGGACCAGAAGGCAAGAGGCACAGGATGCTGGTGGGAAGGTAAAGAGGGAAGTCAGGACTCCCAAACTACAAACCCCGCAGATACTCTCAGAACCCCAGGGCATGTCCCCTTCCTGCATCTTGCCAGACTGAGGCCGTGGCAGAGGCATCTCCTGTCCTTGGGTGTCCCAACTCCCAGCTCCATCTGAAGGTCGGGGCCTGTCCAGTCCCTCTGGCCATCGTCCTGAACTCCTGCACTGCCTTTGCCTCCCGGCCTGTCAGCAGCAGAGGTGAGACCTGGGGTGAGGGGTCTGTGTCTGCTCCCGGCACCCCGGTGTCCGTGTGGCCTGGGTGGGGGCCGCTCTCCTGGACCACCCCATCATCTGAGGGAGGAGGAGCCAGCGTCCAGCGTCCAGCAGCTGCCAGCCGGGCTCCAAGGCCCACGACGGGCAGATGCCAGCACTTCGGACCAGCACCTCCAGCTCACTGTGAGAGGGGCCTCAGCCTGGGCCCTGGCAGACACACGGAGGCCATCTCAGTGGCACATCGCCCCTTCTTACAGCACCACCCAGCAATGATCCGGAGTAATCCAGGCCTGGAAGGATGCTAGTGGGGCATCCCTCTTTAGAAAGTGTGGGCTTGTTCTCGCTCTTGTGCACATGCAGGCTTGCACTCTCTCTCTCACACACAAACACACACACACACAGACACACACACAGACATACATACACTTGGGCCCAGAGACAGGCCATCCTAGCCTGGCCCCACCTTAGTGCAGCCTGTTCTCTCTGGACTCCACATCCTGGTCCTCCCAGAAGACACTGCTTTCAGGTTTCCATGGCAACAGCAGTTGGGTCCCTGATTGATGAGTTACAACAAGTCCTTCCCTCTGTCTAGCCTGGGGAGTTTCCAGGGGACACAGGCCCTGCATCTAGGTCTGGGCTCCAGACCTGGCTCGGCCATGACTCATCTCTGGCGTGGGACAAGTCCCTAATCCCCTGGTGTCAGTGTCCCCGGGGCACAGGGAGGGTGAGGCTACACTCTGACCCTTTTGGATCTGACACACTGACTCTAAATAATTGTACATATCAGAAACATCTAGTTAAAAAGATAACATCAAGAGATCTTACAAAAGCAATAGAAGAAAGAACAGATCCTGGGAAACTTCACAAGAAGCATCTCAGACATACACAAGAACACACTAAAATGCTAATAAAACAAACTTGAAATCTTACCTATACAAACACCCATGATAAAAAGAAACTTCCCCTCTGTTCCTCTATGGTCCTGTAATTTTGTCCAATCAATGTACACATTCGTGCCATTCTAATCACAAGTGCGATAGGATTTCTGTTTTCAATGGGACAAATTTATTACAAAATTCATCTGGAAAAATAAGTCAGTTTTCCAAGATAACCAAGAAAATGTGTAAGAGGAAAAGAATAAGGACTTGCCACACCAGCTACGAAACCGTACTACGAATCTGAAATAAAACCTCAGCACGGGCCGGGGAATGACCAACGGACCAATGCAGTGTGGAAACAGACCCACATCTGCAGAGGAAATTGGGTTATGCTAAAGATGGCCTCACAAAATGCCGACGAAATGTTGCACTATTTAGTCAATGGTTTCCAGATAAACTTGCTATCCACCTGGGGGGACAAAAGTTCTCTCCCTCCGTCACGTCACACACAAAAACACGTAACAGATGCATTAAAGACGTATTGTAAAAAACAAAAGAAAACAAAAAGACTACAAGTAGAAAATGTTGGAGAATATTTTTCTGATCGTGTGTAGGAGCTTTTCTAAGTATGTTCCTAAATCCATAAGGATTTTATAAGGTTAAAAACAACAGTCTCTTGTACAGCAAGAGACGCTGTGCGTGGGACTGAAAATAAAGCTGGCAAACAGTACTGAGGGAGGGCGTGTCTGGGGGGAGGGTGTCCTCATGGGTAGTCTTTCTGGAAGGAAATGTGATCCTATGAAAGCACCAAAGACCTTTAATGAATATCTCTGAGGCAGTCATTCTTTCTGAGCCAGGAATTTCACTTCCCTGAAGCTATTCTAAGAAAGTTATCAGGTGAGCATGGAAATTTACGTACAAAGATCTTCATCACGGAGGATTCTGGAATTCTTGAAATGATGCAAATAGGAAAATGGTGAAATACATTTCAATAAGTCCATAAAAGAACCATGATATAGCCATTAAAACAAAATTCATCTAATAATGTTTAATGATATGCAAAAACATGTTACGTAGAAAATTTAGAGAACAAAACAGCTACACGACTTTGTTAAGATATGCACACACAAACCTGTGTAATTACCACTTGTGAACAAACTCATACTGTACATTTTTTCAGATAACACCCAAAAAGAGGTTTTTTCCAAAATAGCACCTCAAGAGAATTGAAACCCATCTTTTTTTAAGCAGCCTCCGCACACAGCGTGGAGCCCAACACGGGGCTCGAACTCACGACACTGACATCAAGACCTGAGCTGAGATCAAGAGTCGGACACTTAACCAACCGAGCCACCCAGACGCCTGAGACCCATTTTTTTTTAATTAACAATTTTATGAAGTAATAACACAACACAAAACACCCTTACTTTTGGCATCTACTCTGCGAAGCTCACACCCCCACTCACTCTGCGCAGCTCCCTACTGTTCCCAGCAGCACAGCACCAGTGACTTGCTCTCAGCACGAGCTACCTGAGGCTTCCTTCCTGACCCCGAGCTGAAGCTTCTCCTCTGCGACAGCAGCCTTTCTTTGAAGACTATTCGTGCAAAGTTCATAAAAATGCATCCTTCCCCCAAATACCAATGCTATTGGCAGAACAAGTAAAAATTAAATGGTTGACAAAAGCATAGGAAGAAAGAGCTAAGAGACAGAATAGCAGCAGAGCATTTATTTTCTTTTAAGTCTAAGATAGGCAGAACTTACTTTTAGGATGACAGACTTCACTGAAAGGAAAAATAACATACGACTTTACCCGGGCGTTTCTGCTTTAGGGTTTACTTTCCTCGTTTTCTTTTTTTCTTTTTCTTCCTTTTTTTCCCTCTCTTAGTGAACTAGGGGTTACCAGGTGGGCACATAAGTAAAAGATTAAAAAGAAATGCACTGGGGCGCCTGGGTGGCTCAGTCAGTTAAGCGGCTGCCTTCGGCTCAGGTCATGATCTCAGGGTCCTGGGATCGAGCCCCACATCGGGCTCCCTGCTCCGCAGGAAGCCTGCTTCTCCCTCTACCCTTCCCCCCGCTCGTGCTCTCTCTCTCTCTCTCTCTCTGTCAAATAAATAAAATCTTAAAAAAATAAAAAAGAAATACATGAAGGAAAAGATGTTCAATTTTATTATTCACTGGGAGATACAATCCCAATATCACAAGCAATAGTGCACACTCACCAGAACAGCTAACATAAGACAGGAAAAACCAAAGTTTGGTGAGGATGTGGAGCAAACCGGCCTCACACACTGCAGGTGAAAGGGTATTGGTAGAACCATTTTGGAAAATTCTGGCAGCATCTACTAAAGCTGAACATAAAACTCAGCAATTGCACACCTGGGTACCTGGCCCACGGAAATATACACATATGTGCACCAAAGGACATGGACAAGCCTGTTGTTAACAGCACTAGGGTCATAACCGCCAAATACTTTAAAATTCCACAATACCATCCACAGTAGGATGGATATATAAACTGTGCTACAGTCACACAATTAAACTCTATATAGTGACGATAAGTGAACTACCATGTAACTATATACCTAACACAGATGGATCTCCCAAATACCATATTGAGCAAAACAAGACACACTCAAATTGGAGATAATGAATTATTCCATTTATGTAAATGCTGAACACGAGCAAAATTAACCAATGATGTTAGGGGTCAGGACAACTGCTTTGGGAGGAGGCAGTTACCAGAAGTGGCTCAGAGGGAGCTTCTAGGGTGCTGGCAACATTCTGTTTCTTAGTCTGGGTTTTGTTAACATGACTGTATTCAGCTGTGAAAATGCATTATAAACTGTGCATTAAAAATCTGTGCTTTTTAAAAAATTTATTTTTAAGTAAGCTCTAGGCGTGGGGCTCGAACTCATGACCCTGAGATCAAGAGTCGCATGCTCCACTGACTGAGCCAGTCAGATGCCCCAATTTGTGCTTTTATATATACTGTATATACTTCAAAAAGTTACAAGATAGAAATAAATCAAAAAGTTAACAGGAGTTATCTCTAGGTGTCTTATTTTTCTTCCCTATATTGTTTCATATATTCCAAATATACTGCAATGTTTCAAAAAATATTTTAATCTATTTTACAACATATGTTCATGTCACATGATGCCACCATGCTTCTAAAAAAGGTGTTGTGAAGTTGGCCTGGGCAAGAAGCTACCACTTCTCTTCCTAAGGAGTATCTACTTCCTTTTTCCTGAGCCTGGGCCAGTGGTTCCCAAATCTATCTGGATATCAGAGTCAACTGGGTAGCTATTTAAAAATTCCGATTCTGGGGCCCCACTCCCAGAGATTGGGATTCCGTTGGTCTAGCATGGGCTCCAATATGGCGTCCCTCAAGTTCTCAGGTACTGGGACTCTGCACCACAGTGTCTGAACTGTCATAGCTTCAGCTCCCCCTGCTGGACAGGGGCTGGGAAAGCCTGCCTGGGGCACCCACAGTCCCCCTCAGTAGGGCTGGGAAAGGAGGATTAGGCCCTAGGATTTGGGAGCTTCCTGGGAGAGAGAGAGCTTGGAAAGCCCAAGGTAGCCCTGCAGGCCTACAGGACAGGGAGTACAGCAAAGCCCTTAGGATCACAGATGTGGAGTTAAATAGACAAGGGCTCAAATCCTGTTCTGTAATAAGCTCCATGACCTTGGGCTATCTCTGATCCTTAGCTATCTCACAGGAAATCTAACACCTATTTCACAGAATTATGAATATGAAAGAAGACAATGTATGTAAAACATTTAACACAAAGCCTGGCATGTTGTAAGATCACAATGTCAATAGTAACGATATACACTATGCTAAGGATTATGCAATACTTAACACAATATTACTACATTTGTGTATTATATAATGTTATATATATAGTATAGAGAGATGTACTGCTACTGAATATGGACAGTCCAAATTATGGAAAATCAAACGTTGTGATGATTGTTTTAGGAAATACACTTTTGTCTATTATGGTCTCCTTTTGCAGATGCTATAAATCAAAATTCATTCATTCATTCATTCAATCAACAGAAGTTAAGGGTACAATCTTTGAAAATTTGCCTCCCCAGTTATGTGACAAAGTGACCTTGGGCAACTTACTTATCCACTCCATGTCGCAGTTTCTTCATTTGCAAAATGAGAATGATAACAGTATCCACCTCAGAGGGTGGTTCTTACTGTTGTATGAGTTAATCTGTGTAAATGGCTTAGAAGTATCTGTGGTGTGCTTTAAGTTGTCAGTAAATTTCAGCTGTTATTATCCCTTCAACATTTATGAATGCTTACTGTGTATACACAGTCTGCTGAGGACACACAATGAAAAAGAGAGGGAACACAAGCAGGGGGAGCTGCAGAGGGAGAGGGAGAAGCAGATTCCCCGCTGAGCAAGAAGCCCAATTCAGGGCTTGATCCCAGGACCCTGAGATCATGACCTGAGCCAAAGGCAGATGCTTAACCAACTGAGCCACCCAGGCGCCCCTCCCCACCCCAGGACACTCTTAAGGTTACTTGCATTGAAGACTGGGGGAAGGGGAATCTGTACAAAGAGTATGAGAATGATTATTTTTTTCAAATCATAAATAAAGCATTTACTCACTACTTATTCATTCATCATTTCTTACAACCAATAAATATGTATTGATAAAAAAAAAAAAGACAGACATGGTTCCTGCCTTCATGGAGCTTATAATCGAATCACAGTAAAGCATATACTTCTTTAAGTGGCTGAGCAAGTGGGACCTTTCCCAGCAGAGTTACATTGTGTGGCTGCACATCCCAGTCATCAAAGCCCTTCATCACGCCCTATCCTAAAATCCTAAATTTCCTGTGACACATCAGGCTTCCTGTGGCACAGATTATGATCCTCGTACAGGAGAAGGCTCTGCTGAGGAGCCAAAAGTCCAGCCACCCTAAGACCTTCCATGGGGCTCAGCCCACACTGGCTGGGATGATGTCGCAGAGCTCCCTCTGAAGCAGGTATATGTAGCCACTGGAAAGCTCACAGAAGTCTAGCCCCTGTGCAGCAGAGCAGGGGGATAGCATAAACCCTAAAGTCCAGTACTGTCCAACTCTGGAAGGAAAGCTGTGCTGCACTGAACCCCTCCGCTCTGGGCTGGAGAGCCCTGGAGACATCCAAGCCACTGGAAGGCAGCTGGCCTTGGGTCTCCTTGTTTCCACCAGCCATGCATCCATACCCGGCTTTCATTCATTCACTGCACTTATATGGAGCACCTACTCTATGTACAGTCCTCCACTAAGGGTACACAGCCAAGCCAGACAGGGCCTTACCCTCAGAGTCACAGCCAACTAGCACATTTAGATATAACCTATGATTAAAGTTGACTAAGACTTATGATAGAGTTTAGCACTTTGTGTGACTGAGGACAACTGAGTAGGCTTCCTGGCAGAGGTGGCACTGAGTCCTGAAGGATGTCGGGAAGTTTACCAGGTGAAGATATGGAAGGAACCACAGGTACAGCCCCGAAACGGAAGACAGAAACGTGAGTTTGCTGGACTGGTGCAGATGGGAAAGAGATCACATCTTCGGCTGAGTGCTGACCCGATGTGAGGAGCCTGTGTGATCCTAGTAACAAATCACCAGAGAGAAGTAGGCAGAAGAATCCCAAAAAATCACAGAAGGCTGGGAATAGTTTGTGTTCCGATCAGTCAGAGTATAAAGACCTCCTAATACACAGGACATCAGGCAGAGTCCTCAGAAGAGTATTGCTTTAGTAGTGAGGTTAAATTAGCCCTTGGCTAAAGGCTGCTCTGGACCTACCCTAAGAAAGATTAAAAGAAAACGCCAAAAGGATCCAAATTCTAAATAATTTAACTGTTTCAGAACAAAGTCCTGACGTTGTGATGATTGTTCTAAAGGAATAAAACAAAGTCCAGCACCCAACAATGTAAAATTCACAGCATCCATCCTTCAATCAAAAATTATCAGACATGTAAAAAATCAGGAGGATCGAACACATAATTCAGAAGAAAAATTAGTCATGAGGAAAATATCTAGAGATGACATTAGCAGACCAGAATGTGAAAAGAGCTATTACAGACTTACTCCATATAGGAAAGAAGGCAGAAGAAAATATGACTATAATAAGGAGAGAAATGGAAGATGTAGCTAAGACCCAAATCAAACTTCTGGAGTTGAAAAACACAATACCTAAAACAAAAAATACACTATGTAGAATTAGATACTGCAGAAGAAAAGATTATGAATTCAAAGACACAGCAATAGAAATATTCCAAAATAAAGCTCAGGAAAAAAGTGCTGAAAAAAGAAGTTATCAGTGAATTGTGGAACAATATCAAGTGGTCCAACATACATGTAATTGGAATTCCAGGGGTGGGGGAGGAGCTGAGGAGGAGAGGCAGAAAAAAATATTTGAAGAAATAATGACCCAAATCTTTTCAAATTGGATGAAAATTATACACCCACAGGTCCAACAATGTCAAAAGACTTCAAGCAGAAGAAATATAAAGAAAACTACACTGAGATACCTCATGATCAAATTACTGAAAAGATTTTTTTTTTTTTTAAATCTTAAAAGCAGCCAGAAAAGGAGAAGGGAACACACACTGCAAACAGGGACAAAGAAAAGAAAGGCAGCACACACCTCATGAAACAATGCAAACCAGAAGACAGTGCAGCAACATCTTTACAGCACTGTGGGGGGAGGGGGAGCCCTGTCAATTTTAATTTTATTTCTGGTCAATTCAAAAAGGAAAGCAAGATAAAAACTGTTTCATACAAATAAAATCTGAGAGAATGCATCACCAGCAGATCAGTACTATAAGGAATGTTAAAATAAGTCCTGCAGGGAAAAGGAAAATGATACTAGAGGATGATTTACATATACACATGAAGAGCACTGGAAATGGTAAATATGTAGGTGCCCATGAAAAGTTTTTCTCACTAAACAAACAAACAGACAAACAAACAAAACCCTGAATCCAGCAACATATAAAAAAGGATTATACATCTTGATCAAGTAGGACTTATTCTGGGGATGCAAAGGTGCCTTATCTAAAAATCAGTCTTAATACGATATTGATACGATATACAATATCAATAGAAAAACCACATAATTGTCTAGTGGATGCAGAAAAAGCTTTTGAAAAAATTCAATACCTCTTCATGATAAAATCATTCAACAAACCAAGAATAGAAGGGGATTCCCTCAACGTGGTAAGGGGCACCTATGAAAAACCAAAAACTGAAATCATACTTAACAGTGAAAGACGGAATGCATTATCTACCCTTAAGATCAAACCAAGGATGCTCGCTCTTGAAAAATCTGTTGTACTGGAGGTTCTAGCCAAGATGATTAGGCAAGACAATGAAATAAAAGGCATCCAGATTAAAAAGGAAGACGTAAAACTATCTGTATTCATTGATGACATGATTTTGTATAAAGAATATCTAAGATATCACCAAAAGACTATTAGAACTAATAAACAAGTTCCACAAGCTTACAGGATACAGATCAGTTATATTTCTATACACCTGCAGGGAACAATCCAAAAAATGAAATTAAGAAAACAATTCAATTTGCAAGAGCATCAAAAAGAATAAAACACTTGGGAATAAATTTTTAAAAAGAAGTACAAGACTTTACAATGGAAACTACAAACTTCTTTGAAAGTGAAGAAGACCCAAATAAATAAAAAGGCATCCTGGGTTTATGGATTAGAAGTTTAAATATTTTTAAGATGGCAATACTCCCCAAATTGATCTACAGATTAAACACAATCCACATCAGAATACCAGCTGGTTTCTCTGTCAGAAATTGACAAGCTGATCCTAAAATCACATGGAAATTCAAGGGACCCAGCATAGCCAAAACAATCTTTAAAAAGGACAAATTTGGAGAGCTCACACTTCCTGACTTCAAAAACTTACAACAAAGCTACAATAATCAAAACTGTGGTATTGGTATAAGGACAGATACATAAATCAAGGCAGTAAATTGAGAGTCCAGGAATAAACTCACATTTATAAATCAATTTTGGGCAAGGATGCTAAGACCATATAATGGTGGAAAGAATAGGTTTTTCAGCAAATGGTTTTGGGACAACTGAATATCTAAAATGAGAAAGACTTGGCACCCTCTACCTCACACTCTATACAAAAATTAACTCAAAATGAATCAAAGACCTAAATGTAAGCACTACAACTGTAAAACTGTTAGAAGAAAATGTAGGCACAAATCTTTCTGACCTTGGATTAAGCAATGATTTCTTAGAAATGACATCAAAAGCATAAGCAACAATAGAAAAAATAGATAAAGTTCATCAAAATTTAAAACTTTTGTGTTGCAAAAGACACCATAGAGAAAGTGAAAAGATAAGCCACAGAATTCGATAAAGCATTTGCAAATCACTATCTGATAATGGACTTGTATCTAGAATACCTAACAAATGGTTACAACCCAGTAATAAAAAGACAAATAACTCATTTTAAAAATGGTCAAAGGATCTGAATAGACATTTTTCCAAAGATATACAAATGGCCTGTAGACACATCATTAGTCATTATTAGTCATCAGGGAAATATAAGTCAGAACCACAATGAGATACCACTTCACACTCAGTAGGATAGCTATAATAAAAACCACAAATAAAACATTTATTGTCAAGTATGTAGAGAAATTAGAAACCTCATACATTGCTGGTGGGTATGTGAAATGGTGCAGCCACTTTGGAAAATAGTCTGGCAATTCCTCAAAAGGCTGAACATTAGATTCCCAGAAGTTCTACTCCCAGGTATAGACCCAAGAGAAATGAAATGTGTCCACAAATTTTCACAGCAACATCATTTATAATAGCGAAAAAGTGAAAACAATCCAAATATCCATCAATTGATGAACGGATAAACAAAATGCATGTGTCCACACAATGGAATATTATTTGGCAACAAAAGAAATGAACTATTGAGACATACTACAACATAGATGAACCTTGAAAACATTCTGCTAAGGAAAAAAGCCAGTCACAAAGACCACATATTATGTGATTTCATTCATATGAAATGTCCACAACAGGCAAATCTGTAGAGAAAATAAGGTAGCAGTAGCCTATGGCTGGGGGTGGGTAGAAGAAAGGGGAGTGACAGCTGATGGGCATGCAGCTTTTTTTGAGGGGGGGGAGATAATGAAAATGTTCTAAGACTGATTGTAGTGATGGTTGCACAACCTAAAACCCATTGACCTGTACACTACATATAGGTGAATTGTATGGTATATGAATTACATCCCAAGAAAGATGTTATTTTTTTAAAAAGAGACAACTGACTGTTTAAAGCAAAAAAAAAAAAAAATTGTGTATTGTTGGGTGTATATCATAGCTAAAAGCAAAATGCATGACAATAGCTCAAAAGACAGGAAGAACGAAGTATACTGTTGTAAGGTTCTCAATGATATTCATGAATGGTAGAATATTATTTTAAGGTTGAAGATGTATAATATAAACCCTAAGCAACCACTAATAAAAACAAACAAAAAAATAATTTACAACTAATAAGCTAAGAATGGAGATAAAATAGACACACACACACACACAAAAACACAAAAACAAAACAAAACAACACGCAATCTAAAAGAAAGCAAAAAAAGAAGACAAAGGAACAAAGAACAAGCAGGACAAATAGAATGCCAATGGAAAGATGGCAGATTTAAACTCAACCATATTGATAACAACATTAATTGTAAGTGGTCTAAACACTCCAATTAAAAAGTCAAATTTGTCAAATTGGATAAAAATAACACAATGACATGCTTTCTAAAAAAAAAAAAACTTTGAAAATATAAAGTCAGAGAGATTAAAAGTACAAGGATAGAAAAAGATATGCCATGCAAACACTAGTCAACAGAAAGCCAGAGTGATTACACAGACCAACTGGAAATATTACCAGGGATGAAGAACATTTTATATTAATGAAGGGATTAACTTCTCAAAAGGATATAACAACCTTAAATGTTTATGCACCTAGGAACAGAGCTTAAACACATGATGCAAAAAGTGATAGATCTGAAAAGAAAAAATGAAATGAAGGAGAAATATCTAGGTAGCAGCTGTAGTCATCAGCTTAGAGATGGAAGCTGAAGCCACGACAATCAGATGAGCAGAAACAAGTGTAAGGGAAAAAAAGACATCCAGACAGAATGCTGGGCCACTTTAGCACTGCCAGGGTGATCAGAAGAAACTCTCAAGAAACAAACAGAGAAATAACTATCAGAATAGGAGGCAGAAAAGGAGAATGTGAGGTCATGGAACTCCAGAGAAGAGGGCTCCAAAAGGCAGAGTGTGCTCAGCTACATCAAATGCTGCTGAGATAAACTAGGACCTCGTAGGCTGCAGCAGGATTTACAGAAAGAATCAGTGGAGATACGGGGATAGTGGGAACAGAAGCCAGGGGATTGAGCAGGAGTTGAGATGAAGATAATAAACCCAGATTTTGATTTCAACAGCCTTGGCTGAGAAGAGTAGGAGACAGAGGAAGTTGTAAAGTCAAGGTATTTTTGTTTTGTTTCTTAACTGGGTTACAATGGAAAGAGTCAGGAGAGTGGAGACGATGAAGATCCAGGGTACAAGGAATGAGCAACAGAAGGGGGTACTCGGGCAGGGGTTGAGGGAAGAGTTACCAGATCTCCTGTGGAGAGGCTAACTGGAAGAGGGACATCTATCTCTCAGTATAATGGGGGCCAGAGGCATGGATAGACATGGATGCAGGTCAGTTTGGAGCCCAGGGCAGAGGTTAAAAAAATTACCTCCTGCTAAGTTTTCTTTTCCTTATAAAGAGAGTGTTTAGGTCAGCTGCTGGGAGTGAGTGGGGAAGCTGTGGTGTGGAAAAGCAGAGGGGTATGTGAGAGCTCTGAAATAGCTGGGGGCGGGGTGCGGTTGGAGTAGACGTAGGCAGCAGGACTGCTGGGCACTGCTGGGGGCTCAGTTGAGGCTATGGACCATGAAGTTGGACAAGTGTCAATTCATGAAGGGATTCCCATCCCCCATCTCAGCCTTATAATAAGCCAGGACTGGAGAAGTCAGGCAGTTACCACGTTCTAGGGGTGGGGTGGGAGGCTACGGGGCCAGGTGGTGAATGGTGAGCAGTTCAAGTAATAGGCCATAGCATCCAGATTGGAGGGGAACAAGAGCTGATTCGGGGTGAGGGGAAAAAGTAAGAGGCAGGAGCCTGAAGGTCTCTATGAACAGATATGGTGGAGGCAAGGGAGACAGAGCACATAGGAGGTATACGGAGATTAAAACTTCAGAGGTGGAATGGTTTCAAATGATAACCAGATCATGGAAATGGGTTGCTGAAACAGAGGTGACAGTCAGTGAGTTGAAGACAAGTAACTCAGAAGCCAGGGTTTGGAGGAGCTGTCTTCGTAGACATGGAAGCTCCTGGAATGATGGTAGAACCTAGGACAAAAACACTGTGACAAAATTCTTTTGCTGTCTGGGTCCCTACATAGCTGGATCATCTAACTTTGCCCTTAATTATGACTATTGCCAGCCTGCAGAGATATAGCCTTATAACTCAGCCTTCATCCCTGAGGCTGCCTGGCTCCTCACCTCCCTTGTCCTTCTAGTTATAGACTCGTGTGCCCTTACAGGACTGACCACAGGTGAAATATCATGCTTGCTGGCACCATCTTGAATTACATAGTTTTTAAGAGATATTGGCAGAGCCTTTAAACATGGAAGAGCCGGAGTGGTGTTGAGAGCCTGGCGTAAGGGGCACCAAATCCCAGAAACCCAGGATGGCCAGGAGTGCTTGCGAGCTAGCCATCAGCCAGATACACAGTCACAGTATGCTCAGAGCCTCTGTGCACAAGAAGCAAGGTCATAACCAAAAGACCACGCACTCCCAATAAGCCCCTTGACTCCCATCCAGCGAGGCTGGCTCCCTGGCCTGCAGTGAAGAGAAAGAGCCTTGAGTAGGGGGCCTGGGTTCTAGTCCTGACTCTGCCATGAACTTGCAGTGTGACCCTGCCCTGAGGCCTCGGTTTGCCTGTTACACAAGGGCAGTGGGATCCCAAAGACTCTTGCAGCCTAGATGGTCTACGGGTGTGGGTGGAGGAAGGATATGCTCATCAGCTCACAGGGCTCAGAATGCACGGGCTGCAGAAGTCTTCAAGCTTCATGAGAGTCTTTTGCAGAGTCATCCCTCTGGGGTTCACTCCCTGCACCCCTCCTCCTCCTCCTTCCTGAGATCCTCTGAAGTAAGCTCAAGTGGTACCCCCATGCCTCCCATCTTTCTCTTCATGAGATTTTCTTTAGGCTAAAAAGTCAACCTGGTTTGAGGCTGTGTTGAAAAGGAGAACACAGGAGGCCCCAGCCACACGGCCATACCAGAGACCCATGGCTCCCCACAGAGCTTCCCTTTTAGGGCACATTTATCCCAACCCCCATCAGAGACTCAGGACCAACAACCACGAAAGCTCCAGATGCCCCCGTATGTCTCTGGCCTGGTCCTTGGGAGGCAGGCAGATTCCTCAGATACCAGGGAC
The DNA here is from genome assembly GCF_054177405.1 of Leptonychotes weddellii. Taxonomy (NCBI): domain Eukaryota; kingdom Metazoa; phylum Chordata; class Mammalia; order Carnivora; family Phocidae; genus Leptonychotes; species Leptonychotes weddellii. Next base: position 43,308,780 of record NC_138379.1, read on the forward strand.
CCTCAGTACCCCATGTTGCAGCTGGTGAGGGGATCCCAACATGTGGCCTCATCTGTACCCAGGACTGAGCCCCCTCCTTCACAAGGTGTTTCTGCCTATCCTTTGGGCCAATGATACATCCTAGGGCCCTTGACATCAGTGAAGAACAAATGAGGTCCTGTCAGGAGTCTTGGGAAAGACCCACTTTGTGACTGTAGAAGATAGGCCTGGGTTATCAGCCTGGTGCAGGTAGCATGGGGGGTCCGGGCGTGTGGACAGTGGGAAGGAATTCCCTCAGTGATGCCGGGCCACAGCTTGAGGACACCTTCTCTCTGGGGAAGGCCTGGCCAAGATTCCCCCAGGATAGGCTGGGGAGCAGAGCCCGGGACCCTGGGGACTCTGGGCAGCACCACCTGGCTGGAGCAGGGCAGAAGGACCACAGAAGGATCTAAGAGGAACAAACCAAGGTCACAAGAGCCATAGTGAGTACAGCCTTTGCCTGGGGTCACCCCTCCCCTGGGCCCCATTTCACACACACCCCCAGCACGCATGGGCTCCATGGCCACCGAGCTGCCCATGTCCTCCCCTCCACCTCCCTGCAGTCTCCTGTGAATGGCCCTCTCCCAGTCAGTGCTCCCTCCTCCCCTGCCAGCTCACCGAGCGATCTCCCTTCCTTCCTTCCAGTACTTCCTCCTGGTTGTTCTCCTGAGGGGGAAAAGAAGGGGTGACTCCACGCCCTTGTCGCCTCACTTCTTCATTCCTGCCCCTTGCCTGGCCAGACCATGGTCACTCAAGGCCTCTCCTGGGGCCTTGGTCTTGGCCAGGTCAGCTGGGAATCCAATGGGATCAGGGTGGACGGGCTCTGGGACAGCAAGCAGGCAGCCCAGAATGAGGACAGTAATGAGCAGAGCCGGGGACGAAGCAGGGGGGTCAGGTGGAGACTGGGGAGAGAAGCCCACCAGAAGAGACAGAGGGCAGGAGTACGGAGCTGCCAAGGGCAGAGGCCTCGCTCCCACGCTGGAGGAAACCCCTCCGATCTGGGGCAGGTGGAGGAGCAGAGCCTCCCTGTTCACCTGTCTAGAGCCTGAGGCTGTGGGAGGACTGTGGGATCCCATGTGGTGACAGGCTAGTGGTGGGGTCGAGCAGGGTGGGGGGGTGGGGAGGACCCAAGGGTGGGATCCTTGGGCTAAAGGCAGGGGTGCCGAATGCTTACCGATCTCCTCGGTGGCCCCGTTTCAGGGGCCCAGGCTTCCTGTGTTGCTTCGATTGCTGAGATCCCATGGGCCGGGGAGTGCCTCCTGGGAACAAAAGCCCTGTCTTGGCAAAAGGGTGCAAACCCAGGAAGAAAGCAGAGGGTCCTGTCCTCCATGGCAGCCAAAGGCTGGGGGGAGTCCGGAGGCTGGTGCTGCTTCAGGCTGCACACAAAGACCGGGATCCTGTTGCAGTTCCTTACACTACTCAGCTCCCAACTGAAGCTGCCACAAGCCACCTGGGTGTCTCCCTCCATCACCGCGGCAACAGTCACACTAACAACCACCATCAGGATTCACTGGGACACAGAAACCCTCTCTGCTGGTCACAGTCCCCCTCCCAAGCCCTTCAGGACCAGCCCGAATCTCCAAGGCTTCAGTGACCATGCCACTCAAGGACACCCAGCTGCTCGTTTCCATGGCAACACCGAGACCCTGTATGCCTGCATCTGCGGTTACTATAGCAACCCAGGCAGAGCCAGGTGCACTGAGGACAAAGTCCCCATCTGGAGGAACCACAGCCAGAAAACACATTCACTGCCGCTCTCTGTGGCCTGCCCTTGGTTGGTAGCAGGTCTGTGCTTGTGCGTCTTTGAGAGACTGATGGGGGTTCTAGGATTTCCTCGCCTGTGTCCTCAGCCTCTTGTCCTCCCACTCCACCTAAAAGGCACCCGAGTGATCTTCCCCCTCACAGGGCTTCACTTCCCACAACCCTTTTGAGAGAGAGAGAGAGAGCACATGTGGGGGGTGGGGAGAAGAGGGAGAGAGAGAATCTGAAGCAAGCTCCACACCCAGCACAGAGCCTGATGCAGGGCTTGACCTCACAACCCTGAGATCATGACCTGAGCCGAAATCAAGAGTCAGACACTCAACCAACTGAGCCACCCAGGCGCCCCCACCTCCCACAACCCAAGAACATCCACGCCTGCATCGTGGGCCCACTCCTCTCCTAAACTCCAGAACCCTCCATCCACCTGTTCTCTGGACACATCCCCCTGAATGTCCCACACAGCAGCTCACACTGAAGGATGCAGCTAGGACTTCCTGTGAGTCTTATCTTATAGCTAAGATCTATCTTATCCATGCTGTCTCTGTGAGCCACACAGCAGGCCTCCAAGGCGCCAGCATAGCTTCCTGCTATTTCCTTCCACCTTCCCTGCCCAGGCCGGCAATCATGAAACCATTTTGATGTCAGCCAGCAAGCATCTGTCCAGTCCCTTCCCTAGGTCCACATCCTCAGAAGGCCAGCCCAGGGTTGGGGCCCCACTCAGAGAGAAGCTGAGCCCCGACCAGAGGTAGTAGACAAGAAGAAATGAAGGGAGCAGGGGTTAGGGCCCAATGGGAAATGAGGGGGAGCTGAATGAGGTGCCAAAAGACTCAGCTATCAAGATAATATTTTAAGTCAAATTGAATGCAAAAATACCCCCCATACACAAAACAACCAAATTTTAAACTATGACAGGGTTCCACGGGGGC
>NC_138379.1:43311984-43341558 GCF_054177405.1 Leptonychotes weddellii
ATACCCCAGAGATACAGATGTAGTGAAAAGAAGGGGCACCTGCACCCCAATGTTCACAGCAGCAATGTCCACAACAGCCAAACTGTGGAAGGAGCTGAGATGCTCTTCAACAGGTGAACGGATAAAGAAAATATGGTTTATATATACAATGGAGTATTACTCAGCCATCAGAAAAGATGAATACCCACCATTTGCACCGACATGGATGGAACTGAAGGGGATTATGCTAAGTGAAATAAGTCAAACAGAGAAAGACAATTATCATATAGTTTCACCCATATGTGGAACATAAGGAATAGTGTAGAGGACCACAGGGGAAGGGAGGGAAAACTGAATGGGGAAAAATCAGAGAGGGAGACAAACCATGAGAGACTCTGGACTCCGGGAAACAAACTGAGGGTTACAGAAGGGAGGGGGGTGGGGGGATGGGGTAAAAGGGTGATGGGTATTAAGGAGGGCACGTGTTGTGATGAGCACTGCAGCTAATGAATCGTTGAACACTACATCACAAACTAATGATGTACTATATGGTGGCTCACTGAACATAATAAAAAAGACTACATTGGTAAACTGGGCTGCAGAGAGCTAGATTTCTGCTCTTCAAAATATTTAAGAGACTGAAAAGAAAGCCACAGACTTGGAGAAAATATTTGCAGGTCACATATCTGAAAAAGGACATGCATCCAGAATATGCAAAGAATTCTCAAAACTCAATAGTAAGGACACAAATCACCCAATAACAAATGGGGAAAAGATTTTAACAGATACTTCCCCCAAAAGAAGCACGGATGGCAAATAAGCACATGAAATTATGCTCAATATCATTAATCATTAAAAAATGCAGATAAAGTCACAATAACCCATCACCACTACATAACTGTTAGATGGCCAAAATTTAGAAGACTGACCATACCAAGTTGTCCTAAGGATATAGAGGAATTGGAACTCTCATACACTGCTCAGGGGAATGTAAAATGGTACAACCACTTTGGAAAAGTTGCAGTTTTTAAAAAGTTAAATGTATACCTACCCCCCAAAAATAATGTATACCTACCAGGTGATCCAGCCATCCCATTCGTAGGTATTTATCTGAGAGAAACAAAAACATGTATCTTATACAAAGGCCCATGCATAAACAATCACAAAAGTTACATTTGTAAGGGCCAAAAAGTGGAAAACACTCAAGTGTCTACCAACAGAGGAATGGATAAACTGTGGCATCTCCACATAATCGAATACTACTCAGCAAAAAAAAAAAAAAAGAAATGAACTACTGAGTCATGCAACAACATGGAAAAATATCAAAATAACTATGGCTGCATGAAAAAAGTCAGACCAAAAAAGAAGTACCCACTGAATGATTCCAATTATATAAAATTCTAGGATATGCAAACAAATCAGATCAGTGGTTCCCTGAGGATAGGAGGAGGGTAGGGGTTGGCGGAAGGAAGTATTATAAAGGGACACGAGGACACACTGGCCTCCTTGCTGTACTGAAATACACTAAGCACACTCCTACCTTACAACCTTTTTACTTGCTGTTCCCCCTTCCATGGAACATTCTTCCCCATTCACTCCCTTGCTTTGTATAGGTCTCTGCTGAAATATCACCTTCTCAGAGTTTCTCTTACTGTCTGGTGGCGGGGAGAGAGACACGGACAAAAGTGTGCATAGGCTATGTCACTGCTAAGTGACTTATCTAATATGCTAAGTGCAAAGAAGAAAAATAGAGCTGAGCAAAAGGGAGAGAATATGACTATGTAGAGGTTGGGGTGGGGGTGAATATGTAGCATTATATTGTCTGGTTGGGGAAACTCTTGGCGTGGCAGTGATGTGGAGTCAGGAAGTTACAGAAGATCCAGCCTGATGTGATCTCAAAGGAGCAGGAGGAACTATCATCTGCTTAGGGTTTGGGGGTGCGGAGTAGGGTCCAGTAAGAGGGGCCTTGACTATGATGCAGAAGAGCAGCTGTGGGGGGATGGGAGTGAAGCTAAGCAGGGAGAAGGGAAAGACTGCTGATGGCACAGCAGAAGAGGAAGTCCCTGCACGTGGTGACAGTCGGCAGGGCTGCATGGCTCTTGTGGCAGTGTTCTGATGCCACGATGACAAAGGAGGTGGGGGTTCTACCGCTGGTCCATGCAGGACTGGAGTGGTGGCGAGCATGTGCAAGGAAACAGAAAGTGATGGTAGTGAGTGACTCAGACGATCTCCCATGTGGTCCAGGCTGGGAAAGGAAGAAGAGAGGCCAGGAAAATGCTGGCAGGAGAAAATGCAGACATGAAGGCACCGGATGACTCGATAAGGTGGTGGGAAGAATGTATGAAGGAGGTACAGGAGGCCAGAGATTGGGATATTAGTGCATAAGATATCAGAAGTGAGGCAATCTCAGGGGCCAACATCTAGGAATGTGTCCTGTGAATAACTGAAGAGAAGTTTCTAGAATGGCGAAGGTCCAGAAATTGTGAGTGAAGAGTGCTACTTGGTGATGTACATAGCCCTGAAACCTCTGGGATCATGACTGAAGCTTGAATGGAGGCAAGAATGTTAACCAAGTGCCAAGCTCTTGAGAACACATAGACCTGAGGGTACATACTCCGTGCCAGTCATCTTTCATGAATCATTTCATTTTACCTTCATAACAATCAGGGATATAGATAAGAAGAAGACAGATGGAATGGTTAGACTTGGAGAGTTCAAGGTCACTGTTAAAGTTTTGAGTTCCTTTGGCTACAAGGATGCTGAATAGGAAATACAGAGATATCAGTGAAGGGTCTGGCTTTGAATACATTGAGTTCAGGGTGTTGGTGGAATATATATGTGGAGAAGCCCACAAGGATTTAGAGATGTAAGGTTCAGGCTCAGCAAAAAGACTGGAGTTGAAGATATGGATCTCTATGTTAAAAGCACTGAGGTGATAACTGGGACCAGGGTGTAGCCTGAGAATAGAATGGAAGAGAGGGGAATTTTGGCAAGTGCTCACACTGGGACAGTGGGGACCAAGAGGAGTGAGCAATTAATATAAGCTGCATATTGGGGTAGATTGTAAAAATGGCCACAAATTCTTTACAGCTCTTCCCTTCGAGAGGTGAAACTTATTCCTCTCCCTTGAATGTGGGTTGACATTTTTACTTTCTTTAACCAATACAGTGTGGCAGAGTGATGTGCATGTCCCAAACCTAGGCCTCAAGAGCCCTTGTAGCTTCTGCTTTCTCACTGGGAATCTACCAGCATGTGAACAAACCTGGGCTAGCCTGCTGGAAGATGAGAGAGCATCACTCTCTCTCTCTCTCTCTCAATCTCTTACCCCCCTCCCCCCAAAGAGAGAGGCTCCAGATGTGCTAGCCTTCCCAGCTGAGGCACCACACGTTAGCAAGAACAGCCAAAAGAAGCCACGCCTGGGCCAGATCACAAAAACTGCCCAGCAGAGCCCAGCCCAAATCGCTATCCACAGAATCCTGAGCTAATTAGAACAACTAGTATTTTAAGCCATTAAATTTAAGAGTAATTTGTTACACGGCAGTAGATAACTGATATACATATGGCCTGAGAAGCAAAGGCGGAAACAGATGAAAAGAACAGGTAATATAATGCAGAGAGGTCAACTTCTATGGGGATGTGGAGGAGAGTGGTTTCCCGGGTTCAAAGATGTGGTGGGGGCAGAAGCCAGAGAACAGGGTCAGAAAGTGTTAACTGTTAATGGCAGGGTGGTTTGCTTCTAGGGGGTGGGGATGGGGGCAGCAGGATCACAAAATTTCACTTTTATTTTTTTATTTTTTTTTAAAGATTTTATTTATTTATTTGACAGAGAGAGACGGAGAGAGAAAGGGAACACAAGCAGGGGGAGTGGGAGAGGGAGAAGCAGGCTTCCTGTGGAGCAGAGAGCCCGATGCGGGGCTCAATCCCAGGACCCTGGGATCATGACCTGAGCTGAAGGCAGATGCTTAATGACTGAGCCACCCAGGTGCCTCAGAATTTCACTTTTAATACCTGGGTACTACATACATGTGTTACTTATATAGTATTTTTAACAGTTTATTGAGGACTGTGCAATTTTTAAATAATTCAATTCTTAAAAATTTTTAAAAACTAAGTACTAACAGGAGAATGGAGGTGGGTGATATAGACCAATGCTTCCAGAGGAAAAGCTGAACCAGCCCTAATCAAATCATCTGGGAAGGATTATGCAAATCTTGACACTAGAGTTCCACGTCTGGAGATTGGGATTCAGTTAGTTTGGACACAGGCCAGGGAAGCGACTTTCTTCCCATGGCTCCCCAGTCTTGAGACTGTCAGGGTGAGAAGAAAAGCATGCTGAGGACAGAACCCCAGGAAAACTCTTTATTCAGGAGTCTAAAAAAGAGAAGGATTTTCAGACTAAGCCTCTATGTTCTCAGAGATATTTACAATATTTATGAATAAAACAGCAATGGGTATCACTTATTACTATGTTATCTCATCTAATCCTTCTAATCCTTCCCACTTCACAGAAAAAACTGAAGCCTAGAGAGGGAAAGCGACTTGTTCCAGGGGAGTTGGGTGGAGTCAGGATTTGAACCCAGGTTGTCTAATTCCAGAGTCTTGCTGTTTTTGTAGGGAAAATATTTAGTTATTATATAGAACTTTTCAATTTAAAATTTCCCTTCTATATATGTATTAGGCCTTTGGCATATGCTACCACTGGTTTCTACTAGAATCTAGACTGTGGGCTCCTCTGGGGGAGGGAATTGTGTCTTTTTATCTCCTTATCTCCAGGGCCCCACACATAGTTTGCAGTCAGTACATATTTGTTGAATAAGCAAATGAATGTGTGGTTTGGGATTTGAACACAAGCTTGGAGGGTTTATTATTTTAAGTTTAATACTCTGATCATTTTTGACTTCCTCTCCATAGGAAACACTACTTTTCAAAAGGGCACCTTCACTGGAATTGGGCGGTGGGCAGCAAGCAGATGGCTAGGATTGTGCAGTGCAGAGTTCAGGAGAAAACAGAATCAACCAATTCAGACCACATTTCCCCCCCAAAGAAGGCCTTGAAAGCAAACAAAGGGGTGTACCAGTTGCACTCGTCTTGAGGAGGGAGACTGACAAGCTTTAATAGGTTTACAGGCTGAGACATCGACAGTAGAGGGAAAGGCAAAAAAGGAAAAAGATGGGATCAACTGGGGGAGAGTCAATAGGGTCCTAGGGGGATGCAGCTGGGGCAGGAGGGACACCTGTTCCTCTGAATCTCGAAAGACCGGCTGTCAGAGATGAAGGAAGGTTTTTAGCAGAGTGAAGGGAAGGAGCGCGCCAGAAGCAGGATTGAGGAAGGGGAGAGCAGCCCAGTTCATGAAGTTTCTCCTCCAGCTCTCACTATTTAGGGCCACTGATCAGAAAATTTAACTCCAGAGATCCTCATGAGGTTATGAACTTTGAAAACAACAACAACAAAAACCTATCTACTATCATCATGGTTTCATTTTAAAAAGCGAAGTGACATTTAACACACCAAAAATAGGCAGAAAGGACAAAAATCTCAGAATAAATCTCCGCTTGATGACCAACTCATTCGGTTGTCCTCATTTTTCTCACTTCACCTGGAAGGATGATTCCTCCCGGCAGGACGAAGTGCGTGGGGAGCGCGGCGCCCAGCCGCCCACGCCGGCAGCCTCTCTCCGTCCCCGCGGGGCGGGCGGGGAGCCTGGCAACGCGGCGCGCGCCCCGACAGCCGGCGCCGGGGCTGCCCTCCCGCTCTGCGGAGCAGGCGGCGGGCGACCCGCAGGTCCGGGCAGCGAGCGGGGGCGCTCCCCCCCACCGCGGGGACCCCTCCTCGCCCCACTGCGCGGCCCGCCCGGCAGCCCCTCCACGCTCCCTCGTGCCGTTGCGGCGCTGGGGGGGCCACCGCAGGGCAGCCGGACTGGGGTGGGGGTGGGGTGCGAGATGGGTGGCCGCTCGCGGGTCCCGGTAACCCGGTGTCCTCCTCTGCCGGCTCTGCCCCGCAGGTGTGAGGACACCCTCCGCTCGGCTCCGACTTCGAATGTCCGCGGCTCCGGGTTCCTACGACCCGGACGCTCCAGGGTCCGGGTGCAGCCCGGGGGTCTGCTCCCCGCCAGCGCCGCTTCCCCCGCCGCGGTGCGCGCGGGGGAGGGCGCCCACGCAGGGCCACGCGAAGGGCCGGGGGAGCCCACGCTGTAGGCGGCCACCCTACCTGTCGTAGCTCCAGCGGCTGTAGGACAGGGTCCGGTGGCTGCTGACTCCCTCCATCGCCGCCTCCCAGCTCGGCTCCGGGCTCCGCGGCGGCGGCAGCGGCTGCGCTGGGCTCGGCGCTCGCTCGCGGCGGGCCGGGCCGGGGCGCGGGCGGAGGACCGTACCATTCGCCCCCCCACTGGGGGGGTGACCCCCCCCTTCGGCTCTGCCAATGGCGGGGACGCGAGGGCGGCGGGGACCCGGGCCCGCGGGACCCCCTCCCCCGCGCTCCAGTCCCGCGGGGGCGAGGCTGCGGCAGCCTGGACGGCTTATTTATTTATTTCCGATGTGTGCTCCGCGTCGCCATGGCAACCGCTCCATCTTTTCCGGCGTCACTAGGGCACCGCAGCTTTCAAACCTTCCCGGGACAGGGATTGCTACGAGGCTGTCCCTTCTGCTCGCCGTACTCGGGCCCCCTCTGCAGAGACGCCTCCCCCTTCCTGGCGTGGAGTCACAGCCATTCACTCCCTCCAATCTTCCACTTCAATTACTCTCCTTCTCAGGAATGGGAATACTCACCCTTGAATTTTGAGGACCTCGGCCACCTCCCAGCCCCTTTTCCCCTAGCACGTAAGTCCTTTACCGGAGTTCCCCTCTCCTAAAAGTGTCGAGACTCAGCCCCCTCGTTACCCAAATGAAAACCCACTTCTTCCCTATTCCCCCGGTTCTCTTGGCCCTATTTAGCATAAAATGGCCCCCTTGGGTTCGGAGGACTAAGCTCTGAGAACACACCCATTTCTAGGCCAGCTCTGTTTATTTTCCTTGTGCTTTCCCTTCATTACTACTAAAATTACTTTGGAAAATATCCAGCTGTGTTGGCTCAACTAGCGGAGAGTGTCTTCTTCATCTATACTTGGCAGTGGATGACCCAGGGAAGGCCCTGGGGAGAGGGGCCGGCCCCTCCTTCTCCTCCCTTCCCCCACCCTGGGCTGCTGGCTGTGGGGATTTACAGGTATAATCTTCTTGCCGAGGTCGTGGAAGCCTAAGAAGGGCCTTTGGGTGCAGCTGTTGTGGGGAGGCTGAGACCAGGGGCAAGAGTGGAGGTGTCGGGGTTCCCTGAAGGGGGAGCACTGGGCAGTAGCCGTTGAGCTCCACTAATCCAAGGATCAGGGGCAACTCGGTGAAACCAGACTCGCTGTGAACTTGTGGGTTACAGGCTTCCAAGTGGCAGCACCCCGGTTGCATCCAGCCCACAAACGTGGTTTTGTTTTTCATTGACCAAGTTGACAACACTTAATGGAGAGATTAAATAGATTGGACTTTTTGTCCCCTCTTGAAAATTAAGCAAATCTGGCAACCCTTGGACCTGCCTGCAGCATGGCAGGCATAGGACTGAGAAGTGGCTGCCCTCCTTACACGGAGCATGTGTTCTCCTATAGGCCTCAGGCCCCAGCCGGCCAGCTTCTTTCGCTTTTATAACTGGTCCCTGCAGCTTTGGAGTTCTCCACCCCAGGCAACAGTCATCTCTCTAACCCATGGTTTCCCATGGCCCTCAGAGTTGAGCAAATGCATCATTAACCAGTATTTACCAAGGACCTGGTCCTCAGCAAAAGGCTGTAAATAATAGCAAGCAGAAACTGTCACTCCCTTGTGAGGTTTATAGACTGACATAAATGGACCAACTCCCAAAGAGAACCATTGTTTCTGAACCACATCTTGGCATATCCATAACCTCAGGAGTGGTGGATTGAGACTCCAGAATCAACTTGTTACAAGTGTGTGAAGCCTTATTTCATTGTTTGGGTAACGGCGAGTGGAGAATGCCCCTATCTGGAGAATGTGTGGGGTTTGTGGGACCTCCCACAGATACTGCAGAACCAAAACCCATAGCTGCTGACTCGTATTAGATAAGTGTCCAAGGATGTTCTTTCTCCAAAGAACTGATGGAAGGGCAATAGAATCTAAGAAGGAGACACCCTCAACAAAAAGGTCCTGCATCAGCCCACTCTAAGACATGCTTGCTCAGAGCCAGGAGTCACAGAGACCCCCTAAGGCTGACACTGGGTACGGGCTGCCCGGCCCCTGCAGCCTGCCTTGGTGAGGCCACTGCAGGCAGGAGTAATAAACACATACTCTACACCATCGGGGAACCAGGTAGTTGGCACAAGGCAAAAGTTCTATAGCTAGAAGAGCCAACAGCAGGTGTGCTGGACTCTCAGACCCTCACCTCCAAATCCTGACACCCCTAGATGTACAAATAAGAAGGCCAAAGTCAGGTGTCCTGAGCCAGGGCTGAGAGCTGTGGAAAAGCTACATCCTAGACGTTCTGGGATGATCCCTGGAGAAGCTCTGGGCTAGGCAGATGGAAGAGCTTATCAAAGCCCCAGAGGAAAGGACCCTTGACCCTTATCAATGGCAGGAGCCATGTGTCAGCATTCTGTGGGAGGGAGATTGTGGCAGATTTAAAGCATGGTCGCTGAATCTTTGACATTCCTCTCATTGAGAAGTAAGGTCTGTGATACCTCACCGTCAATCTCTACACTATGTGATTTCTGAGGTTAAGTAATAAATGGCCTCTCAGTTTACTGGAAGGGACCCCATATAAGAAGTTCGACTACCCTGTGGCCACTGTACTGTGAGGAAGTCTAATCTGCAAGGAAAGGTCATACATAGATGCTTCAGTTGACAGTCCCAGCTGAGCCCAGCCTTCACATCACCCAAGCACCACACACAGAAGAAAGAAGCCTTCGGCAGAAAACAACCCCTCATCCTACAAGTCATTTCCAGATGCTTGAGTCTTCCCAGCGGAGGCCCCAAACATTATGGAAGAGAGACAAGTCAGCTGTGAGTGCCCTGACCTGACCCAGAAAATGTGTGAGGACATAAAAACGGTTGTTGCTTTACACCACAGATAACCAGACAGGCAGAATTCATCTCAGAGGAGCCGGTTTTTTCCTTCAACACTGAATAATGGGTCTTTTGGATGTGAGAGGAAGGGTCCCATTTAGTTTACACAGAAGAGCTGCAATAAGGAAACTCGAATGCTCTGCATAGTAAAGCAACAGGAAGGTAGGAGTTGTCCTCTGGTGGCTACTGATGGCTGGAAAAAAGGCTGGAGCTGGGAGAGAAAGAGGAAGGCTGGGTAAGAAGAGAAGGTGAAAGGGCAGAGGGCTAGAGTCTGAGAAGGAAAAGAGCTGGTAAGAAACTCCTAGTCAGGGCTGAGCAAAGAACCTGAGGAACAAAGATATCTAATATGCTATTTTAAGTTGGCTTCTGCTCTCCGGTGGTGCTCTTCTGTCAGCCCCAAACCTCCAGTAGAAGTCTGATGTGTATGTACCACCCCCTCTTCGGAATGATGCTTGAGGAATGTGGCAGGCAGGGTACGGTCCACACATGGGACAAGGGGCAGCAGGAGGAGGGCAGCAAGCTGAGCAGGTAGCTGGAGACTGAGAATTAAGTTAGGAGCAGGAATGCAAAGGAGACCAAGAGAACATGCCCTTCTTGGAAATCCTTCGGCGTATTAGGGGGGGCCTTCTAGACTACCCCAAATAAAAGGAGATGGGCTATAGATAGTGGTCCTGGAACTAGGGTCCAGGCTACCTGGATCCCCCATAGCAAGGTGGGATCCCTCAGCCATGTGAGGCCAAACTGTCTAGCACGTTTCTGGGAGAGCAAATAAGCAATGGAGAAACCCAAAACTGGGACTTAGGACCAAGAGTCACTATGGCAAAATGAGGAACAGGGACCTGGGAGCCTATGTCCCTGGAGAATAAATCCCGGAAGGAAAAATCCTCTGGAGTAACAGAGGTGGAAGGCTCTAAAGGGAAACCACCCCTCATACTACAAGTTCCATACCCTCCAAAGTGAGACTCTGGAAGAAAGCACTGCTGGCCAGAACCATGTGCACACTACACTGTGCCCCTAAGGCCCACATTTTCCCAGCAGTTTCTAGTCCCATTGCTACCACCCACGTTTTGCCCTAAAAGGCAATGCTCCCCTTTAACACTCTGGTCCTGGCGGACACAATCCCTATGTTCTCTTAGTGTAGCTAGAACAGGCTAGATCTTTAAAGACTTCATTAATTTTAGAGGAAAGACAACAGGAAAATAAACCAAGCCATCGCATGAAATGCACAAATGCAGGGTCCAGGACCATGCACCATTCACCTGGCCATTTGCAGATGTCTATAGTCTGATTCCAAAAGGCAGACTCTCCTATCGGATTTCTTCCCTAGACATCCTGACATCTGCATGCCCACCGTCAAGAGGGGATGATACCCATTTCTTTTCTGAGAGATGGGCTTCATCTCCAGGTGAATGGCACTTTGAATGACATCACTGATGTGATGGGCCATCCCCACTCCCGCACTCAGAGTGTGGCTTCACCCTCACAGGCCCAATTGAACAACCACAATATAGTCTCATCCATTAACCTCCACCTCCCTTCTTCTCCATCCCAAACACATAACGACAGGACGACAAGAACACCCTCTCAACCCTACTTTGAGTCCTCAGGGCTTTCTATATGTGAACAATGAGGGTGGAGATAGAGATCTAAGAAGTCCACACAAATTGATAATTTTTCTTAACATCCCTGACTCTGCTGTCTAAGGCAGGAACAGGCCTTTATTTATTCCCAGGTATGTGGTCCCACAGTTGCTAACTATGGCTCTCATTGGGTTGGGAGATGCTTGCTTTGGACTATTTGGAAACCTGAGCAAGGGGCCAGGCAGGGCTCAGCTGGTTGTAAATCAGTGTCAATGTTCAACCATTAAGCTCCAAAACAAACCACCATCACTATCACCACCACCAAAAGGCTCTTAAAATTCATGGTAGAGATTTTAAAAGCAATTGCAGGAGTCCAACTGTATATGCAGTGAAGTTTTGTTAAGTATCAGGAGGTGCCAACTGTCCTAACTCTTGTTTCTATGACGTGACGGTCCATTAGCACCAGAGGTCCCCATTAGACAAGAACACTGTGTGGAGTCTATGGAAAATTCCAGTAGGAGATCTTTTAGGCCTGAGAGCTAAGCCATGCCTTCTACAGCACAGAATGACTCATATCTGAAAAAGCAGCTCATGGTGTGCTGGGCCCAAGCAGAGCCTGTGAATACCCGATAATGGGATATCAAGACACTATATGACTAGAAATGCCCATTGTAATCTGGGCCACCAGTCATAAATTGGATTATTTATGTTGACTAGTTCACCAGTCTTAAGTGGGCAGTTCACTGTATGACGATAGTAGTACATTTGGGATTGGGTCCCGGCAGGTCCAGAGAGCAGCAAGTGAGCCATGTGAAAAGGTGATTTAGACTCTATGCCATATAGCCCTGCTGCACCCTCAGCTCCCTTAGCTCATATTCCTGCTTGTGGGGGTGTTCCCTACAACCACTGTCATAGGAGGAAAAAAAATTGAGCCTGGAGTATGTTTGGGTTGACTTCATACAATGGTACAAAACAAAAATGAATTGTAGCCATACCAGATACCCACTGAGGACAAGTTCTAAAGGCGAGCAGTGGGGGAAATCCTCCTAGTGGGCAGTAAACTTGTCCATCAACTTTGCATGTAGGGAGGCATGGCCTGAGGCAAGAATGTACATGGGCCTCTGGGCAGTGGAGAATAACTCAACCGGTTGGTCAGAGGCCTGGATGAAGCAAGATTGGAATAGCAGAGAAGGAAGCCTGGGGAAAAGGTGCATGGATGGACAAATAGGAGAGGTGTCAGATTACGCAGACCTTTGAGTGTCATGTCAATGCTCACTGGAAAGCTTCTGCTGCAGAGGAAGCGTCAATAGCCAGGTACACACAATGACTTGTCTACTGGTTTCTGTCTCAACCAACTAAGTGCATGGGCCCATGAATGGAGAGGGGGTGTGGCAGAGATGGAGGCTCTGCATGGGCCCGCCAAACAGGGGGTTCCCCCCCACCAATGCTGATTTACCTACTGCTGCTGCTGAATGCTCAACCTGCACTCTCAGAGGCTGGACCCTCATTATGGTTGCATTCCTTGAGTAGACTGCCCCAGCACTTGGTGGTAAGCTGATTACATCAGACTCTTCCCACCCTGCAGAGGGCAGCAATGTGTTCTTCTTGGAACTGAAATCTTTTTAGAATATGGATTTATGCTTGTAGTGCTTCTCCAGGGGCTCCAGTATCTAATTATCAACCTGGAATTCTGTATAGTGTAGTCTTAGTTGAAAGGGTGTATTTTATGGTAAAGGATGTGTGAGACAATGGTTTTGTAAAACAAGGGGTCTTACCATGTACTTCATTACCTGGAAACAAAGGGTAGAAGGTGGGAATGGCCTTTTAAATTAAAGGCTTAGTTAAGGAGCCAGTTTTGGAGTGACATCCCATGGAAGAGGTCACTGTGCTCCAGAATGTAGTATATGCATTAAACAATCAGGTCACATATAGTGCAATGTCCCCGTAGTTAGAATACACAGGGCCAAGTAACCAAGGGGTGAAAATAGGATTGGCTCCTTTCATCATCACTCTGGTGAGCTCTTTACAGAAACTGTTTCCCATTTCTGTGGCTGGCTCTGTTGGATTAGAGATCCTGATTCTCCGGGGGGACGTCTTCTACTGGTTAACACAGGATTTTTCCACTTCGGGCTCCTCAAGGCAGTGGACCATCAGGTAAAAAATGTTTTATTATACTGAAGGGAACAATCATCCCTGACTGTCCAGAGGAGCTAAGGATGCTGCTGCATAATGGAATCAGGGGAGATTCATCTGAAACGTGTGTGCTGGAGTGTCTCTCGATGCTTTCAGCCCTGGGAATGACGGTAACTAGGCAATCACTGCCAACAAAGCCTGGTAACGGCAAAGACAAGGGCTCAGCCCTTCGGCATGAGCAGCCCAGACCAGCTTTGATGTTGGGGTTGCGGGGGAAGGAGATGACGAATATTAATTGTGCCTTAGAAGTAGCTGCAGCAGGGCAACTCTAGTTTATTCCACTAACACCCTCCTGTTTAAAAAAAAAAAAGAGCATGTAGCTGACCAGTGCCTTCAAGAGTCCGTGACAGAGTGGAGGAGGAACAAGTCTCAGCAACGCAAGGAGTGTACCTTTGCAGACACTTTCGGTGCCCTGTGCTGACTTCTGCACACTTGGACAGTTTCATGCCCATTGCTCTCGTGTCATCTCAAGTTCTCCTAACCAGCCAAGAAAGGACACTTAGCCCACCCATGAATGGAGCCAAAAGTAGGAAGAAGGTAACCTCCTGAGAAATTCTTCGACCAATGGGAGAACTGGTTAAATGTCCCAGTTTTCAAGTCTTTCAGAATTCGAAGGGGTAAAAAAAAAAAAAAAAATTCGAAGTGGTATTTTACACAGTTCCTTAAAGGGTTCTCAGTGGCATGGAAATAGTTTAAAACCTTCCACTGTATTGGTTTTCCTCCCTGCCTTGTCTTCATTCACTTCTGCTTGTTGGATCATATTATGCGTTGACTGTATCCCCCCGCAAAAAGGTATGTTGAAGTCCTAAGCCCTGGCACTTGTGCATATGACCTTACATGGAAATAGGGTCTCTCCAGGTGTAATAAAATTAAGATGAGGTCATTAGGGTGGGCCCTATCCAATATGACTGGTGTCCTTATAAGAGGGAAATGTGGACACAGACACACAAGGAGAAGGCCATATGACGACAGGCTGAGATGGGAGCGCTGCAGCTATAAACCAACATCTGGGGCTACCAGCATTTGGAAAAGGCAAGGAAGGATACTCCTCTAGAGGCTTCAGAGGAGGAATGGTCTCACAAACACCTTGATTTCAGACTTCTAGCCTCCATAAATTAAGAGAATAAATGTCTACTGTTAAAAGACACCAAGGTCATGGTACCTTTTCTAATACAGATCACCTTCCACATAAACTATCTCCTTCCCCCCCAAGTCCCTGTTCTGCTTTCAGGCGACCCAAATTAAGTATGTTCCCCTTCCAGCTCAATCTTTAGGTCTAAATTTGGGGTTTCCATCCCTAGCTAACCCTTACCTCAATCCATCTCTTGCCCCCTCAAATCAGCTAAGCAGTCTTACCTGGGACAGTTTGGACACCATCCTGCCTTGCACCTTCTCCTTCTTCCAACCTCCAGAGTTTGGTGAGGGTCCCTCACTCACCTGCCCAAAACTCTAGTACCATGTAGAAAGGCCATGTTCTTTTATAGGGGTCCTAGGACTATACACTAGCTCTGGCACCACCCCTTCCCTGGATAGAAAGCCCCAGAAACCTCATTTTGGTCTTTAGGGCCTGGGCCAGGGTCTATCCTGGGAAGTGGCAGCTCCAGTACTTTTGTATAGAGGGCTTGTATCTTATTATCTGACCAGAAAGGGAGCGGGCCCTAGGAGTTTTACTTAAAACTGTGTTTCCAAACCATGTTTTGAAAACCAGTATGTGTTTAGAGTGATTTTGGAGTGGGGACAGAGTATGATATTTTGGTGTCATCACTCTGTGGCTCAAAGGTGACCAAAGGTGGTCCTGGAGGTGAAGCATCTCTAGAAGCTTTGGTCACTCATTTTGCACCAATCTAGCCCCTCCAAAGTAGAAGGTGCGGCCCTTGGAAAACTCAGGAACAAGGAATGGGAACTGGCAAACCAAAGGCCTTTAAGTGGTGCAAGGCAGTCCTCTAGTGGCCATGACTCAGAAGGCCTCAGGCATAGATAGAGCTGTGCTCCTTACTACCACAGACAGGAGGACCAGCATAATGGGACAGAGACCATTAGAAAACTGATGACCATCAACACGGAACAGAAACATAAGCATGGGGCTGGCAACCCCAATGAGGCAGAAGATAGACCGGGACAGACCAGAAAGATCATCCTAATCACAACCTAGATCATCACCAACTGCAATTATTTTCCCTTCTGGGAGACACACCGGGGTAGAGGGAGAAAACTGGAATTCTGTTAGCCCTGTAAGGACTTGCATAACCGAGCATACATGGATTCCTGAACACTGCAACGAGAACCAACGCCGTTCCAGCGATTTGGCCCTATTTGAACATTCCTGGAAATGCTGATCATGGCTAGTATGTGGGACAAATGCTAATTTCTTCATCAGCTCTGCTAGAACCTGATACCATAGTAATAAGCTGTGCCAAGTAAACAGATCCCTTGATTCTTCGAGGAGGACTGAGTGAGGCTTGTTGGGGTTAGGTCTGGCTGTTAGCTATTCTGTGGGTGTTGGAAGGTAAAATGGTCTCTCCATCCAGGAACGGCCGGGCAGAACCAAGCAAGATGCCAATCCCCTGCTGAAGCCCTCATCTCATACACCTAGTCTCAGGAGAACATGAAGACTCAGTTTACCTGTTCAACTACTCCTGGCCAGAGCAAGAATCCAGTAAGAGCCCACACCTGCTTCCCTCAAGGGTCCACAGATCACTGGGCCACACCCTTGCTAGAGATGCCTCTGTACCAGACTCCCAGGATTTCCCTGGCCCACCAGGGACAGAGCCCTAAAGTAATCTCTCCCAGGACTCCAGCAGAGCCCAGAGACTTTCTTACACACAAGCAGCCCATAGGCTCAGGAGAGCAGATAGGCTGGGATTGATAAAAGGGAACCACATTGAGGTTTCCACATCTCTAGAATCCCTTGCTCTCCAAAGCTACTCTGAGTTTTCACAGGCACTCTGGTTTAGGCTGATGGAGGAGAGATTTGTGGCATTTATGGACCCACGGAGGGCAGAAGAATCGTATTTTCTCTGGTCCCCTCTCAGCTTCCACTCCCTCCCTCTACAGTAGAAAGAGGGTAAGCAGAAGCTGGAGATGTACTTTCATAATGGTCTCCTTCACATGCAGAGGTTGGGTGGCACTGTGTGGGTTTCCCAGGTGACAATGTGCCACACAGAGTAGAGGACGAAAATTATTCTAAAGAAATAGAAAGTCAAGACACTCGTGTTTGCACATAGCTGTTCACCATGGAATGATATATTCGCACAAAGGTGGAAACAGCCCACATGTTCAATACTAAAAAATTGTTTAAATAAATTAGAGTTTGTCTACATAATAGAAACTTACGAAGCTATTCAAAATAAGATTTTTAAAGATTTAATGACATGGATAATTATTTTGTTAAAAAATTATTTTGTAAAATCCAGTTAAAATTTCAAAATACAAAGTTGACTCCAAGTTCAGAGACTTGTAAGATACCCCAGACGACTTTCTGGAGGATCTGTAGGTGGGTATCCCGCCCCCCTGCCCCCCCGCGCCGAAGGTAGGAGCTGGGTGACAGAGATACTGTCTTGTGGCTGTTATTGCTACTATATTTTACCTCTAGGCTGTTGTATCTTTGGAAGCACAACATTCCATATTCGGGCCATTGTAAAATTAAGAGTAATATTTTGATCTTCATCCCTCTTCCTTCAAAGCTCTTCCTCTTCTGTGCCTAGGCACTTACCTATGTCTCTTCCCTTCTCTGACCCTCTGGTGGATTTAAATGTGTTCTGTGTCTTCCCAAGACCTGTTTCTATCTCTTTTATAGCAAGTATTCCATTTTGTCACGATTGTTGATTTTTGTGCATCTCCTCTGTAAGACTGAGACCCATAGAGGGCAGAGAGCAGTTTATTTACCTCTAGATCCCCAGTGCCCAACACTATGTCTGGTGCAGAGCAGGCATCATTAAATATTTGTAGAATAAATGAGTAAAACAAATAACCTAATGTCTGCTGTGCTCCCTCCCTCCAGGTCCTCTCCAAAGGATCCTGATGACTCCTGATGAATGATCATGTCCACAGTGCCTTGTGGTAATTACCCTGCAAGCCACCAAGTATTCCTTCATTCATGTCACAAACATTTATCAAGATATCATGTCTAGGTTGGCTCTAGGATCTAGGAACGTAACAATCAACAGGATAGACTATCTTGACCCTCACAGAGCTTGTGATCCTATAGAGTGTGTTAGAAACAGAACAGGTCCAAAATAGTCACTTATGCCAGGCCCACTTGAGCATATGCTAATCACTAAACTGAGACTCCATTACAGTTTCAGCCTCTCCCAGAAACGGACTTGTAAACCAGACCAAGAATCACCTTGTCAGCACTAGTGAGGTAATTGGCCTCATAGACCCCTGCCATCCCATGAAGGAAAGCTTGCCACAACCATCCATCAGTCCACTAGTATATTCCTTGTTCTCGCTTCCTTCTGCCTATAAAAGTCTTTCATTTTGTACAGCTCCTCAGAGCTCCCTTCTATCTGGTAGATGGGATGCTACCTGGTTTGAGTCACTAAATAAAGCCAGTAAGATCTTTAAAATTTACTCAGTTGAATTTTTTTCCCCCTCTCCCACCCCTGAATTTTATTTCTTAATGAGAGTAAAGAGATGAGTCCAAACGGTGAGATAAATGCTAAGATAGGAGCATGTCATGCACTTATGGTGTAGGAGCACCTTCCAAGAGGAGGGCACACCTGGACTAAAACCTACAGGAAGAGCAGTAGGAAGCCAGGTAAGGGAGCATATATTTTAGGCGGAGGGCAGAGCAAGTGCAAAGGAAGCCCAGGCCGGGAGGGTAAGGTATGGAGGTGGAGAGTCAGGCAAGACTATGATAAGCCTTACAGGCTGTGGTAAGAAGTATGGACTTTAGCCTGGGCTGTGATGACAATGGATCAAAGAGGATGAACAGGCAAACTTTCATTCTACTCTGCACTTACTACTCCCATCAAACAATTATGCGACCGGATGTGCAGGTAATTTTCCCACATCAAGCAATTCTCAGACACCAGCTGAGTGTCCTACAACTTTACTCTATTCTGACATTATATACCTGGAAATAGTGTCAGATTCGAAGGTTAGGGGCTCAGTCCCACAAGACTGCCTTCCTCTACCCCCTTCAGATACCAATCACAAGTCCAAGTTGTCCCCTGTGCTCTGACATACCAGCTATAAATTGGACCTCCTCCTTGGGTTTGATCAATTTGCTACAGCACCTCACAGAACTCAGGAAAACGGTTTACTTATCATCACTGATTTACTAAAGAACATTAAAGGATTCAAATCAACAGGTGAAGAGATCCATAGGCTGGGGTCTGGAAAGGTCTCAAGGACAAAAGCTTCTGTTTCTGGAATTTGGGGTTACACCACCTTCCTGGCATGCACGTTGTTCCTAGATGCATTCTTATTCACCCACCCAGAAGCTTTCTAAACTCTGTCCTATGGGTTCTTATGGAAGCCTCCCTTCATAGGCATGATTGATTAAATCACGAGGGTGGAAAGGCAGGGGAGAATCTAGGATTCATCCAAGATTTCTGGTTTTGACAATAGAGTACCTGGTGTGTCATCACCTGAGAAAGGAAATTTAGGAGGTGATTTGTGGGTGAGGAAGAGACAATCAGTTCAATATGGAGCATGTTGAATTTAAAATGCTTTTGAGACCTCCAGGTGAGATATCTGGTGTCCATTTTACTAGTCTGCAATCAGTTCTGAATATGGGCCAGCGCTAGAGCTAAAGATTGGGAATCTTTAACCAATTGGCAATAATTGCAGTCAAAGGATTCTAGGAAATCTTCCCGGCACAGAGTGTGGAGTAGACAGTGAAGAGGCCCAGGATGGAAGCCTAGGGAAGTGAAACCTTAAGGGAGGCTCAGAGGAGGAAGTGATGTGGGAAACAAAGGCAGAAGAAAAATTATTAAATTTCTTTAGTACCTACAGCCCACTGACAAGTCCTTGAAACAGGCAGAGGGACATTCCTCTAGGAACTCAGCCGCCTCAATGTTAATACTTTGCTACGGGCAAAAGGCAATCTTAGCCTGCCCCCCAGGGATCCTGTAAGTCTACTTTAACATATAAAAATTCCTTTGGAAACTTCCTTTTTCTCTACTCCCCAACCCCCTAAGATACATGTTAGCAATCATCCTCCAAGCATATGGCCCACTGATATACATCTGAAGGGTCTCATGAATGAATTTTTACCAAACAGTAATAAATGAACTTTTCCTAACAATAGCTAGCCCCCTCAGGATCCTGGAAACCTTATTTTCAAAACACCTGGCAGGCTTATACTTTCCCTAACCACACCCCCCAATTTGAAAGTATATAATCGGCCACTCCTCATGACCCCGGTGCAGCTTTTTCTGCCCACGGGTCCCGTCTCCATGCTTTAATAAAACCACCTTTTTGCACCAACAACATCTCAAGAATTCTTTCTTGGCCATCGGCTTCAAACCCTAACATGTTTTCTACATCAGGAGGACCAGGCTAAAGCACAGAAAAGACTGGGTAAGGGGGTTGGGAGAAAATCAGAGGACTGTGGTGTCTTAGAACTTAGATAACACATACTATCTGTCTCATCCAGACACATTCTGAAGTTTTTAGCATATGCACAACCACATACAAAGAGAATGTGTGAACACACATTCACAGTAAAAATAAACTTGTGCACGTTAGCACAGGCTGTTAAAAAAAAACAACAGTACCATCCTTTTCCCGTCAACCTAGCACAGTGTTCTTTCCTTACAAACATCTCCTTAGCCAAGAGTCAGCAACGATGGAGCCACATGGTTGACACTGTGTCTGAGCCTTTGCCAGCTTTCTGTGCTTAAATGCTGTTTTCCTCTCTCTCCTTTTTCAGTCTGTTTCCTCCAGCTTGGATTTTACTTCCTAACTGGAAGCTGTCCATGACCTCCAATGCCTTGTGATTCCCAAAGCAATCACCTCTTTGTCTGTCCCCTCCAGCAGGTTCTAAGCAGGCACCAGGACTTCTTGCTTAGCATATTGTTGGCAGCTGGTAAGTATTACTTTACTCAAACGAGTAAATTCTTCAGCCTTTCCTCAAAAAGATCTGGTGCAGCCCCATAGTTTATCAAAGACATCACAATTACTTGGCTGCATTTAAGACTTCACCATTTGGTCTGTTAAAGAACAAAATTCAACTGAGTAAATATGAAGGTCTAATTCGGTTTGTCAAGCGATTCATGAGTTGGGCAGCATCCCATCTAGCAAGGAGAGATGCTCCCAGGAGTTGTACGAAATGGAAGGTCTTCATAGGAAAGAGGGTAAGGCAAGTTACCGGCAAAATAAAAGGAATGGAGACACCTGGGTGGCTCAGTCGGTTAAGCATCTGCCTTCGACTCAGGTCATGAGCCAGGGTCCTGGGATCAAGCCCCGCATTGGGCTCCCTGCTCAGCGGGAAGCCTGCTTCTCCCTTTCCCTCTGCTGTTCCCTGTTTGGGTGCTCTCTCTGTCAAATAAGTAAAATCTTAAAAAAATAAATAAATAAAAGGATTGTTTCAGGCCAGGACATATCCTTTTGGAGGGGGGAGAAAGAAATGGCAGGATTTTTCATTATGCAGATTGCCTCACTAGTGTTAGTCAGGAAATTTCAGATTTGACTGTTAAAAGGTGACATTCCTGGGATAGGCTGAAACTAATGAAATCTTGCGGGGAGGGCGGCAAATGACTCCATTTTGGGCTTTAACAGGTCCCAACCTACTCCTCTAATCTTAATTCTGGACACATCTCTGTATCCTCTAAACTTCCACCACTCTGGAGTAGCCAGGCTTTCCATATACTACCATCCCTTCAATCATCTTTTTTTTTAAGATTTTTTTAATGTATTTATTTGAGACAGAGAGAATGAGAGAGAGAGAGCACATGAGAGGGGGGAGGGTCAGAGGCAGAAGCAGGCTCCCTGCCGAGCAGGGAGCCCGATGCGGGACTCGATCCAGGGACTCCAGGATCATGACCTGAGCCGAAGGCAGTCGCCCAACCAACTGAGCCACCCAGGCGCCCTCCCTTCAATCATCTTTATCAGAAACCAGGCAACATCCTAAACTCACAAGTCTCACCATCCAAGTTCAACCAATCTCCACACCCTCCGGAGTCTGCCTTATAACACCCTCTTCAAACGGAGTCTTGTCACCATCACCACCGCCAGTCATCTGAGCAATCACAGTGGCCCTGACTGGTCTTCCCACCTCCTGCTTTTCTCTTTCCATGCTTCCTCCGCACTACCAGGTGATCTTCCTAAAATCCCTAATTATCTAGTGCCTTCCCACTTCTAGAATAAAATCCAATCTCCATAGCCTGAGGGCCCTTATGGTCAGCCTCCTGCATTAGCCTCCTTAGGTTCTGAACAGGTTAAGCTTTTTAAGATGTTTCCTCTGCTCCATTTATCCTTTTCTGATTTCCTTGTTCAAAATAAAGGCCAGCTCAGGTATCACATCTGGGTAGAATCTTCCCAGGCTCCCTATGACAGAGCTGGTCAATCCTTGTAATATGCTCCTGTTACGTTGCATTTTCGCTCTAATAATTATTTCATTGGGCCACGAAACTGAAGCAGAGGGCTACAGAGAAAAAAAAAAAAAAATCCAGACCCGAATTAAAATTGTTTCATCACTTACCGTGTTCCCTACCTTAAGTAATGTACTCAACTTCTCTAAGCCCAGCTCCCTCTGTAATATGAATTGACCAAATATAGGTGCTCAGTAAATGCTAGATCCAGCACTCATTTTCTACTGTTTTGCAACTAATCGTTTACTTTTGCTTTCCCCACCAAAATGTAAACTCCTTAAGGCCAGTAACACGGAGTGCACATTATTCACCTAGTGCTGGCATGATATTTGACAAATACTAACATCTTAATGCTGAATGATAACAGTGAATACACAGCAAATGGTGTTAAGTGTGCAAAGGGTTACTACCCGTCGTGTGCGTCGAGATACCTTCAGAGACTCATTGCCACTTGGCATCAATCTGCCCATTGGGTCAAGTGGTCCAGAATCAGGGTTCTTTCAGGGTTAAGTCCAGAGGCTCAGTATACCAGAGGATGCACGGCTGTGGGATCGATCTGTTCTGAGTCAATGTGTACTTCTAGGACCCAGATGTCCAAGGGCTCAGGGTACTTTATTTAGAGTTAGGCCAACCATTGAGCATTCTCCTAATGTCAAAATGCTCACGATCTCAGTGTAAATCCTAAGGGACTTACAGGTGGTAAAAGGGAAGGTACAGGAATATGCCATTTACGCCTATGAAGCGAACGTTCTCTATCAAAGCAACCATTAGCATGAAGCTCAAAGACTGGGTAAACTAGTATTGAACAGCTTCAGTGGGAAGAGGGATTGAGAAATGGATGGATGGTGGGTCCATGGCTTAGTAGGGCTAGTTGGTTGGCATGGTTTGGAGGATTGAAAGGACTAATTAGTTTGGGGTGGCTAAGGTCTGTGGACTGTTTGGACATGATTTTGGAGGAGATAGATAAGATAGGTCCGTATTTGAAGGTTCTAGTGCAGGAAATGCTTGGGACTGATTAGGGGGTTCTTTAGAAAGCTGTTTGAGGAGTATGGGTAGGAAAAATTTCGCTAAGATTGTTGAAGAGCCCTAACAGGGAACATCACGTGACAGGGCGGACATGCAGGGTGGGGGTGGGGAGTTTGCCAGCTCTGGAGCATTATCTTCATCGGTACAGGCTTGTTCCATTTCTGCTCAGACTGTGGAAGTGCCATCTTAGCCTTAACTTCCTGTTTCCAACAGATTGCTGCTTCTCCCCGTCATGGGATGCTCAGAACTGCTGGCAGTCACTGCTTCCACGTCCCACTCTGTACGGAATGGGAGGGTGTGTGGCGGCCACCAGGCAGAGCAAATGGCAAAGAACCCTGTACCGTGTGCTCAATCAAGGCATGCCAGGCTGCCGTTTCTCATGTGTTCTGCCTCTTCGTTTCCTGGGCCTCTTAAGGTCCTAATTCACATTACCTACAGTTCTCCCTTGGACCACTCCACCTACCTTTCAGATGACCAATGGCATCACCCTGAAAAGTACTCCTGTCTCTTTCAGAAACTTTGTAGAGGTCTTCCTAAGCTATTCTGGTGCTGACAAGCCTGCATCAACCATTCTCTTGCTAGCTGTCCTTTGCACCGTGTCTCTTCACTGTGTCCAGGCCACAGTCTACCTCTGCTTCGCTCAAGCTTATTCTCACTCCCAGGAACACCTCCTTGCCATCTTTCAAGTTCCATTCCTGGGGTCTAGGTTTACCTCCTCAGTGAAAATCTTCCCCAGTGACTCTTCTGGCCTTCTGTAGGTTTACAATCTCAATTCCAGGAGAAATGCTTTTGGCTGCCCTCGGCTTGAAGACAGCACATTTCTTGAGAGATGGTATTTCTCTTGTCCCCTGTCCTATGCTTCTCAGGAGGGTCAAAGGTACCAGGCTCTCAGCAGCCTCTAAGGAAAGAGGAAGGGTTAGATTTTGCATTTTGACTCTATAATATGTAATGTCTCCTGAGACTACTCTTTTTTATTCAACATTTTAAGATGTCCTGCTTATAGTTGCAAGACAACTTTCTGTGTCCATGTTTTAGTTGTGTCTCCTGCAAACGAAGTATGGCTGGGGTTTGTTTTGCTTTAAAATTCAATCTTTTTTTTCTCGTTAGTTTAATCCTTTTTACATTTATTGTGGTTACTATATCTGGACTTATTTTTGCCATCTTTATTAATTTGCTTTACCCACTTTTTTCACGCTTTCTCATTTCTCAATTTTTCTTTCCTTTTCCTTATTCCATTATTTCCTATCACTTTCATTTGGAGGTTATATATATTTTCAGTGATCAACCTTGGCATTTTAGCACGCATATTTAAAAAAACTAAAGTTGGTATTAAACCACCCACCCAAAAAATAGAACACAAACACTGGAGCTCTGATCAACCCTTTTCCCATTGTGCACGCTATTTTTAACCTCACAATTTGGCATAACTTTTATCATCTATTTATGTTTACCTACATGTAAAAAAGTATCTTTACTATATATATAACCCCAAGAACTTGTATTTCGTAAGGTTACATATCAGAATCACAATTGGGATCCAGGATGGGGTTCATAGGTTTCTTACTACTTTTGAACTGTATTCAGCTTTAGACGTAATCACTACCACTTCCCGTACGCTTACTGTTACCAGGCACTGTTGTCTGCACGTTAACCTGATATTCATTACTTTATCAAATTCACACAGTACTCTAATGGGCTATGTATTACTATGATCTGCACTTTATGACCCTCAGATTTTGTCTTTCCTAAGGTTACAGATCTCAGAACCAGAATCAGGATCCAGGCCTTTTTGATACGCACTTGCCTTCATTCGCCTTTTCACTCCAATATGTAACCAAGCCTCAGTCCCTGAATGATGACCCATTTCTTTCTCAACCTAAGACATCTCGCAGTGCCCAGGTAGAACACTCTAGGATATCAGACGAAAGGGCTGTTTGAGGTCACCACTATCCTATAAAATACCTGGGAAATGGCATCTAGTCTTTGCATAGATTCCAAAGGGTGGTCTCAGGTTACATATATTACCCAAGAAATTTGGAGTTTTGGGGAAATCTCTTTAATCTATAGATACTAATTTTGCCTCCCCAAACCATAGTGGCAAAAAGTTCTTGAAATAATTATTCAAGTAGTTTATGACTCTGACCACGTTCTCTACTCTTTCAGTTCAGATCAAGTATCTAATTCTCTTATTTTCCCTGCATGGATTCTCATTTTTACTTCCTCTGGAAACCACATGACCCATCAAGAAATGGTTCAGAGTATTGTCAGTGGATACCTTTCCAGACTGAAAGCCAAAAGAAAAATTTGTAAAGCGCAGTTAATCCTCAGAAGACTGTCTTTCCACCAGCATATCCTCATGGGTCCCAGGACTGAGATTTGTACCCACTCCCTTCTTTCCTCTCCACTCACTCACTAGCATATGCTCTAGGTCCTCCTAACTGTGCACAGGGCACCACTCTGTACTGCCATTCATTTAAGGTCCTATGGAAGAGAAATGATAAAAATCTATTTTTTGGAGGTTCAGTTTGCTCTGATCATAGGCAAAAGAGTGGGAATAAAGTACCTCTATAAAACCAGTGTGCAAAGAAGGCTATCTGGTCTGGAGTCAGGTGAAGATAAAGTGGCTTGAGCTTGGGCTATGGGTGCAAGCAACCACTGATGGAGAGTCATAAACACACAACCAACCCAGAGTATTCACTTCCTGGTTTCTATGTGTGCTCTAGAACAGTTCTTCCCCCCCACCCAGCAGTAAACTCATGTAAGATGGATTCATTTACAAAAGGTAGGCTATATTTATTTAGAGTCACAAGCAGTTGACTGACTCAGTGTGACTCAAACCACAAGAAAACCATTCTACTTCACTCCATTCTGAGTCCTAGGGTGGCCCAGACTGGCAGGAGTGCTGCGTGGGGCCCATTCACAGGTTTACAAGTTTCTCATTGAGGGCAATCTGTGACTGCGTGAGATTGGCCAGGTAGGTCACCATCAGCAGGTCCTGGAAGAGGAAGAAGCCACAATGAGTGAGGGATTGGGTGGAAAGGGAAAAGAAAGTCTGGCATTGGCCAGCTCCGTGTTGAATACTGGGTATGAGGACAGCCTGGATAAATGACAGCTCAGGAAGAGGCTGGGCAAGAGTCGAAGGTGGAAGATAAGAAGGAAATGTTTGAGAACACTTTTTCGTCCCTACCGATACACTAATAAACGTGGGGTGCTTTAGCCAAGGTCCATGGGTAGAATATGGAGGAGGGAGTGTCTGTGAACTCAGATGGGGAAAATAAGAAATTGCATTTTCATTAACCTCTAGATTTAGCATTTCTTTCAGCCATGAATCTACATAACAAGTCACAGTAGTATCAGTACCTGAGATATGGAATCAAGGAAGAGAAGGCGGGGGCATCTCCAAGCACGTGTACTATCTCTTCCTTTCTCCCAACCTGGACTGCAAGGGGTCAAAGGCAAAGCCCCTCCTCCTCTCCCCTCTGGGTCATCTCCCCCAACTCCCTTCACATTTGTGCATGAGCTGAGGTGGGGGAAGACACAAGATCCCAGAAGCCCAGGGACGGCACTCACATTGATGTTGCTGTTGAGCATAGTCTCAAAGTCATCGGGAACTATCTTGGGTACTTGGTTAACCAGACTCATCAAGAAGCGGCCCACGGTATTGTCAGCTGACACCTTTCCAGACTGAGCACCAAACAAAGATACAATGAGGCACAGTTAATTCTCACCACCGAGGACTGCCATTTTGCCAGCACACCTCTCAGTGATCTCGGAGTGGAGATCATGCCCTCCTCCTTTCTTTCCTTCCCCCCCTCACCAGCACATCCTCTGCATACTGCAACACTGTGCTTAGGGCATCCTGGATGCGAGCTGATGCCCCTCCTACTTGCTGCAAGTCGCTTGAGAGCCCAATCACCCGGTTGGGGCTAAAACAGGTCTTCATGATCAGGTCAACTGTGGGAGTGAGATGGGGAATAGAACAGGCACAGAGATTTCAGTCACCCCATCAGGAAAGAGATGATGTCTAACCATTCTGCTAACTTCCCCACCTCCCTCTGGACATAGCCAATTTCTCTAAACTCCCCTGCTCTGCCCTTGTTAGCTTTTCTTCTTCCTGGTAGAGCTCAACTTCTGTACCCAGTATGCTAATCGCTGGTTTTGCTCTTCTATGTATGGCCACATAGCCTCTGGTGCTGATAATTTCCCACCTCTAATAATTCCACAAATAATTCCTGGCAGCCGATTTATATCACAAACCTTAGATCAATGGTTCCTCTTCAACCCACCCAAAGCCCTCCACTCGTTAGAGTGGCAAACCCCTCCCCTGAAAATACCAGACCTCAAAAGAAGGAATGGGAAGGTTACTCACCTCCAATGCGTTCGGTGTCATAATATGCATATTTCACTGTCAGAGGTGTGAACATCACCCCCATGGTCCTCCCCGGGACACCCATTAAAGTGCTGGGGAGAGAGAAGTCAAGGTAAACAAACGGACTTGGGGGAGAGCTTCCTAGTCTAGGCTGGGAAAGCACTTACACCAAGAGTACGGGTTCCACAGTTCTGAGATAAGGCTGGAACCATCTAAACCTGAGATCTCATGGGAGCAAGTCACTTTTTTTCCTCTAGCTCATTCCACATACAAACCCTGGCCTGGGAGAGGGCACTCAGCGTTCAGACCCGACCTGGCCTTCAGAGGACTGCTTCACTCACTGTGCAATCTCAGTGATGAAACAAGACACTGGATTTCCCTGTCGAGCTGGCTGCCCAGACATTCACCCCCAAGGAAAGAAGAAAAAGGACAGGTCTTCTATGAGACTGAGCCCTTCATCAGTACTGAAAAAAAGCCAATTGACTCCAGCCCACCAAGACTAGATTGGGTGCTATAAGTAATCTCACTATAAGGTGACTGCCTTTACTATGTCAACAGTATTATTTTTAACTGGACCACGAAGAGTCTGAAATATCTGGAAAGGCTAAGAAATCAGGCAATGAGTAAAGCTTAGTGGTACACCAACTAGCCCATAAGCACTTGGCATCCACCACCATCTCACCGCATCATGGCTAACTGCTTACATCACAACACACACAAACAGCACAAAGTCAAACTCAGTAAGATAGGCACTAACAAATACCTTCACTCTAACCAGGAAAGACAATCCTCCCAACTCCTCTAGCAGCCCCTTCTTCAGCATGCCACTGGAGCCCTTCTCAACCTCCCCCATCAATGGGCATTTTAACTGCCTGCAAGCTCAGTATGTCAAAACTCTAATCTTATTGTCATCAAAACTGTACTCAACCCTGGGGTAATAGATGTATTCAAAAAAGGACAGTCATCCTTTAATGTGTACTACCCAGAGTCCTGTGTTCAGTTCTCAGAATAATGGCAAACTAAAGGGTGACTCAGAAAAAACAGATGTGGTGAAGGATCGTGACCAAAACACCACGTGAGGATCAGCTATAGGAGCCGTGAAGAGTTAGTTTATAGAAAAGATGACATGAAAAACATGATAGTTTGCGCAAATACCTAAAAGACTGTCATTTGAAATTGGTTAAGACCAATGAGTAGAAATTTGGGGTACAACTGGTATCTGTGAGTGGATATTTCAGGGACAGATTTTGTTTCAGAGTAAAGCCCTTCTAACGATACCTGTTGAGAGTGAGGAATGGGCTTCCTTAGGAGATAATGAGCTATACACTGAAGGATTAAACCTGCTTTGCGTGGAGGTGGGTGTCATCCAGGCATGGTATGAACTAGATAAGCCTTTTACGCCTTTGTGTCCCAAAACACTGGTCACCTGACATAGGCCTTGATGCTCATGCGGCCGTTCTGGAGGCTCGTGTCCACAGTGAGGTGAATGGGGTTGGGGGCTTCCCGGCTGTAGTACTCGTGGATCAGCACAGAATGCTCTGTAATGTCATGGCCTGTAGCATACCTGGAAAATGGAACACAGTGTGGATTCATGTCTACATGTGACATTAAGACCAAACACAATGGTGACATGCGTGTCTCTAGGTGCCTGACACTCCTATGGAAGCATTACCCCCAGTGACTCCCCAAATGTAAAAATAATAAATACACTGAAAACTGTATCAAATCAAATCAAAGGCTGACTCTCAGAGCTCTTACAACTTTATAAGTCACCAGCAAGGCAAAAATACTTGCTTAGTAAAAGCTACATTTCAAAGTAAATGTTCTTGGCCTCATGAGATCCGAACTGCCAGCAAAACACACTAAATTCGTAGATCCTTGAGGTAATATACTTCCAATATTCTGTCTCCAAAACAGAGTGTAATGTCTAGTCTCGTGGCAAAAAACCTTGGCAATCACCAAAACTTTCCATTCTCCCCACTCCAACTTACCAGCCCAGGATGAGCTCATTTGGAGAGACTTTCTTGTGTAATTCATACATGTTCTTAGCAAATTCCATGTCAACAGCCACCTAAGAGGGCAGGCAGAAAAGGAAGCTAAGCCAGAAGTCCATAGAAAAAAATGGAAGAAAAGGACAAGGGGCCACCCCCAGCAGACAAAAGAGGGCCAGCAAGTATGTACACATAGAAAAAAAACTCTTTGAACTGTAGGACTTCTAGTTATGAACTCAACATACTGTGCGGGGGGGGGGGCGGGGGAGAGGGAGAGGGCTTAGGGAGAGCCTAGCAAACGAACAGCTATAGACCACACAGTGGCAGCTCAAGCTCCCACTCACCTCATCTTCTGACTCGTTGTGCGGCACTGAAAAGCAGTTAGTAACCTCCACTGAATGCTTGTCAACGGTTCCTGTGAGAGAGAATTGTCCATGTGTTATAAAACCCTAGAGCTCTCAATAGCCTCCGATTACTTTCCAAATGCTTTCAGAGGCTTCCTCAAAGTCAATGAACAAAAAATTGAACTCATAAGCTCCAAGTTCAGCCATGTGCATCAATGGAAACAGGATTCTCCAGAGAACTGAAACTCTGAAGTCATCTCTTTACTTTTTTTTTTTTTTAAAGATTTTATTTATTTATTTGACAGAGAGAGACACAGCGAGAGAGGGAACACAAGCAGGGGGAGTGGGAGAGGGAGAAGCAGGCTCCCCGCAGAGCAGGGAGCCCGATGCGGGACTCGATCCCAGGACCCTGGGATCATGACCTGAGCTGAAGGCAGTCGCTTAACCAACTGAGCCACCC
>NC_138379.1:43342058-43361572 GCF_054177405.1 Leptonychotes weddellii
TGGACTCTGAAAAACAAACTGCGGGTTCTAGAGGGGAGGGGGGTGGGAGGATGGGTTAGCCTGGTGATGGGTATTAAAGAGGGCACATTCTGCATGGAGCACTGGGTGTTATGCACAAACAATGAATCATGGAACACTACATCTAAAACTAATGATGTAATGTATGGTGATTAACATAACAATAAAAAAAGAATGGAGGTGAGGGTGGTAGTATGAGATGACGGACTGACACGTAACATTTTTCCTGGGATCCTGGAAAATGAGTGGAACTTAAATGAGGGAGAGCAGAGAAGGTATTAGTGGCAAAGAGAATACAAAGGCTTAGTTTGAGGAAAACCTTGACAATGTTTGGAAGATTATGGATCCACTGAAGTTCCTGTAAAACGCTAAACCTTTAAAGACAGAGAGCAGGAGGGTGGGTGTGTTGGGGGGGGTGGTGTATAGCGCTGATGTGGTGGAGGATGGCAACCAACAGCCATTTTGTACCTAATGTGTGCCAGCAGTTAGATGCTTTTAGTGATAATTTAGTTCCTGCAAAGACTAAGTCTAAGTAGCCCCCGAAAGAACTAGACTTTAGGTAATTTGTCCCAAGACACATGGTTAATATTTGGTGAAAACTACCTATAAATCTTGTCCTCTTTGCAACACACCGATTGTCTTCTATGGTGGAAGGACTATTACGTATTTGAGAATACGAAAAATGACGACTGAAGCTAGAGTGGATTCACAAAGGTATCTAAAATTGGTGACAAAGATGGAGTGAAATGACTTTGATGGGATCAGCAGTCCCCAGAGAAAGGGGCCTATTATCAGTAATCCTTTACTGCTTCTCAGTTTTACAAATTAACATATCAGGGAGATTACAGACAGAAGACCAGGATTAAATGTCTAGGAAAGCAGAATATTACTGAAACCCTAAATGAGTTTCTGCCAAACTGGTTTACTTGTTGAAAGGGATGTCTTTTTACAGATGTCCCCACTCCTTTTGCCAACTGGTTAAAAACGTCTTTGTAAACACCTGGAAAATAAGGACATTTAGTCGGGGGGGGGGGCCCCGAGGTCACTGGGTTTAGGGAGTCAAACGTTTTTGACTTCCTAGTCAGCATTCTGAATTCATTTTTGGTAGTCTGGGACTAATCACACTTGACCTGAAATAATGCTGGGAAGATTAAAAATAAAAAGTAAATCACTCGGCACATGGTATTTATTCACTAACTCACTACTGCTTACGTATTTTATGTCGACCGAAGTGACAGCAATCTGGCAGGAAAGTTCAAGTTCCTTAAGGAGATAAATCGCGGCAGGAAGGTGGGATGGAGGAATAGGAAAAAGTCAATGGGGATGGGAAGAGAAGTGAACAAGATAAAAGGGAGGTGGGAGGTAGAAGAGAACGTCAATTCGGTCTGACCACTCACCCAGCAGAGTCCCGATAACTCGGGCAGCGCCCTCGTTGCGTCGCTCGTAGCTGTCCACGATGGAGGCCAAAATGACCGGGTGCAGCCGGACCACACGGCCGCCAGGGAAGGGGCCTGGGAGAGCAGGACCCGGCAGCGACTGCGCCGGAGTCTGCGCTGGGGCTGGCGTTGAGGCCGGGGTCTGGCCCGGAGCCGCAGTCGTGGGCGCTGCAGTCGCCGAGTCTGAGGAGGAGGCTGGAGCCGGCGTTGGAGCTGGGACCGGCGCTGGAGCCGGAGCCGGCGCTGGCGCTGAGGCTGGGGTTGGGGCCGGGGCTGGGACCGAGGCTGGGGCTGCGGCCGGGGCGGGGGCTGGAGCTGGAGTGGCGGCAGGAGCACTCGCCGCTGCTACCGGTGTGGCCATCTTGTCGAGAAAGAAAAAGCCAGAAGCGGAAGGGGGTGAGTTGAAGAATATTAGGAGCACGATAGGCTGAATTTGAACCACGTGAACTAGATCTTTGCGTCTATTGGTTACGGATGATGCTTCTCAAGGCACTACAATTTCCTGCTCTGGGTTTGTGCTCTTTGATTTCGGTCCGATGAGCACTCAGTGAGAACCGAGCTAAAGAGTTCCGAACAAACTTGGGACGGCGCAGAGAGAAGAGGAACAATTCCGTCTGCGCAGCTGCCGCGAGATGGACCTAGAGAGCGGAGAATGGGTCGCAATTCCTGTTTTGACTTCAAAGGGATAGTGAATGTTAAAGTGCCTTTTTAAAAATTTTTTATTGTTATGTTAATCCCCATACATTACATCATTAGTTTTAGATGTAGTGTTCCATGATTCATTGTTTGTGCATAACACCCAGTGCTCCATGCAGAACGTGCCCTCTTTAATACCCATCACCAGGCTAACCCATCCTCCCACCCCCCTCCCCTCTAGAACCCTCAGTTTGTTTCTCAGAGTCCATCGTCTCTCATGGTTCGTCTCCCCCTCCGATTTCCCCCCCTTCATTCTTTCCCTCCTGCTATCTTCTTTTTTTTCTTAACATATATTGCATTATTTATTTCAGAGGTAGAGATCTGTAATTCAACAGTCTTGCACAATTCACAGCACTCACCATAGCACATACCCTCCCCAGTGTCTATCACCTAGCCACCCCATCCCTCCCCCCCCCCCACTCCAGCAAGGCACTTTTCGACAGCGTCATAAGATGTCAGTGCGGTGGCTTACTCATTTACCAGTTTGAATATGTGACAAACGCTGTCTTAGGCGCTTGGAATATATATATCAATGAACAAAACGAGGATCGTTGTCCTCGAAGAATTCACAATTTAGTGGAGAGAGACAAATAAATACATCATATAATACGTTAGAAGGTGATGAGTGCTATGAAAAAGGAAAAATTAGTGCGGCATAGGGGGAATCAGGAGTTAGGGTAGGTAACAATGAGAATGTGAGATTTGAGTGGATTTAAGGAGGCGAGGGAGGTGGCTATTATTGGGGGGAGGAGCCTCCAGGTAGAGGGATAAGCTAGTCAAAGGCTTAAGGCAGGAGCAGGCCTGGAGTGTGTGAGGAGGCTATTTGGTGGCTGGAGTGTTAAGATCATGGCAGGGAAGAGTAGGAGATGGACCTTTGAATAGGGGTTGCAGAGCAGATCATTAAGGACGCCCTAAGCCATGGAAAGGACTTTGACTTTTAGTCTGAGGGAGGTGGTGGCCATTGCATGGTATGGAGCAGGGGAAAGTCATGATCTGTCTGGGTTTTAAAAGGATCACTCTGCTTTGAGAAGAATAGAAGGGGCTGAGGTGGGGTGGCTGCTGAGGAGAGGAGGGTGAGAGAGAAAGAGCAGGGAGACATGTTAGGAGATTAGCAGGTAACCAAGGGAGAGTTGATGGTGGAGGGGACCAGGCCAGTAGCAGTGGACATGATGAGAAGTGGGTAGAATAGGGATATCTAGAGACAACAGGCTTTTCTGAGAAATTGTATGTGAGGTGTGAAATAGAGGAGTCAAAGATGACTTCAGTGTGTGTGTGTGTGTGCGCGCACACACACGCTGAACAAGTAGAATGAAGTTCTCATCAATTGAGATAGTGAAAGCTACAAGTGGAGCAGTTTTTTGGGAAAAGATCCTCAGTTCAATTTTGGAGGTGTTGCCCTTGAGATGTTTATTAGACAGCCAAGCAGAACTGTAGAGTGGTCAGGTGGAGATGCTAGTCTGTACTT
Source organism: Leptonychotes weddellii (assembly GCF_054177405.1). NCBI lineage: Eukaryota > Metazoa > Chordata > Mammalia > Carnivora > Phocidae > Leptonychotes > Leptonychotes weddellii. The sequence continues at coordinate 43,345,674 of NC_138379.1, forward strand.
TGGGAGAGGTTTCAATGAGTAAACCTCTGTAAAGCTCTTAGCATGTGCCTGATTTACAGCAGTTATTATTATTAAGTGGTAGCTATTATCACTGCTGTGTAACTGAAGGAGCTGTGATTCTAATGTACTACATAACTTTGGACAATCTATAATTTTTTCTGAGTCTCAGTTTCCTTCTTGGTACAGCGGGAATGAGAATATCTGCCTGTCAGGAAACCAATCAACTCCCTTAATTAGGTCAAGTCCTGGCATTCAGTTGACAAGGTGGATGGGTGAGGTTGGACTTCTTAGCCCTGACTCTCATGTCCAAGAACTGCTTTCTCTTTGGAGCTACCTTCCATAAATAGAATTCACATGATCCAGCTCCCCTGTCAATGTTCTAGGCAGACATGCATTCTTTCTTTTAATTCTCCCAAAACACAGTTGAACTGCCTATCAGAGGAGGATTGAAAGGAGACTTGGATTTGGTAATCCGGATCTTTACCAACCCTAGCAGAGCAGTGTCCGTGGAACTGAGGGTGGGGTGGGCATGGAAATAAGAATTCAGGTGTGAGAATGGTCAGTTTGAACTGATGGCAGTGAGTGCTGGCTACTCTATCAAGAGAGTTGGTGGGAAGGAGAGGAGACATTTAAGGCAGTAGCAGGGGGAACAGTAGAACTGAGAAGGTGACAATTTAGACTGCAAAAATTTTAAGTATATTTTAAACTAAAGGTAAGGATCTAAAGGAAAGAGAAAGATTGAATTGAGAAAGAGAACCAACTAATGAAGCAAGGAGGGAGGGAGAAAGACCTGAAAGGACAAGGTAGATAAAAGGGATGGCCTTGCACAGGATGAGGGACATGCTACAGAGACTGCCCTAGGCTGTGGCCTCCCTTATGGGTGCCCAGTGGGAGTCTGCCTTAGCAAGGGCTTATCCCTTGAGATCATTCTGTGGGAAGAAGGACAGAGGAGAGAATCACCTCTGATGAAGAGGTGTTGTTGCCCCAAACTGACCATGCACACCCTTGGGACCTCCTATCCATGTATTTGAGTTGGGTGTGGACACTTCACCACCAAGAACTTTGCCTTTACATCAATGGCCTAAAGACCTTTCTCTCTGGGAAGAAAAGAGAAAGAGGTGGATGAAGAATCAGAGACACTTTGAATTGGGGAATGAAGGGAAGTTGCAGGACCTCCTGTCAAGTGATGTTTTTCTTAGGGAAGTGGAGCCAAGGTGATCTGTTAAGAATGGCAGTGCAAGGGTGGGGTTCAGCCTTTGGGTGGTGGAAGAGGGACCAAAAGTGAGCCATCAAAGGCATTGGTCAATTATGGGAGGGCCCAGCTGAGCCTGGAGACCTCAAGGATATGGTCAACTTTTGTATTTTTCTCCAGCCATATAGCTAAGAGGCAGGTGGGGAGAGATCATTGGCATGGTCTTCCTGGGAATGCTGACCAGCCAGGACAAGGAAACACATACATCCAGGATGCTGGCTTTTCAACCATTGACTGAGGGATCCAGGGAGGCTGAATGCTATAAACAGACACTCTGAGGTCTAGGTTCATCAGGAAAGGGCAGAAGGCATGGGGAAAGAGAAAATGAACTATCCCCTTGAATATGGGGAATGTGTTGTACACATGGTATATGCTCAGAAGAACCATGTATATATTAAATATACATATATTTAAATAAGGGATTGGCTCATGTGATTATGGAGGCTGAGAAGTCCCAAGATCTTGAGTCAGCAATCTGGAAACCCAGGAGAGCCAATATATAGTTCTAGTCCAAAAGCAGACAGACTCAAGACCTAGAAAGAGCCTATGTTTCAGTTTGAGTCTGAAGGTTAGAAAAGACCAGTGTCCTGCTCAAGCAGTCAGGCAGGTGAAGTTCCCTCTTACTCCAGGTGGGGACCAGCTCTTTGTTCTATGTAGGCCTTCAACTGATTGGACAAGGCCCACCCACATTAGGGATGGTGATCTGCTCTATTCAGTCTATCAATTTAAATGTTCGACTTATCCAAAAGCACCCTCACAGACACACCTAGAATGTTTGACCAAATATCTGGAGATCCTGTGCCCTAGTCAAACTGACACATAAAATTCACCATCATACCTGGGATCCTGGCTGTCCTCAGCAGTATGCTTTACAGTCCTTCCTGAAAAGATGAAGGTCATAGCTACAGGCTCATGTTAAAACTGGGGCCCGGAGCTTGACAAACGCATCCCACCTCTTCAATGACGGGCTGGAGTGAAGGGAGCTTTGACTGCAGCTCCAACTACGGGAGGGCCGCAAGGGGGAGCCCTAGGCTCTCTCAGAGCTGCAAGTGGGACTTAATGAGCCTTTCTTGGTGGGGCAGGGCTGGGCAGGAACCATACCTTGGTGGACCCCACCCCCCCCAGCATAGGCAGGCTTGTAGGCTGCCTCCCACAGTTTGTCTCGGCTCCCTGCTCTGCTGGCCGGCTTCAGGAAGTTCTGCGCCTTATCCAGGCTCCACTAGGGCTGAGACAGTCCTCTGCTACGCTGGAATTTGCACAGAAGCCCCTCTGTCTGAAAGCCCTTTTGGGCTGGGGTGGTAAGGAGCAACTCCCACACGGTTTAAAAGCAACAGTGTCACAGACCTGAAGCCTCATACCTGCATGGTGAATGTTCATCTCCACTGGGCTAGATGTGCCCATCTTCTCGTTCCTGCAGCCTGGTGCGTTGCTCTGAGAGTGGAATGGTACTTTTCAGGTGTCCATGGACCACATTCATTAGTGGAGGTTCTTTTGACACTTGATGTCTCCCAGATGGAAGAAACTTAGTGCTCTTTTTTTCTATCACAGGTACACAGAATTGTAATAATCATACTCTTTAGTTCATGACACTTTGGCTCATTCATGAGCTTCTTTTTTTGTTTCGTTCATTCATTTGCTCATTATTTTTAAACTTTTTAAAAAAAGATTTTATTTATTTATTTGAGAGTGAGAGAGAGTGAGCATGAGCTGGGGAGGGGCAGAGGCAGAGGGAGAAGCAGACTCCCATTGAGCAGGGAGCCTGACGACGTGGGGCTCGATCCCAGGACCCTGAGATCATGACCTAAGCCAAAGGCAGATGCTTAACTGACTGAGCCACCCAGGTGCCCGTCACTCATTATTTTTTAAATAACATAAAGAACAGGACTTATTATCCAAACCAAGAATAGAACACTCATTCATTTTTTAACTAATGAACAGAACCTACAACCCAAACCAAGGATTAGAACATTATCAACGGTAGCATTATGAATTAATATTATATATTAGAATAGGTATTTATTATAATAGAATTATATACAATAGAATTTATTATGAAAATTAGAATATTATAACAGATAATATTATTATTATGAATATTAGAATATTATCATTCAGTGGTATGCTAGTAAATGTTTAACAATGTTTAAACAAATGTTTAAGCTCCCTGAAAAAAAAAATGGCCCTAGTTTTGGCATTGGCCAATTTCTACAGTATAAATACTCCTACCATGGCTGATTTCAAGCTACTAGCAGTTTAATAACTGGCTCTCAAAATCCCTGAAAATGTAACAACTGGCATTTAGGAGCCAGTATGAGTTCGCTCCATCACTGTTGCTGTACATAGACCTAGTGCTCTCCCCCAATATTTCATTGCCCCCCATTCCACCCCGAGAAATGACTACTCACCTGAATTTTGTGTCCAACATAATTTGCTTCAAAATTATGGTTTCAAATATATATGGATGACTAAGTAACATATTATTTAACTCTGCTAGTTTTTTAACTCTATAAATATAGCTACCAGATCTCCCTTGATACATACATTCTTAACATATCTTTTATCCACTCTTTTCCTTTCAAGCATTCCATATCTTTATGTTTTAGGAGTATCTCTTGTAAGTAGCATACACCTAAGTACTTAAAAAATCCAACCTGACCACCTCTGTCTTTGAATTCACAAGCCTAGTCTATTAACATTTTCTGGGTTGACATATTTGGATTAATTTCTAACATTTTATTTTTTGATTTTTATTTGATTGACGTTCCATATTCTTTTCACTTATATTTAGCCTTTCAATGGGGTTATTTGACTGATTCTGTTTTCTTATTGTTTTTGTTCTTTTGCTAGTTAGGAACCACATGTTCTTTTTAAAAATTGTTTTAATTTAAATTTAATTTAGTTGACATATAATGTATTATTAGTTTCAGGAGAATTTAGTGATTCATCAGTTGCATATAACATCCAGTGCTCATTACATCACGCGCCCTCCTTAATGCCCATCACCCAGTTATCTCATCCTCCCACCCAGCTCTCTTCCAGCAACCCTGAGGTTGTTTCCTAGAGTTGAGAGTCTCTTATGGTTTGCCTCCCTCTCTGTTTTCATCTTATTTTATCTTTCCTTCCCTTCTCCTATGATCCTCTGTTTTATTTCTTAAATTCCACATATGAGTGAAATCATGTGGTATTTGTCTTTCTCTGACTGACTTATTTCACTTAGCATAATACCTTCTAGTTCCATCCACATCGTTGCAAATGGCAAGATTTCATTCTTTTTGCTGGCTGAGGAATATTCCATTGTATATATATACCACATCTTTATCCATTCATCTGTCAATGGACATCTGGGCTCTTTCCATATTTTGGCTATTGTGGACATTGCTGCTAGGAACCACATATTCTAATTTCAGGATTTTCATTATTACTTTTGATTTAAACCATGCATTTTTTCTTATTTGTTAATTATTTATCAAACAAGTGATTCCTTAGTACACAATATTCATGTTTCATAGTTCAGGAATACAGGTCAGTGACAAACTTCCGTGGAACTCAATCCAAATAAATCCTTTGCACCCCAATATCATTTTCACTCTGAAAGACACCAAGCTTCTTCAACTCAAAATCTTTCATGGAATTCGTACAGACTTCTTTTCTTGGCTCAGCCACAGCCAACTTAAGAGAGAGTAGAACCCCAGAGGGGTACAGTGAATGCTCCAACAATATGAAATTGCAGAGGCTTGGTATCTGCAAAAACCATGCCTCTGAAGTTTTGTCAAAGCACCGGAAGCCATGATAGTTATTGTCCTCAACATCAATTCCCTTCCTGGCTGATGGAGAGCTAGTGCTCCAGCAGCACACAGGTGCAGAAGTTACCAGGCATTTAACTCATTTGTTCTGCGTTTAAACAGCTCCACCAATGATACAAGAACTTTGAAATGCTCTAGCTCTGATCATTCTCATTCTGATTTGTGTATGTGCTTTGCCTGCCTGTCTGTTTTTCTGACTACCATCTTGCCAGCAGTTGCCAAGTCAATGGGGAGGATGCAGGCAGGTCTCCTTCTCCTCCAAGGCCATGTGGGAGTACTCTTGAAAAAAGACAGCCTCTCATAGCAGAGATGGATACTTCTAAATGGCCACGAGGGTCCTCAAGAGGACTTTTAAACTTACCAAGCTCACATGCTAACTTCATCAGAACTGACCAAGCTGTAAAGGAGAATATGGTGACCATTGTGGGGACCAGAAGGTGCCTCTTCAAAGGGCCCCTTGCATGGAAGGGATGGTCTGGGTTTGGGGTCCCTGCCTATTTTAGGCAGAAAGAGGCCTGGAAGCAGGAGGGTGAAGATGTGGACTCAACTTTGCCTTCGCGTTTGCCTCCACGGGTGAGGAAAGATTACAATGCAGGCAGGGGACTCTGGTAGCTTGACTCAGAGACTCCAATTCCTCCACACATATTTCTAGTTATTCTTGTTTCTTGAGAGTTTGCTGTTAAGAAAAACCCTCTTTGTAGAGTGAGTGTATAAATGTGTGTGCATGTGTGTGTGAGAGAGAGAGAGAGAAAGAGAGACCCATGCCCATCAGCTAGCTTCATCTCTCTGTCTCTGTCTTTTGGACTTCCTGTTTTGTCTGCTTATTCCTCTCTTCTGTCTATTTGTGTCTCTTTTCTGACTGTTTCCACCCTTGATCTCTGTCTTTTTTGTCTCCACCCTTTCCCTTCTGGGACTCAGTTGCTCCAGTTGTCAGTTCCACCCACAGCCAAGCCAGGGTGAACAGGGAGGGAGGCCTCATTTCATGTCCTGCCTCCACCCTTCAATTAAAATCAGTTTTTTTATATCTCACTTCTGTTCCTTCAGGTATGACTCTCATTTCTGTTCCTTCCGGTGTGCCTCAATTTCATATCCTACCTCCACCCTTCAGTTAAAATCAGTTTTGTTTTTTTTTTTAACATCTCATTTCTGTTCCTTCAGGTGTGACTCTCAATCCCTGATCCATCATCTCCAGACCTGGAACCTTCTAGGGGAGGTTGATCTGAGAGCCTTCTCAGCTAGCAGACTCTGTTCTCTGCATCACATGATCTGTGTGGCTGTCTCACTCAATTTTCCCATTTTGTCTCTTGGGCTTGGTTCTTTGCTGTCTTGCTTCTGTCTCTAGCTTCAGCTTGGTTAAGGCTCTGGGAGAGACCAATTCCCTTTCCTGCCTGTTCTCCCGCACTCTGGCAGAACTCACTGAGCACTGGGCATGGGAGGCCTTGGACAGGGAGGAAAAGGTACACAGGAGAGGCTCCAAGCTGCTCCCTCATGGCTTCTCCCCTCTTCTCCAGCCCTCTCACCCTTAGGAGATGCTCTTACTCATCCTTCATAGAGAACACAGGGACCATAATCCATGAGTACCCTCATGTGACCACAAAACCCATAGACCTGCCTTGCTCTGCCGAACAACCTTGTCGCTTTCCTTAGGCATAGATGGAGGATGTTCCCTCCATCTTCCTGTTAAAGGCCAATCTTTTGCCTTTGCTTTGGGTCCTTCCTCAACCCACAGCCCAATTCTCTCCCCTTGTACTTCTCTCTTGTCTGCATTTCTAACCCGATCCCTCTGTCGGATGATTTTTGTCAGCATTCAAATCCTTCCCACCCTCTCCCCCATGTTAAAACAAACAAGACCTTCTCTTGGCCCCACATTCCCCACATCTTCTCAGGACCTCTCAATTCCTTTTGTCACCAAGCTCCCTGAAAAGTATGTCTATACCCTTCCTTCCTTTTTCTCTTTCTTTCTCTCATATTGAGGTTTAGTTGACATCATATTAATTTCAGGTGTACAGCATTATGATTCAATATGTTTATATTGTGAAATGAGCACCTCAATAAATATAGTTAACATCCATTATTATACATAGTTCCAGAAACTTTTTTTCTGATGAGAACTTTCAAGATTTACTCTTAGCAACTTTCAAATATGAAGTACAGTATTACTATCTCCGCTTCTTTATCCCCTATTCTTACTTTGCTAATTTTTATTTTTTGGAAGTAATATATGCTCATAGTTTAAAAGGTCAATTAACACTAAAAAGCTTATGCTGCAAATCCAGTACTTTCCTGGTCCACCTCCACAGCCCCCCACACTACTACCTCCAGTCTCTCTTCTCTGAAGCAGTTACTTATATATTTAAACTGTTCCTTCTTGCATCTCTGCACTTCTAAATAATACATGTCTACTGCTACATTTGACTCATAATTTTATGCCTTATCTGTTGACTTCCTATGCCAGAACACTCCAGAACATTCCACCACTGTCCTTTCAATATGATTATATTGTACATTTTAGTTAGATCAATATTCAGTGGTTCTGTTACTATTTCTATGCAAACATTATTCACACCTGAGTGTTGTAGTTTACTCTTATGTAAACTTCTGTCTTTCTTGTTTTTTGTTTTTCCTAGAACTAGTGATTTCTTTATTTTCTCCATCTGTGTAGTTTTCTTGGTACTTAATGTTAGTTTCTCCATACCTTCTAGTAGCCTCTTGGTAGGGTCTTCCAGAGGGCCTGGCAGCATCAGTTAACCTGTCAGTTGTTTTCTTCCCTTGGAGATGGTCTGAGTGCCCCGTTCTCCTCAGGGCTTCTGTCCTGTCATGGCGCTCTAGGCACTCTGACCAACTGCCTTGAGGGACTTTCTTTTCCTCCTTGTTTGGATTCCTGTTTCATGGAGCTCCTGTCCTTCTGCCTTTTCACTTTGGTCGAGCACATCCTCCAGTGGTTTCAACAACTTAAAGAACCGGCCAAGGACATGGTGGTGACAGCGCCTCAACTGCTTTGCCTCTCAAGTCAAACTGCCCCAGTCTGGCCTGGCTCAAGTTGTAGGAGAGCACTGGGGGTTCAGAGAGGAGATGAAGGGGTTGCTGGGCCCTTTCTTTTTCTTGGTGACAGAACGAGTCATCTCTTTGGCCCCTCCTTTGTTTCTCAACGTAATATGTGGAGGAATGAGGTCATGTTCTCCTCTGGTGAGCAATACTCATCCACTGACAGTCAGACGGAACGTGTGGCTGTTTGTGTTTCTCCGGGGAGGCCCAGGTGCACTTCATCTGTTCCAGCCCACGCATTCTAGGGCCTGTTAGGTATCAAAGGGGAGGTGTCAGTGTTGTCCCATCTGTCCTTTTATTTTTTTATTTTTGAGAGGGAGAGGGATGGGGGAGGGGCAGGAGAGGGAGAGAGAGAATCTTAAGCACACTCCAAGTTCAGTGTGGAGCCCAACACGGGGCTCAATCTCACCACCCTGTGATCATGACCTGAGCTGAAACCAAGAATCAGACACTTAACTGACTGAGCCACCCAGGAGCCCCCAGCCATCCTCTTAATACCAGCACCACCAAGCAGACGTGAACTAGTGGGTTTAGGCTAAGTGGATCCAGGCTTGGCTTGGGGTCTGTCTGAACTAGAAAAAAAAATCGGTTTCTACTCAATCCCCAGGACCTGGCTTGTTGGGCTCTTGCATCAGGGAGGTGAGTCATCCCTGCCTCACCTCCAGCTCTTTGAGTCCAAATGGCCTGAAGCCTAGACCCCACATCTCCTTGGCAGCCTCTGGTGCCATCTTTTCTTGCTCTTTCCTGAATTAGCTCCGCCAACAGCAGAGATTTTCAGGGGAGTCTGAGGCTTTATTGTAAATCACTCCTATGTCAACAGGTTTATTTTTGCGAACTACCCCATGGTTAGCACTCAAAGTCCCTTGTATTCTATCATACTCTTAAATTTTTTTCTCTGTTTTTGGTGTGTAGTTAAAATGCTGATATTTGAATCTCAGCAACTTTCCCTGTTCCCAAATACCTTTATCTAGCTCTCAGACATTTTGCTACAGAGATGGAGTCCCCATTGACTATAGATCAGAGGGCTAATTCTGGACTCTGAAAGTTTCTGCCGATAGTTGCTTCTCTTCTTCTGAAGACTGCCACCCCACAACTCAAGATCCTCCTCTCCCTGCACTGCTGCTTCATATCTACACATGTCTCCAGTGTGGGATAGCGGTCAGTCTAACGACCTGCTTTCTGCCTCTGTCTTGGATGGCTTTGTCTTTTCACCTCTTTCTGACCCTATTTAGCCAGGTCAGAGGCTGTGATTCAAATCCTGCCTCTTTGCCCACTGGTCCAGCTCTGAAAAATTCTGGAAAACCACTCTTCTCTGTCAAATTTCTCATCTGGAGCGATCCCCGAGACAGTTTCTGTGATGATCAGCTGTTTCTCTTATTATTTGAACTTGTTTCCTTATCTGAATTAGAAGACTTCCAGTTTTGAAATCCTGTGTGAAGCCAAGGGGCTGATGAATATAGAGTTTCTACCTTCTTGCCATTCCTCAGCAGTCCCAGCAAATATGCTCCAACTCTGTATAGGTTCACAAAGTCAGGGAGGGGGTCACTTGTAAAACTTAAAAAAAGCATATATTTTTAACCCAAACTGCCTAATGCAGGCATTTAGTAAACAGTGTGCATGAGAGGGAGGAGGCAGGAGGAGAGAGATGGAGAGATAGAGAGAACCTACACACCCACATGCCTTCCTTCCTATTTGCTGGCACAGACACACGTCAGCTCACAAAGAGGCACAGTGCAGAATGAGGAAGAAAATTCCCTGCTGTCCCACCTGCTCGCCTTTCTTGGAACTTGGCACACATCTCTCTCCTCTCTCCTTGGCCCGCACTCAGCAGCTTGCTAAGCACCCAGAAAGCTGAGTGGCTGAGGTGCCTGCAGGCTGCTCTTCCCTCAGCGCCCGCCTCTCTTCCCCTCTCTCCTGCTTCTCCTGGTCACTGGTCTGAACTCAACCATTCACCCCAACACCATGGCCCAGACCCACAACCCCCAGAAGGCATTGCTCTGGGCCTTGAGTGACCTTGAGGAGAAAAGCTTCAAGCTCTTCAAGTTCCACTTACGGGACAGGAGCCTGCTTGAGGGGAAGCTGCCGCTAGAACGCAGGGAGCTGGAGGGCCTGAGCACTGTGGACCTGGCTTCTCGGCTGATTTCCCTGTACGGAGTGTGGGAGGCCATGAAGGTGGTGCTCAGCGTCCTGAGGGTCATGAACCTGTTGGAACCCGCGGACCGGCTCAGCCCCATTTGTCTGAACGGTGAGTGCCGCAGGAAACAAGGGGAGCTCAGGGTGCCACCAGGACTCCCCCACCCCCATGACATTTCCAGAGACTCCCCCAGCCTGTGGTTTATGCTGTCTCTCACTCTTGCCCCCGGTCTATGCCGAGGAGTGCCAGTGCCCAGGGTCCTGGTGGAGTCCAGCTGAAGACTCTGACGCCGTTGGGGTAGGGCCTGAGCCAAGGGTGGGGTCTTAGAGAAAGACTAGTTATCTTGTGGCCATAATGCCCCACCTCCTACCTCCAGTTGTAGTACCAGAGAAGAGGAGGGTAGAGGAGAGGGGCTTAGAGATTGAGCGTGGTGTTGGTGAAGGGGTTTCCACTAACCAACAGAAATGGCATCGGGGTGGGGGTGGGGGTCAGATCTTTCCTTAGCTGCTGTCCCAGCAGGCAGCTCAGGCCGCTTCCGACAGAGGACAGCCTGCTCCTGCGTCCTGCTCTCTCAAGGATCTGGTACATCGATGCTGCCCTAGAGAACAAGGTGGGCATGGAAACAAGAAGGTCTCCTATCCCTTCTTGTGGGCTGCCAGGGGAGGTGCCTGTGCTCCCTCCATAAGCCCCTGTCACCCCGAGAGCTCTTCTGACATACTGTCAGGGCTTCTGCTCAGGAGCTGGTTTATCTTGAGCACCCGGCTTGATCATTGCCAAGAACAGGCTTCTATTACTTACTTCACCATCCTCCAGCTTCCTTTTCCTTTCTCCACCCTGTCCTCACCATTTCAAATGGGGATGTTTCATAGGAACACCCAGATGTTCACACACACAGACACTTTTGCACACATAGATATTCTTACAAACGCCCACTTGGCTGATGCACACTGACACGCCTTCCTCACACAAAAATACACAAGCTTGCATAAATGTGCTCTCATGAGCCTGTGTGGATACAAACACTCACTCATCCCGCACCGATATGCACACACACAAAACACACACTTGCATACTCATACGGATGTGCACATGCACACCATGCATGTGTCTGTGTGCAGGTACACACACATCCAGGGGTCCCTCCCCTTGAAGCTTGAAGTATGAACTTCAGGAAGATACAAGTTAGAGAGCATACAAGATGAAGCTAGAGAGCAGAGTCCAGAGTTTGAAGGGCCCTCTTTATCTTTCTTTATTCCCCTATGACCCGCTAACACCCCATGTGTCTGGCTCAGATTACAGAGAAACATACCGAGAGCGTGTGCGCTGCCTAGAGGAGAGGCAAGAGGGAGGAATCTGTGGCAGCTACGATCAATTGCTCCTTGTGGCCAAGGCTAGCCCAGGGAGCCCAGAATCGTCTGCCCGCCCCCTCCCGGAGCAGGAGCTGGACTCTGTCTCGGTGGAGACTCTGTCTGATCCAGGAGAAAAGCCCTACCAAGTCCCACCCACAGTGGTGTTACAAGGGTCCGCCGGCACTAGAAAGAACGCTGGCCAAAAAATGGTGCTGGACTGGGCCACTGGCACCCTGTACCCAGGCCGGTTTGATTATGTCTTTTATGTCAGCTGCAGAGAAGTGGTCCTGTTGCAGGAGGGCAAACCGGACCAGCTCCTCTTCTGGTGTTGTGGGGACGACCAGGTGCCCGTCAAAGAGATGCTGAGGGAGGAGGAGCGGCTGCTGTTCATCCTGGATGGCTTTGATGAACTGCAGAGGCCCTTTGCAAAGGGCTTGAAGAGGCTGAGTCCGAACCCCATGGAGAACGTGCTGCACCATCTAATTAGGAGAGAGGTGTTTCCCAGGTCTTCACTCCTTATCACCACCTGGCCCGTGGCTTTGCGGAATCTGGAGCCCTTGCTGAAGCAATCACACCATATTCACATCCTAGGCTTCTCTGAGGATGAGAGGAGGAGGTATTTCAGCTCGTATTTCACTGATGAGGAGCAAGCCAGAAATGCCTTTGACATTGTACAAGGAAATGACGTTCTATACAAATCATGTCAAATTCCAGGCATTTGCTGGGTGATCTGCTCCTGGCTCAAAGAACAGATGGAGAGGGGCAGACAGATCTCAGAGACTCCCAGTAATGGCACGGACATCTTCATGGCCTAATGTCTCCACCTTCCTGCCGCCCAGTGACAATGCAGGCTGCTTCCAGCTTACCGGGCACAGGGTCCTGAGCGGTCTGTGCTCCTTAGCAGCTGAGGGGATCTAGCACCAGGGGTTCATGTTTGAAGAAGCTGACCTCAGGAAGCATAATTTAGATGTGACCAGGCTTGATGCTTTCCCGAGCAGCACGAGTTACCAAGAGGGACATGACATCAAGACGTTCTATACCTTCCGCCACATTAGCTTCCAGGAGTTTTTTCATACCATGTCCTACCTGCTGATAGAGGACCAGAGTCAAATGGGGAAAGAGTCCCGCAGAGAACTGAGTAGGCTTCTGAATGAAGAGGGGAAGGCAGAGAATGAGGAGATGACCCTCAGTATGCAGTTTTTATTGGACATATTAAAAAAAGAGACCTCTTCGAACTTTGAGCTAAAGTTCTCCCTCAAAATTTCTCCCTTGGTAAAGCAGGAGTGGATGCATTTTAAAGAACAAATGAAATCTATAAAGCATAAAGGGGCCTGGGATTTGGAATTCTCCCTGAATCCATCTAAAATAAGGAATCTGGGGAAGGGTGTTCAGATAAGCGATGTATCGTTTAAGATGGGACAGTCAAATAAAAAGAAATCCCAGGACAGGAACTCATTTTCTGTCAAAACCAGCTTGAGTAATGGACGGAAAGAGAAGCAGAAATGTCCTGTTGTGGGCAAAGAGAATATAGCAAAGACACAAAAGGAGGCTTCTAATGGAAAAGGCAGAGATACGGAGAAATGAGAGACGCAGAGGGTAGGAGCAGTAGGATGGGAAGCAGATAAATGAGACAGTAGAGCTGAAGGGTCAGGAGGGTGGTGGGGGGAGTGGCAGGAGAGGGGGGAAGACAGAGTGTAAAAAGGAATGGAGAGATGAGAGATTTAATTAATAGGTACTGGAAGGAGTGGAAGGACAGGGGCGCAAATAGAAAAGAAAATTAGGTAATACAGGATCAGAAAACTTGGAACATAGGACATGGGGAAAGGCCATGTGGACTGAGTCCCTAGGAACAACCACATTTACCATCAATGGCTCAAATTCAGTTATTTAGCATCCCCTCCTCCTAGAGAAGCTGTTTACAACTTCCTCTACTGTGGAATTTAATGTTAATTTGAGTGAGAAAACGTGATTGGTCTCTTTTCTATAAAATAAACCTTCAAATACAATAAACTGTGGACTGTGCTCATTCTACAAGATTGGATGATATGAAGCATATCAATATCAACATTTAAAGGAAATATTGTACTGTGTCATAATGGAATATCCCTTTGACTCTGTATTTGTGATCAATTGCTGCTTAAGTAAATAGTAGCTTCACATCTTTCCAGAAACTTCTAGAATTTCTGTGTTGGAAATGAACCATATCTTGTCACAGACCTCTTGTCTTAGAAACTCTACTGTGACTTGACCTAGCTCTGTACTAATACCATGTTACTTGTCCCCAGTGATGCCATTATCACCCTTTTCTTTCTGGAAAGACCAGTTAGTTCCCAGAGATGACTCATAATCTCTTTTACCGCTCCAGCTCCCCCTGTATAGAAAATAAGAAGAATTCAAAGGTGTAGGTGGGGTCAGTTCCTGACTCTTATGTCATAGATGAGAATATGGAAGTTCAGTTAGGAGTCCCATCCATTTCTGGGGTTCCTCAGAGAAATATCTTAGTTCCTGACCCTCAGCCAACAGGTTAGAGGCCCTCGAGGACCTGGTGCAGGCACCAAAAACCTACCCCCGCCCCAGCTGTTGCAGCTGGTGTCAGTACAGCCAAGAATGCTGGTGCTGCCTTGGACCCTCAGCGCCCCATAGAAAGGTTACAGACACTCCTCATTTTGCTTTTCATACATTTATATTCCTGTCATGGCTCCTCACAAGTTGATTCCATGTGTCCCAATTCCAGCAATCTGCTGGACATGGCCAGATGTCTGAATCCAAGGGAACTTAACCTTGGGTAGTCAACTTGGGGTATCATAACACTATTTATTATTAACTCTTTTTTCACACAGGAAGTTTGGTGGCTCCACATTTGATAATTATATGCATAGCATATTGAACACATAGATGGTGTTTGTATCCAGAATATGTGTAACAAACAGTATGTGTGTGCATGTACTTATTTAAAGAGTAATTTGTATTGCATCACTACAGAGGCTGGCTGGCATCCAGTGAGCGAGGTTGTATTGCCACCCAAGAGCTTAGATGATCACAGCAGACCAGCTCCTGATTGTCATAGAGAATTTGGGAACAATGGAACAGGTGCCCAGCCACACTGCTGGATTTTCATGGGGCCAAGGAGGCCTAGTTTTTTGTTTGTTTGTTTGTTTGTTTTTAATTTTATGTTATTATGTTATGTTAGTCACCATACAATACATTAGTTTTTGATGTAGTGATCCATGATTCATTGTTTTTGTATAACACCCAGTGCTCCCTGCGATACATACCTTCCTTAATACCCATCACTGGGCTAACACATCCCCCAAACCCCCTCCCCTCTAAAACTCTCAGTTTGTTTCTCGGAGTCCATCGTCTCTCATGGTTCATCTCCCTCTCCGATTTCCCCTCCTTCATATTTCCCTTTCTTCTCCTAATGTCCTCCATACTATTCCTTATGTTCCACAGATAAGTGAAACCATATGATAATTGACTTTCTTTGCTTGACTTATTTCACTTAGCATAATCTCCTCCAGTCCCATCCATGTTGATGTAAAAGTTGGGTATTCATCTTTCTGATGGCTGAGTAATATTCCATTGTATATATGGAGCACATCTTCTTTATCCATTCATCTGTTGAAGGGCATCTCGGCTCTTTCCACAGTTTGGCTACTGCGGACATTGCTGCTATGAACACTGGGGGGGGGGGGGACATATGGCCCTTCTTTTCACTACATCTGTGTCTTTGGGGTAAATGCCCAGCAGTGCAATTGCTGGGTCATAGGGTAGCTCTATTTTTAATTTTTTGAGGAAGCTCCACGCTGTTTTCCAAAGTGGCTGTACCAACTGCATTCCCACCAACAATGTAAGAGGGTTCCCCTTTCTCCACGACCTCTCCAACGTTTGTTGTTTCTTGCCTTGTCAATTTTTGCCATTCTAACTGGCGTAAGGTGGTATCTCAATGTGGTTTTGATTTGAATTTCCCTGATGGCTAATGATGATGAACATTTTTTCATGTGTGTGTTAGCCATTTGTATGTCTTCTTTGGAGAAGTGTCTGTTCATGTCTTCTGCCCGTTTTTTGACTTGATTATTTTTTGAGTGTTGAGTTTGAGAAGTTCTTTATAGATCTTGGAAATCAGCGCTTTATCTGTAGTGTCATTTGCAAATATCTTCTCCCATTCTGTGGGTTGCCTCTTTGTTTTGTTGAGTGTTTCCTTTGCTGTGCAGAAGCTTTTTATCTTGATGAAGTCTCAAAAGTTCATTTTCGCTTTTGTTTCACTAGCCTTTGGAGATGTATCTTGAAAGAAGTTGCTGTGGCCGATGTCAAAG
>NC_138379.1:43362072-43382361 GCF_054177405.1 Leptonychotes weddellii
AGAGAGAGTTTGACTTCTTCTTTGCCAGTTTGAATACTTTTTATTTCTTTTTGTTGTCTGATTGTTGTTGCTAGGACTTCTAGTACTATGTTGAACAATAGTGGTGAGAGTAGGCATCCTTGTCATGTTCCTGATCTTAAGGGACAGGCTCTCAGTTTTTCCCCATTGAGGATGATATTTGCTGTGGGTTTTTCATATACGGATTTTATGAACTTGAGGAATGTTCCCTCTATCCCTATACTCTGGAGAGTTTTAATCAGGAAAGGATGCTGTATTTTGTCAAATGCCTTTTCTGCATCAATTGAGAGGACAATATGGTTCTTCTCTCTACTCTTATTAATGTGTTCTATCACACTGATTGATTTGTGAATGTTGAACCATGCTAGCAGTCCCGGGGATACTGCAAAGGTGGTCCTAAGGGGGAAATACATAGCCATCCAAGCCTCACTCAAAGAAATAGAAATATCCCAAATTCACCAACTAATTTTACACCTTAAAGAACTGGAGAAAAAGCAACAAATGATGCCTAAGCCATGCATTAGAAGAGAAATAATTAAGATTAGAGCAGAGATCAATGAAATAGAAACCAGAAATACAGTAGATCAGATCAACGAAACTAGAAGCTTGTTCTTTGAAAGAATTAATAAAATTGATAAACCACTGGCCAGTCTTATCCAAAAAAAAAGAGAAAGGACCCAAAATAATAAAATTATGAATGAAAGGGGAGAGATCATGACTAACACCAAGGAAATAGAAACAATTATTAGAAATTATTATCAACAACCATATACCAATAAATTGAGCAACCTGGAAGAAATTGATGCCTTCCTGGAAACCTATAAACTCCCAAGCCTGAAACAGGAAGAAATTGACAACCTGAATAGGCCAGTACCAGTAACGAGATTGAAGCAGTGATCAGAAACCTCCCAAAAGACAGAGTCCAGGGCCTGATGGATTCCCTGGGAATTCTACCAAACATTCAAAAAAGAAATAATACCTATTCTCCTGAAGCTGTTTCAAAAAATAGGAACAGAAGGAAAGCTTCCAGACTCATTCTATGAGGCCAGCATTACCTTGATCCCCAAACTAGGCAAAGACCCCATCAAAAAGGAGAATTTCAGGGCGCCTGGGTGGCTCAGTTGGTTAAGCAACTGCCTTCAGCTCAGGTCATGATCCTGTAGTCCTGGGATGGAGTCCTGCCTTGGGCTCCCTGCTCAGTGGGGAATCTGCTTCTCCCTTTGACCCTCCCCCCTCTCGTGTTCTCTCTCAAATAAATCGATAAAATCTTTAAAAAAAAAAGGGGGGAGGAGGGGAATTTCAGACCAATATCCCTGATGAATATGGATTCCAAAATTCTCAACAAAATCCTAGCTAATGGGATCCAACAATACATTAAAAGGATCATCCACCACAACCAAGGAGGCCTGTTTAAAAAAAAAAAATGTGGATCTAACATCCTTTTGAGGTTTAGACATGTTATTTTGCTTAGGGTTTACATTCAGTTCAAACTAGCTGAAGCAAAAATTAAATGACCCACTGTATTTATTTTTTAAAGATAACTGATTTCTAGTTTCAGCTATGTTTGGCTCTTTTTAACAGTGACATCAAGGCTTTCACTCTCTCTCCCTTCTGTTGCTCTTTTTATAGTTGCCCTTTCTTCTTATTTCAGAGAGTGACTCTTATGTATTAAAGAGGATGTCCATAAGGGGTGTCAACTTCAACCACCCTTGCAGTCAACAACCTGAAAGGAACAGAATCGTCTTTACCTATAGGTCTAGCAGAGAAGTTGGGAGAAGCTTCTGACCTGACCCTGGGTATGTGTCAAGCTTTGAACAACAACTGTGGTCTGAAAGAAGAACTTCTCTGATTAGACAGGCCTAAGTCTGATGGCCCAGGTCACACCCCCAGGACTAAGTAAGAAAGGCTCAACACCTCTTGAAATGCATGGAATGGGAGAGTGGCTCCCCAAAAGGAAAGGATACTGAGCAGACAGAATAATATGTCACACAGACATTACACAAATACAAGTGTGTCTGATGATCTGGGGCTCCCTGAGGGGGCTGGGTAAAAGGAAGAGGCCATGAGACCCCTGTGTGTAGAAGTCTGAAAGAATGGGTCCAACTGGGCTCCAGGGCTTGGTGGTCAAAGGGAGCAGTGACCCAGGGGCAGAGACATGCTGGGTTTACCTGGTGCTGACTTAGCCTCCCTCTGGGGGTTGGGGGGTACAAACCACGGGAAAGAGAATGCTGTGGTCAAAGGGAGGAGCTCTGTCCCTAGGTAACAGCCATGGGGACCCCCTCTGAAAGAGTGGGGTTTGAGATGGCAGGTGGAAGAAGGTTGTGAGACAAAATACAAGATGTCCAGTTACATTTGAATTTCAGATAAATTATAAATATTTTTTTTTTTTGCACGGGACACACTTAGACTAAAAGATTACTTGTTTATCTGAAATTCAAACGTAACTGGGCATTCTATATTTTTATTTGCTCAATCTGGCAATCCTAAGTAGAGGAGGGTGGTGGGGGAGCAGGCAGCAACCAAGAGCCACATGGAATAACATATCAGCTGCTACAGCTCCAATTAGTCCTGACATTTTTCCCATCTCTCCTCCCCTTCTCTGGACTCTCAAAATGAAAGTGGCCTTTTGTATAACCTGCAAACTGGTGAGGCTCCTAAGCAGGTTAAAAATGTGAGTATTCTTGGAAATATGTGGAGAACATTTGCCAGGAAAAGACTGAATTTATGTTAGTAAATCTGTGGCAATTTTGAGATTGGATTGGTGTGCAAATCCATTTTTGTCATGGTTGTCACTAACTATGATTTCTCTCAGACAAGTTAGAATTTCCTCTTTCCTTTTCAGAACATTGGCAGAAATGTAACTCCCTTCTCACCCAAACAAAACAAAACAAAACAAAATGAAACAACCAACCCCCCAAAACACCACAACCCCCCCCACAAAAAAAACCCCACACAAAACAAAACAAAATATGCTTCTCAGGAAGATGATAATCTCTATGTTTCACAACATCCATATTGTGCTCTTAGCAACGCTCTTTACAGTCAGACTCAGCCTGAGTGGAAGGATGGTCAATTTCAAGGAGGTGCCTTCGTTAGTAGGATGTGTAACTATTCACCTCTTGACTTCTTTTATAATCTTTCCCCCTCACTCCTGGACTTGAGAACCAGACCCAAAAGTGTGTAAAGTCCTTGAAGTGATTAATTTACAGACTTCCCTTGCCCTGTTTCTATTTATTCTCCGTCATTCCTTCACCAAGATTTGAAATCCCGTCTTCTTTATCCACTACATCCGTGTCTTTCAGGACAATCAATGTACCTTCCGCAATATTTATTGTTCTACTCACCCATTCCATCCTATTTTATACTTCCTTTCAGTCTGTCTTGCAAAAACAAAACAAAACAAAACAAAACTAATGAAATTTGTTTGGATTTCTTTATATTCATGCAATAATTAAAAGTAGACAATGTGCCTTTTCATACATATATAGGGGCATTCGAGTGTTGACTCATCATCACTCATTAGTCTCCTTCCTTTGCTAACAATACGTTTATTTCCCTCAGGGAATTTTTTCATTAAATTTTTTCAGGTATGCACAGTTGGGGTAGATGCTATCCTCAGTTACGGAGTAGGTACCATAAAGTGCGTATTTGGCAGCATTTTCCATCCTTATCAGTCACATTATCTGGTTCATGGTTTCTCATGTAATTCTACCACAGAAAATGATATGGAGGTGTCCTTGAATAGATTTTTGTGAATAAACACCTTTTCCCCATGGAATAACTGGTATGTTTCCCACTGGACACAGATTAGAGAGGATGTATCTCTAAGTGTTGGCAGCCTTATCGTCTCTAGGAGGGGAGAGCTTTCTTGAGAATGGAACCTACTCTAGGAAAGCAGAGTTGAAAAATAGGAAAGGGAACCCAGATCCTGTTCAATTCATCTGAGTTTAGGATAAAGCCAAGCCTGCAGATTCATTCATCCCTACATTCTGCTGGGACTGAGCCAATGGTCTCATTGATTGCTCAAGTCAATATAGGCTAAACTATGAGTCCCTTGGTTCTTACACATACCTTGTGAGATTAATAATATTATTTTAGCAGAAAAGTAATAGAGCCAGAGAAGTTACATATTTGCTCAGTCATACAGCTAGTCCAGATGTTTTCTCTTCAAGTTAAAAAGCACCAACTATAAAATCACCCGAATGACTAATGCCCCTCCACCACCACCAAATTTTCAGTGTTTCCATATTTCTACTGGAAAATATTTAAAAATTTGGTAATGACATCTAGACTTTCCCAAAGTAACTTCAACCTGCTTGTCTTAACATGTTTCCTATCACTGCAGAAACTGTCCATCCCATGCAATCAGTCTAGGTAAACCTTCTTTTGCTCATGCCCCCATCCCTTCCTCTTCTTCCTCTGTTTACTAACATTCACTCAGCCTCTGTTTTCATTCCTTAATGGGGGCAGGGGGAGTTGTCATGGTGGAATTGAGTCTCTTGAGTGAAGAGATATTTATCCCTATAGAAACCTGAAAGAGTGTTGTTTCAAGTTTGTGCAGTTGAGTTTTCTTATGTCCATAGGGGAAAATCTATATAATTTTGAGTGTAATTTCTCCAGAGAAAAATTCTCCAAGGGCAAACATTCAATGCCATATAATGGTATAAAATCAGCACATTGAATCCCTGAGTTGTATTTATGGGAGAGGTTTTTTTTTTTTTAACTAAAGAGGTGAAACAGCTGATTAAATGGGATGAAAGTCAGAGGTAGGGAACTGAAGGTAGTAAGGACCTGAAGATTCTGCTTATGTACCTGTTAGCAGGTTTTCCATTTATAGTTCTTCTCACTGATAATTGAAGATGCTTATCAGTGCTCAGGTGAGAATGTCAAGTACTCTGCCTTTTACAGTCACATAAAGCTTTGGACAATAATTAGAGCTTTAAGTAGTTTGCTTGGACTAATCATCAATTCATAGAGCTTTGTAGCTGGGGTGGGAGGTGGTCAGAAATAAGGCCAATCATGCACAAAGATGAAAAGCAGAGGAAGAAATGATTTGTCCAAGGTCATACAGAAAGGTAACAGTAGAGCTGGAAGGACATGTCATTGAATCAGTCAGGTCAGCATTAAAGTAACTCATGCAAAAGGGAAAAGATGGAGCATTCAGGTTCAGTTGTTCTCTCTTCTCTCTCTTTCTTTCTTTCTTTCCTTTTTCTTTTTTAAAGATTTTATTTATTTATTTGAGAGAGAGAGAGAGTGAGAGAGCACAAGTGTAGTGAGGGACAGGGGGAGAAGCAGGCTCCTGGCTGAGCAGGGAGCCTGATGCTGGGCTCCATCCCAGGACTCTGGGATCATGACCAGCACTGAAGGCAGATGCTTAACCAACTGAGCCACACAGGCACCTCCATCTTTCTTTCTTTCTTTCTTTTCTTTTTTTTTTTATCATTCATGAAGGCAGTGATTTAGATGTGTTCCAAAACTTTATCAGCCCCCTGAAGTTCATCTATTTTTGATAAGATAAAGTTTCATATTTTTAAAACTTATTGGTTTTGTATATTTGAAACTTAATATATATTTTTATCTACTACAAATGGTACTTAATTTTTTTTTCCAGCAGAGCCCACCTTACTCATTTTAGATGTTTTTGATATCCAAAATGCAATTATTAAAGTTAATACAGACATTTGCTTTATCACCATGGTTAAACTCTGTAAATCAACTTGCCTTTTACTATCTGTTAATGTCCTAATAATCTGAGCTCAAGACAACAATACATATCCTTAGCTTGCTTGTCCTTTTGTCTGTCTGGCTTCTTCATGTCCCACAGGAAATTCTGCCAGTTTTCAAAACACCCTCCAAAGGCCAGGAGACCCCCATTCTAGTACTAAGATGTCATCAAGCACCTTTGATTTGAACAAGTCAGATTGCCTCTTTCTGCCTTCCTCCTTCTGCTTCCTGGCCCTTCCACACATGACATCCTGTGATTATGGTTGTTTACTTCCCCTCTCCATTCAGAAGTAATTTTTCCCTTTTAAAATTTCTAAAGCACTTGTTCCCATTACTTTCCCTTAAATGCCAGCCTGAGAAGATGGCATTTTATTTTACCAACAAGAGGAGACCCTGAAAGTTCTGGGAGGGAGGATGATATTATTTTGGCAGAGGTGTGAGGGACAGATTGGAAGAGAAGTCACAAAACACGGAGAAGCCAGTTATGAGACCACTGAATGATGAGGGTGGGGTGGGGAGGAAAAGGAGGAAGAAAAGAGGCCATGACTCCAGATTTTAAAGACCTGTGGACCTGACAGTGACTAGGATGCTGGGGCCAGAGGAGAGTTGGTCTGGGTGACTGGGGAGGAGAAGGGGGAGAAGTGAGGTGCTCTGCCTAGAGAGGGGCTCAGAAGAGCAGCTAGCCTGGGAGGAAGATGGTCAGCTGTGCTTGGGACTGGCAGCCCCAAAGGATTCAGACGGCATGTGTGCCTCCTACGTGCCCACCCACCAATTTTCTACCTTCCCTTCAGCCTCACCCTCATCTGAATGGAGGGGAAGCCTGCAGTTTTCTGTGAACAAATCAGAGAAACACCCATGTCAGGTCCAGAAGGAATGCCCTGCTCCCAACCACACAGGGGAACCTGAGTACAGGAAGAGTCAGAAACTCATCTTGGAGGTAGTAGCAGAGTCAGGATTGTGGCCCAACACTCTAATCCAGTGGTATTTCCAATCCTATAGGGGCTGCAAACATCTACAAAGCCATGGATTAATTCTGGGGCTCTCTATTCCCTTGATTTATTTTTCCTTCAGACACTAGATTCCTTAAGGTCAGAGACCAGGCTTCCAAATTTTAATATTTATTCTTCCATCTATTCAACAAATATTGGTTTAGCATCTGTTATATCAGTTATTATCTGTTCCAGGCACCAAGAACACAGCAAGAACAGAACAAAGTTCCTGTCCTCCTGGAGCTTACATTCCAGAAGGGGGAGTTAGATAATAAGCATAAAATCCAAATAAATATGTGTGATTTCAGTTGGTGACAAGTATTATGACAAAATATAAACCAGGGAGATGGGAGTCACAGGGTGCTGGAGTAGGGGGTAGGGGTTTTGCTCTTTTATGCTGTGCTGTTAAACTTATGTCACAAATGTATCTTTGAGGGTACACAGGCTCCACATGGTAGGTGCACAATCAGTGCCTATTGAATTACTACTAGTTAAATGAACTTGCTAATAATGTGTGTGTGGTGGGGGGGGGAGGGAGAGAGAGAGAGAGAGCCAGAGAGAGAGAGAGAGTTTAAATCACAGGATCAGAATAGCCATAAATGGAATTTTGTATAGCCCAAAATCCATTTTATGGTCACAAGGATGGGCGTTGGAGAACTGACCTCTAAAGTTTTCCATTCAGGAAAATTTCAGTATAATTAGTCAGACCCATTCTAACCAAAAGTTGATTTGCCATAGAGAACTGGCTCTTAAAATTTCCCATGCAGGCCAATCTGAGTATAATTGGCGATGACCAGCGTTTGCAAAAATCAATAATCCTGAAGCAATTCACACTATTTACAGATCACCTAAGATTTTGAAATATGAAATATGAAAACTCTGCAGGAACCCACAACTGGGGTGAACTTAGATGTATTTTTCATATTTAATAAGTTTCATACAGGTATTTTGAAATGATAAATATTTATAATAAATATAAATCAACTGTGCTGTAACTTTGAATCATTAGGTTGTTTTAAAAATTTTTGTGGATATCTTTTTCCCTTTGTCTACTTTTTAATACTTTATTTTTGGTAGTTTTAAAAATATCTATTTATATAAAATTGAAAAAAACAGATGATTCTGATAGCAATGTCATGGGAATGGAAACTCAGTTATAAAATAAAATATCGATGTTTGTTTAAGGCTAGGTTTAAAATCAAACTATATAATGTTACAAGAGCATTTTTATAATATCTTATACTTTTCAGACAAGACTTCTGAGCTGGCATTCTTCACTTCCTGTTTTTTACTTGAAAGGTTTATTAATCCGAGTAGTTGGCCATATCTAAAATCGCCAAACTGAATTTAGTCAGGATGTCTTCCTTTTTACATCTTTAGCCAAGAGTATCTGGGGTGAATTGCAGACATGACTTCATAATTTGTATACAGTGTCCCTAAAAACAAAATACTCTCCACCACGAAATGAAAAGGCAAAATCAAAGCTCTGTGGTTGAATTCATCCTCCTGGGCTTTTCTAACTTTCCAGAACTCCAAGAGCAGCTCTTTGGGGTTTTCTTGGTTGTCTATCTGGTGACTCTGTTGGGAAATGCCATCATTATAGTCAGCATCTCCTTGGAACAGAGCCTCCACGTTCCCATGTACCTCTTCCTCCAGAACTTGTCTGTGGTGGACGTGAGTTTCAGTGCAGTCATTATGCCTGAAATGCTGGTGGTCCTCTCCACTGAGAAAATGTCAATTACTTTTGCAGGCTGTTTTGCACAGATGTATTTCCTTCTTCTTTTTGGTGGCACTGAATGTTTTCTCCTGGGGGCGATGGCTTATGACCGATTTGCTGCAATCTGTCATCCTCTAAGCTACCCAATGATTATGAACAAAAGTGTTTTCATGAAATTAGTAATGTTCTCCTGGGCCTCAGGGGTCCTGGTGGCTACTGTGCAGACCACATGGGTTTTCAGTTTTCCCTTTTGTGGCCCCAATGAAATCAATCATTTCTTCTGTGAGACTCCCCCAGTGCTAGAACTCGCATGTGCAGATACCTTTCTGTTTGAAATCTATGCATTCACTGGCACCATTTTGATTATCATGGTTCCTTTTGTGTTGATTCTCTTGTCTTACATTCGGATTCTCTTTGCCATCCTGAAGATGCCATCAGCCACTGGGAGGCAAAAGGCCTTTTCCACCTGTGCCTCCCATCTCACGTCTGTGACCCTCTTCTATGGCACGGCCAATATGACCTATTTACAACCCAAATCTGGCTACTCCCCAGGAACTAAGAAAGTCATGTCACTGACTTACACATCACTTACACCTCTGCTGAATCCACTGATCTACAGCTTGAGAAACAGTGAGATGAAAAAAGCTTTGATGAAATTGTGGCGAAGAATAGTGGATTCACACCCATTCTGATTGTGCTGAGAAGCCGTGTGATATTTGGTCACTGTTTGAACTCTGTTTAATAAATGGTGGCAACCATTTGCATTTCTTGGTATGAGTATGCTTAACCTCTTGATTTCTACATATTTGTTAATACATTAGAGGTATCTTCATATATTAATGTTTTATTCTTTTTTTCAGAAATGTATAATGTTCATTAATATTGGGTATAAAAGAGTCTTTAAAATTTGTTGATTGGTGGCCACACAGGTGTTTATGTTAGGTTTTGCCCCTTGCAGTATGCTAAATAAACTAGTTTTATACACATATAAATAATAATGGGGCTTTAATTTCTATAGAGGAGGTTTCACAACATGGGTTTAATAGGTCAAAGCAATGGTGAGTTTGCAAACTTTTATAAATATCACCAAATTACTTTTCAAAAAAGATTTATTTATTTTAGAGACAGTGAGAGAGCATGGTGTAGGGGGAACAGAGGGACAGAGAGAATCCTGAAGCAGGCTCCCCACTGAGTACAGAGACCAATGTAGGGCTCCATCCCAGGATCCTGACATCATGACCTGAGCTGAAATCAAGAGTTGGCTGCTTAACCGACTGCGCCACCTGTGTACGCCCCAAATTACTTTTTAAAAATGTAATTCAGATTGGCTTTGAAGGCCCACTCTACCCCACTGACTGGATTGAACTCTAAGAAAACAATAAAGCGATGGGCTTTTTTTTTTTTTTGAGTGAAAATCTGTTCCACGTATGAGTTGAAAAGAGCAGTTCTTTACTGAAAGGATCACACTGGCTCTATTCTGGGACCTATAGAAGTTATAGATCATATCTAGCTTTCGTCAGGTTATCTTAGAGTATATTCACCTAGGGTGCCTGGGTGGCTCAATTGTTAAGCATCTGCCTTCGGCTCAGGTCATGATCCCAGGGTCCTGGGATTGAGCCCCACATTGGGCTCCCTGCTCAGTGGGGAGCCTGCTTCTCCCTCTCCCTCTGCCTGCTGCTCCCCTTGCTTGTGCTCTCTCTCTGTCAAATAAATATTTTTTTTAAAAAAAGAGTATATTCACCCAGTGTGTAATAGAGAGTAGCATGGGATTGTTTTTGAAGATCATTTATTTATTTAACAATATTTGTTGAATGACTTCTATGTATCAGAAACTGTGCTAGGTCCTAAGAGCACAAAGTTTAGCAAGATAGTCTCATGAGAGAGATAGCTATTAAACAAATAACCACACACTAAAAACACAATTACAGTTGTGATAACTGTTAAACAGGAATAGCACAAGATACCCTGGAATCATCACAGGAAGACCTTATCTGATGTGGAGGGAGTGCGGGGGAGAGCATTGGCATTGGGAAGGACTTTCTCAGGAACCTCCCTGAGAAAGTGACATTGAAACTGAGCCTCATAGACAGATAGGAGTTATCCAGGCTCAACTCCAGTGTGAGGGGGTGGGGAGTGGAGTCATCCATGTGGAAAGAAGGATGTATGTGATGATCTGGATGGGAAGGAACTTAATGTCATTCCAGTAAAGGGAGGAGACTGTAAGCGAGGGAGGAATGAGATAGTAAGATGAAGAGGGAGGCAGAAGCCAGACCAAGTAAAATCTTGTTGGTACAAGAACTCTGAACTCACCTGCCAATGATAGGTGGCCAGTGAGTTAAGCAAAGCAGTAACATGGACACATTTGTAGTTTTAAAATGTCTTTCTGGCTTATTATTTGATGGAAAGCGTTCAAGAGTGGAAATAGGCAGGAGACGACAATTGCTACAGCCCAAGTGAGAGCAATGTGCTTGGGCTGGGGTGGTAGCAGTGAAGGTGAGCTGTGTGGATGATTCTACCCACGCTTAAGAAATCAAATTGACAGGACTTCGTAATGGATTGTATGGGTGGGGGGAAGGTAGGAGAGAGAAGTGAAGAATTAACCCATATTTCTGGTTGGAACAGAGAGTGGATGGGGTTTCCATTTGTTGAGATGGGAAACACTGGAAAGGAAGAATTTGGGGGGAGAAATCCAATTTTGGATGAGTAAAGGTTGGGATGTCTGTGTGAAATCACAGTCAAGTAGATTGCTGGGATATATAGGTCCGGCTCAGAATGAAGGTTCTGAATTAGGGGAACAGGACTCAGGGCAATACCTAGAGAGGGATGCATGATCCAGGGACGGTCTTCTTAAGATGGAGAGACTCCAGAATGTCTGAAGTTCCATGGAAAGAATCCAAAAGAGAAGGAGAGGTGCTGAATCAGTGTGGCTCAGGCCTGGTGCTAAGATGTTTCTACCTGAGGAAGAGAGAGATACAAATGGACAAAGTGTTGCATGGATCACAGAGGGAGGAAGACCCAGCTGTGAAGTTGTAGGGATTCCATGGACTAAAGAGCTAATATTAGGAGGCTGGGGCAAGTGTATCAGGAATAAAGGAAGTGGATCTGGAAAGAAGCTTCAGGATGGTGCCTCTAAGCCCTAAATGAATGAAAGCTCCAGGAGGCGTTTAGTGAACTATGCCAAAAGATGGACTAAATCCTCGCTGCCATCTAGTGGCTCAAGCATATAATTGCTTTAATCTCATCGCGGAAAGCTCAGGGAGCTAAGCTTGTTCTTGGTTCACCAATACCATCTCTGGTGAACTCACAGAAAGTAATAGAAGCAATCACATCAGCCCTGGGATCAAAGAATTTGAGCAAATGACAAATGCAGTGGCAAGTTTCATGTCATTAATAGGTGTAGGTGTATCTCTTTGTTAGGCTTAGGAGCAGGAAGGCTGAGGGACACCTTTGTTCTTCCCCTTTTCCCATCTCCTTTCTTTTGCCACCACCACCATCACCTTCACCATCACTTCACCACCACCATCTCCACCAGAGTCACCATCATATCATCACCATCACCATAAGCATTATCTCACATCCCACATATTATACATTCACAATAGTGGGTTATGTCAGCAATTTCATTTGAATATCCATTCATAAATTCAAAACCATTCACTGGATACCTAACATGTGCCAGTTGCCTTGTGGGATGTTAGGCAAAACTTCTAGGAGATTACTTAGAGTGACTGAAGCAAATAAATGAACTCTTAACAACACTGTGTGGTGAGTGTTAGAACTGTGGTTAACACTTGTGCTGTGAGACCTCACTGGGTAAGACTCTTAAGACTAGGAGTCCAGGAAGGCTTCCTGGAGGAGATGATTGTGGTCATAGTTGTAAAGACTGCTAAGAGTTAGCGATATGGCAAAAACAAGAAAGAAGACTCTACATCTAGAGAAAAGCTGGTCTGAAAAGGATGATGAATTTTAAGATCTCGAGTGGAATGGTGTGACAGCTGCAGAGAATACTTGAAGAACGACAGAAAATAAATTCAGACTATGAATGACTTTATGAGCTAAACAAAGGAGTTTGAACTCAGTGTTGAAAGGTATGGGAGAGTCACTAAAGGATGTTCCATAGGGGAGAAACAAAATCAAACTTGCATTTTAAAAATAGCTAGAATTGGGCGCCTGGGTGGCTCAGTTGGTTAAGCGACTGCCTTCGGCTCAGGTCATGATCCTGGAGTCCCAGGATCGAGTCCCACATTGGGCTCCCTGCTCAGCAGGGAGTCTGCTTCTCCCTCTGACCCTCCTCCCTCTCATGCTCTCTGTCTCTCATTGTCTCTCTCGCAAATAAATAAAGTCTTAAAAAAAAATAGCTAGAATTTACTGGACATTTACTATATATCTGGCTAAGCCCCTTACATGGTTGAGCTCATTTTATTCTTCACAACAATACCATCTAACAGAGGAGCTGAGAGATACTAAATAATTTGTTTAAGGATTCAAGATAATTTTGTGGCTGTGTGGGATTAGAACACATGTTTCTTGGACGTCAGAGTTCAAGCTTTTGGCCCATAGGCTGCTTTACTGCATCTTACACGATGGAAGCAAAGGAACTGCAAACACTCTCAAGTTGGGCTTACGTGCCCCAAGCATTTCTCCAGTGGCCATGCCCTGAGCTGCTGTGCCAATGTATATCCCAGGCTGGAGCCCCCTCCTACAGGTGGCCACATTGGCTAGCACTGTAGTCCCAGAGTAGGTCACCAGCAGAAATTGTGGGCACAATTGTTCAGATCAAATACGGACCGTTCTTGCAGGAGAGACAAGACCTGGGATCACCACGTGTCCTTGTGCAACTCTCCTGACACCCCACGTGAGCAATTTGAGCATAAGAAACAATTGCTTTGGGGGTTAGACAAAGGCAATTCTTTTTAGAAAGTTCACATCTCCCCTAATTTTCAACTTTTCCACCAGACCTTAAGAGGGGGGGAGCAGGCATCCATTGCGCATGAAACTTCTTTCTATCTCTGTTGTTACTGTTTCCAAGTATGACCTCCTTTTATTTTGCTAACATTTTAGCCTTTGCTAATAAACTTTGTAGACTCGTGACATTTGGCAATTCACAGAATATCAAGTCCATGTTTCAAAATAAAAACATAGCAAACTTGGTTTCCATGTTAGGGCTTCTAGATGGGCTATTTCTCAGGAGCCGGCCATCCCTGATGTCCTCATAACAATATCCCCAGCAGCAGGCCAGAACTCCTTATAGGTTGCCATGGTCAAAAGCAGTGGAAATATCAAGAGTAGGACACAGACACTTCCATCTTAATAACCGCAACCTTTTTTTCTTGGTCTATTTCTTTATGTTTCATTTAGAAATAAAAGCTATTCAGTGACCATCTTTTACTGCAGTTTTGTTTAGAGTAGTGGTTCTCAAACTTGGTTTGGGGACCCCTGACAGACACTGAGACCCTTTTAGGGGTTCCGTGAGGTCAAAGTTACTTTTAAGATATGATCTGCCTTTTATCTCTCATTCTCTCAGAAATGTACAGTGGAGTTTGCCAGAAGCTACATGATGCATTATATCACAACAGATTGCATGCAGAACGAATGGGAATTCAGCTATGTCCTATTAAGCCAGACATTAAAGAGATTTACAAAATTGCAAAACAATGCCCCTCTTCTAAATGTTTTTTGAAAATACAATTATTTTCCATCAAAATATGTTATTTCTGTCCATGTGTCATGGGTCACTATTGTTATTTTTAAAGGAGTTAATAAGTAAATATTTTTAAAATGTCTTAGTTTTGATTTCTAATATAGTAAATACCAATTACTATAATCTGTAGAAATAAAAGCTCTTTGAGGTTCTCTACAAATTGTCAGAGTATAAAGAGGTCCTGAGACTACAAAGTTTGAGAATGGTGGTCCAGAGAATTCACTGTAGACAATTTCTCAGTGATTTCAGAGGAGGATGTATGCCCTGATTTACTTTGCATCCTCCTTGGGCTAAAAGAAAACAAGAGGCAGCAGAAATACACATGCTGGGGCGCCTGGGTGGCTCATTCGTTGGGGGTCTGCCTTCGGCTCAGGTCATGATCCCAGGGTCCTGGGATCAAGCCCCACATCAGGCTCCCTGCTCGGCGGGAAGCCTGCTTCTCCCTCTCCCACTCCCGCTGCTTGTGTTCCTGCTCTCGCTATCTCTGTCTCTGTTGAATGAATAAATAAAATCTTTAAAAAAAAAAAAAAAAGAAATACACATGCTTACAACTTCCTGGTCTCCCGGTGTCAAACATGGCTCTCCGAAGAAGAGTTGATCTGTTTCCTTGGTAACTAAACTGTAGCTTCCATGTGTGGCCTATTAACAACCTCCCTGGGCTGGCTGGATTCCACAGGGTGATGGCTGTCTGGGAATAATTAGGGAACTTGGTAAGGAAGTTTCCTCAAGCAGGAAATTGGTTCCTGTGGAACTTGTTAAACATTAACTCCACAGTGAAATCATGAAAACATTTACTGAAATTAGTAACAGCGTTCAGGTCCTCTGAGAACACTTACCAAGGGTGAGCAGTGTCAGGAACCAGGGACTATGAGTTTATTCTTAAAGGTTTAGGTGTCAGTTTTAAGATGTGATAAGGGAGCAATTAGGTTAAAATGACTCCTGCATTTCTTTCTTTTTTTTTTTTTTTAAAGATTTTATTTATTTATTTGACAGAGAAAGACACAGCGAGAGAGGGAACACAAACGGGGAGTGGGAGAGGGAGAAGCAGACTCCCTGCCGAGCAGGGAGCCCGATGTGGGACTCGATCCCGGGACTCCAGGATCAAGACCTGAGCCGAAGGCAGTTGCTTAACCAACTGAGCCACCCAGACGCCCGATTCCTGCATTTCTAATGAAGCCACACTTTGAAGCCTCTTCCCAGAGTTAGAACACCGGTGTAGATTAGGGATGTGCAATGTAATTAAAGTCTACTTAAATCCAAATGTTCCCCTTCACTGAGCCCCTTCTGCCACCACTGACAAGTAAGAGTAAAAATGCTTGTTGGTCCTGGAGAAGTTGGCCAAACTTCAGATAGTCTCAGTCAGTCGTGAATTTCTGACACCTTGGCCAATCTCAACTCCGAGGAGAAAGCAATACAGTTTTCGCTAGTTAACTCTTCCGGGCTTTAAGACTCGTTTAACATAAGCACACGAATCTAAGGTAAAAACAAAACAAATCTATAAGCAAAACACAGCTCTATTTTCCCTGGGAAAAAAAAAATAAACAAACACTGAGAATGCAACACAAGTGGAAAAAAAAAAGGAGCAGAGAGTGACACATCCTGTGAGCCCCCTGAAGGAGTCTGTGCTGCACCCCAGCTCTGCTAGTGCATTCATCTCCTCTCCCTGTGTGTCGGTCAAATGCTTTATAGATGGCCTGAAATGGAGGTTTCAGGAGCACTTGAAAGATCAGCAAATCACATTGAAAAGAGTATGAGCAGACAAGGAGAACATTTTGACATGAAGATTTTGCAACAATAGAAGAGGAAAAATAAAGAAGTATGAAGATATAATAGGGCGCCTGGGTGGCTCAGTCGGTTAAGCGACTGCCTTCGGCTCAGGTCATGATCCTGGAGTCATGGGATCGAGTCCCACATCGGGCTCCCTGCTCGGCAGGGAGTCTGCTTCTCCCTCTGACCCTCCCCCCTCTCATGCTCTCTCTATCTCATTCTCTCTCACAAATAAATAAATAAAATTTTTTTAAAAAAAGAAAATATAATAAATCACACTTTGGAGGGCCTGCTAGGAGCTGGGTGTGTGCTGAGTGCTTTTGAGCTCTCTCAATTAATGCTTTTAACAATCCTGTCGTTTGGGCCCTACTGTGACCCTCATTTTACACAGGAGGACACCTAGCTGTGGAGAGCTTACATACGTTGTCCAAGGCTAAGGGGCAAAAGTGGAAATAGAGTATCTTTCCCTCTAATCCCAAGTTTCAGGTTTTTGACCACCACCTATACTCATCAGGTCCCATTTACTTCTCCACTCAACTACTATGTACTCAGGCGTCCCTCCGTGCCAGACTCTAAAATATGGAGCCAAAATAGACGGTTTTCCTGCCCATATGGAGCTCGTGGTAAATCACGAAAGATGTAAATCAAATAATCACACAAATTAGCATATCGTTACAAGTCAAGATGTGCTTGAAGGAATATATAAATGCAAACCAATGACCACACACACACACACACACACACACACACACAGCACATTTCTCCTTGTCTGAAGAGGTCAAGAAAGACATCTCTAAGAAAGCGATATTTGCATTAATATCTGAAGTTTAAGCAGGAAATCACAAGAAAATTTGTAGAGGGCAGGAGTAGAAAGAGTGTTGTGAGCAGAAACAACAAAGGCTCTGCAGCAGCAAGAAGCAAATCCCAAGGGGCACCTGGGTGGCTCAGATGGTTGATCGTCCACCTTTGGCTCAGGTCATGATCCCGGGGTCCTGGGTTCGAGCCCCGCATCGGGCTCTTGGCTCAGCAGGGAGCCTGCTTCTCCCTCTCCCTCTGACTCTCCCCCTGCTCATGCTCTCTCTCTATCTATCTCTGTGTCTCAAATGAATAAATAAAATCTTAAAAAGAAAAAAAGAAGCAAATCCCAAGAAAAGAACCCAAAGAAGTCGAGTTTGTGATTCATGACTAGAGAGGTAGCAGGAGTCAGACTTGTAGGACCCTAATGCTGTGTTAAAGAAGCTACTGAAAAAGTTCTGCTGCTTTGTTTTGATTCTGAGTTTGGTTTGGTTTGAGACTTCTTTGGCTGTTTTTCTTCTGTGAGAAATATTTCATGTATGGAGTACAGAGAAGAATGTAAAGCTCTTCATGGAACCACTACCAAATTAAGTGAAGCATTATCATTAGAGGATGCTTTAGAATAATATGACCTCAACTAAAATTGAAGTCTCTTGTATACCCTAATGATACTGAAAAATTTTAAGCCAAGGGCAGGCATGAAGAGATTGCGTTTTGAAAATGTCTTTGGGTAGTTGCGGAGTAGAGAGTGAGTTAAAAGGGCACCAGGGTGGACACAGAGATTCCAGTCAGCTGACTAATGAGGCTGTCCTAGTGAGTGGGGTGCTGGCAGAAGGGACAGGGACGACAGACGGGGGGGAGGTTAGGATAATATTGGCATGACTGTAATTGAAGAATTGGTGAAGAGGAGTAAGGGGCTGGAATGGAGCTGAAGAGAACTTCTGAAATGCTGTCTCATGAAATAAAGTGATATTTCTAGGGGGAAAAGTATCTGTTCTTAATGATGATCTCCAGAATTAAGAAAAAAAAGTACAACCGGATTAAAATAGACACAGAACAAATAAGGTGATTGTTGAAAGCATACAGTTAGATTATTCGTATTTTCAACTTTTCTAGATAATGGTAAACTGTATTCCAAAGTGGTTGTACTAATTTGCATCCCAATGTAAACTGTTAAGTTTTTGAATGAGTTAAATTCTTAAAATTTTCAATTTATGTCTTAGATTGACATATCATTCACCAATATCTCTATCTACCATATCCTTCTCCTTCAATAAGATTAAAACCTTAATACGCTCTTATTTCCTTCCTCCCCAAACCCACTCTCTCACCCTGTATTATCTGTCATGTTGAGATTGTTTGCAGCAATGGATTACTTGGGTTTAGTTATATGGTTTACTTGTTTCTTATTTATCACTTTGGTGTGTGTGTGAAAGAGAGGTGGGGGGAGGGAGGGAAGGAGAGAGAGATCTTCCTTTAGCCAGGTATACCTGGATTATATCTTGGAGAAGTCCTTTCAGGAAGATTCTGAGAACAATAAACTTTCTGAGTTCTTTCATGTTTGAAAATGCTCTATTTTGTATCTCCACTATGTGCTATTTGGATGTAGGATTTTTGGTTCAAAATGAGCTTTCCTCAGATTTTTGAGCATACTACTCTGTTGCGTTCTTTTTTTTTTTTTAAGATTTTATTTATTTATTTGACAGAGAGAGACACAGCGAGAGCAGGAACACAAGCAGGGGGAGTGGGAGAGGGAGAAGCAGGCCTCCCACTGAGCAGGGAGCTCGATGCGGGGCTGGATCCCAGGACCCTGGGATCATGACCTGAGCCGAAGGCAGACGCTCAACGACTGAGCCACCCAGGCGCCCCCTACTCTGTTGCGTTCTTGAAACGGGTTGCTGAAGAGAAATGTGGAATTTTTATTTTAGTTCTTCAAAATGAAATTATATTTTCCCTCAATAAAAATTTGTAGCATTCCCCTTTATTCTTGGTGCTCTGGACTTTATCACGAAATCTGCATTTGAGCCTCCATCCATCATGCTTACCATTCAGTGGGACTTTGCAATCTGAAGACTGTTTCTTCAGCTGTATGGGATTTTCTTAAAGTTTGACTGTTTCACCTCCTCCATTGTCTTTATTTGCTTTTTCTTGGAATTCCTCTCAAAGAGGCCTTGGGTTTCTGGATATATCTTTCATATATCGACTTTTCTCATATGTTTTCCAAATCTTTTCTTTTTTAAGTTTATTTAAGTAATCTCTGCACCAAAGTAGGGCTTGAACTCACAACCCCAAGATCAAGAGCTGCACACTCTGCTGATGGAACCAGGCAGGCATCCCCTCCCCCAAATCTTGTCTCTCTGTATTGCTTTTGGGGGAGAATAACTTTTCTAGCCCACCCACGCCTTCCTTGACATTACTCACTTCCATATCCAGACCATTCTCTTTCTTATCTAATAAGTTTTCCAATATTTTTTCAATGGTCATAATTTAAAGTATTTCTCATTTAGTGGAAACATTATTTTGTAAAACATGTATGATTATATTAATTGAAATAACCTTTTCACATCTGTTTTGTGATGTTATTAGGTATTATCTCTTCTGTTTATAAAATCGGGTTCCTCTTTTTCAAAGCAAAGGCTTTCCTCCAATGCTTGGTGTTTCTTGATTTTCATCTCACCTTGCGATTGAAAATCCCAATTTATTTATCTATGGATGTGGTGTCTGATAAACTTCCTTTCATTTGTTTGGAGGAACAGAACATGCTGCCATGCAGAGTCATGTCAATGGTTTTAAAATTTGTTTTGATTGTTACTGCAACCATCCATCATGGTTTTCCCATCCTAACTGGAAAACTATCCTGAGTCTCTTTTCCCACTACCCACACTCACTGCTTTAGTTTCACAGAAAATGAGATTTTGGCCTACTGTTCAGCATAAGCAGAGGAAAAGGGATTGACCAGCCATTGGTAATTCCTCATTAACCATTTTGATAATTAGCTCTAATGCCTCCTCCTCTTGCTTGCATGTATTGATTCTGAATTTAGAGTTCCCCTGAATAAACCCCAACCCTGCTGCTTCTGGTTCTTTCTTGGGGTATTCCCCATATTTTTCTCTACCAACTTAGATAATAATTTCTGAAAAACACAATAATTTTGGTCATTTTGTTTCCTTCTTTCAACGTTTCCTTCCTTATTATCTCCCCTTACTCTCACCTTGGCATGGTGCATTGACCAGGACTTCTAGAAGAGAGCTTCCAACCAGCTGACCATAAATACAGAGGTGCTGGGATGGCCAGAGTTGTAATACCTGTTGTGTCCGGGCACAAATAAAATCTTTTTTTTTTTTACAGCATTATGACATTAACATTATCATTTCCAAATATGCTATAATGTGAAAAAGATTGGAAATGACTGCTCTAGAATGGTGTAGACAATAAGCCCCTTCATTTATATTTTTTAAATTATATGTTACAAAATGGTACATAGCATCATATTGAACCTAGCAAATTATTTTTACCTGTGGTGATATATTTTTCCTCATTTAGATTTTGCATTTTTTTTCTCTCTTTTCCTACATATC
>NC_138379.1:43382861-43617392 GCF_054177405.1 Leptonychotes weddellii
AGTTCACTTGAAAATGATACGATTAGGGAGACAGGTCACCTCCAACAAGGATCATTCTGATTAAGAAGAATTTCTCATCAAGCCAACTCAGAGGAGATTGCAGACCCTATATGTCGGAGGAGGTCATGGAGAGGACATGACCACCAGTTGACCCAAGAGCTGGATCCCAGGCAATCAGGGGCTCCTCACCCCCTTTCTTGTCCTTGGAATGTGCATTCTGCCTACAGTTCCCACAATAATAGTCAGTTTCGAAGACACAGCCTTGAAAGAGTAAGGTGTTGTTGAGACCATCTGGGATGGCATATGTAACTAAACCCAGTTAAGGCCTCTATGTAAACTTTAAGATTCTGGTGGGTGGGTGCCGACATCTACTCATCTTGCAGCTGCCGAAGACAAGCCTTGAATATAAGTTCCCGTGAGTATTAAACCCGCCACCTACCAGTGTAGAGTGGTCTGCTTCTTTCTTTGGTCTTTCTCCATGTACAGGAGCCAATTTGCAAACCAAGACTATATCTTGTCAATTTTCAATAACCTTGGGTTCATCCACTCTCTTAGGGGTTGCAGAAAGAGAAGGTACATTCATGGGGATTTGGAATCGAATTTAATGAAGGTACCATTTACCAAGGTATAGGCAGGCTTAAGGGGACCCATGAAGGATGGTGAGATACCCTGAAACTAGTAAAAGCACTATGCCTCTAGGCAGGAAATGGTAAAGGGGAATGAAAGCTACCAGAGACCAGTGAAGGTGGGAGCCAAGAGCTGTGCCAGAGGTTGGCTAACAGGGGAGCTAGTTGTAGTGGGAACAGGCACGGCCAGAGCCATGGTACCGGGGCAGAGACAGAGTCCAAGAATATGTATCCTGACCTCCCTCTCCCCGACCCTCTAACCTTCTGCGGGGGCCTGAGATGGGCTGGCTCCGGCTGGAAGGCAGAGGGGCAGGTGCCCGAGTGATGCAGGGGCATGTGTATGCTATGTGTTCGTGTCACCCAGTCAAGCTGACACATAAAATTAACCATCACACACTTGTAGGACTTTTCCCCTTAGGATAAATTCTTCGAAGTGCAATTTTTTTGTACAAGAAAATTAAATTTGTTAAATAGTGCCAGATTACTCGCCAGAAAATTAAAAAAAATGCCTTTCCTCCAAAGCCTCACCAGCACTGGGGATTTTTATTTAAAATTTTAAAAATTGGCCAACCTGGTGGGTGGAGAATTAATATCTCACCATTATTTTGTTGGCATTGTTTTGGTCTCAAATATAGTTGAGCTTCTTATCCTACATGTATTTTGTTTCTTTATGTCATGTCTGTGTGTGTAGATATATACATTTATATACATATAAATTTTGTGGTGGCCAGTGGAAGTACTAAAGGGAGACCGCTGCTTTTCAATTTTCTTCTGCTCCACTGTACTTTTGGCACTTTTAAAATCATATGTATGGTTTGCTTTTTGAATTAAAATATGAAACAATACATACAAATGAAAGTGTATTTGCTCGGTTACTCTGCAATTCTACTTTTAGGACTGCTATTCTGGAAACATCTGTTAGCCAACTGTAGACTGCAGCAACATTTGTAGTAATGAAAAGTTATCCAATCAATAGGAAGCAATAAATTGTGGTCCTCCCATATTATGTCCTATGCCCTGTGTGGTAGGAATTATTCAGCCCTTCTCCCCACCTTCCTGCATAGCCCAGGGAACAGGAGTATTCATTCTTTAAGTATGGGAAAATAGGTTCCACATTTCCCTCCATCGCTTAATGACAAGTGGAGATAAGAGAGGAGGGTGACTTATCTGGTGAGACCAGAAGGGACTGGATGAGTGAGTCCTTTAGTTGTTCTTTCTTTGATCTATATGTGTTCTTTTGCGTCCCCTACAGTAAATCTTTGAGGGGAAGCTCCTCCACAGCTGGGATACCTGCAGAGGTGTAGCCGGCTGGGTAAACACACATATTTGTAAATTATATCAGATCCCATATGTTTAGTTAAGATTATATTTGCATCTCAAATACATATATATTCCATGCAGAAGACTTGGAAGTATGCATATCAAATTGCTAACTCTTGTTAAGAGTAACCCTTGCAAGTAATGGTAGGAGGGAGTAAGAAGGACTTATTTTTTTGAAGATATTTGTTTATTTATTTATTTATTTATTTAGAGTGTTGGGGGAGGGGCAGGGAGCGAGAATCCCAAGCAGGCTCAATGCTCAGCATGGAGCCCGATGTGGGGCTCAATCCTAGGACCCTGAGATCATGACCTGAGCCAAAATCAAGAGTCGGATGCTCAACCAACTGTGCCCCAACGACTTCTACTTTTAGTCTCAATGTATTGTTAGAATATTTTAGTTTTTACAACAAGATATTTATTAATATAATTAAAAGAAATTGAAGAAGAAAAAAGCCCTGGAGGAAAACACATGAAGTTTTAGTAGTGGTTAGTCTCTAAGAAATGAGATTGCGGGAGGCTACATTATTTATTTAAGTTTAATATTTTAAAACAATAACCCTGTGTTACTCTTGTTACGATTTATAAACTATAGCAAAAATGCATTAATACTTTTTTTTTCTCATCTTAGGCAATAGATAGCCTCTCCTGAATTGTTTTGTTTCTTACATTTTGGGAACACTTTTAGTGTTTCAATGATAATTAACATGTTGCTATTGTTTTTTCTCCCTTAGCATAGTTAATTATATTAACTTAGTTTTTATTCACATTTGACCTCCTGAAATTAAACCTTACCTGATCATGGTGTTGACTGTTTAATACATTCTTGAATTCAAATGTCACATATTGGACTTAGGACTTTGGCTCCATGTTCATCACAGATTTACATCAAAGTTTCATTTTTTTGTGTGCCTGGTAAAATCATCAAGGTTATGCTAGCTTCAAAGAATGAATTTGGAAACTATGTAAATAAAACTTCCACACTTCTCACACTTCTGCTATTTTTTTTTTCCCTAGGCAAAGAACTTTATTAACCTTGTTTCAAACTTTATTCCTAGGCTTCTTCAGCTTAATTAGCTGCAAAGAATGAATTGTGTATAAGCAAAAACTGAAAAGAGCTGCAGTGTCCAAGGCGCTCGGGCTTAAAAATATTAGAGATCTAGATTTTATCAGATCCATGAACAAAATTTTAAAAAGCAGTCATAATTTAAAATAGCAGCTCCCAGTAA
Source organism: Leptonychotes weddellii (assembly GCF_054177405.1). NCBI lineage: Eukaryota > Metazoa > Chordata > Mammalia > Carnivora > Phocidae > Leptonychotes > Leptonychotes weddellii. The sequence continues at coordinate 43,386,034 of NC_138379.1, forward strand.
CTTCTTCAAGTTTTACCTTCTTCAGAAGTTGACTCAATTCAGTTTGCTTCATTCTGGGAAGCTTCATCAAAATTCTCCACAAGATCTGGAACTTCATCATCCTCCTCCTCTCTGGTAGCAAGTGGTGCTTTTCCATCCACAGTTGGGCAGAGCTTCAGTCAGTCTTCTTAAACTAGTCAGACTGCCTGCACCGAGTTGGTTTATGATACTGGGTAGCATTCCTGTCAGCTGCTCTGTCTCAGCGTGGCCTGGAAAGGTGAAAGCGTTCACGGCCAGCGACGCCTGAACTTCGGGGTTGTTAAAGTGGATCACTGGTCCTTGGTTTGTGAACCTATTCACCTCTTCAATACCACAGATATTGTTTACCCCTAACTTCTTTAAGGAGAACTGAAGTTTTTTATCATCTGCTGTAGCCGTTCTATGAACCACCTTCTTCTTTCGGTGGGCAGTTCCTTTCCCGCCAATGCGCACTTGTGCTTGCAGTTTGGAGAGTTTCTCCTGGTTCATGATTGTTTCTTTCATCTTGTTGGAGCGGACATGGGACCGCGCGGGGGATAGGGTTGGCTCTCAGGGGGTCTCGGGCGGACCAGCTGAGATTAGGTGCACACACGCGGGGACGCAAGATGGCAGCTACTTCTGCTATTTTTAATAGTGGAATATGTTTATGTACAGGTCAAGTGTTAAGTTCTGTGTTCTCATATTCTTGTTAGACTCTTGGTACCTATTGAACAGTCTCTTAATATGTAATATTGTCTTTCAATTTTAACTCTCTCCTTGATTAGATTTTTCTAGAGGCATTCCTATTTACTTTTTAAATAAAAGAACTAACTTTAAAAATTTTTTATTTATTATTTTCCTGTTTCCAAACCATAGTTGACCCTTCAACAACATAGGGGGTTAGGATTACCAACCCCTCGCACAGTTGAAAATCCCCATGTAATGTTAGACTCCCCCAAAACTGAACTACTGATAGCCTACTATTACCCAGAAGCCTTACTGATAGCATGGTCAACTAATATATATTTTGTATGCTACATGTATTATACACAGTATTCTTACAATAAAGTAGTCTAGAGAAAAGAAAATGTTAATAAAATCATAAAGAAGAGAAAATAGGGACGCCTGGGTGGCTCTGTTGATTAAGTATCTGATTCTTGATTTCAGCTCAGGTCATGATCTCAGGATCCTGAGATCAAGCCCCATGTCAGGCTCCATGCTGGGTGTGGAGCCTGCTTAAGATTCTTTTTCTCCCCCTCCCTCTGCCCCGTCCCTCCTCATGCTCTCTCTCTTTCTCTGTCCCTTCTCAAAAAAAAAAAGAAAAAAAAAGAAAATACATTTATGAGACAATACTGTAGTTGTTTTCTTCTTTGGTCATAACTCTTTACTTTTTATATTTATATATTTTATTCCTTTTTTAATGTTTTGAGTCGAATGTGCAGTTAATTTTTAGTAATAATTTTATAGTAATAGTTTTAATAATAATAGCTTTCATAATTATGCAGATTTTTTAAGTACAGCTCTGATCTGAGGGAGCCCTTATTTCCTTACCTGTCTCTGTGATTCAACTTGACTTCATCCCGGTAGAGGGGGCAGGACTAGAGTGTACGTTTGAGATACAACTTGTTTGACTTTTATGTTTATGGTAGAATTATTTAAATATTGCTTTTTCTCTATTCTCCAGATTGGGATTCTATTTTTCTATTCTATTTATTTTAGATTCTATTTTATTTTCTTCATATTGCACTGTATCTCTGAGATAAGACACACAAAAAATCCTATCATTCCTTGACATGATATTGTACATAGAAAATCCTAAAGACTCTGCCAAAAACTATTAGAAGTAATAAATGAATTCAGTAAAGTTGCAGGATACAAAGTTAATATCCAGAAATTGGTAGTGTTTCTATACACTAATAACAAAGTAACAAAAAGAGAAATTAAGAAAACAATACCATTTACAATTGCACGGAAAAGATAAAAATACCTAGGAATAAATGTAGCCAAAGAGGTGAAAGACCTGTACTCTGTAAATTATTAACACACTGATGAAAGAAACTGAAGAGGATACAAAGAAATGGAAAGACATTCCATGCTCATGGAGTGGAAGAATTAATATTGTTAAAATGTCCATATTACCCAAAGCAATCTACAGATTCAATGCAATCCCTATCAAAATACCAATTGCATTTCTCACAAAGCTAGAACAAATAATACTAAAATTTGTGTGGAACCACAAAGGACCCCAAGTAGCTAAAGCAATCTTGAGAAAGAAAAACAAAGATGGAGTTTTCACAATCCCAGATTTCAAGATAAACTACAAAGCTGTGGTAATCAAAACAGTATGGTACTGGAACAACAATAGACACAGATCAATGGAACAGAATAGAGAGTCCAGAAATAAACCCATGATTATATGATCAATTAATCTATGACAAAGGAGGCAAGAATATACAATGGGGAAAAGAAGAGTCACTTCAATAAATGGTGCTGGTAAAGCTGGACAGCTACATGCAAAAGAACAAAACTGGATCACTTTCTAACACCACACACAAAAATAAACCAAAATGGGTTAAAGACCTAAATATGAGACCTGAAACCATAAAAACATCCCAAAAGGAAGCACAGGCAGTAACTTCTTTGACATTGGCAATAGAAACATTTTTATAGGTATGTCTCCTGAGGCAAGGGAAATAAAAGCAAAAATAACCTATTGGGACTACATAAAAATAAAAAGCTTCTGCACAGCGAAGAAAACCATCAACAAAACAAAAAGGCAACCTAGTGAATGGGAGAAGATATTCGCAAATGATGTATCTGGTAAGGGGTTAATATCCAAAATATACAAAAACATTTATACAACACTAAAAAAATCAAACAATCCAATTAAAAAATGGGCAGAGGACCTGAATGGACATTTTTCCAAAGAAGACATATAGATGGCCAACAGACACATGAAGAGATGCTCAACATCACTTATTATCAGGGAAATGCAAACAAAACCATAATGAGATATCACCTCACACCTGTCAGAATGGCTAAAGTCAAAAACACAAGAAACAAGTGTTGGTGAGGATGTGGAGAAAGGGGAACCCTCATGCACTGTTGGTAGGAATGCAAGCTGGTGCAGACACTGTAGAAAACAGTATGGAGGTTCCTCAAAAAGTTAAAAATAGAACTACCATATGATCCAATAATTCCACTACTAGGTATTTACCCAGAGAAAACAAAAACACTAGTTCAAAAGATAAATGCACTCCTATGTTTATTGCAGAATTATTTACAATAGCCAAGATACGGAAGCAAGCTGTATCTATCCATAGATGAATGGATTGGGAAGACGTGGATACACACACACACAGTAGAACACCGTGCCATAAAAGGATGAGATTGTGCCATTTGAGACAACATGGATGGACCTAGAGGTTATTATGCTAAGTGAAATAAGGCAGACTGAGGAAGACAAATACCATATGATTTCATGAATATGTGGAATCTAAAACATGACATGAATAAACAAAAAGCAGGATCAGACCTATAAATACAGAGAACAAGCTGTTAGTTTCCAGAGGGGAGGGGTGTGGGGAATGGGCAAAACAGGTGAAGGGGAAGGCTTCCGGTTATGGGATGAGTAAGTCACAGGAATAAAAGACACAGCATAAGGAATATAGTCCATGAGGCTGTAATAGCACTCTATGGTGACAGACGGTAGCTATCCTTGTGGTGAGCACAGCATAACGTATAGAGAAGTTGAATCACTCTGTTGTACACCTGAAACTAACGTAACAGTGTGTATCAGCTATACTAAACACTGCTGTCATTCCTGTCTGTGTCTGTCTGGAGTACTTTATATGCATGGTGGTTGCCATCATTATCATGGCACTAGGAGCCCCACTTTTTGCTCGCTTGTGTTCAGGGATTTTTAAGTGACGTCAGGACTGGAGAACGGTATTCAGCATAACTCACAGCGCAGCGCTGCAGAAAGAGAAGCAGATGGATATATCCTATTTTCTGGTTGCATCGGCCAGTAAGACTAATTATTGAGGATGCAATAATATAAACACCGAATTTTGTGATAAGAAAATGGAAAGCATACCAGAAAGCACACGTCTTTAATTCTCAAATATTCAAAACACATACTAACGGAGATTTATCCCCTGCTCATAAATGAATCCATACATGTTTTCTCTGCATTTCCCAAATAAACAATGTGCACTTATCCTTATCTTAGGGTCTGCTTCTGAGGGAACCCAACCTTTACTTATAGGCAGACTAATGAAACAAAATTGAGTGAAGATGTAAAAGCCATTAGTATTGTTTTATTTTTATTATAGAAAAGTTGACACAGATCCGAAAGGAGACAGAATGTGGTAAAGTACTGCTATGTACCCAGCACCCAGCTTCAACAATTATCAAGGCAATAGCATGAATACCTGTGGGCCAAAATACACAGAACCAAAGTATATAAAGCAAAATATCAAAAATGGGAAAGATATCCGAATAATGGTGGGAGATTTTAATATAACTTTCTCAATATTTGACTCACAAAAAGCCAAAGTCAAGTAAAATATAAGTAACTTTGACTAATTTAGTATTTATTCTTTTAATACTTTGCTAAAAATATCTGCCATTCAAAGTGATAATACTCCTTTTTAAGTGTTTTTCTAAAAATTGGTAACATTGTAGCCATATAGCAGGTTTAATTAATTCCAAGAAGTAGAAGTTTGGCACATGCCACATTCTCTGATCAGAATTCTATAAAGCTAGATTTATTAATAAAATCTTAGTGAAAAACAACATAGCTACTTGGAAATTGAAATAAGTTTCTTCTAATTTATTCTTCGGTCAAAAGGAAAATGAGATTTCCATAAAGTATTTTGAAATTATCATCAATGACAGAAATAGAAATCAAAACTTATTGGCTGAGGCCAAAGATACACTCAGAAAGGGTTCATAGCCATATTTAATAGACATTGGTTATTCTCTTTTGGCCTTTTAGCATCTAAATCGCCTTCCAGTGCTTTGGAAATTCTAGTCTTTTGCATTGCAAGTGGGAGGAAGAGTACATCTTCCATGACCAAGGTGGAAAATGCCAGGTGTTTCTGTAACCTCCCATACAGTTAGAGCCCAGGCATGCCTCCTAGTTGCCTTCAGACTCTGAATCTGCAGCTCCTAATGTAAAGAGCGGGGAGGACAGCCAAGGATTCACTCACGGCCAGTGACAATAATTGTAGCAAAGATCAAGTGGACAGAACAAGCTTCGGGGGGATCTGTGCTACTTTAGGATGACCACACAACCCTTTGTGAATCTCCCTTCACCTCTTTTCCTGGAACAAGGGGTTGGATTTGGTGGACCCTTGAACCAAGGTCATCCCTCCAACAGGCTGGCTTGTAACCTGGCCCGTGGCTTGATGAAACGAGCTCGCCCAGATGACCTGAGCCAGATAGCACTAGGAACTTAAGTTAAACCAGTGAGACAGAGAAGGAGTCATGGGGGCTTCGTGGCCACCAGTGATCACGAAGATGTAGAAATTATTAATCGAACGATGGTGAAAGAGTAGAAATCCTGAAATATGGGACAGATATGTAAAGCAGGTGGAAAAATAAGTGAGTCAGTGGTGGAAGGAGGTGGGGTGAGTGTGTACCAAGTAGCTGAGTCATGTCAGTGACACCCACATGCCCACATACTGGGCACCCCTTTGCTCAGAACTTCCCAGTGCTTTCCCGGCTCACTCAGAATCATTCTCAAGTCTACAAGGCCCTCCATTGCCCTGCCCACCTGCTGGGTCTAGATCTCATTTCCTGTGCCTCTCTTTCTTGCTAACTCCACTTAACCACATCTGCCCATCTTGCTGCTCCTCCAGTATGCCAGCACCCTTCTTCCTCTGGGCCCGCACACCTTCTGTTCTTCCCACTGCTTGGAGCACTCTTTCTTCTGCTATTGTCGTGACTCACTTCCTTCAGAGTTCTCTTCAAATGCCCCCTCTTCAGAGAGGCCTTCTCTAATCAATCATCCTATTTGAGATAGCTGCTTCCTCTCTGTCACATTACAAACGTGCCCTGCTAATTTGCGGAGAATCCTTTCAGCTCCTTGTATCTAAGGCCGGAACCAGAGGCATCAATTTAATTCTCTGTTATTTACACACTTTAGGGGAAAAAAAATGGAAGGAATTATCCGATATTATTTACAGTGGATACTTCTGGGCTGATGAGATTATAGGTCATTTATATCATTTAAAATACTTCCTGATATTTTCAAGTATTTTCTAAGGAGCACGGGTAACTGTTCCAATATGAAGTAGAACTTTGAGAAGCACAGACAGGAAAGGAACACAGAGTAACTGAGGCCCGTGGGTGTGGTGAAGACACAGGCGTTTCTGCAGCCCAGCTGACCACGCAGCTCCTTCCCTGTCACTTTTAGCCCCTCTCAGAATGAGTTTGGGTTCATTTGCACCTTTCCTTTCTGTCTTGATGTTTCCCACTGTCTCTTCGATTTCCTTTTTCTTGTTTGATTCTTTTTTTTTTTTCACTTGCACCCTAGTCCTTTCTTTTCATGCCATTTTCCCCCTCTTCATTTTATTTTCTGACTGTAAAGAGCCCCAGGGGGTGATATGGCAAGAAACCTATGTGTTAAATTGATTGATCTTGCGTTCTGTAATCTGCAAGGTATCGGAGGCCAGGGGCCACCCTTCTGTGTAGAGTGGGCATTGACCGAGAGCTTACCGCGTGCCAGGTTCTGCCCTAAGTACGTTACACGTGTTCTCTCACTGAATCCCCAGGACACCCATGCAGCTGGTACTATTGTTGGCCCCATTTTATGAAGTTGAATCAGAGAGATTATGTGAGAGGTGGCCCCAAGATTCAAACTCAGGCCACCTGACTCTAGAGCCTTTAACCACTCTGTAACCCAGTCCCTTATTCTGGCCAGGGGCCTGCTGATTCCTGGCCCCAGGCCTGACCAAGTATTGTGGCTTTCTTCTGCATTAGGGGAAAGAATTCTACATTCTTATTTTGCTGGGTCCCCTATTCACTTAATAAAGGAGGCACTTCAAAATATAAAGGCATTTGGAGACCCCAAAAATGTATTTACCATACACAAACCCTCTAAATACTTTCTGAGGTTACTTAAAGCATTTACATTCAATCAGTCAGCCTTGTAAAAACATTTAGTCAATAAAACCAGTCAACCTCAAGGTTCCCTGATAATTTCAGCGGTTCCCTATGTTTTCTTTAGTGCTTCCTCCCCATTGTCTTCTAATGAACGCCGTCTTCATCCTGGAGGATGTGTATGGGAAACACACCTTTCTCCCAGAATGCAGTTGGCTCCTCTCCTACACCCAGATAGAACCGATGGTTCCCTTCTTTTGCTCCCACTGTGTCCATACAATCTTCTACCAGAGTACACAGGATATATTTCCTCCATTTTTCATTCAAGAGACTCTCGCAGTCTGGGATCATGTCCAATTCAGCCTATCCACTCAGCACTGAGCATGGGGCTGAGGACATGCAAGAGAGAATGCTTTCAGAGGTAGGTGTGCCATCCAGAAGGGGCCAACTTGCAAATTCACCATCACCCCTGCATAGAAACTCTCTCTTTGTCCCAGATTTGATCTGATTTGGGGATCCTGAGTCACCCTAACAAAGCTCACAAAAGACTTATGGATGTGGTCAAATGCCACCTTACTCAATTACAGTAAGAAAAATTAGAAATCTAAGTTCAAGTGGCCTGGAAACCTTCCCCTCCTTAAGCCTGGAATCAGAGTAGGAGAGTTCTGCTATGATGTAGCATCAATGGCAGGAGGTTCTGGTGTCTTGATGCAGCCATTCTCCAAATCAGGAGGACCAGGTATTTGGGTTGGACCCACAGGGCTCCTCTCTCATGGATGGTTTTTAGATGGTACTTCTCTTGGTTGCTCTGACAACTTTTTTGCTTCCATTGCGGACACATTCTCCTTTTACATGGCACATTGTTCTGAAGTATGAAGAATCCTGTGTAGTATTCGTTAAGGAATGGGACCATCATATGTGAATGGAGGATGAAGTGAACATCAACCCAGATGAGAGAATTTGAGCATCCAGATGAGATTATGATGCATTTCCCGTCCTCGAGGAGCTTACAGTCCAGTGGGAGCAACAGACATATCAACAACCATTTTCATCCTAGGTGGTGGGTGCAGTGGAGGAAGCCTGTGTAGGAGAGAGTGGGCAGTTTTCTTTTGGCCTGGCCTCATTTTTCGTTTTTGCATTATTTCTGTTGGACTGGTTTAGGCTGTTACTGCCTTTGTAATGAAAAAAGGCACACAAATAAAACCATTATCAAGAGCAGAAATAACATTCGACTTGATGTCGAGTTTGCAAAGGCAATAAACACTGGGCTGCACGGTGACCACGATGCTCCTGTTTTTCAAGAGGGTACAAGTGTAACTTTCCTAATAATATCCTCATAATTTTCTCAATAGCAGGATTAGTACTAAGTCCCAGCGGAAAGTTGCAAGAGCCCATTTTCTCAAGTTATTTAAAAGTCAGACTTGACAGACCCTCCCCCATTTATACCACAGTATGAACCTGGGGACCAGACATTCAAGGAGCGAGGACATGCGGTTCGTGGCTGCTGACGGCAATGCCTCAGATGCGTTTTGAAAAGTTAATTGAAAATTGGAACTCATAGGCAGCCTATCTGGCTTAAAGAGGTTTAAAAAATTAGACGTGAATGCATCAGAAGGCATGTGTAATGTATCTGACAGTTCAGTTCAACTCAAATTTTAAATCAACATTTTAAAATATTTTTATTATACTGTGCTTGAATTCTGCAAAGTTTTTAAGGTATGGTAACTTGGGACATTATTTTTAAAAAGTACTTTAAAGACTCTTAATTAAAATGTTTCTTTTTAGTTATTATTTATTTCTTTTGTAGGGGCTTATGAATTATTTGTTGCTGCTTTGCTAAACAAGCAAAGATCTGTAAGGTTTTAGAGGCTGTTCCTTTCTTTTCTTTTCTTTTTATTACAGAATTTTAGGAATTGCTAGGTGCTCATATATCACATCTCAAAATTTGGTTTTCACTACAAAACCAAGAGATTTAAATGGGATTTAAATTGTCAAAAAAATTGGGTCCACTCTAATGCTTTTTGAATCATGCCAGTAATTTGATCCTGTAGCTTAAGAATATAGAGAATATAGAAGTATAAGAAAAAAATAGAGCTCGGACATCTACTCTGAGGCCAATGATTTACCAGAATGGCCCACGAGAGGAGACCCACCTCTTGCCATAAAGAGTCTGAAGTGAGCGTTCTTTGGAAGAGAATATGTAAAGCCTTCAAAAAGCCTCCAGATGTGTTTTATTCACATCCTTATTATATTTTTGTCCCCGAGAACACTTTGGACAAAAGCAAGCTAGGCTTCTGGAGCAGACGGGAAGCTGTGCTGTTCAAGGGTAGCCGCTGAGAATGGCCTGCAGCCAGGCCGGCGGGATCCTCGGCTCTCCTGTGTCCCCAGCGCTGGGCCTTCCCACCTGAGAGCGGTAGGGACCAGGTCAAGCCCGCTGCCGGGCACGGAAACAAGAGGTCACAGCTCGTTCCTGCACTCCCCAGAAGCAGTTTGGGGCCCAAACCAAGCCCCATCTTTCAGCTTTTGTGCTATATTCAGCCGCCACTCAAATAACGTGCCTGCCACGTCACTATATTTCTTTTTTCTCAAAAGTGAAAAAGTTTAGTGAATAAAGCTGTAAAACCTCTCAGGAGGGCCTCAGACCTTGAGCCTCTGTAAGTAACAGCAGGTGACCAATCCTCTCCCCACGTTTGAATCCGACCTCCATCATTTGCACACTATGTAATCCAGGATGTGTCCCTTAGCTTCTGCAAGTTCTGCTTTAGTTACATCTGCTAGCGGGCGTGAGGAGGAAGGGAGATAGAAACCCCTGTTTGCAGAGTGCTCAGCGCCACCAGCAGGGCATGGAGAGCCCAGGGCATGGTAAGTGCAGGGATTAAGACTCCTGAGAATGGGCCACCTCTTTGCAGCTGATATCCTGGGTAATCTGAGTAGTCTCCTTGGTGCATTCTTTATGTTAGGTAAGTCCAACATGCAATAAGGAAACTAAATATGTCACTGGCAAGTCCAGACAAGAAGGGCAGAGATTTGTGATTTCCTAGGTCTCCTCTGAATTTTGATAACTAGACAAGTGAGAACAGGATAAAGGGGCTTCCTTCTTCTTCTTGAGACCTGGAAGTCAGGGAAGACCACTCTGAAAAAGTGGCATTGAAGTCCCAGCACGGAACAAGAGGACCTGTAGGTGGAGGAGGAAAGGGTGAGGTGACAGCTCGCTAGTTGGTGGGTAAAACAGATCTCTCGATTCCCATTTCAGTGTTTTCTTTATTGCATCAAACTGCCTCTCTCGGTCTCTTCTTGGAATCTCCAGAAAATATTGCCGATAGAGTACTGACATATCAAACTATAATAAGGATCACAGGGAACCATGTTCTTTCATTAAAGAAATGTTGAATTACTGCTACGTGCAAGGCTCTGTATTGCATGTCTAAATACCCAGCATCTTCCGGCTAAACCATGTCCCCTTTGGGCCAAGGCCCTCCCTGTCAGACAGATCTGAAACCCCAGTGTCATCTTTTACTCCTTCTTGTCTCATTTCCCCCTCTTCCTGCTATCCTTACTCTCTGTATATCTAGACTGTGGTAGCATCCTTTAACTTGGCTCCCTGCCTCTGGGCTTGACACCGGGCAGGAGGAAGGTAATTGGAATTAAAAATGTAGGCTAGAATCTTGGCTAAGTGTTTAAGACTCTATCCTGAATGCTTATTTTTTATTTCTTTTTTTTTAGATTTTTAAAAAATTTATTTGAGAGAGAGTGAGAGAGAGCACGAGCAGGGGGGAGAAGAAGAAGCAGACTCCCTGCTGAGCTGGGAGCCTGATGCGGGGCTCGATCCCAGCACCCTGGGATCACGACCTGAGCCAAAGGCAGACACTTAACTGAATGAGCTACTCAGGTGCCCTTTTTGTTTCTAAATAATCAGTAAAACGCACCTGGGATTCTATCACCTAGAAATAACCAATACCAACCACTATTAGCAATTTGTATATCTCTATATACTTCACATAATTTTAAAAAATGAAATGATGTCATATGCATAGTTTAAAATCCTTTATACATATACCATGAGCACTTTCATGAAGATAAAGTATATCCACATTATTTTAATGGATGCATTATTATATATATTATCGTATCACTATTGCTTTATTTAGTCATTCTTTCATTGATTTATCTTTATATTGCTACTAATGTTTTACTGCTATAAACATTATTATAGTAAATTATAAAATGCACAGATTTTGTACATTTCTTGGAGTGTTTTCATCAAATAAAGTCTCATATAGGAAGTTGCTGGATCAAAAAGGTATTTAAGGCTTTTGGTGAATATTGTCAGATTGCCCTCTGGAAATTTCACACCAATTTACACTCCCCAAAGTAGCCTATAAGCATGGCTCTCTTCCTACACTATCACCTGCTTATTGATATTCTTTAATATCGTTGCCAACCTGCTAGCTGACAAATGATCTCATTTTTGTATTAACTTGTATTTCCTTGAATACTAATGAAATTGAACATCTTTTGCAGATTTTAGGCTATTTATATTTCTTATTTTTTGAGTTGTCCACTCATATCCTATAACTATTCTTTATAGATTTATTTGTATTAATTCTGCCATATATACATCATGAATATTTTCCCACTTTATTTACCATCTCTGACCTTAGTTCTTTTCCTAGAAAGGCTTTCCTATTTCTAGACTAGCAAATATTCTATACTTTATTCCAGTATTTTCAAAGTTCCATTTATTATATTAAAATCAGATTGATACTGAATTTATGTTGATATAAGGCATAAGACAAAAAATTGTGTGTATGGCTTAATTTGCTCTAATTGGTTGATAAATCCATCATTTCTCCACTGGTCTGAAATGCTGATATTATCACTCACTAAACTCACACATATGTAATCTACTGAGGATCTTTGAGGTGGGGCGATTAGAAGTAAAGACACAGGGAGGTCCAGGTATGAAGTAATGATACGGGCAGTAAGTAATAGGAATGAAAGAATCCTTGCATTAATGCATAAATAAATACAGGATAAATCTTGTCTCCTCTTTGAAATGTAAAGATAATAAGGAGAGGTCGAGAGTAACACTAATTTTTTTTGAGCCAGGTAACTGGGGGAAAGTGCCATGCACAAAACTGTGGAAAGCAGAATTGGCTATGAAGTGGAAGATGATGATTATTTGATCATTAAGATTTTGAGCTTGTGGTCCCCATGGAACATCTATGTGATGATGATGATGGTGGTGGTGTGCGTGTGTACATGTGAGAGAGAGCGAGAAGGAGAGGAAGAGGGTGAGGGAAAGAGAGTAGATTAAACCAAGATTCAGCTAACTTTTCTTGAGCATCCACTGAAATTCATAGGCAATATGGCAATTTCCTAGACAGTTCATCAGCACTTGAAAGATTTTGCTCTCTTCCTCAGAGAAGTAAAGCAATAGCCCGCGCCGCCATGGAGGCTGAGAAATGGCACCTCAGTTGCTCCCTAGATTTCCCTCCTGCCCTGCCTTAGAGCCTCACTATCTCAGGTCCCTAATCACCCTCCACCTGGTGTGAGAGAAGAGGTGAAATCCCCATCCCAGCAGCCTGCAAGGAAGGTAGAGAGCACTGGAGGGAAAATGGCAGGGGAAGAGGCTTCCGCATGACGGGAACTCTGGGGCTGTTCCCTCGAAACTTCTTCCAGGCCTACTGCTAGTTCAAGCGGGGGCCGAGGGAAAGGAGCAGGAGAAAGTGGGTGAAAGCCCCAACACTGCCCCACCACACAGCCTGGCCTCCATCCCACAGCTCACCTCTAGCTGCTCTTTCAGAGGCTGGGGTGCAACCAGAGAAGCTCAGGGCAGTCACAGTCGTGATTGAGATGAGAATGCCACCTTCCACAAAGGTAGCTGTCACAAGTAGAAGAGGAGTTCTTAGTGGCCCAATTTGGAACGTCAGACCTCTGCCCTATGGGAACACGTGAGCTGGAGGTGCGGGGTCAGACCTCTGCCCTATGGGAACACGTGAGCTGGAGGTGTGAGTGGAGATTCATTATGAATTAAGAAGACTTTCATGGTCTGTTCCCACATGCAATTGTGTTTCCATGGACAGGGTGTCCATGTTCCAAGTCACTGACTTGAGAACAGACATTAGGACTGAGGCTCCTGGAAATTGGAAATGGGCTGTACTAAGTTTTCCAATCAAGTAGATGAAATAAAAAAAAAAATCCATTATTGGAGATGTTGCAAACTTCCATGCTTTGTTTTTTTTTTTAAAGATTTTATTTATTTATTTGAGAGAGAGAGAGAGCATGAGGGGGAGAGGGTCAGAGGGAGAAGCAGACTCCTCGCCGAGCAAGGAGCCCGATGCAGGACTCGATCCTGGGACTCCAGGATCATGACCTGAGCCGAAGGCAGTCGCCCAACCAACTGAGCCACCCAGGCACCCAAACTTCCATGCTTTGTAGAGACACTTTTTTCAGGTAAGAATTTTCTAAATACTTGCTTCAAATCAAAGATTCAAGTTGAACACTAGTCAGAAGTGGGAGTCTGGTTATTAAAGATAAAAGCTTTATACTTTTAAATGTTTAAAATATACTTTAGCATACCCTATACTATTTGATCCAAGAGTAACCCTGCAAGAGATGATTTTCCCCATTTTCTAGATGAAAGCTAAGAGTGGGATGGACCAACACACTTGACCGACACTATGGTTCAGAGCAGACCTGGGACTCAGGTGAGGACCTTGCATTCCATCTCCCTTCTCTTCCTTTCTACCCCACTAGTGGGGTAGCTCTGCTTTTTGAGACCACATTTTTAAAAAAGATTTTATTTATTTATTTGAGAGACGGAGTGAACAAGAGAGAGAGAGCACATGAGCAGGGTCAGAGGGACAGGAAGAAGCAAGGTCCCCGTGAGCAGGGAGCCCAACGCAGAGCTCGATCCCAGGACCCTGAGATTATGACCAGAGTCAAAGGCAGACGCTTAACCAACCCAGCCACCCAGGTGCCCCAAGACCACATTTTTTTTTTTTTTCGAGAGGCATATATTTTCTTCAGGACTTAGCGTGATTTATTTTGCTTAGTTGGCATTCAGGCATGTGTCACATATTCCCAAATGTGAGTTTACAGGTGTGATCAGAAGTCCGTTCTGGGTTTAGAGAAGTGATCACACAGGCATGGCCTCCTTTTGATAACTTTAACAATTTAATGTCCTGGGAACATGAATAGGCTGGGATGGCAAAGCTTAGCAGACAGTGTTTTAACACTTGCTCAGATAAGCAGAACAGAGTACTGTACTCTTAGATTAAAGCCCATAGTATTATTTGGTGCCTGTGGACACTTAAGGAACTATTTGTGGTTTGTGGTAAATATAAGAAGGAAAGATAGTCCAATGCTTGTGGAAGATATTTTAACATTTTTTATAAAAACGACTCCCCTCGGGCGCCTGGGTGGCTCAGTTGGTTAAGCGACTGCCTTCGGCTCAGTCATGATCCTGGAGTCCCGGGATCGAGTCCCGCATCGGGCTCCCCGCTCGGCAGGGAGTCTGCTTCTCCCTCTGACCCTCCCCCCTCTCATGCTCTCTCTCTCATTCTCTCTCTCAAATAAATAAATAAAATCTTTAAAAAAAAAAAACACAACAAAAAACCGACTCCCCTCAACATAAATAGCATTAGTTTCAAGTTGCTATATTACAACTACATTAATTTTACCATTAATTTTACATTACTACATTAGTAATTTTACCATTACTATATTACCTTTACCATTAATTTAAACTCTGCCTCTGAAAGATGTCTAAGGAAAGCTACTCGCTAGTTTTGCTAAGGCAGATGATAAGTAAAGATACTATTTATGATACCAGCTTTCAGATGAAATAGGAGATGATGGGGATAAGGAGGGTTAAAACTGGGTTTAAGAGGAAAGACACTAAAGATGGAATAAAAGCCTGTGGGAAATCCAGAGATGAAACTAGGAGCTCTCCCTACTCTTGCCTCCGTATGAGAGACTGAGAGGGCTGCAGCCTGCCGAGCTGGGGGCCGCGGAGTGGGGCTGGACGGTGCAAGCCTGGCTGACTCCTTGTTGTTTTCCTTCTCCTTGTACCGTGTCCCCTGTGGCCGGCAAACAGGACTGACTGAAAGGAGGGGCAGAAGCTGCAGCTTGGTAGGGGTCCAGGTGCCAGAGTGGTTAACCCAGCCAAGCAAAGACAGTGAGCTCGTAGGAATAAAACATTCTCTTTCAGGACACAGAATCTAATTTTCTGGGAACTGTCTGTGAGGACAGGTCGGCTGTTGCAATGGTGTAAGACATAATTATTCGTTTTTTAAAAATAAAGATTACCTTTTCCCCGCTGAAATTTGCATGCTCTTACGAGAGATGGAAGTTCTAGTTCTTTTTAAAATGTGTGTATTTTTAAGGCAAAAAAAGAAGAGCTTGAAAGAATAGAGCTAAATCTGTCACCTTCCCAGGAGCCTAAACTCCCCAAGTTCCGACATCAGTGGACTCACCACTTAATTATAGGCAGGCAGGAAACCCTCTTGAGCACTGAATCAACATCTTCCTATTCTACCTTACTCTCCAAAGAATGCTAGAATCGTACATCCAGGACAGAGTTGAATATTTGGTGGCACACTTTTGAGATTTTAAAATTCTTAAGTTTTTGAAATCCTATACATCAAAGAATACAAAAGAAAATGAATAGTATTTGCCTTCTCATGTTTCCTTTTCCTTTTTCATGATCAACATCAAAAAAATCCTTTTGGCCTATTTCTTTTTTTTTAAGATTTTATTTATTTATTTGAGAGAGAGAATGAGATAGAGAGAGCATGAGAAGGGGGAGGGTCAGAGGGAGAAGCAGACTCCCTGCTGAGCAGGGAGCCCGATGCGGGACTCGATCCCAGGACTCCAGGATCATGACCTGAGCCGAAGGCAGTCGCTTAACCAACTGAGCCACCCAGGCGCCCCTTTTGGCCTATTTCTAAGCGTGACAAATCAGTAGCATCCCAAATGAGGAGAAATAAGACATTTAAATGTAAGCCAATTAAAAATTCAGCATTTATATGCAAATGAGTCTAAATTTATATTTATACGTTTTATTTATGTTTTAGTTACATATTATGTTTGTTAATGGAAACTGTCTTTGTAGTGAATGCTGCCAAAGAACATCCATTTTTAGGATTACCATGAGGAAAATGGATTTACATTTTATTTGTATGTGAGAACAGTTTTATTATTTTCACTTTCAATGAAATGTTAGACTCTGAAAATCCAATAAAGGTAAAACATTTTTATTTTGGTAACATTACATATTAAGATACTTGTTTATTTGGGGCTGACAATTTAGTATAATTAATATGAGTATTGACTGAAAGAGCCTGACTTTATAAACGAACAAAGATGCATATTCATGTTGGTTTCTCATATGGCTTAAATATTGTCTTTTTAATACTACACACATGTATAGCATGCTATATATATTTTTTTAATGTCAGTAATTGATTGGATTCTGCACCTGAGACTTTTCTTACCATAAGGCCCAAATGAGGGAGATAAAGTTATAAGACTAAGGAGCCCCAATGGGAAAGGAAATAGAAAATATTACCTCACATTCAGCTAATTCAGACCCTTCCTCCTAACTAACTCTTTGTTTTTTAGGTCTTTGGGAAATTTATGAAAACATAGACTTAAATCCTTCATAATCTATGAATACAATATTCTTAATTTTCTACTTTGTTTTATAGAAAATCAAGGAAGCACAATGAGCAAAGTCCACAAATTCAACATCTGGGAAGCCATTATGGAGAAAGCATTATGACGTATTGTCTTCAGTTTTCTCTAAAAAGAACCAAAGAACTGATGACATTTACTCTTAGACCAAGTATCCCTTTAAAGACATGAGTATAATTCATTTGCCAAGAGACATGTATTAAAACATATATCTGGGGCGCCTGGGTGGCTCAGATGGTTAAGCGTCTGCCTTCGGCTCAGGTCATGATCCCAGGGTCCTGGGATCGAGTCCCACATCAGGCTCCCTGCTCCTTGGGAGCCTGCTTCTCCCTCTGCCTCTCTCTCTCTGTGTGTCTCTCATGAATAAATAAATAAAATCTTTAAAAAAAACAAAAACAAAAACAAAAAAACATATATCTACTTACTCTTTTTTTCTCTTTCTAAACTGAACTGACATGGAAGCAGTTCCAAAAATATTTAAGAAACGGGTGTGGCGTGGGGCACCTGGGTGGCTCATTTGGTTAAGTGTCCTCTTGATTTCAGCTCAGGTCATGATCTCCGGGTTCTGCGATAGAGCCCTGCCTCAGGCTCTGGCTGAGCATGGAGCCTGTTTAGGATTCTCTCTCTCTCCTTCTCCCTCTGCCCCTGCCCCAACAACCCCCCCGCCCCGTGACCACTCGTTGTGTGGGTATGGCTTTTTATTGAAAACATAACTTTCTCATCTGAGTGTTGGTACTTGTTCATTTTCTTTATCTCAACTAATGGCAACCTCTTCCTACAGTAACAGTCCCTTGCCTGTCACAGTCGTTGTCAACTCTAGCTGTTACCATCTTCCCAACAGACCAACTTCCCCGATGCGTCTCCTTCCTGGCCAGGTTGTGTTGCACTCGTAGGTCTTCCTGCCTTAAAGATGTTAGCCTCCCTGTGGTGCTGGGTGGTGCAGACAGTAGAGCCACCGATTCCAGGTTTTGGCTCAGGTTGTGATCTCTGGGTCATGAGAGGGAGTCCTGAGTTGGGTTCCACGCTCAGCTTGGAGTCTGCTTGGGACTCTCTCTCCCTCTGCTTCTCTGCCCCAACCCCCTCCCCACTCTCTCTCTCAAATAAATAAATAAATCTTTAAAAAAAAGAAAAAAAGATGTTAGCCCCCCCCGGGTGGGGGAGGGGGGAGGATATTGAAAAATGGTGTTCCTGCCGTGACTACAGTAATTTCTTTCCCAACCACAAGGCCATTGCTGGGTACCGTGTCCACCCATCCACTGGAATAAGGAATAAATGTTCAGTTTGGTTCAGCAGACAGAGCTGTGGTAGGTCTTGGGGTACAAAGTGAACAGATAATCTTTTTAGTCTCAAGGAGCTCATGCTTTAGTAATCTGAAGCAAATTATCCTTCAGCATTATCCCACCCACTTGGCTTGCTCCTCTCTTGTTCAGTATCTGTGCAAGCTCTCTTACATCCTGGCCTTGCTTCACAATGTCTTCACTTTGTTCTTTAATCCTAGTAATATCTTTCTTTTTAATCATTGCCAACACCCCATCCCCAAGTGTTTCGGAGTAGAGCCTACGATTTATGTCTCCAGACAGGCTTTCTGAGCTAAGTAAAAGACATTATAAACATTTAACTATTTTTATTTTTCTAAATTACTAGATCAGGAGCAGCAATAAAATAAAAGATGGCACCATAGTATCTGAAGTGTCAATCTGCGGGCAACAGGAGCCCCTTAGCTTCTTGATTAATTTTAAATTTCTATGTAATTGGTTGGTGATATACGTTACTAGCTATTTTTTAAAAAATTCAAAACAATAATCACATTTGAAAACAACTTAGGGAGAAAACCTAATGGTTTGTGGCAGATTTGTACATCTTAAGAATTATTTTGGATGAAATGTTAAAACAGAGGCTTGGAAAGACCATAGAATGCTCATATTCTTGCCTAAGTAAAAAAGCTAAAAGAGATTTTTCTTGCTCCTATCCTCAACAACAGCAAGAACTTACAGATTTATATAGATTTCTAAGAAAGTGGGACAGTCAGATCTGTGAAAATAGAAATAAAGAACATGGAAAATGTTGCAAAACTAAAGTATTTCTCTAGATCATTCAGATTATTTAAGACAATAATTTCATTTCTCAGAAACATGCATACTCTGACCTGGTTATCTTAGGAGACTCTCCCTCTTTCCCTTTGTTGAGATCAGGTAGGACTCCTCCCTCCCCCCTTCCCACTACACTGCACTGTAGCTGCGCTTTCCAGAGCCTAGAGAAATTAAACCCTGGTGGTTGAATAAATGACCACTTTTAGCATCCCTGAAAGTAGCCTAAACCTTATCACTTCTAATTAAACAAACAAAATCCCCCCACATTTCACTGATTCATAGTTTTTCTGTTCTTTCCTCCTCTTATTCTTGCTATAATACTATTACATCTATTGTTCATTTTAAACATGCAGTATTTCAACTACATTTAGATTAAATAAGCTTTTCACGATCTGGTCTTGAAACTTAACTACCGTCTATTGTAGTATGTTATGAAGAAATCTGTTTCAAGACTAACAAGTAATTTGCTATAATATAGGCTGTTTTATGCTGGAAAATGTTTCCAATAACAGATATTCATGTGTGGGGTTTTGTACTCAGGTTCAATAATTTATAGTTTCACCCAGAATGTTGCTTTTTAGGATCTTTTAAAACTTAGAACCCATATTATTACCTAATTGGTAGTAAGCCACTTCATTTTCAACATATGAAGGATGTACCTGTTAACTATGTAGCTTCTAAATCGATTCTGATTAGTCCATGATAATTGGTTGGATTCAATATTACCATGTCAAGCAAGTGGCCCGGTACTTTTGGTCTTTAAAAAAGTCCAAACTGGCTGGACTGCATGGCAACGGGCCTGCTAAATTTCAATCATGTTGGTTATACTATGTCAGCATATCCTACTTTCCCAAAGCTACATCCTGACAACTCATTCACTATGGCTCTTTGCCCTCTAGCATCTTTTTCAGGGTGTCCTTTACTTCCGTGTTCCTCAGGGTATAGATGAAGGGGTTGAGCAGGGGAATTACAAGACTATAAAACACAATGACCACTTTGTTGTACTTCCACGAATCCCCCGCTTTAGGTTGCTGCAGGTACATGAAAAACAGCGTCCCGTAGAAGATGACGACCACGGTGAGGTGGGAGGCACAGGTGGAAAAAGCTTTGCACTTGCCTTCGGAAGACTGGATTTTTAGAATGGAAAAGAGGACGCACATGTAGGAGATAAGGACCGTCAGGAGGGATCCAGTGAGATTCACTGCTGAGAAGATCAAGAGCTGCTTTTCTCTGTTGCCCGTGTCAGAGCAGGAGAGGGCAAGGAGAGGGGGGTCAGCACAGTAGAAGTGGTGAATGATGTTGGAGCCGCAGAAGGACAACTGGAATGTCAGAACTGTTTGTATTACCGAGTTTAGGAAGCCGTAGGTGTAGACCCCTATCACCAACTCCTTGCAGACCCGCTGAGTCATAATGGCTGTGTAGATCAGGGGGTTGCAGATAGCCATGTAGCGGTCCTAGGCCATTGTGGCCAAGAGGAAGCATTCGGTGGTGGCAAAAGCACGGGTGAAGCACAGCTGGGCAAAGCAGCCTGAAAAGGAGATGGTTTTTTTCTTCACCAATAAATTTTGCAGCATCTTGGGCCCAATGGAAGATGAGTAACAAACATCGATGAATGCCAGGTGGCTGAGGAAATAGTACATGGGGGTGTGGAGCTTCAAATCCACCCTGATGAGCAGCATCATGCCAAGGTTTCCTACCAAGGTGATGAGATAAATTACCAGAAACACCACAAAGAGGGGAAGCTGGAGCTCTGGACGGTCTGTGAATCCCATAAGGACAAATTCTGTCACTGTGGTCTGATTGCCTCTTGCCATTTTCTTCTCTCTCTTGTTGCAAAAAGAAGAAACATGGCTTCAAAATGATTAGACTTAAAAACACAGACTTCTTACCTTTTTGTTCCAGGACCAGATGACAGAAATTTGGCTTCCCAATCCCAACGGTAAAAGACTGTCATTAGCCATGGGGCTTTATTCTGCCAAAACAGACTCAGAGAAGTCAGAGCCCGTTCATTCTCTCTTGTGATGGAAACTGACCAATTGACCTCCAAGTAAGTTGCACCGGGTTACACGCCCAACAATGCTGTATGAGAACGCTGGTTTTCCCATAAACCCAAAATCTTATCAAATTTTAAACCTTCGCTGTCATGATGGTGAATACTGGGCAACTCATGTTGTCTTGCTTTTTAAAAATGATGAGTAGGGGTTTTTAGCATTTTTTCAAACAATTATTCGCATGTGTATTTCTTTTTCATGACTGCTCGGTTCTGTCTCTTTGCTAATTTTCCTATTAGGTTGTTGGTCTTCTAAGCATTTTATTTACAGGGCCTCTTTGCTTATTACGGAAATCAGCCATTTGTTTGATACTTGTATTGCAAGTTATTTCTTAGTCTGTCACTCAGCATTGGTCTGGTATTTTTTTCTTTGTGCTACACAGTAAATTTTAAAGGGTTTGGTGTCAACTTTATCAATCTTCTTTTTGAATTCTGATCTTTGTGACATAGTTAGATAAACTTTCCTTGATTTAAAATTATTTTTAAAATTATCTCTTGCTCTATTCTAGGTCTTTACCAATTTCATTTTTACATTACAATCTTTGCTCTATCTGGAGTTTAATTTTGATATAAAGAATGAGGTAATCCACTCTTTTCACTTATTTATCCATATAGTTAACCAGATGTTCTAATGCCATTTGTTGGTGAAACAATTTTCCAGCTGATTTTGTTGATTTAAAACTCCAGCCTTATCATATAGTAAAACAGTCATAAGTACTTGGGTCAATTTCTGATTCATTTTCTTTGTAGTCTCTTCTAGAACAAGGACCAAACATTTCAATACAGTAGTATAGAATTGGTTTTAATATCTGGTAATAAAATTTCTGGCTATTCTCACATGTATATTTTCCAGATGAACTTTGGCATATTTTATCAAGTTCCCAAAAAAATAAAGATAATCCTGTTTTCACTTAGAATGCTATTGCATTGAATTGGTATGTTAATTTGTTGAGAATTGACAGCTTTACAATCAAAACTTCTATAAGTAAGGTATGTATGTCATTTACCAATGACTTTCCTAAACAGAGTTTTAAAGTTTTCTTTAAACTTTACAGATAGGGGTGCCTGGGTGGCTCAGTCGGTTAAGTGTCTGCCTTCGGCAGAGGTCATGATCCCAGGGTCCTGGGATTGAGCTCCGCATCGGGCTCCCTGCTCAGTGGGAGTCTGCTTCTTCCTCTCCTCCCCGCTCATTCTCTCTCTCGCTATCTCTGACTCTCTCTCTCAAATAAATAAATAAATAAAATATTTTAAAAATATAAACTTTACAGATAAACATCCTATATATTTCTTTTTTTTTTTTTTAAAGATTTTATTTATTTATTTGACAGAGAGAGACACAGTGAGAGAGGGAACATAAGCAGGGAGAGTGGGAGAGGGAGAAGCAGGCTCCCCGCAGAGCAGGGAGCCCGATGCGGCACTCGATCCCAGGACCCCGGGATCATGACCTGAGCTGAAGGCAGTCGCTTAACCAACTGAGCCACCCAGGCGCCCCGATCCTATATATTTCTTTGAAGTCTACTTACAAATGCATCTTTTTATAACTATTGTAAAGGAAGCTTTTTTTTTTCATTTTGTGGTTCATTTAAGGACTTTTTATATATAGAAAAGCTACTGATTTTTGTAAATTAATTTTATAATTATCTTCTTTACTATAGTTTCCTATCATTTAAAAATAGTTCTTGGGGCGCCTGGGTGGCTCAGTTGGTTAAGCGACGGCCTTCGGCTCAGGTCATGATCCTGGAGTCCCGGGATCAAGTCCCGCATCGGGCTCCCTGCTCAGCAGGGAGTCTGCTTCTCCCTCTGACCCTCCTCCCTCTCATGCTCTCTGTCTCTCATTCTCTCTCTCTCAAATAAATAAATAAAGTCTTTAAAAAAAAAATAAAAATAGTTCTTAGTTGATTCTTTTGGGTTTTTCAAATACAGATTCATATAATATGAAAAGGATATGAATTTCTTCCCTCATTTCTGTATAGGATCTCTCATTCTTTTCTCTTTTCAACTTGTATTGGCTAGTCCTTCTTGATTAATATTAAAAATAGTGACAAAGGTGGCATTTTTTACCTTTTTTTTTTAAAGGTTTTATTTATTTACTTGACAGAGAGAGCAAGAGAGCACAAGCAGGGGGTGCAGCAGAGGGAGAGGGAGAAGCAGGCTCCCCGCAGAGCAGGGAGCCTGATGCGGGGCTCGATCCCAGGACCCTAGGATCAAATTTTTACCTTTCAACCTCTTAAAGTGTGCTCCAAAAGCACAAGGGGACTCTCAGGCATATGGACAGACAGAATAGCCTATGCAATATAACTGATGTTTGAGAAAAACAGGGCTTTAAAGAACCACACATATTTGGTGTAGTTAAATCAGGCTCCCTAGAAGCAAGCCTGCCTTTGACACTGGCAGGGCCCAGGGCAAGAATAACAAATGTGGGCCTACATATCTATGCCTTAATAAAAAAGAGTTAAAAGATAACAAATTAATAAAATATGTTCTAGCTCTCTCCTCGACAAATGTACCTTTATAATAACCTGGAAGGCAGAATCCTTGGAGGTCCATGCTGGAATGAGGTGGCATGAGAACCTGCCTCTAACCCACACCTATGGCTGGAACATGTATGCATCTGTTCACACCCCTGCAAAGAGCCATCCCTTGGCTTCTCTTAAGCCCTAAGTATGTGAACATTAGCATTGTGGTTTACCCTTATAAGGGTGATCTGGGAAAGAGACTCTTGTAAACTCTGAGGGCCATCTGGGTGAGGAATTTTAGGGTCTTGGTACCTGGAAGATAGTCTAGAAGGGAAGGATAGGATGAACGGATGGGGGGGGGGACATATCTTTGGCTTTGTCCCATGGAGTGTGGTGCAGTAGGAAGAGGCCCAGAATTGCCCTGAAGAATGTGGCCAAGGCAGGGTCCCTTTTGTTTAGCTCTAAGGGTAGTACTGCCTACAAGTAAATGCACATCTGGGCTAGATAATTGAGGGCCTCATCCATTTTGAGGAGTTTGGTCTGTATCCTATAGGGAGTAGGCAGCCTTTGGAATGTACAGGGATGGTCATGGAAAATGGAAAGAACCTCAAAAACCGAAAGACGGATTCAAGGAGAACATTTTAGTAAGGGATAGTTGAGCAAAGAGTTGAGTCAGAGCAGCTCAGAGCATGTTTGGGGGACTGTGGACATCCTTTCTGTTAAGAGCAAGCATATCTGAAAGAGATGAGTGAGAAACAAACTGGATGGCAGGGGGGGTGCTGCTATATTGTGTAGAACTTCCCATGTCAGGGAGATTTTTTTTTTTTTTAAAGATTTTATTTATTTATTTGACAGAGAGAGACACAGCGAGAGAGGGAACACAAGCAGGGGGAGTGGGAGAGGGAGAAGCAGGCTCCCCGCAGAGCAGGGAGCCCGATGCGGGACTCGATCCCGGGACTCCAGGATCATGACCTGAGCTGAAGGCAGTCGCTTAACCGACTGAGCCACCCAGGCGCCCTGTCAGGGAGATTTTAATAGCTAGATCTGTAGTGAATGTGGACCCATTAAACATCAGAGCAGTAGACTGACTTGACCAGAGTTAAGCTTTCAGGGACTTACTCTGGGAGCATGTGCAGGGTGGATTGAAGGGAGGGAGAGAGCCATCACTAGGGACACCAGCTACGATGTTAGGATGGAGAGATACGCCAAAGGTAGAGTCCGTGTTGCTTGGCAATTGACTGAGATTCAAGTTTTAAGTCTGAGAGACCAGGATAATGGTAACCTGAGAATTGGTAGTTCAGTTAAATTTTACTTTGTCTCCTTCGTCTTTCCTAAGGATCTGACACAATTTAAATACATACACACACGCACACACACACGCACGCACGCGCACGCACTTTAAATACACAGACACGCGCACGCGTGTGCGTGCACACGCACCAATAAAGTTGAGGACATCATGAGGGGAAGAAAAAGAAGCAGATTTCCCACTGTATTTATAACAAGTCACTGTGAGGTGGTGCTTTTAGTAGAAACAGAAAGTCTGGGCTAGGAGTGGAGTAAAAGGGAAGGGTGTTGAATTCAGTCTGAGGGGATGGTGGGTGGTTACCGCACAGGCATGGCTGGCAGTATCGATTTGGGAGCCTTTAATGGACAGAAGATGGTAAAAGCTGTGAGAATCCATGAGACCAGTCAGGGACAGAGAAATAGGTAACAGCAAGGGTTCAAGGATAGAGCTTTGGGAAAATTGTATGTTTAAGGTCTGGGGAGAGGAGCAGTCGCCTGAGGTGCCCCAGTATGTCCAGGCTAGCTCGTATCAGGAAATGGTAAGGATCCCTCTAAGTATGGGCCTTTCTAATACTCCTGGTTTATTTATGATAGACATGGCCTGTTTTGCTGTGGTCTTATTTCTCTCAATAATAGCTTAAAGCAAAACCAAACTTTGAGAGCTTCAGGAGTTGTACATAAGCAATCTTACTCAGTAAAATGTTTGTTGTTCTGGATTCTGTGCCATCCAACGGCAAGAAGACATGCTTTCATATTTATTTCTAGAATGGGTCAAGACTCCCATTCAAAGTATAATGGTTCTCACTTTAACTGTGATGCAGAACAAGTTAGTAACTCTAGAAGGACCCAAAAAGCCAGTGGACTGACACTAACTATATTTATCAGCTCTTCACGACAGAATATTTTTCCTATGTTAGCGATTATTGACATAATTGCACATTTGCCTATTCAGTTTCTAAGACATGGTTAATGCATTCTAATTTCTAGATTTTTTAAAATTTCTTTTTGAATAGCAAAATATTTATTCACCATTTATCCTATGGAAATGCTTTTTTTCTTTTGCATTCAAAAATCTTCTAATTGAATGCTCTTTCTTAACAATTTTCAACCCAGGATGTACTCTGATTTTCTTCATGGGCAATTAAGTTTGAGGCTTACTGATAATATTAATGTTTAGTCTATTAGTTCTTAGAATATAACTAGGCCTGATGATAAATTCCAGGAAAAACAAAATAATAAATTTCTCATAATAAGTATTTCACTTATAATTTTCTAAGAGAAAACTTATGATCCCTTTAAAAGATAAAATACTGAGCATTCTGATTAATGACTCCCAAACTTAGTGATAATAAACAGTGATTATTTAAATACTTTTGATGTGCCAAGATTCATTCACTTTTATACATTATTTTATTTAATACATAATTGTCATTTCCCCCATTTTCTTAATCAGGAAACCGAGACAGAAATATGCAATAGTTTTTTCCAAATTCACAAAGTAGAGAAAGTAGATGAACCAGGATTTGAAACCAGGTAGGATGATTCTAGAGCCCTCAGCCTAAACTATACTGTCTCCCCATTATGATTCCTTTATGATATGATTTATGTATATATATTAATATCCATTTATTTGTAAATTTAGATTCCTATGAGAAAAATTATTTTTTTTTTTAAAGATTTATTTATTTATTTATTTGACAGAGAGAGACATAGTGAGAGCAGGAACACAAGCAGGGGGAGTGGGAGAGGGAGGAGCAGGCTTCCCGCGAAGCAGGGAGCCCGACGTGGGACTCGATCCCAGGACCCTGGGATCATGACCTGAGCCGAAGGCAGACGCTTAACGACTGAGCCACCCAGGCGCCCAAAAATTATTTCTTCTTAGTTTGTTCAGGTACCTTTAAATTTATTGTGTTTAACTAATATATTCAATGGTTGGTAGTTTGGAGTATTGGTCTGTGTTTTACCATTCACTATTTGAACAATTCAAACAACTTTGTTTAAGAAATCTTCTTAACCCCTGGGAAGGGAGGGGCACATGAACTACTTTGAGAATCTGGTAAAAACTAAGTATCTGTTTCTGGGAAAGTTTCACTCATACAACATTCTGCATGTGATTTCAGAGGTTTCATGAGTTTATCAGGCCCACGCTATGGTTTCCTAAGAGAATAATACACTGACAAAAAAATCCCAAATTTTCCAAGTAAGAGTCAATCTATCCTTCCCCATTTGCATCTCTGATGGAAGCAAAGTAAGCACACCTGTCCTAAAGCCTTGTCCTCTTCACAGTCCCAGTCCTGAAACCCTTCTCTTGACTGCCTTGTAGTTTTTACCGTAGCAGCCTTGGAAATGAAAAAAACGTACCATGGTAGCACCTGTCGGGCAGTCAGTCAGGATTTCCAATGTTCCGGAAGCGTCCACCTCGAGTATTTCCAGTGAGACAAACAGACTTTTTCATGTCTGACTGGAAGACTTGGTTTCTGTGTTCCATACCAACAAACCTGTGAGTATTTATAAAATGTAATGAGTCTGTTATCTCTTGTTATTTCAGAGCTTCCTGGGTACCAAGGGAACAGTATATACAGAGTTTCTAGGAGATATTTTACGTTT
This sequence comes from Leptonychotes weddellii, assembly GCF_054177405.1. NCBI lineage: Eukaryota > Metazoa > Chordata > Mammalia > Carnivora > Phocidae > Leptonychotes > Leptonychotes weddellii. The sequence continues at coordinate 43,413,327 of NC_138379.1, forward strand.
AATTTAAACCACCCTTGGGAATAAAATCCCTGAATCATCCTGGTAACTAATGATGACTTGCATTCTGATGTTTGGTGCATGTACTCAGGATGACTCTCCAGTCCAGAACCTTTGGTGTGATACTTGGCACTGTCTTCCTGCCGTTAGCAGGGCATATGCAGTGGGTGGCCTTGAAGTTGTAGCTGGGGTGGGTGCCCAGGGAATGTTTTATAGGGGACAGGGTAAGGTTATGCAAAGATGATGTGACTAGGATGCACATATGGGACATTTTTGTTTGCAAAGAAAAGGTGGCCTTGGCTAGCATATTTATCATAACAGACAATGAAAGAGAAAAAGCAGTCTTCATTTTTCCTATGGCTATATATTTCCTGTTGAACCAAATCAAGGAATAAAATCATATTCAAAGCCAGGTCAGCGACTAAATGTTCTAATGGTTTCATAGGCCTCACTCCCTTTCTCTCTCCCTTCCCCATTCCCCTCCAGACTGAAATTGGAACAACCAGTACACCCGATGTGGCCAGGGGCAGTTCTCCAGTTTTTGGAAACTGGCCCTCTAGGTCATTCGTTGTAATGATGTGGTGCATCCCGTCAAGTATTGCTGCAAAGAACACTGCCCTCAACGTCAGCCTTCAAAGCAAGGCAGAGCTAAGGGGAGAACGGTCTCCAACTAGAAAGCGCATTTGCTGTCTCTCAGCATTTCCCAAGTGCATTAATTCACACCAAAGAGGAGGAAGCTGGAAGAGAAATGTGTTTGTGTCAGACGTAGAGACGTGGTTCCAGTGGCTTTTCCCAGTCAACTTTGCCATTTTAAGTAAGTCGTAAAAAAATTTTTATTTGAGAAAACAATAAACAACCACTAAACAAAATTTCTAATATGGACGGTTACTCTTGTTTTTGTCTTGACTTTTCATTCTGCTTAGAGGAGAGACCTTCTAGGCTATAGATGGCATAGAGTGAAACGTAGGTTTGATTTGCTGAGTTGAAGAAGTCCATGGTTTTGCAAATGCCATATCTGATCGCAAGCGGGTTACCCTGACACTGAGCAACAGGACTTCTATTTTGAGAGTTCCCAGGACTCGAGGCCTACTGCAAGGGCTGGAGTAAGGGACAGAGGCAGAGAGTCAGCTGAACTATTTTTTTGCCTTTTCTGTCACACCTCGTGTCTAGTCCCAGGTCAAACGATAATCGATGTGCTTTATATCAAAGATTGGTTTTTTATGGAATTCTCATGCTCAAATGAGCTAATTATAGGAATTAAATACCTGGGGGAGGGGAAGGGGGACAGCTAGACCTCCTAAAGGCTGTTCTTGCAGAAAGCAGGTGACACTTCCGTCTTGTCTGAGCAAGTGCCCAGTAGGGGGAAGGTAAGGAGAGAAACTGATACCAACAAAGCTGAGGGAAACTAGCCATGGCATTTGAGGCCAGAACTTACACTGTGCCCCATTCCTCAGCACAACTGGGAAAGAAGTTCTAGATCTAGGAGTATCAGATAGTCACCAGTGAGATTCCAAGGGGGAAGGTATCTTGAAGAACCTCTGGGTCATGAGATTTAATTGCAGTTTTTAGGAAGGACTTGAATTGAAGGAAGGTACACATATGATTCATGCATTCAGCTGGGGACAAACTTTAATAGGCAGCATTCTCTGGGTGTGCAAGAGTCTTGGTAATGTTAACACCCGAGGGCGCTGACTGGTAGTAAAGATGTCAGAGGCATAACTCAAACCCTCTAATACTTTGTTCTCCCGCAACCAGGAACTCCTACAGGTGTGATGATTCCTTCGCTGAACTGTGAGTTGGTGGGTGCTCTGAATTACCACGTTTGCCGTGGAGTAGCTGTTGCATTTGGTTTGAGTCTTAATTATACGTTTGGATTTTCCTTGGTGGAAAGTCCCCATGTTAATAGTGTGGAGTAAGTTAAGCAATTGGGAATGTTCACTTATATGTCTGTCCTAATGTTACCAAAATTTAAATAGGCCTGGAAGAAATGTGGGTGCTAACGTCTGAGTGGAAAAGTGCAACCTTCGGGGTAAAGAAAGGCTTCTTCACTCTTGTATTTACTGTCCTTGCACTTGTGAGTCATGCTCATGCTGTGACTTCCCATTAAACAGTTTGGCTGCCTGGCTTGAGGAAGGCCTCTTTATGATCTGAGCAAAGAGACAATTTGGGCTGTGATTATACTGGGGATATTGCAATTCGGATGCCTGATTGATGGCATCTGTCCGTGACTGATTTGAGTGACATCAACATATTGACCTGTAGGATTTGTTCAGTAATGTGCTATAAGAGAGAATTATTTTGCAATAAAATGATACACCTAGTACTTGGAAATTAGAATTAATTTGATATGTATTTTCCTTCAGATAGCAAAGCCTGCAGATGAGAGTAACTCAGGATTTTTGCTGTTTACTACATAAGCTCAAGATGAACAAGGTATATTACACGCTGAGAAATGAATGCCTTCTGTACTTACCACCCAAAGACCCCCACAGAGTGCAACAGAAAAAAAAGGAGCAGTATAAAGAAAATTTTTATTTGAGAAAACAACAACCACTAAACAAAATTTCTAATATGGACGGTTACTCTTGTTTTATGTAAAACATTTTGATTTCCTGCATTTGATAAATAGTTATTTTTGTAATTCAAACATAGTATCCCAGTTTCTAAGGCCATGCGACACCAGTTCAGCTTAATTGTTAACAGCAAGAACTGCTTTCCTTTGAAGTTCATTTCTACAGTTTGAAGTTCATTCAACAGTCTTTTTCTTGGGTCCTGTCTCTGGGAAATTCCTTCCCTAAGAATGCCTTGAGGTGTGTGACAGGGGATTCAGCATGCTCATGGCCGTGGTCACCTGGTCCTAGCCAGTTTGTTTTGGAATTTCAAACAAGAAAGTTGGATAGACCCAGGAATGAGAGGTGGAAAATGTAGCTAAAAAAAAGGTTTCAGAAGGGAGAATCGTTGGGACTAGAGCCAGGTTGGATACCTGGGAGATAAAGACAGTCCTAATAGCACTAGCAATCTTTACAGAGTCATAAAAAAAAAAAAGAAAAAGAAAGCTGAGCAAAATCCCTAATATCCAAGAGCTAGTCTGTGGGGCTGTGGATGATGTCCCAGTCAGCAAGCAGCAGTAGAGGCTACCATTACATGTGTCCTTGAACTCAAGGGAGTCCTGGCCAGCAAGTTATTTTGGATTTCTTTAGACACCATGATTGCATAGTTCATAAGGTGACCAATGGACATGGATTCGCCATAGGATACTCTGGCCAGGAGACAATCATCCCTGGTGAGTGGAGCATGTAAGAAACAAATCTGTATAAAGGTGCCCATCGTGACAATGGCTGTTCTCTGTAACAGGAGACTGTGCAGTATGCAGAGGGAAAGACAGCGCCCCCTGCAGACTAAAATGTGCATGAGACAAGGGAAATTCCAACCAAGTTGGGGTATCAGAATTGTCTCCTGTTTCTGTGCTGGGATGACGACATTCAATGCTAAGAAAAACACAAAGAGGGACTTCTGATGTTCTTGATCTTCTGGGAACTCATGAAGGAAGTGTTTGGGACTGGTGCACTGAATTTCTCCATTTTGTATGTTCTTGAATTTTTTTTCTTCTGGAGGAGGGTGGGGAATGAGAAAATAGTAGACATTGAGGAAAACAACAAATAATCAGAGGGACTGAGATATAGATTAACTAGCTTTCCTTCAGCACAGTTCTGGTGTCAGTTTCATACAGAGAACTCCCACATTGTTAGTGTGTACGAACAACATTGAACATGATTTTTTTAAAAATGACATTTGCTCCTATGGATCTTCTCTTTTAAGTCCTATTTTCTCTCACTCCTTCCTTGAATTACACCACTACAGGTATGCATTCTGATAACACTCCACCTACGCTAGAGACCAACTGTAGCAATTGATTTCTGAAGAATAAAAATGTCTGGGTAAAAGAATGGTGTAAAAATGTTCAATGGAAGGAATTCTGATGCTATATCATGATTCGATCGTAATCTAAGAAGATATTAAAATATCTACCCAGCTTAGTAAGTGAAAAAAGTCGCACACCAAGTTACACCATCATAAAATTTCAAATCCTAAAAACTTCCCAGAGAGAGAGAGATTTTCAAAACGGTATTAGAAAAGCACCAACACATCTCACAACAGCTATGCTCAAGACCGGAAGACAATACATTGGTTCAAAAGGCTCATGTAGAAGTATTTCTTTCCAGCCAAGAATTCTATAACTAGCCAAATCATGACTCAGTTGTGAAAGATAGAATAAATATATTTTAAACTTGAAAACAAGAAGGTATTAAGATACGGCTGGCATGGGCACTGTTGACAACATCATATGACTTAAGCATGATGGTAAGATGAATAAGATTGGATGAATCAGATAGTAAGATGTTGGCATTTGGTACTCCAGGTGTATCCTCCTCCCCCATGGGCAGACACTCAAAGAGCTCACAGTGTATTCATTGCTAGACTGAACCCTCACATCCTTCTCTTTCCTACTCCTTTTCATACCAATTTATGTGAAAAAATGTCCTTTATTGACCAACTGAATATCTAGAACTACAGCCTTAAATAGCTAATTCATGCTTCAAAGCTACGGTTACATACTCAGCCCTGTAATTGTCTCCAGCCATTCTATTTTCAGAATTAGTTTAGCTTATTCACAGACTCATGGAGTTAAATAAGAAGACCTTTTTGCTTCAGTCCATGTACTTAGTTATGCCCGATTTCAATTTCCTTTTTTGCACATTTCATATTGCTTTTGCATTTGTTTTTGTACTATTATTATGTTTGGATACCCCTCCCCCGAGTACTTAATTTGTAAATGTACAAGCTTAAAATACACTTTGTGTATAGCTTGAAAAGAAAAACAAAAATTGATATACTCATCTCCTTAACTATTAGAGAACTCAGCTGAGAAAAGCAATCTGATAAAACAGGACAGAATAGGATATCTGTGATGTCCGAAGGTGAAGATGTCAATAATTGTTTTACTGTACAACTAATAAAAGATTCAGTATCTTTTTGGCCATGGGTTATTTCCACAAAGGTAGTCTTTTTTTTTTTTTAAAGATTTTATTTATTTATTTGAGAGAGAGAATGAGACAGAGAGAGAGAGCATGAGAGGGGGGAGGATCAGAGGGAGAAGCAGACTCCCTGCTGAGCAGGGAGTCCGATGCGGGACTCGATCCCGGGACTCCAGGATCATGACCTGAGCCGAAGGCAGTCGCTTAACCAACTGAGCCACCCAGGCGCCCCAAAGGTAATCTTTTTATATGAGTTTAAAAATGCCTTTTTTAGCCTCATTTATGTTCTTCTAGCTTCACTATAAGTCAGATTCTATTTGCTGAAACCTAGATCCTACCATTCCTAGAATCATTCTTATCTCTCACTTAGTCAACGTGTGTCCATTTGCCAGAATGCGGTTGACGTGGGATATTATTTTCAAGCTTGTGTTGATTCCTGAATGAAACCTGACCAGATGGCCCCTCTCAGTGGTGGTGGTGGTCGGAGGGGGGGGGGGGTCGCAAGTTTCAGATTCCGACAGTACTTACCAGTCATCCATAAAGCCGTTAATGGAGATTTTAGAAATTTTATTAAAAATGCCAGGTTTGTTTGATTTCAAAGAGCCAGGTAGTTTCAGGCCTCAAAGTGGGAGAAGATGAATTTCTCTAGTATTTGTAATTTCTGTTTGAATACATATATATAATGAAGAATATATATATGTGTATATATATGTATGTATACACACACACACACACACACACACGGAGAGTTAATTAATGGCATCCCCTGTTGCTCTAATGGCCCCGTTATCTGGGGAAGTGTCATGCCTTGCAGATGTATTACCTTGAGCTGCTGGGGAGACAGAGATAGGCAGAGACGGTGTCTTGCCTACCAGGTCTCTGGGGCTAGTCTTCAGTTCTGCACTTCAGCTTCAGTTCCAGATATAGGAGATGTGACTCCCTGAACTAATCCTCAGACTCAGTGTGGTCTCTGAAATTGACTATGAGTAAAGGCTGCCCTGTTCCCCGAGGAGTCATTAAAACCATCTACTCTGCGCCAACTAATCCAAACCCAAAGTCTAGTTTCAGGAAAACAACTTCACATCAAAGGCAACTAATTGTTCTAATGAGCTTGAAAATGTCTTTGCTTATAATTGCAATAAGATAAGTAAACCTTGGCTTCAGAGCCTCCATACTAGTAGGACTGAATATGAACGATAATAAAAAATGAGAGTAGCATGATAGTAGTAGTAATAGCAGTAAATTAATTCTAGTGCAAACATTCTTTCCTCCTTTGCTAGTGGAAACCAGTGAGTGACAGAGGCATCTGTTACAGCTGGAGCAGTGAGGGGGCTGGGGTTCCAGAAGCAGAACAATGCCTATTAGATTTTTTTTAGAGAGAGAGTGGGAGGGGCAGAGGGAGAGAGAGAATCCCAAGCAGGCTCCACACCCAGTGGAGCCCCACGCAGGGCTCCATCTCAGGACCCCGAGATCATAACCTGAGCTGCAATCAAAAGTCCGACGCTCAACCAACTGAGCCACCCAGGCATCCCACAATGCCCATTTTAAATTGGGTTACTTGTGGGGTGCCTGGCTGGCTCAGTCAGTAGAGCTTACAACTCTTGATCTCAGGGTTATGAGTTTGAGCCCCACATTGGGTGTAGATATTACTTAAAAATAAAATCTTTTAAAAAATTGAGTTATTTGTCTTGAATTGTAAGTGCTCTTTATAATTTGATACAAGGCCCTAATCAGATATGACATGCAAATATTTTTTCCTATTCTGTGTGTTTTTTCTTCACTGATTGATAGTTTCCTTTGAAGCACAAAAGTTTTAACTTTAATGAAGTAAATTTACCTATATTTTCTTTTGTTGCTCACGTTTTTGATATCATTCCTAAGTATCCATTACTAAACCCAAGATCATGAAAAATGGAAGGAGTGGAACATATATGAGTGTGTGTTAATGTGAATGGTGGGGGTGTGCAAAATTTTAACTGCCGAGCTACTTAATTCAGCCTTGATTAAAGTTAGAGTTACAACCAGAGGGCTCATATCAATAGCTGCAAATTTGAAAGACTGAGAAACTGCATTTTTTTTAAGTAAAATTCTTTTAGTGATAAAGCAAAAAATAAATGGGTTGAAAGTAAGAGTTGTTATCTCAAGTCTCCTTTTCAAAAAACTAGTTACTGATTGCAAAAATAACAGACATGACTTTATAAAAAATTGAAAGTCCTCTCATAATTCTCCTTCTATAACAGATTGGTAAACATCCCTTCAACTCTTTTTCTAGACACAAAAGCATTAAATAGATAGGGTTATAAAAATGAGCTCATGGTGTAAATACTAATTTGCAACCTTTGCTTTTTTTCAGTTAACATCATTGTTTCTTGGGTATTAAGGAGGGCACGTATTGCATGGAGCACTGAGTGTTATACGAAAACAATAAATCGTGGAACACTACATCAAAAACTAATGATGTACTGTATGGTGACTAACATAACATAATAAATTAAATTAAATTTAAAAAAATAATGCTGACTTAAAAAAAAAGGGGGGGAGCATTAGGATAAAGGATACTCTCCTGCCTTAAATAGAACCAGATTAATGTAAGTGCAAGATATGGAGAAATGTCCAAGAAACAATGATGTTAACTGAAAGAAACTGCATTTTTAAGTAACATAGATTTTGAGATGAAGATGAACTGAATTCGCCATTATATCTTATTGTATAGATATGAGTAAAATGTTGGAAAAATATTTTTCACATGTATATGACTAAAGGAACTAAAGACCTATTTTGAGGGGGTGGTATTTATAACTTACGTAGCTAGAATAAAGTTGAGATGCTTACTTTTAAGAAACTTACCCGTGAGATTCCACTTTAGCTCTACTTGTTTATTGCTCTATATCTTTCAGACTTGATACTTGCCAGCTGTGAGAAAGTATTAATTTTTGTTTTCTTTGTAGAATATTGAACTAAATTTATTGTTTTGATATCTAACCCTTGATTATTCTGTTCTGACCTTGTTATAATTAACTCAACCAATAATATCTGTAGTAATTCTCAGACTTGGAAAAATCACTGTTTTTCTCCTTGTAACAATTAACTTCAAATTAAATAAATAGGGAAAATAGCAGTAAAAGTTCTAGGCATTAATTCCAATGCGGGGGGAGGATCCTCCCCAGAACCACCAGGTAATTCTCTGGACATTGACTGAGTGTCATACAATTCAACTCAATTCTGACATTATCTACCTGGAGATAACATCAGACCCTACACGTTAAAGGCACAGTCCCACAAAACTCCTCCCGCCCCCCATCACCTAACTTCAGCTGCCAATCCCAAACCCAGGTACCATCTGTGCGTCTGACCCACCGGCTGTAGTTTAGAGGTTCCTACAACCCTGCTTGTACTTCAGACAACAGGCACAAATCCAGGTTGTTACCTGTACTTCTGGCCGACTGGCTCTAAGTTATAGGTTCCCACAACCCCCACCTCAGGTTTGGTTAATTTGCTACAGCAGCTCACAGAACTCAAAGAAACATTTTACATATTAGATTACCGATTTATTATGTGAAGATATAACTCAGGAACCGCCAGATGGAAGAGACGCATAGGGCATGGGGAAAGGGTGTGGAGCTTCCGTGCTCTCTGCGCACGCCACTCTCCCCAAATCTCCATGAGTTCACCAACCTCTCCCGGCCCCTTCCTTTGGGGTTTTATGGAAGCTTCATTACCTGGGCATGATTGTTTAGCTGATTCAGTACCCAGCCCCTCTCGCCTCCCCAGAAGTCAGGGGGTGGACTTGGAAGTTCCACCCCTCTAATCACATGGTTGTTTCCCCCTGGCTACAGCCCCAAGCCCCAATCCCTGAAGTGCATGCCCAGAGTCACCTCATTAACATAACAAAAGGCTCCTGGTTGCTCTCACCACTTAGGAAATTCTGAAGGTTTTAAGAGCTCTGTGCTAGAAACCAAGACTAAGACCAAACATATATTTCTTATTATTCATCACAATATCACAAGCAGAACACAGATAGAAATCCTAATTTTTCTTTAGGAAAGCATATTATCTACAGACACTGAGGTATCTCAAACATGAACTAGTTTAAAGAGTCAAAAGTTGTTCCCTGCTGGGAGTAGGAATTTGGATTTCTGAAGAACTGCTCAGTGGGCCATTGTTTTCTTTATGAGCCATTTTAACTAAGGGCATATAATTATTTGATAGTGCAAAAGTGAATAATATTAAATCTTTTTAATAACTCCCTCTGGCTATTGTGTGGAAGGCCAAATGTGCTTATAGGAAAATCAGTAAGGACAGCTATTGCAGTGTTGAGAGGCAAAGAAGTGGACACATTTGATAGGAACTTAGTGATATGGGAAACAAAGGAAAAGAAAAATTACTAAATTTCCTTAATACCTACAGCCCATTGACAAGTCCTTGAAACAGGCAGAGTGACATTCCTCTAAGGACTCAACTGTCTCGATGTTAATACTTTGCTAAGGGCAAAAGGCAATTTTAGCCCAATCCCCTCTCCCAGCCAGGATCCTGTAAGTCTACTTTAACATATAAAAATTCCTTTAGAAATTTCCTTTATCTCTAAACCCCGCAAGATATGTGTTGGCAATCATCCCCCAAGCATATGGCCCACCGATATACATCTGAAGGATCTCATGACTAAGGTTTTATTAGACGGTAATAAATGACCTTTTCCCAACAATAGCTAGCCCCCTCAAGGTCCTGGAAACCTTGCTTCCAAAATTCCTTAGAGACCTACACTATCCTTAACCCCCTCCCACCTTGAAAGTATATGATTGGCCACTCCTCATGACCCCAGTGCCGCTTTCTGCCCACAGGGCCTGTCCCCGTGCTTTTAATAAAACCACCTTTTTGCACCAAATACTTCTCAAGAATTCTTTCTTGGCTGTTAGCTTTGAATCCTAATGTCTTTCCTACATCACTTAGGAGGTAAAATCAACAGGAGCTGGTTATTGATGAACATAGTCCTGGAAATTAGGATCCTGAGTATTGGCCTGGTTCTCAGTGATGTGGGAAACAAAGGCAGAAGAAATGTAGATAAAATTAAATGTCCTCATAATCTGCAACCCACTGACAAATCTTGAGTCATGTGGAGTATGACCCTTCTCCAGGACGCTCCCAACTGTCTTAATGTTAATGCCTTGCTAGAGGGAAAAACAGCCTTAGTTTGACAATAGCAAGGTCTCCTGGTATCCTGTGAGTCTTCTTCAGCATATGAAAGTCCTTTTGGAACTTCCTGTTACTTCTCCCCACCCTAAAGTATATAATCAGTTGCCTCTCACAATCCAGGGACAGCAGCTTTTTCTGCCCAAGGATCCTGTCCCTGAGCTTTAATAAAACCACCATTTTGCACTAAAGATGTCTCAAGAATTCTTTCTTGGCTGTCGGTTTCAGGCCCCACCAACCTCACCAACATTCCAAAAACTACATCACTCAGGGACAGACTGTAGGCCCTGCCAGTTTTAGGGAATTAGGCAGTGTTAAGGGGAGAGAGAAAACTAAATCAAGGACTGGCTGGGAACCAGTGGTTATCACTGAGGCACTCAAGTCTTGAAGTTGCCTGGACGGCAGTTCTAGTTAAGACTACACCTTCTAGCATTTAGTCTGACCTGAATTTTGAATTTTGAACCAGTCTAGTTAAGACTACACCTTCTAGCATTTAGTCTGACCTGAATTTTTGAACCAGGATTTAGTTCGACCATTTGAGTGCATGTGGACAAGTGGCTTAATCTAAGCTTCAGCTTTCTCTTGGTAAAGTTAAAATAATGGAAATACTTAGCACCAAATTATTGTGAGGATTAAATGAGAAAATGTAAGCAAAAAATCAAGCACCGTGTTTGGTAAGGAGTCAAATCTGAACAAAGGTTGGCTAGTATTATTACTGGAAAATCCATCAGGAGTGTATCAGGAAGGGGAGATAGGACTTTCCACAATTTGGTTTAGCAAGAGAATTAGATTGAGTGTTCAGGTTGAAGACAGCTGTTTCTATCATCATCCTTCTTGTGGGATAAACCACTAGCCAGTAGTCATACCTTTGAGGCATGCAGGCCAAGTCTGATCAGGAAGTCATCCCAAACATCTTTTTTTTTTTTTTTAAAGATTTTTATGTATTTATTTGACAGAGAGATAGCGAGAGCAGGAACACAAGCAGGGGGAGTGGGAGAGGGAGAAGCAGGCTTCCTGCCGAGCAGGGAGCCCGATGTGGGACTCGATCCCAGGACCCTGGGATCCTGACCTGAGCCGAAGGCAGACGCTTAACGACTGAGCCACCCAGGCGCCCCCAAACATCTTTATACTACAGAGTTCCCTACGTATATACAATTTTAAAGATACTCATCTAATACTTTTTGCTAGGAAAAAATGTATACATGTTTAAAAATTGTCTTATTTAAAATTCAACCTTCCATGGCATTCCACCCTGTTACCCCATGTACCTAATGGAGGTATCACTATAAAATATGCCCAAAATGAACACATTTTGAATGAGTGGAGCTAAAGTTATATTTCATATTTTTAGTATTCCTTAACCTGAAATATCAAAGTACACTTGGAGCCAATACTCAGCCATGAGATAATTTATTATATTACACTCCCAATAATTATCAAATGAAAGGGCACCAATATCTAGATAAAAAAAACAAAAACAAAAAGATTACTTGAGAATTGACAGAACCCTTAAAGATGAACTGTGTCTGTGTGAAGGGAACTGCTCCATATTCACTGAAGAATGTGATAATGATCTCTGGTGCTTTTAAATTCACAGTTCAATCTCTAGAATCTTCAGGGATTTCTTCCCAAAGACAAACAGTAATATAAGATAGCAAGGCTGCTGTATAACAATGACTGAATTTCTTGCTCTAGGACGAATGAATTCTTATTTCAAGAGGTAGGATTTTGGCTTTCGTGACTTAATACTATTCTCTCAAGTTGTATCTGTACTCTCAAGTCATTGTGGATAAACAGGGCAGATGTAACCCAGCAGTCGGCTAACAGGTGACCTTAGCTGAGTTAATCTACATTTCTGTGGCCTATTTAGTGCATATAAATAGGCATACTTCCAGGTACAAGGATTCATCATTTATCCACTCCTGAGACCAGAAACTCACATGGTCTTCTTACACCATCTAAATACACTTGGAACTCAACAATAATGCTACTAAATTCACTAGCCTTGAGATGCTTTGGGGACTTACTGTTAGTAAATATCTTGCGGAAAGACTTCCTTTACTTATTGTTCTGAATGCTTTAGCTTACACACAAGCAGATACAATGGACAAAGTCTAGAATATAAAGCCAGAAGAGATTCAATCTGGCCACTCGCTGGGTGGACATGGGTAAACTTCTTTTCAGGCTAGAACTTCATTCAGCTGTACATTATGTTGAAAATAAAATTATTTTATTCTATAATTCTCCAATGAGAGAACATTGCTACCTTAGAAAATGATTTGTCTGAATAAATGTAGTTTAATTATATCCTAGATATTAATCATATGTTTTGCATAGTAATTAGATTGACATATCAATCTACTTAATAAGACAATGCTTTAAATATTACATGTACATAATAAATTTACAATAGGTGACTTTTCATTTATAACCTTAATTTGAAATTCCTTTCTATTTCTTCTTTGTCCTATCAAGAAAATTGTATTTCTCCATTTTAAAAGATGGTCTTGTTTTACTGATACTGTAAACTTTGTGATTAGTACCTTTTTTATATGTTAGCTATCCTCAAGTAGAAAGGGTAATTTGTTATCCACCCATTTCCAAGAGACTCTGCTTCATCTTAAATATTATTTAATTTCATTTATAGCATAGCTACCAAAGGAATGAACTAGATTCAAACTGTCTGGGATTCCTATTTTGATTCTACCACATGCTATGTAAACTTAGATAAATTACTTAGTATTTTCAAGGTCAGTTTCCTCATCTATAAATCATACAAAAATGTTTAATATTATTTCATAGAAATTAAAGTACAACTATATATACAAAATTCTTAACCCTGTGCCCACTACTTAGTAAGCATTCAATAACGTTAGCTATTACTCAAGACTCCATTAAAATGTGTAAATATAGGCTATTATACACATTTTCATTCTTTCTGTTATGCTTACCATTCCTTTTGTTCTTTATGTAAGTCTTATGTTTTTAATCTTTAGCTTTAAAGCTACTTTAAATACATTTTATAAATAAAGAGAAAAGGGTACATTATTTGAAGGTTTCCTAGTTTCTGCTGAATTCTTAAAATAGAGAATACTCATATACATAAATACATAAACTTTTTACTCTAAAACTACATGTAAAATATTAAATTTTTTACTCTGAAGTAAAAAAAAAAAGTCCAAACTTAATTTGAATATTTACTTGTTTATAATAACCTCTTTGTGCATTAACGAAAATGAAGCCATCGAATTTCTAACTCCTGTAATGTTCTCACCACAGGTTCATTTGGGGAGCTGCTACATTGCCTCATGGATTCCCTGGGGGGTGGGAACCACACTGCAGGGACAGGGTTCATTTTATTGGGCCTAACTGACGACCCTGTCCTTCAAGTCATCCTCTTCATGATCATCCTCTGTGTCTACCTGGTGACCATATCTGGCAACCTTAGCACAGTCATTCTGATCAGAATCTCCTCTCAGCTTCACCACCCTATGTATTTTTTTCTGAAACACTTGGCCTTGGCTGACTTAGGCTATTCATCTTCTGTCACACCCAACATGCTTATAAACTTCCTGGTGGAGAGAAATACGATCTCGTATCTTGGATGTGCCATCCAGCTGCGTTCAGCTGTTTTCTTTGGGTCAAGTGAGTGCTTCCTGCTGGCTGCCAAGGCATATGATCGCTCCATGGCAATCTGCAACCCACTGCTTTATTCAACCAAAATGTGCGCGCAAGTGTGTGTTTGCCTACTCGCAATGACTTACGTAGGTGGTTTTCTCAATGCTTCCTCTTTCACTATTTGCTTCTCTTTTACTCTTCTGTGGACCAAATCAAGTCAATCATTTTTTCTGTGCTTTTGCTCCTTTAGTTACACTCTCCTGATGGCAGTATCCCTGCAGTTGTCCCCTCATTTACGGCTGGCTCCACCATTGTGGTCATGGTGTGCATCATAGTGGTCTCCTACATCTGTATCCTCATCACCATCCTGAAGATGCGCTCCACTGAGGGGTGCCACAAGGCCTTCTCCACCTGCATGTCCCACCTCACAGCGGTCACTCTGTTCTGTGGGACCATCACATTCATTCATGTGATGCCCAAGTCCTGCTACTCGACTGACCAGAACAAGGTGGTGGTGATCCCCATGTTGAACCCCCTCATCTACAGCCTCAGGAACAGTGAGATGAAGGGGGCTCTGAGGAGAGAGCTGGGCAGAAAAGTAGTTTCTTAGTGAAGCTTGTTATTTTATAGTATTTGATAAAATAATATACCATAAATATAATAATAAAAAGGACATTGAGTGTCTGTGGTCTAAACATGTCAGTCCATATGTCAGCCAGCATGGAGCTTTTTAAGAGTAAAGTAGAGGGTGGATTTTCTGATATCAATTTGTAAATCAGAGGCTTAGAGTGAGTTACCTTTAACAAAATTAATTTTAATTTAAATTATAAACACAAATTGGTTCACATGAAAATGTATCTAATCAACTGAAAATCATAACTTTTATTCATATTTTTTCAAAAGCAGTTCTCTGTATTAGCTAAGGTTATTGTACCTCCAAACCTTTAAGACTAAGTCCATTTCAACAGCAGTTTATCCTGAAATAAGCATGATAATTATTATGACTGAGTACATCCTCAGGGGAAATGACCAAGTGGAACCAGACAGCAAAATTACTGGAAACATTTTTTTGCAGTAAGGTTATCTGCTGGGGGTGGGCTCTGTGGACCCATAAATGCTGGCCTGTGTTCTGGGTCTCTGGTTCCAGCCTAGTTGCAGGGACCTCATAAAAGAACAGGGCAAGATGCCCCTGACTAACTTGTGAATACTTCTGTCAGGTGAGATAGGTGACTTCTCTGTGGGAGTGAGCACGAATCCTGAACTCCTCAGGGACAACTCTTGGAGTGACTTGTTCATGGGCACACTCGCATCCTGTGAAGGAAGCTGGAGGGGACTGGGATTGTGTTTTTCCCATGAAGCTTAACTTACCTTTATGTACTGACAACTACCACACTTATTTCTCTTTTCCAGTCCTCTCTTTAACGTTTTAGACAAAAATATTTTTGTCTAATGAAACTCAAGCACAGATGAGCTCAAACGGAAGTATCATTTCCTACCCCAAATTGCTCCCTCCAATATTATGTATCCTAGGAAGAGGCCCCTCATTCAGTTTATAGATTCTGAACCCTGAGAGAAATGGATTTCTTTTCCCCCTTCACATTCTGCATCCAGTCACAAAATGTTATACATTCAGAGTCCAATATTTACTTCCTCCTTCTTTTCATTTCATTGTCAGCACTTGTATTTTAAACTACCACCTTATACATTTATTTTACAATAGGACTCCTGTGATAGCTCATTTTATGTGTTGACTAAGCTATGGTGATCAGCTATGGTCAAACACCAGTCTTGGTGTGGCTGTGAAGGTATTTTTAGATGTAACTAACATTTAATCAGTAGGCTTTGAGTAAAGTACATTACCCTCCATAATGTGGGGGGTGCTTGTTCAACCAGTTGAAAGCCTGAAGAGAAAAGGCTGAGGTCCTCTGAAAAAGAGGGATAATGACTTTGAACTCAAGACTTCAACATCAACTCTTACGGAATTTTAAGTCTGCTGGACTGCACTGTGGATTTTGAAATTGCCAACTCCAACAATTATGTGAGCCACTTCCTTAAAACCTCTCTCTCTGTATATGTATTTATATATTCATATATATTTTTTATTGGTTCTGTGTCTCTGGATAATCCTAATACAACCCTAACCAGCTTTCCTCTACCCTCTTTTATGTTCTTCCAATTCATTCTCCATACAACCATGACTTCTTTCATTAATATCTCCCAAAGAGCTTAGAAAAAAGGCAAATTTTATTTACTTAATTTTAATTCCAGTATAGTTAACATACAGTGTTATATTAGTTTCAGATGTATAATATAGTGATTCAACAGTTCCATACACCACTCAGTGCTCATCATGACAAATGCATTCCTTAATACCCATCACCTATTTCACCCATCCCTCCACCCACCTTCCTTCTGGTAACCATCAGATTGTTCTCTATAACTAAGAGTCTGTTTCATGCTTTGTCTTTTTCCCTTTGCTCATTTGTTTTGTTTCTTAAATTCCACATATGAGTGTGATCATATGGTAGTTCTCTTTCTCCATTGATTTATTTCACTTAGCATTATATTCTCTAGCTCCGTTCATGTTATTGCAAATGGCAAGATTTCATTCTTTTTTATGGTGGAGTAGTATTCCATTTTATATATATATATATACACACACACACACACACACACACACACCACTTCTTGTTTATCCATTCATGTATCGATGGACACTTGGGCTGCTTCCATAATTTGTCTATTATAAACAATACTGCTATAAACATAGGGGTGCATGTATTCTTTTGAATTAGTGTATTTGTATTTTGGGGGTAAATACCTAGTAGTGCAATTACTGGATCATAGGGTAGTTCCATTTTTAACTGTTGAGAAACCCCCATACTGTTTTCTACAGTGGTTGCACCAGCTTGCATTCCCCTTTCTCCGCATCCTCACCAATGCTTGTTGTTTCTTGTGTTTTGATTTTAGTCATTCTGACAGCTGTGAGGTGATATCCCATTGTAGTTTTGACTTGCATTTCCCTGATGATGAGTGCTATTGAGCATCTTTTCATGTGGCTGTTGGTTATCTGGATGTCTTCTTTGGAGAAATGTCTGTTCATGTCTTCTGTCCACTTTTTAATTGGATTATTTCATTTCTGGGTATTGTTTTATAAGTTCTTTATATGTTTTGGAAACTAACCCTTTATCAGGTATGTCATTTGCAAATATCTTCTTCCATTCAGTAGGTTGTCTTTTAGTTTTGTTGATTGTTTTCTTTGCTGTGCTGAAGCTTTTTCTTTTGATGTAGTCCCAATAGTTCATTTTTGCTTTTGTTTGCCTTGCCTGAGAAGACATCTAGAAAAATATAGCTATGGGTGATGTCAGAGAAATTATTGCCTGTGCTCTCTTCTAGGATTTTTATGGTTTCAGGTCTCATATTTAGGTCTTTAACCCATTTTGAATTTATTTTTTGTATGGTATAAGAGAGTGGTCCAGTTTCATTCTTTTGCATGTAGCTGACCAGTTTTCCCAACACCACTGTTGAAGAGACTGTCTTTTTCCCACTGGATCGTCTTTCCTGCTTTGTCGAGGATTAACCATATCCTCAAACAAACATAGTGGGTTTGTTTCTGTTTTCTGTTCTGTTCAATTGACCTATGTGTCTATTTTTGGGCCAGTACCATATTGTTTAAATTACTACAGTTTTTGTAATATAACTTGAAGCCCGGAATTGTGATAGCTCCAGCTTTGTTTTTCTTTTTCAAAATTTCTTTGGCTATCTGGAATCTTTTGTGGTTCCATATAAATTTTAGGATTTTTTTGTTCTAGTTCTATGAAAAATGCTGTTGGTATTTTCTTAGGGATTGCTTTGGGTAGTATAGATATTTTAACATTTGTTTGTCCAACCCATGAGTATGGAATGTCTTCCCATTTCTTTGTGTTGTCTTCAATTTCTTTCATCAGTGTTTTATAGTTTTCAGAGTACAGGTCTCTCAACTGTTTAAGTTTATTCCTAGGTATCTTATTATTTTTGGTGCAATTGTAAATGGAATTATTTTCTTAATTTCTATTTCTGTTGCTTCATTATTAGTGTATAGAAATACAATTGATTTCTGCACACTTATTTTGTATCCTATGACTTTACTGAATTCATTTATCAGTTCTAGTAGTTTTTTGGTATAGTCTTTAGAGTTTTCTACATATAGTATCATGTCACCTGCTAATAGTGAAAGTTTTACTTCCTCCTTACCAATTTGGCAAGGTCTTTTATTTCTTTTTCTTGTCTGATTGCTGAGGCTAGGACTTCCAGTACTATGTTGAATAAAAATGGTGAGAGTGGACATCCTTGTCTTGTTCCTGATCTTACGGGCAAAGCTGTCATTTTTCCCCCTTGAGTATGATGTTTGCTGTGGGTTTTTCATAAATGACCTTTATTATGTTGAGGTATGTTCCCTCTAAACCTACTTTTATCATGAATGGATGTTCTACTTTGTCCAATGCTTTTTTTGCATCTATTAAGATGATCATATGGTTTTTATACTTTCTTTTTTTTTTTTTTTTTTTAAGATTTTTATTTATTTGACAGAGAGAGAGATAGTGAGAGCAGGAACACAAGCAGGGGGAGTGGGAGAGGGAGAAGCAGGCTTCCTGCCGAGCAGGGAGCCCGATGTGGGACTCGATCCCAGGACCCTGGGATCATGACCTGAGCCGAAGGCAGACACTTAATGACTGAGCCACCCAGGCGCCCTATACTTTCTCTTACTGATGTGATGTATCATGCTGATTGATATGTGAATATTGAACTGGCCTTGCATCCTGGGAATGAATCCTACTTAATTGTGGTGAATGGTTTTTTTTTTAATGGATTGTTGGATTCTGTTTGCTAGTATTTTGTTGAGGATTTTTGCATATATTTTCATCAGAGATATTGGCCTATAGTTCTCCCTTTTTGTGGTATCTTTGGTTTTGCTATCAGGGTGATACTCACCTCATGGAATGAATTTGGAACTTTTCCTTCTTCTATTTTTTGAATAGTTCGAGTAGAATAGGTATTAAACTCTTCTTTAGATGTTTGGTAACATTTGAAAAGGCAATAATTCTTAAAATTACTCACAGAGTCCTGAATACAGCCCCTGTTCTATTTCTATCTCTCGCCAGTCTTCCTTGGTCTCCAAATACCCAAACTCTAAGAATCAATCATTTGGTCTTCTTTTAAATCCTTAAACAGGTCCATAGCCTTTGCTGCCTCAGCACCCTCTCACATGCAGTGCCCCTACCTGAATTCATTACTGCCCCCTTACCTTGGTAACACCTACTTATGCTATAGATACCAACTTGAGTGTTGTTTCCTATCTGTGAAGACTTCTTGAGGCTCCAGAACCAATTAAGTACACCTGTAGAACTCTGCATATTTTCTTCAGTATATTCAGTGCACTTAAAGACTTCATATTTGTTTTCTCCACAATGCTGAAAGCCTTCCATAGCTACCACCACGACTTTGCTCTTTCCCCATACATGTAAATGACACACAGTAAGCAAAAATGCATATTTGAAATGAATGAATGAAAAATTAACAAGGGAATGGATGACTGAATGAGTGTTCGCTCTGGTGTGAACCACTGACTCTGCTGCCTTAGAATCCTGGCCACTGATCTGCTGAATGCTTCAGCCTGACGCAAGTGACTAAATGTTTGGGTCACATCCTGCTACAGTTGTGACAGGCTTTTGCACAAACTCATGCTCAGCACGGCTATGCCACTGCCTCCACACCGTTTCACAGATCGGCAACTAGAATCCCAGCCTTGTTTAGTAAAAGTTTTGTAATCACCCTCTGCTGAATAATGTCTCTCTCATGTATTTACATGGGTGGAGAGTTAGAAGATCTAGAAATCAAATGTTAGCGAGAGGAGTATTATCAGTGGTACCAGTGTGAGCAATAGGAGCTAACACTATGAGAGTGTTTACCACATTCCAGGTACTGTTCTCAGGGATTTACACATATTGACCTAATTAATGCTCAGAATAACCTTATGAAGTTTTTTTGTTTCTTAATCTGTATTTTACAGAGGATGTGACTGAGGCATATAAAGGTTAAGCAAAACCTCAAGGTCACAAATATCCTCTGAATATTTTGCCTTCTTTTAAGGCATGTACTCTCTGACAGACTGGGGTGTGGGGCTCATCAAGACAACTTCACCACTAGAGGACTTTCATCTGTCCCAGATACATTCCTTTCCAGTCAACCCTTATTGTTCAGAGTTCAGGGGAGAGATTTCTCTGTTGGATATGTCAGGCTAACTTGGTCTAATGACCAACTTTCTGGCACAAAATAAATTAGGAGGTAGATAAATATCTCTAAATTTTTTAAAGCATAGACTTCTGGTTCCACTGAAGATGAAGTAGCTCCATTCCTCTCAGGTCCTCCCCTCTTGTTACACACACACACACACACACACACACACACACACACACACCCCAAACACAAAAAATCTGTTACAGATAAAACAAATAAGCATAGGAAGATTCTAAAGGTAGAAAGAAGAAGGCAGCCTCCTAGGGATTTTGGGACCTGAGGAACAACACAGCAGTGAGTCCCTGGGTTTCCTTATATCCTGGACAGCATACTACAGAAGCCTCCCATCCAGAACCACCAAGAGACACAGACAAAAAGAACCCTAAGAAAACCCAGTTTCTCCTAACCAAAGAACTGGGAAAGAGTGGCCTTAACAGAATATAAAACATTTTGGCCATACCTACCTTACTCCAGACAAATACCTATGGAAAATCGTACCCGCCATTCACCCCCAGGTTTCAGTGGGGTCAAGCAGGTTGCTTATGTTCCCCCCACCCACCCTCTGATTCCCTTGCCCAGGTAATGTCAGTCAGGTCCAGTGGGGAAATGAGCCTCCACTGTCACCTGGCAGCATGAGACTTAATGAGGGATTGTGAGGTGGGGCTAATGGTACTCTGCTCACCCTGCCTCCAGCCCTACTTGGGAGTACACCCACTGAGCTGAGCTTTCACCCACACCCTGCAATGATAGGGCAGAATGAACCTGCTCTCTACTTCCCCCTTTCCTAGTGGCAGTGGAACTCAACAAGGAACTGAGCTTACTTGGGGGCAAGAAGGCATGTAGCCAGTGTCATATTATCACTAAGAAAGAGCCATCAGGGCAGAGTGGGCAGCTGGACTTCCATCTCAACCATCTGCTGGGAGCATTTTGCTAGAGTTGTGTCAGTAGCGCTCAATAGGAAGGTGAACACACACACTGACATGGTGCTTGCAGCTACACCTCAACAGGGCTGAAAAGGCATTTCATACACCCAACCTACAGAACATCCTTAAACATGCTCAGAACACTAACATTGGCCTACAATTGGGCAAAATCATCTGACACAAAGCCTATTTTATAATGAAGTGTTGACTATCTCGTAATTTATTGGATACTGTACAGAAAGTGAAAAGCAGATGGTTGTATAAGTACAGAACAGTTGTGTGTGGATCAGTTATTTACTTCCTGATTGTGTGGCTGACTGGGAGTTGTGGCTCCATGCTGCTGCCCCGCATCATGAGTGATGGAAGAGATTCAAATTCAAAATTTGAAGTATGGTTTCTGCTAAATGCATATAGCTTTCACATCAATGTAAAGGCAAAAAATCACAAGTCAAAACCATCATAAGTGAGGGACTGTCTGTGCTAAAAGAAAAGAATTGTCAAATGTAAATTTATGACTGGCAAAACGTCGCCTTCAGAAATGGAGTAATAAAGATATGTCAGATGAAAGAAAGCTATGAGAATTTATTCTCATAAGATAGCTTTGTCAAGCTATCTTAAGTAATTGCTAAAGGAAGGTCTCAGAAAATAAATGACAAAAAAAGACCTGGGACTTCAGTACTTAAAAAAATACATACAACAGATGAAAATAAAAAGCAACATATCAAAACATGGGAGATTGAGATAAAGCGGTGCTGAGAGGGAAATTTACAGCACTAAATGCTTACATAACTAAAAAGGAAAAGTCCTAGAATATATAAAATAATTTTGAAAGACAAGAATAAGGTGGGAAGAATCACTTCACGTGATATTAAGGCTTACTCCTTAGCTACAGTCATCAGGACAGGGTGTTACTGGTGGAAGATTAGACACACAAATCACAGAGGCTGACTAGAGAAGCCAGAGAAAGACCCCACACAAGTGTGCCCAACTGATTTTTCTTAAAAAGGTACCAAAGCAATCCAATGAAAGAAGGAAGGCCTTTCAACAAACAGTGCTGGAGCAATGAGACACCCATGGAGGGCAGAAGCACCTTGACATAAACTTCACACCTTATATAAGGACTAACACAAAATAGAACATGGGCCTGGATGTAACAACTATAAACTATAAACCTTTAGAAAAAAGTAGGAGAAATGTTCAAGATACAGGGCTAGTCAGAAAGTTCTTAGAAAAGACACCAGATACCTATCATGAAAATACTGTATTACAAAACAAGTTTGGATTCTTTAAGGATGCTCGTATGTATATATGTGTACACCACACACAAACATATTTACACATATTTTAAAACTATACACTGTACTAGAGAAATGGTGATGTCAGGATATTTTAGGTAATTAGTTAATACTTTAATTGCTTTGTACACAAAGAGACGATTTCATTGGAAATACTCCACTTTTTCTACTTTTATTTATTAGCAGTCTATACATTTTTAAATGTCCAGTGTCCTTTTATTCACCATCTGAAGGATGAGCCTATCTGTCTTGCCTAGTACCTTCCTCAGGGCCATCTGCATCTCTTTGTTTCTGAGACTGTACACGATGGGGTTCAGCAGAGTTGTCAGCACTGTATATGTGACAGCCATCAGCATGTCCTCACGCAACGAGTCCCTGTCCCTGGGCCTCAGGTAGACAAAGCCAGCAAGTCCGTAGTGTATGCACACCATAGTGAGGTGGGAGGAGCAAGTGGAGAAGGCCTTATCCCTCCCCTTGGCAGAGGGCATCTTCACAACTGTGGACACAAGGAAGACATAGGACATCGTGATGAAGACAAAGCTGCCCACCAACACAAAGGCAGAGAGCACAAAAATAGCCCTTTCCTGACGGGAGGTGTAGTCACAGGCAAGGCAGACCACAGCTGAGATGTCACAGAAGAAGTGCTGGATGATGTTGGAGTCACAGAAAGACAAGTTGAACACAATGATGACGATGCACAGGGAAACCAGGAACCCAACCATCCAAGAGGCCATGATGAACTGAAAGCAGATCTTATGGGTCATCAAGACGGGGTAGTGCAGTGGGTCGTGAATGGCAGTATAATGGTCATAGAACATGGCAGCCATGATGAAGCAGTTATTGGCTGCTAAACCAAAGAAGAAAGACATCTGTGTGGCACACTCAGGAAGAGAAATGGTCTTGGGTCTCAGGCTCTCCCATGCAGGGTTGCCTGAAACTTGCCCCGGTTTTCTTGACTAAAGTCTAGGTGACATCTGTGCTGCAGCAGCTTTTTACAATCATCTCAGAGGTTTAGCCCTCCAGAAGCTCTGAATCTGTGGAAGACAGTTGCTGCCTGCACCACGAGGATGGGCAATCACACCACAGTGAGCACATTCCTTGGCAATCACACCACAGTGAGCACATTCCTTGGCAATCACACCACAGTGAGCACATTCCTTGGCAATCACACCACAGTGAGCACATTCCTCTGTGGGGGTTTTCCAGTTTCCCAGACTTGCAGGGTCTTCTCTTTGTGATGATTTTCTTCTCCCATGTGACCATCCTAGCTGCAAATGTTTCCATAATGGCGGCCATCAGACTCAGTCACAGCCTTCATACCCCCATGTATTTTTTCCTCTGTTGCCTATCCTTTTCAGAAGCCTGTCCCACTATGGCAATCATCCCCCGCATGTTAGTGGACTTGCTCTCTGACAGCAAGAGCATTTCTCTTTTTTTTTTTTTTTTAAGATTTTATTTATTTATTTGACAGAGAGACAGCGAGAGCAGGAACACAAGCAGGGGGAGTGGGAGAGGGAGAAGCAGACTCCCTGCCGAGCAGGGAGCCCGATGCGGGACTCGATCCCGGGACTCCAGGATCATGACCTGAGCCGAAGGCAGTCGCTTAACCAGCTGAGCCACCCAGGCGCCCCTCCTTCCTCATCTTTTTACCAATAAGTCACTTCCAAAATTCCAGATGTCTGTTTGCCCCCATTTTTGTGTTTTTTGTTTGTTTTTATTTCCCCTGCTATTGTCCTGGACCTTTCCCACAGGGTAAATATGGTACCTGCATAGTTGTCCATTAGTCACAAATCTGTTGCATTTTCATTTCGTTCACTACCCTGTGATCAGATGTTAGATTCCTAAACACAGGATATGTTAAGTCACTGATAGTGTCAAAAATAGTGAATAGCTACACACTGTGTATAGGAGAAAATCCAAATACCCCAGCATGATGTCCAATCCTCATCACAACTGGTGCCTAAATACTGCTCCTGGCTCCTTCTACCCAACCAAACAGGCAGCTGCACCCTCCTGTTCCCGCGCAGAGCATGATCCTCATGCTGCTGTGCCTTTTTACATGGTGTTCCCTCTGCCTCTGTTTCCCCTGCACCATTTTATTTCCTATCAGACTTTTACTCATTTTTCAGGCCCTTGCTTAGATTAATTTGATTCCTCATTCTCTCTTGTTGCCTACATTTTCTAGATTCTAGGATCTTAACTAAAAAATGTCTCCTGCATTCTATGCTACCTCTCATTTGAATTTCTGTAACAGCCTCACCTTTTCCTCTTCTAGTTCTATCCTTCACATACCACCAGCTTTTCTAAAGATTTATTTTATTATTTTTAAAGATTTTATTTATTTGAGAAAGAGAGAGCATGAGTGGGGGGGCAGAGGGAGAGGGAAAAGCAGGCTCCCCGATGAGCAGGGAGCCCCACACAGGGTTCAATCCCAGGACCCCAAGATTGTGACCTGAGCTGAAGGCAGATGCTTAATTGACTGAGCCACCCAGGCACCCCTATTTATTTGAGAGAGAGAGAGAGAGTGAGCACATGAGGGGGAGGGGTAGAGGAAGAGAGAGAATCTTACGCAGACTTCCCATTGAGCTTGGAGCCCAACATGGGGCTTGATCTCAGGACCCTGAGATCATGACCTGAGCCAAAACCAAGAGTCAGACATTCAACTGACTGAGGCAACCCAGGCACCCCCTACCACCAGCTTTTCTATGTTCTATCTATAATCACGCTACATCTCTTCAATGTAGACTTCTTTTAGATCCCCTTTGCTTACACACCAGATGATTCTAATAACTTCTAATCTTTATTGCATGAGTCAGTTATACAATCTCCTACATCCTCACAGCTATCCTAAGAAATAAATAAGTGCCATTATTATGACCATGTTTATAGTGAGGTATTGAATCACATTTGACCAACTTAAGTGATCATCTGCTAAGGGGCACGCCAGTATTGCTGGAGAAGCCTTTTGAAAACAACACATCTCTGCTCATATCCACTACAAGTTTTTTGCAAGCCTTTGAGAAATGTCCAGGATGTGAGGGTGTATGTACTCTGCACATTTCTCATTATTTTTGATTGAAAACATTCGACTTTCATGATACTTTCTTTTCATATATGTTGTTGGTAAATTCTGGGGTTTTTTTTTTTCATTCTATTCTAGTACAGTGGTGATAGAAGATTATGTCAATATGACATCATTTCCATTCTTCCTGATGATATACTGGTAGGCACTGGAGAGCAAGATGCCTATCCATTTCTCCATCTCTTCTGTTTGTTTTTCCCAAGCCTTACCTTCTTTATTAACCTGGATTTACTTCAGTTTACTATCCTATTCTTTGTTTTCAGTTCTTCAAATCTTCCCCTGTGGAGAGTTTTGGATTCCATCTCTACCACGAGTAGGGAATTGACAACATTCTTGATTTCCAGCTTCTCTGAGGCCACAGCTTCTTTAATACTTTCTAACAGGCTATTAATACTGTGGGTACTTAATTATTAGAGGATATAGAAAAATGTTCATTGTAGGGAGTAAAGCAACTCTAAAATTCCTACCTTCCATGGAAGGAGGATCACCTCCCAGTCCTATAAAATCGTAAGATATTAAGCTGGAGGAAGAACTTACACTCTTGCAACTCAAGTATGGTTTTCTGCAGTTCTTCCTATGAGTTCATGTGTCCCCTCATTCAGGGATAAGTTTTCAGGCGATTGTCCCCTTTGACATTAGAGTCTCCTATCACACAAAAGGCTGTGTCTTCTCCATTCCTTAAGGATGGAACTAAGCACCATGAAGATTTTAATGAGAGTTCTTCCACTGGAGACCATTATCTAGAGACCACTGCTTTAGACACCAGAAGTCTTGAGCTCTGTGATCTAATACCCAGTGTGATGTCCTCAAAAAGGTTTTTAAATCTTGACCTACCATAGAGACTTTCCAATGATGTTTGCACTTCTTCTTTGACAATCAAAATGATGGAAACTCAGCTTGTTAAAAATATATCTTGGGGGGCACCTGGGTGGCTTAGTTGTTAAGCATCTGCCTTCAGCTCAGGTCATGATCCCAGGGTCCTGGGATCGAGCCCTGCATCAGGCTCCCTGCTCAGCGGGAAGCCTGTTTCTCCCTCTCCTGCTCCCCCTGCTTGTGTTCCCTCTCTCACTGTGTCTCTCTCTCTGTCAAATAAATAAAATCTTTAAAAAAAAATATATATATATATATATCTTGGGATGTAGATATTCCCTCAGGGGAAGTAACTTTACAGGAAGTAAAATGTCATTATTTTATAATTCTGAAAATGTGCCAAGTCCCTTAGATCTCCTCTGCCCTAAACACAGGGCAAGGGGCTGGCGGGTCTTGAGAAGCTACTGCCTGGGGAAATGTTCAGAAGAAGGCGAATAGGAAGAAAATGAACATGCAGCATGAGCACTGTGATTTCTTTCTCCTGAGGCCACTCTGCTAAGGAGGACCTTGCTGAAAAAGAAAATCCCTAGTCACTGCTCTGCCATTCATGAGATTCACAATGGTTCTTAATTGTCTCTCTCATTAGCTTGGCCTCCACCATCTGTGCTATTTTCTACCTAATGTGCTATCAAGTCTTTTCTCCAATATCTACTGTCATAACCCTCAATAGTTGTGGCAAGGCAGTCAATACACTGTCTCCTGATGAAATTCTGTACTTTCCTCATTCTGAAGTCTATTCTTTCTGAAAATCCCTTTTCCTGAGTTTTCCTATTCAAACTCTTGCCCATGCTTCAAGGTTCAGAACAAATTCCACCTATCCAAAAAGCCCTTTGTTTGTCTAAGGTTAAAACCCAAGAGAAAAATTAAGATCCTCAAGAAGAAATTCTATTAGGTGAGCCACTTACTTTGGATGTCCTCCACTGCATTCCAGAACCACAATGCTAGCAGATGTGATGCAACAGTCTACCGAGTAAATAACAGTAAAACGGGACTTTTAAAGCTAGACAGACATTTCTGTGCCTTTCCTAGAGCTCTCTTGCCAAGCCAGTGAACAGATTCTCTGAGAGCTAGCTGCTAACATTCACAGCCATGCTCTTTTGAAAATTGCTCTCTACTGAAAGAAACATAACCGACTGGAATTATTGGGGAGAGCATGTCCTCACTCCCAGGGTGGCCCATTACCAACAACAGAAGGAAACGGTGATTTAGGGACAACAGTGACAAACACACCCTGTTGCTGTGGGGTAGGACACCTCTGAAGTATCATTCCAGGCTTCAGTGCTGCCTGTTGGATCAGAATGAAGCCATCCTTCAGCAGAGCCCACAGCTCTATCTGGCTTCTCCTGCTTCTCTCTCATCCTTGTAAGTTTTCCCTGGACATCACTCCTCACTAAACCACTTGCATAGGAATTGCTGTCTAAGGCTCTGCCTTTGGAGAACTTGTCATAAGACAGTCTCAATGCATATTCAGGAATGAGAGCCATATGTACTCTACTGTGCATGCTCAAAATTAAAGATAAATCAAATATAAACATCAGGTTCTGAGTGCTGCCGCAGATTCCTCCTTCCTGAGGGACTAGTTATAACCCTTACCCATCACCTTCAGTCATGTAGATGGAAGGTCTGTCTATGGGTCTTTTTGCACTTGCTCCTCGCACTGCTGGGGTTTCCATTTCCTGCTAACTGGTTCTGATGAGTAGACATTGGACTAAATCAAGTCTATCATATTTTCTGTGATTTTGCTCCTTTAGTTAAATGCTCCTGTTCTGATGGCAGTATCCCCACAGTTGTCCCCTTATTTATGGCTGGCTCCATCATCATAGTCACGGTGTGTGTCATAGGGTCCTACATCTGTATTCTCATTACCATCCTGAAGATGATCTCCACCAAGGGATGCCACAAGGCCTTCTGCAACTGAACATCCCACCTCACCACGGTCACTCTGTTTTTTTTTTTTTTTAAAGATTTTATTTATTTATTTGAGACAGAGAGAATGAGAGACAGAGAGCATGAGAGGGAGGAGGGTCAGAGGGAGAAGCAGACTCCCTGCTGAGCAGGGAGCCCGATGTGGGACTCGATCCCGGGACTCCAGGATCATGACCTGAGCCGAAGGCAGTCGCTTAACCAACTGAGCCACCCAGGTGCCCTGGTTTTTTTTTTTTTTAAGATTTTATTTATTTATTTGATAGAGAGAGCGAGTGACAGCACACAAGAGAGTACAAACAGGGGAGAGGGGCAGAGGGAGAGGGAGAAGCAGGCTCCCCACTGAGCAGAGAGCCCGTTGCGGCACTCGATCCCAGGACCCTGGGATCATGATCTGAGCTGAAGGCAGATGCTTAACGACTGAGCCACCCACGTGCCCCTGGTCACTCTGTTTTATGGGACCATCACATTCATTTATGTGATGCCCAAGTCCTGCTACTCAACTGACCAGAACAAGGTGGTGTCTGTGTTCTACATGGTAGTGATCCCCATGTTGAACCCCCTCATCTACAGCCTCAGGAACAGTGAGATGAAGGGGGATCTGAAGACAGAGCTTGGCAGAAAAATATTTTCTTAATGAAATCTGTTATTTTATGATTTTGATATGATAATATACCATAATAATAAAAGGAAATAGTATCTATGGTCTAAATACATAGGACCATAGGCCATTAGCCAGTGTGGAGCTTTCTAGTAAATGAAGAGGGTGGATTTTTTTTTTATATCAAATTATAAATCAGAGGCCCATAGTGAGTTACTTTAATGAAATTCATAATTAGAAACACATATTGATACACGTGAAGGCATACCTTATCAGTTGAAATCCTTTTAGAATTTAATTCACATATTTTCTTCAAATATTCTCTGCCATAAGTTAGGGTTATTGTACCTCCAAACCTTTAAGACTGTGTCCATTTTCAATAACATTTTATCCTGTAATGAGTGTGATAACTCTACGTATAACTGAGTACCTCTGAGAGGAAATGACAAAGTGGAACCAGACAGAAAATTGGTGGGATTGTTTTTCCTGCAAGAAGGTCATTGGCTGAGGATGGGCTTTGTGGACCCATGAAATTCTGGCCTGTGCACTTGATCTCTGGCCCAGTCACAATATGGGGCTACCCAGAGGATAAGAGGATGAGATGGCCCTGACTGACCTGTGAATTTTGTCAGGTTAAAACAGGTGGCTTCTCTGTGGAAATGAGCAGGGTTCCTGGCCTTCTTAAGGACAAGGAGTAAACAAAGTCTTGGAAGAATTCATGGTCAAGCCCATCCTGCTCAGGAAATTGGAGGGAACTGGACTCTCTTCTGAATTTTTGACTGCACCCTGTAGGACTTAACCACATTTACAGGTTGACTACAAACACATTTACTTTTCCTGCCCCCTCTTTAGTGTTTCAGACACAAAAATCTTTCTTTTTGCTGACAAACTTATAGGGCTTTAATCATTTCATTATTTGTTCTTTCATGAATTCAAAAATTATATTGAATGATCTTATATTCCAGGGATTGTCCTAGGCTATGGGGAATATAAGTGGCAAGCATCTAGGCTATGGGGAATATAAGTGACAAGACTGCAGAGAAACCTGCTCTCATGGAATTTATCTTATAGCATGGGAGATACAATGACACAAACAAGTTGGTGATTCAGATTATTAGGAGAGCCATGCTTAGAGAAAGAAAAAAACTGCTAGAGCAGAGTAAGGGAGACTAACATGTCAGGGGCTGGGAGGAGTCAATGTAGGTCTCACTGGAAAGGTAACATGTGAGCAAAGATGTAGGAGGTGAGGACATTTCTTGGTCAGGTAATACGGTTACCTGTATACACAGGGGCAAATTTAATCTCCCACTCATATGCATATAATTTACCTTTGGGGCAATGGCAGGCTTGATCATTTTTACCAGTCCAAAGGTGAGCACAACTGGAACAGATGATAAAATGTTAAATAGATCTTAAATTCCGCATTAGAGGACAATAAGGAATTGCCTCACCACAAACTGAGAACCCAGAGAAGTAGACCTAACACTCAAAAATGCTTTTTGGGGCACCTGGCTGGCTCAGTCAGTGGAGCATGTGACTCTTGATCTCAGGGTTGTTTGAGCCCCATTTTGGGTACAGAGATTACTTTAAAATATTTTTTAAAATCCTTATTAAAAAATGCTTTTGCCATGAGAGTATTTGACCGATCAGAAGGAAGTGTTGTTACCAACTCAGGTGGAGGATTTAGTGTTCTTTTGGGATGAGAGGGTAAGTCAAAACCAAGGATATGTCCAGGTGACGGTTCTGAATGATACACCTCACATATATCCTCAGGAGAAGGGGAAACCTGAAATGACCAAGTCTCCCTTGCTGCCCTGAAGATGGAGAGTCTAAAGCCTTGAACTTGGATATAAGATGGTCAAGGGCAGGTGGTGCCTCAAGGTGAACTGAATAAGCAAACAACTCAAGCCACCATGATTCTTATCAACAATTATTCAAATGCAGTAACTAGCACACAGTGAAAGATAATGACTAGCAAGAAAGGAAACAAAGTAGCACCAGGCGTGGGAGGCAGTGCAAACAATGAACAACAGAAACAGAACCACTAAGATTTAAGATATGGAGATTAATAGACACAGACCATAATAGTACTTTGTTTACAAAAAAGATAAAGAAGATTATAGCAATGTCAACAGCAATATTGTACCACAGTTTCTCAAGATGTCCCCATTAGGAGACAATGGGTTGAGAGTACAGAAGAACTCTTGTATTACATACTACAACTATATGTGAACTGGCAATTATCTCAAAAATTGTAATTCAAAAAGGGGGGCATGCATAGGAAGACCTGGGCACCAGGGCATTCTGAGAAGTCATTCCTGCTTATATCTACTGCAGCACTCAGCCAGTGAGGTCCTTGAAGTAGATCCAGATTTTAGTCACAATGTATCTATAGATAAAGTTCAGCATAAAGGCATTCAAGAGCTGCAAAAGCAAAAATAGCTCGAGTGTCCATGATCCTGGAAAGAAAAAAAAAAAAGAAAAAGAAAAACCCTTACTGGGAGCTCACCATTCTGTATCACTTTTCATCTTGAGGAATTTGCTAAGTGAAAAGTAATGTCTGAGGGGCTCAAAAACATATAACCCAGATTACTTGCTGATAAACCAAACAGATTTTTGAAGCTGTAAGAGGCTGGGGAAATTGTAGGTCAGGGTCAAGCAAGGAGGGAAGGTCCTAGCAAAAACCCTATGCTTTCAACGGGAATACTCAGAGCAAGAGCAAACCAAATCATCACAAAGACTGAAACCCAGTTTCCAGTAACCTCAATACTATTTTGGATTAAGGTGTTCTGCCTCATCCTAAATGCCTACCTAAAGCAAAAATAAATAATCTCTGAATGAGATTTAAATCATCCATATTCTCAAGTTTTCTCTATGATTTGTTTTCAGCATTGAGGTATAATTAACACATAGGAATTGTGTATATTTAAAGTTTACTACTTTATGCTTTCATACATATATATTGTGAAATAATCCCTGTAATCAAGTTAATTAACATATGCATCACTTCCCATAGTAAGTCACACAGAGGTAAGTCTTCATAATTGTTTTTCATGATTCTTTCCTCCTTATTATGTTTTATTTCTCCTTCCTTGGTTCCTTCTCTCAGCCCTCCGTTTTTCCTCTCTCCTTCCTTCTTTCCTCCATCTCTCCTTTCTTGTATTGTTAGAGCCAACGGATAGAAAAATTGATAACAATGAACAGTAATTTTCTAAGAACCACCTCTCGGGGCACCTGGATGGCTCAGTCAGTTAAGCAGCTGACTCTTGATTTTGGCTGGGTCATGGTCTTGGAGTCCTGGGATCAAGCCTCGCCTTAGGCTCTGTGCTCAGCCCGGAGTCTGCTTCAGGATTTTTCTCTCTCCCTCTGCCCCAACCCCTGCTCCCTCGCACGTGCTCTGTCTCTGAAATGAATAAATAAATCTTTAAAAAAAAATAAGTACTACCTTTCAAAGTTCTCTATACAAAACCCAGGACTCTTACTTTATATACAGACAGAACACAGAATTTTTCATGATAGTTAGTTGTTAGTATATAGAGATACAACTGACTTTTGTATGTTAATCTTGTACCCTGCAACTTACTGAGTTTATCCGTTCCAACAGTTCTTTGGTGGTCTTTAGGATTTTCTATATGTAAGATCATGTTATCTAAAAACAGTGACCGTTTTACTTCTTCCATTCTAATTTGGATGCCTTTTATTTTATTATTTTTTTAAGATTTATTTATTTTAGAAAGAGAGAGAGAGTACACACCCAAGCGGGTGAGAAGCAGAGGGAGAGAAAGAGAGAGAATCCCAAGCAGATTCCATGCTGAGCATGGAGCCCCATGTAGCGCTCAGTTCCATGACCCTGAGATCATGACCTGAGCAGAGATCAAGAGCTGGACACTTAACTGACTGAGCCACTTAGGTACCCCTGGATGCCTTTTACTTCTTTATCTTGCCTAACTGCTCTGGCTAGGACTTCCAGTACCACGTTGAACAAGGAGTACTAAGAGTGGGCATCCTTGTCTTATTCCTATTCCTGGAGGAAAGCTTTCAATCTTTCATCATTGAGCAGGATTTTAGCTATGGGCTTGTCATTTATGGCCTTTATTATGTTGAGATACATTCCTTCTATTCCCAATTTGTAGAAAGTTTTTATTATGAAACTGTGTTGAATTTTATAGATGCTTTTTCTGCATCTATTGAGATGATCATGATTTTTATTTTTCATTTGTTAATGTGGTATATCACATTTATGATCTATATATGTTGAGCCATTCTTATATGCCAGGGATAAATCCCACTCTATCCTGGAATGTAGTCATTTTAACATGCTGTTGAATTGGGTTTCTTTTCTGTAGTGTCCTTATCTGGCTTTGGTGTCAGAGTAACGTGGGCCTCATAAAATGAGTTTGGGAGTGTTCTCTTCATTTTGGGGGAAGAGTTTGAGAAGGATTGGTGTTAACTCTTCTTTGAATGTTGGTAGAATTCACCAGTAAAACCATATGGTCCTCAGTTTTTCTTTGTTGGAAGGTTTTGGATTATTGCTTCATTCTCCTTACTCATTATTGGTGTTCAGATTTTCTATTTGTTCCTGTTCAGTCTTGTTAGGTTGTATGCTTTTAGGAATTTTACCATTTCTTCTAGGTTCTCCAATTTGTTGGTGTGTAGTTGTTCATAGCAGTCTCTTATGATCCTGTATTTCCATAGTATCAGCTGTACTGTGTCCTTTTTCATTTCTAATTTTGAGACTTCTCTCTTTTTGTATTAGTTCCTCAAAGATTTGTCAATTTTGTTTTTCTTTTCAAAGAATCAGATCTTAGTTTTGTTGATCTTTTCTATTGTTTTTTGGTCTCTATTTTATTTAATTTCTGCTCTTATCATGGTTATTTCCTTCCTACCTCCTAACTTTGGGCTTAGTTTGTTCTTCTTTTTCTAGTTCCTCAAGGTGTAATGTTAGGTTTTTCAATTTTCTTAGTTATTTTTTATGGAGATAATTAACATATAATGTTACATTAGTTTCAGGTAGACAACATAATGATTTGATATATTATTTTATATATATATATATATATATATATAATTATATTATATGTTAAATATGGTGAGATGATCATCACAATAAGTCTAGTTAACATCCAGCATCACACAGTTACACTTTTTTTTCCCCTCTTGTAATGAAAGCTTTTAAGATTTACTCTTAGCAATTTTCAAGTATACAATATGTTATTATTAACTATAGTCACCATGTTGTACATTAACTATAAGTTTGTACTCTATGACCAATATCATCCCATTTCTACTACTCCTTAACCCCTGGCAACCACTATTCTACTTTTTGTTTCATTAAGTGCAACTTGTCTAGATTCCACATAGATAGCATGTAATATTTGTCTTTCTGTCTCTGGCTTATCTCACTAAGCATTATGTCCTCCAAGTTCACACAGTATTGCAAATGGTAGAATTTCCTTTTTTGAGGGCTGAATAATATTCCATTATGTATATATGTGAGTTTCTTTACTTGTTCATCTATCAATGGACACTTAGGTTGTTTTCACATCTTAGCTATTGTGAATGATGTGGCAATGAACATGGGTGTGCAGATACTTCTTTGAGATATTAATTTCTTTTCCTTCAGCTATATACCCAGAAGTGAAATTTCTGGTTCATATAGTAGTTCTATTTTAATTTTTTGAGGAACCTCTATACTGTTTTCTATACTGGCTATACTAATTTGTATTCCTGCCAACTGTGTACAAGGATTCCCTTTCCTCCACATCCTAACACTTGTTATTTCTTGTCTTTTTGAGAATACTCATTCTAACAGGAGTGAGGTGACAGCTCATTGTGGCTTTGATTCACATGCCCCTGTTCATTAGTGATGTTGAGCACTTTTTCATAAACCTATTGGCTGATAAAGTGGTAAAAATAGAGTATTTCCAATGAAATCATCACTTCGTGTATAAAGCAATTAAAGTGCATTCTAATTGCCTGATATATCCTGGTTGCACTCCTTTCCTACTACAAAACCAGGCGTAGTTTTAAAATATTTTAAAATGAGGGGCGCCTGGGTGGCTCAGTCAGTTAAACGACTGCCTTCGGCTCGGGTGATGCTCCCAGGGTCCTGGGATCGAGCCCCGCATCGGGCTCCCTGCTCGGTGGAGAGCCTGCTTCTCCCTCTCCCTCTGTCTGCCGCTCTGCCTACTTACGCTCTCTCTCTATCTCTGTTAAATAAATAAATTTAAAAAAATCTTAAAAAAAAATATTTTAAAATGAGAAAAATATTTTAAAATGTCATTACACATATACGTACATATAACACATACATGCATATACTCACAGGCACATATGTGTGTAGTAAACATACTGAAAAACAGTTTGGAAAACTATTTTCAGAACCTTTGTTGCCTTTGGAAGAAGGAAAAAAATTACACTAAGATGGAAAAGGAGAAAAAATGAAAGAGAGAGGGAGAGTGAGTCAACAAGAGAGAGGGAAAATCACTAATTTACTTAATGAAAAAAGGAGAAACTACAAAGTCTTAGAGTTGAAATGAATGAAAGGCCACAATACAGAGAAACTTCAAGGAATTTTAAGAATGACCTTGTTCAGCTCTATTCAAAGAAATAAGGAAACTAGATGGGAATGGATGAATTTCTGGAAAAATAAACTGATGAAAATTACTGCAAGAGACATTTTTAACATACCAGATTTTATGAATAATATAGAAAAGTCTGTCAAAGAGCTATTCTTTCTATTCCCCAGCAAAGGAATAGGCTAGATGGTTTCACAATTAACTTTCTTGAGTCCTCAAAAAGCAAATAATTCAAATGCTATTTGACTTAGAGCTTAAAAATCAAAGCTAGTTTATGAAAATCACAGAAGTGGAAGGTGCTATATATAAAACTGAAGAATCTAATTGAGGCCATTGTAGTAAGGTTCTCAGGTGGATTGTGGAAGATGTTAGACGCTGCAAGGAGTCTAGGCATTTTAAGGTCACACTCTAGGCACAGCCACATGGTGTGAAGTTGCCAATGCCAGAGGACTGAGGGACTGAGGTGGGAAAAAGATCAAGAGGCTGGTGGCAATTTGCTAAAAAAAATGAGAAGAAACTGGGTTGTCAGTAAAAGACCCTGAGGACAATAGTACAGTTCACCCTTGAACAACATGGGTTTGAATTGCGTGGGTCCACTTACATGGGGATTTTTTTCTTTTTTTAAAACATCTTTTTTTTTTAAGATTTTATTTATTTATTTGACAGAGAGAGAATGAGAGAGAGAGCACATGAGAGGGGGGAGGGTCAGAGGAAGAAGCAGGCTCCCTGCCGAGCAGGGAGCCCGATGCGGGACTCGATCCCAGGACTCCAGGATCATGACCTGAGCTGAAGGCTTAGGTCGCTTAACCAACTGAGCCACCCAGGCGCCCCGGGGATTTTTTCAATAAATATAGTACAGTACTGTAAATATATTTTCTTCCCTTATGATTTTAACATTTTTTATTCTCTACCTTACTTTGTTGTAAGAATACAGTATATAATACATATAACATACAAAATATGTGTTAACTGACTTTTTAAAAAAATATTTTATTTATTTATTTGAGAGAGAGAGAGACAGTGCATGTGCACGCACATGGGAGTGGGGGGTGAGGGTCAGAGGGAGAAGAAAAGAGAGAAGCAGACTCCCCGCTGAGTGAGGAGTGTGGAGTCCCTTGTGGGGCTCCGAGTGGGGCTGGATCCCAGTCCCTAAGATCATGACCTGAGTGGAAGTCGGACACTTTACTGACTGAGCCACCCAGGCACCCCAACTAAGTTTTTGGGGGAGTCAAAAGTTATATGTGGTTTTTGACTATGCAGAGGT
The DNA here is from genome assembly GCF_054177405.1 of Leptonychotes weddellii. Lineage (NCBI taxonomy): Eukaryota > Metazoa > Chordata > Mammalia > Carnivora > Phocidae > Leptonychotes > Leptonychotes weddellii. The sequence continues at coordinate 43,449,977 of NC_138379.1, forward strand.
CAGTGCCCCTAATGCCTGCATCGTTCATGGGTCAACTGTATATTGTTTCATAGCTGCATAAGATTGGTGTCAATGAGGAAAATGTTTTATCATAAATATGCAAACAGATGACTTAGAAATATAGTAAGAAGCTAGGAGAACATCAACATTGTGTCCAGTGCCCGTAGCATAGGCAAGTGAGCAACTTCCTTTCAACAGAGCCGAGAAGCAATTGTGCCCTTCTCAGACAACAAGGTTCAGTTAAAATGAAGAGGTAGAGAACGAACTCTGTGTAAAGTTGACGGGTGGCGTGAAGAGTCCAGAATGTCAGCAAAGCATCTTGGGAGAAAACCCTGCAAAGAAGAATCTCAAGAGAGGAAGCGTGAGGTTGTGCTAGAGTGAGTGCAGGTGAGGAGAGCTACCGAAGTGCTTGTAACTGGGATTCAAATCACAGCTTCATTGATTATAGGTGGTATCAGAGCCTACTGGGTCCCTGGATCCCATTCTTTAACACAATTAAAATTTGGCTACAGTTCTCTGACCAGCCATTTCACAAACTTCACTATTCCATTTTCACATGTGAAAGTCTCTATTTCCTCATATAATCATCTTAAACTTTTTCATCTCATTGTTTAAGTCTCAATTTTGACTAAGTGGGATATACCCCTGGGATGCAAGTTTGTTTTAACGTATGCAAACCAGTCAACGTGATAGACCACATTCACAGAATGAAAGATAAAAACCATACAATCATGTCAACAGATGTGGTAGTTATACATCGTGGAATATTATGTAGCCATAAAAAAGAAGGAATTCTTGCCATTTGCAATAAGATACTGTAGACATAATGCTAAGTAAAATGAGCCAGACAAGGAAAAATACTGCCTGATCTCATTTATATGTGGAATCTAAAAAAGTAGAATCTAGAAGCAGAGAGTAAAACAATAGTTACCAGGGTTAGGAAGGTGGCAGAAATGGGGAGACATTGGTCAGAGTACAAAGTCGCAATTATGTAGAATGAATATGTTCTAGAGATCTAAAGTACAGCACAATATGTGTAGTTAATAGTGTATTTTATACTGGAAATTTGCTAAGAAAGTAAATTTCAGTTGTTTTCACCACACTCAAAAAGGTAACTATGTGAGGAGATGGATATGTTAATTAGCTTGACTGCATTAATCATTTCACCATGTATATGTATGTCAAAAATCATGTTGTACACCTAAAATATATACAATAAATTTAAAAACCTTAAAAATTTTTAAAGTTTAAAAAATGGCAACTAGCACTTTATTCTTACCATTTGAATAGAAACCATTGTATTTTTAAGAAACATTTCGTTGTGAACTTCTTGAAAGAAAAGCACATGATATATTCAACTTTGTTTCCTCAGTTCATAATCTACTGCGAGGAATAAAGAGACCAAATATTCATTGAATTAGAATTAATGTTTAACCAACAGATATTTGTCGAAAACTTGCTGTGTAGAAGACCCTGTACTTTGAGCTAAGGATAATTAGTTCAACATCCCACATTTCTCCTTTCACCTACCTGTTTCTGCAACTGCATTTCCAGCTAGCAATAATCGCCTTACTCCTATTTTCCTTTATGCTTCAGTTTAATGTCATTTCCTCAGTAAGTCCTACCTTGAGCCTCACAAATAAATGCATTTGCCAAACGATATCAACAGGAACACAGACTGAGCAAAAAGCCAAAGCCTGGGGGTTTTGGCAATGGGGCAGGGTGAGTACAAGAAGTTTGAGGTCAGAGATGCCAAGGCAGCTGAGATTTGTGCAGTCAAGATCCTAGAGAGGAAACACTGTGGAGATGTGAGCCTGAAATCCCATGTGTAATTTCTCTTTTAAGGGATTTGACGACTTTCAAGTTGCACGTGGGCTGGCAAGATATCAGAACACCAGGTGGCCATCTGCCTGGGGGAGGCTGAAGATCTCAGCAGATTCTGGCATTTCGCATTTGATAGCCTAAGGTAGAGGAGACCTCTAACACCTTTTGCTTCTACTTGGGAGTCCTGAAAGACTAGATCTTAGGGGTAATTACTACATCCAAGAAATAAGGCCAAACCAGAAATAGATCATCCCCAACAAAGCACAGCACCTAACCTACCCTGGAAATAACACCACTATTTTACCAGAAGGCAAGTTTAGGAGTTACACTGTACAAGGAGACATGGAGTTGTTTTGTTATATGAATGACCCCTCTGGGGACTAAAATTCCATTTCTTCAAAGAGATTAATCCAGTGCTCTATCTGCCTTCTAGAAGACAACTGAATACATTTTGGAGGAAGATAATCTCATCTAGAGCCTCTATAACTTTTTATCTATATTGCCCATCATTCAAAAAAAAACAAAAGGACAAAGTATGCCAATAATATGCCAGGACCAAATGCATAAAAACCAGGTACTTCAAAATAAATATTAAAAATATGTCTAAGAAAAACAGAGGAATAAAATGAAGAATCACACCAGAGAACTAAATACAAAAACATTTTTTTAAAAAAACAAAGAACCAAGTTTAAATCTTAGAAACGGAAAATAAATTAGGAATTCAGCAGATGAATTGGACACAGATTGGACACAGCAGAAAAGAAAAATAGTAAACTGAACGATAGGTCAGTAGAGAACAAACATGTTACTGGATGGAGAAAAAAAATACAAAAAGTGTGAGCTATACAGGAAATTGTGAAAAGATTTAACACATGTGCAATTGAAGTCCAAGCAAAAAGAAGTAGAAGAAATTTCTGAAGAAATATTCAGTGATAATATTCCAAACATGAAAGACCATGAGCTACAAATTCAAGAAGCCCTGCACCTTCCAAACATGGTAAGTATAAGAACAACCACACTTTGAGAAATCATAACAAGACCACAGGAAGCCAAAAGCAAATGTTAAGAGCTTCTGGGGTGTTGGTTTTCAACCTTCCTCTGGGAGTTTCCCAGGTATGATTTGAAACCAGCCCCCTTACATACAGGGCAGGGAGAAAGAAAAAAATGAGGCGGCCACTCCAGGTTGGAAGGTGGCAGTTTAGCAAAGGGAACTTACATTCAAGGCTTGTCTTGGGCGACAGCAAGACGGCAAATGGATCCCCACACCCATCAGCCAAACCTTCAAAGCTTGTAAAGAGGCTTTAACTGGGTGCAGCCAGGCAGACCATGCAGGTGTTTTCAATACCAGTTACTGTCTCAAGCCTGTTTCCTTGGAGCAGTCTCAGGGAGCAGGGAAGACAAAAGGAACATTCCAAGGACAGGGGAGACGGCCAGGAGCCACTGAATGCCTGGGTCCAGCTCTTGGGTCAATGGGCGGTCACATCTTTTTGATGATTTCCCCAACAAGGGGGAAATACAAGACATTCCTTTTGAAAAAGAGGAGGGAAGAGGGTGGAAGACTGCTAGCTGAGTTTTTGAGAGAAATGATAGAAACAAGAAAACATTGGCATCTTAAAAGTGCTCCAAGATTTGTAACTGGTAACCTAGAATTCTACCCAAAAGAGTTATCTTCAAGAATGAAGGTGCACAGAACTACACTAATCCATTTTCTCAGTGTCCAATTCTTGGTTTTGATATGGTACTTTAGTGACCCCTGGGTGAAACTGCACAAAGGGTACACAGGACCTTTTTGTACTATTTTGCAGCTCCTTAAATCTATAATTATTTCAAAATAAAAACATTTAACAAGTGAAAAAAAAAATGAAGGTGCTGCAAAGACTCTTTATGACCAAAACCAAACGAACCCACCCCAGACTTAAAATTCATCACCAGCAAATGTGTAGTAAAAGAAGAAATAATAGAATTTTTTTAAGCAGAAAGAAAGTCAATGCTGGTATAGACATAGTGCTGAAGAAAGGAATGAAAGGCATTGACCTGCATTGGTAGGTAGATGGTAATCCTGTCGCCACTGCCCACTGCCCATAGCCTCAGATTAAAATGAGAAAGAAAGGAGTACTCTCTTGTAGAATCCTCTAAAATAGCAACTTTATTGAAGTATAATTTACATACACACGATTTAAATATATAGGTAGATGACTTTTGACAAATGTAAACACTTGCACAACCACCATCCCAATCACAGTATTCAATGATTTCCTCACCCCCAAGAAATTACCTGTCACCGCTTTGCCTTCAGTCTTCTCCAATATTCTGCTGCAGCTAGGGTTCACAGAATATGAGGAATGTCAGTGACTTCCCAAGTCCCAAAACACTCCAGAAGAAGAACATTTTCCTGAAATTCATATGGACTAAAAATCTTTTAACAACACAATAGCTCAGGATCTTTACATTTTTCTCCCAGTTCATATTTCTGCCTTCTAGGTAGCAATCTACAATCTACAGTTACCAGGAAACTTCTAAAAAAAAAATTCTTACAAAAGGAGTTTTTGATTGTTCCCACAGGCATATTCTTGATCCTTATTTTTTGATGTGCTCTTTGGGGAAAATGCTTTTTCCCATTCTTATTATTCTCTATCCCCCTTTGGAAGAGATATCTATTAGCATAACACACCTTTCTTAGCCTTCACTCCTTCCTCCCCTAGAAGTAGTAAATTAGCTGATGGTAAGTTTGGAGGGGAAAACTAGATATGTAGTTGTATTAGCTTGTGAGAGCGGCTATAACAAAGTACCACAAACTGAGTGGCTTAAACAACAAAAATTGATTGTCTCACAGTTCTGGAGGCCAGGAGTCCAAGATTAAGGTGTCAGCAGGCTCGGTTCCTTCTGAGGGCTGTGAGATCTGTTCTAGCTCTCTCACTTAGTTTTTGATGATTTGTGGGCAATCTTTGGAGTTTCTTGGCTTGTAGAAGCATGACCCATTTCTCTGTATTTTCACATGAGGTTCTCCCTGTGTGTTGTCTGTATGCAAATTCTCCTTTTTTTCCTTTTAAATAAGGATACTAGTCATAGTGGATTAGAAGCCCATCCTACTCCAATATGACTTTATCCTAACTAATTACATCTGTAACATCTGTATCTATTCCCAGATAAGGTCACATTCTGAGATACTGGTGGTTAGGACTACAACATACGAATTTTTGAGGGACACAATTCAACCCAGAAGAGCAATCGCAACCTTTCCCCTTCCCCGTTTCTCTTGGGAGCGAGCTTGCCCTCAGTGCTCTGGGCTACTCTTGGCCATGCTGTAAACAGATGGGGAAAGACCCAGTCTCACTGGGGAGACCTGAGTGTTTCCAGTACTGCCAGGGACAGAGAAGGAGAGTGTCACGTTCTGGGATTCAGAACACCTTCTGCCTTCTCTTTTTGCCATTTCCTCAGTTGATTTAGAATTTGGGAGGGAAAAAATAGGTGCCAATGTGTATTCTCTCCAATAAAAGAGGTAACAGTGCCACACCACACCACTTACATCTGGGTGATTGGATTACTGAATCCCTTAGAGTGGAAATACAAAGGAAAAATCTCTGCATGGACTTACCATAATCACCTGGAGAGTCTTTAAGTGCCTAGAAAGGAGAGACTTAGATAAGGAAGCGTCAGTATGCAACATGTCTTCCATCTGACAGAAGGAACGGGGTGGAGGGAGGCAGACTATTTTGATGGGTATGCAGTGATAGTCACCCCAAATCTCTTGCAAGTACAAGGCCTTACAAAGAGATGCCACTTATTGAGAAAGGACCAGAGGAGAAGGAATAGTTTTGTGAGAAGTATGATAAATTCAAGTCAGGATGCCCTGAGTTTGAGAGTCTTGGGGGAAAGGTCAGTGGAGAAGTTCATCTGTGCTCCAAGGAAGGGTGTGTAGGGATTCTGTCACCACACAGGTGGCAGCTGAACTCAGGGGAGAAGATAAGATCACCCAAGGGGATCATGGGTGTTATTTGGTTTGGCTCTCTTAAAGGCCACACAGAGGAATCATGATCTTTGCTCTGGCTTAAATAAAGTGAAAATAGAAGCTTTTTGGAGACACTAACATCAATGCTTCCAAAAGGTTAAATATCCATTGACAAAGGCAGGGCAGTACCTTTAAAGGAAGTGACCTGAACAGCCTGACTTGTCAATATTACCATTTATTACACATCTGCTGGGGACAAGTTTTTTTCCCAAAATGTTATTTAACAAGATGGAATTCAATTAAGTTTGATCTTTGATGGAAATAGCTTTCTTTATTTAAATAGGACTCACAGCTGATGAATGGAACTATTTTGCAAAGGTATTCTTACCTTGAAAAGTTAATATTTAATTTGAATGAAGCAGATTTCCATGTTAATGATATATTTCACTTTCTATATGAAAGTAAACATTGGCTTTTTATATATATAGGCGTTCTTCACTATCAAAGTGATAAACTTAATGATAAATATCATCAAAGTATACAGCACAAATGTTTCCTCAAATCATTGGTTTGTTATTTTATGGATTCATATCTGATGTAATTCAGGAGAACCAATGTGCTTTAGCCATTAGTTTTCTCATGGCCTCTTTCACCTCCTTGTTCCTCAGGCTGTAGATGAGGGGGTTCAACATGGGGACCACCACTGTATAGATCACTGATGCCACTTTGACCTGATCAGCTGAATAACTCGACTTGGGCATCACATAAACAAACAAAACTGTCCCATAAAACAAAGTGACTGCAGTGAGGTGGGAAGTGCAGGTAGAGAAGGCCTTCTTCCTCCCCTCCGTAGAGCGCGTATTCAGGATTGAGTGGAGGATGTAACTGTAGGACACAATTATGGTAAACAGTGTGCTTATGAGGACAGATGCAGAAGAGATGGCAGGAGATATTTCAGCAATATAAATATGGCCACAAGAAAGCTTCAAGAGTGGAAAGAGGTCACAGAAAAAATGGTTGATTTTATTTGGTCCACAGAAGGATAGATTGATCAAACAGCCCGTAAATGATGAAGCATTCATGCATCCACCCAGGTAGGAAGCCCCCAATAGGAGGAAGCAGACCACTGGGGACATCTGGGTAGAGTAGAGCAAGGGAGAGCAGATGGCCACATAGCGATCATAGGCCATGGTAGCCAGCAGGAAGCACTCTGTAGTCCCAAAGGTGACATCAGAGCCAAGCTGGGCTATACAGCCAGTGACAGGGATGGTCGTTCTCTCTCTTAAGAAACTCATGAGCATGACTGGCGTGACTGACGTGGAATACCCGATGTCCACAAAGGCCAAATGGCTGAGGAAAAGGTACATTGGGGTGTGAAGCTGTGGGCTGCTTCGGATTAAGATGATTATACTGATATTTCCCACTATGGTAACTATATAAACTCCCAGGAAAATCACAAAGAAGATGGCACATAGTGTGGGGTTATCTGTTAATCCCAGAATAATGAACTCTGTCACTGTTGTATGGTTTTCAGTCTCCATCTATCCATTTAATGGTGCCTATTGAAATCAGAACCAGAGGCGGTTACACTGGTTGAAATTACCCCACATTTAATGTAGATATCTAAACAGAACCGTACAATTACAATTTTTAAATGGTAACTCTGCCTCACTCATAGAGTACTTTGTGCACATGAATTTTTTCAAATTCCATGTAAATATTAAAATTGAAGACTCAGTGATCTTAGAATTCAGTTATTTTACTCCTATTTGTATACCATAGAGCAAGTCTTCCCCATGTGTACCAGAAATACATAAAAGGGTATTACACCAATACTGATTGTAGTAACATAAACTGTAAATCACCGAAATGATCATGGAAAGGCCAGCTCTTGATTTTCCACCCCCATCCCAAATGTGCCTCTGCCCCAGTATTCTCTTTTTTAGTAAATACTATCACCATTTATCCAATTACTGGATAAACAATATGGAGCTGACTTTGACATCTCTTTCTTACTTGATCCTTTTCCTGGAATGAAAAAATGACATCCTTAGTTATAATGATACCAGGGGCTGGAAAGTGTCTATGTCCAAGATGAAAGGGCCAAATAGAATTTTTACTATTGTTACAAGCTAAATCCTGGATATTTTGCAAAATCTTCCAGGACTTATCTCTTACACCATACTTTTTCATCATTCTGAGATTGCATGAAGCAGTAAGAAGAGTCCAGGTATTTTTATGGACTGGGATTAATTGGAAAGTGAACTGAAATGAAGCATTTGGGGAATTGCATTAGTAAGTTTTGGTCTCATCAGTTCTATTTAGCAACTATAGGGAAATAGGAAGTGAGAGCATATGATGGTGATGGGGGGAGAAGGTAGAGAGGTATGGATGCAAGTAGCCAGCTAGGAAGGCTAGGAAATTGGATTGAAAGAAAGATTAGCATTTCAGAATAATACTCCCTTAGTTCAAATTAGAGCACATGATCAAGGACAGGGGAGAATATATTAAGTTACATTCAGTCATTTCCATGGCTCTTCTAGTATAAAGACCAAAATATGCTGAATAATCTGCTTGTTCCTGAAGAGCTTCTATCTGAAGAAGAATTAAGAAAAAAATAATACGTAACTGTCAGCAACCATGCACATTTTACTCAATGTTACATGTTAATCATGGCAATGACGTCCTACAGTATGAACAGTACTAGGGTTACGTGTCTGAATCCTCACATTTTGGCATTTTTAATGAGACAAAGCCTCAAACTGAAATAAATTTTTTGAGAAAAAAATAAATGGATGAAAGACATAAACGTTTTCAAAGTTGGATATGAGAGCCAGCAGGGAAGGCAAAGGGATGTACAGAAATACCTCGGACTTTGCAGCCACACAAACTTGGGATTGGTTTCTAGCTCTACCTCTCATAGTCTATGGAATCAGAGGCATGTTACAAGAAGTTGTTGATCTTCTGTTTCCTTACCTGTAAAAAGGAAATAATGATACATACCTCATGTGATTCTTGTGTTAAAAATGATATGATGTGGATGAAAAGACCAAGCACTGTGTACGCAACAAATAAATGCTCAGTTACTAATAATTTACTCGAAATAATCAACTTGTAACTTCTTGTACATATAAGAGAATCAAATATTTCTGTGTCCCTAAAAAAGAACAAGGATAAAGTAGCGACACATCCACTGCAACACTAGGGATAGGCTCCAAGGAATTGTCACTGAACGGCAGAGCCATATTTAAGTGAGGCTTGTGTCATTTGAGATAAGGCCCAAATCACTTACTTCACTTGTAATTACAAATTAATTAGTTATTTGTTTTGGAAAACTACATTGAGAATCCATTGGGATAGAGAAGTTACATGTGCACATCTATTGGGACAGAGAGATAACATGTAAACATGATTACATAAAAATGTATGAATGAAATACATACTCTGAGGTTCCATTTATTTTTTTAATTAAATGAAAAAATTAAACATTTCAATTTAAATTGAAAATAATTATAACATTTTACTATCATTGAAGTTGATTATTAGATCAACATGACTAATATGGCTGTGACAATTTGTGGCATTTCTGAAATGTGGCTATATTCAGTGGTTGAGGTTTTCACGTCACCTATGTTTAGCAATAATTTGGGTTTGCTAGTACAGTTTAATTTACAAACATGAATCCACTGGAATTGCAATATAAGTGATGTACATTTAAAAAAATCATATATTTTTCACATGTAATATGGATCTGTCCTAGGACACTTGACATACACACCATGCTTATTGGTGGCAGACATTTCTCACACACATGCTCTTCCCTCTTCCCTTTGTCAATTTTGATCCACCAACATGTAAGCTTTCTAATAAAACAATGAAGCTCACACTAACATTTTTCTTAGGACTCTGCCATCCACAACTACCACATAGACTGGCAGGTTGTCAAAGATACATGGCCACAATCAACTCTGGCTGTATTCTTGAACCATGGCCACATAGCACAACATTCTCTAAGGTTGAAAGTCAGGTTCCTTTGATTCTGGGACAGCCCATCAATCGTCTTCAGAACAAAGCTAAACCTGATAATCCACATTAGAAAGATCTAACAGCTCAAATACCTCAAATCCAGCAAATTAGGAAATGGACATGCTGTGAGACTCTCTGTCCTAGAAAGATACTATTCCTTTAGGTTTTAAGGAAGCCCAGCTGTGGCTGATGAATGACACAAATAGGTAGCCATCAATTCCACAAAAACATTCCAGATCATATCTAGGAGAATTAAATTCCCTTCATTCCTGTATTTCTCCCAACATTTTGTTTACACCACTTGATTAGTCCCCATTATAGTTGGAAGATCTTGTTCTTTCCCCGGTGTGAAAGTGCCGTGTCTATGACTAATTATTTTTGTAACCCTTTTTAATGGTGTAGTGCTGGGAATGTAGGAGGCACTAAACAGATGTTTGTTGAATTAGTGTTAAACAATTTTTAGAAAATCTTTCTCTGTATCAGATATTACACTGTGACCTAAAGATAAATAGATACTCCTACATCTCTATCTTTACCTAACTACAAACCATCTTATGATTGTAGTCATCACTCTACCTCCTACCTAATTCCTAGTCACCTTAGGTCTCAGGTTTAAATTTATTTCACCACTGAAGCATCCTCTGACACCCTGGACTAAGTCATAGTCTCACAGTGAATAGTTTCAGAGAGCCCCGAAATGTATTCTGCACTTTTACTTATGTAGGTACTAGTGTAAATAATTGCTCATTGTCTTTTTTTTTTTTTTTTAGATCAATATCTACAGGTGGGATTACTGGATGATATGGTAGTTCTATTCTTGATTGAGTAACCTCCATACACCATTTTGCATTCCCAAAACAATGTACAAAAGTTGGCTCCTTCTTCATATCCTCACCTACACTTGTCTTTTGTTTTGTTTTGTATTTTTTTTTTATAATAGCCATCTTGGCACACATGAGGTGATATCTCATCATGGTTTTGATTTACATCTACATGATGATTAGTGATGTGGAGCGTCTTTCCTTGTACCTCTTGGCCATTTTTACATTTTTATGTCTTCTTTGAAGAAATGTCTGTTCAGGTCTTTAGGCCATTTTTTTAAATCGAGTTATTAGTGTTTTTGCTATTGAGTTGTTTTTATTGAGTTGTTCCTTATATATTTTGGAAACTAACCTCTTATTAGATACATGGTTTACAAATATTTTCTCTTATTCTGTAGTTGCCTTTTCACTTTGGTGATTGTTTTCATTGCGGGACAGAAGTTTTTTAGTTTGATGTAGTCCCACTTATCTATTTTTGTTTTTGTTGCCTGTGATTTTGATGTCATACAAAAAAAATTTATTGCCAAGACCAATGACATGAAGCCTTTCTCCTGTATTTTCTTCCAGGGGTTTTCTTCTTGCAGTTTTAGTTCTTACATTTAAGTCTTTAATACATTTTGAGTTGATTCTTGTGTGTAGTGTAAGGTAAGAGTTCAATTTCATTTTTTTGCATGTGGATATCCAGTTTTCCCAACACCATTTATTGATGGGACTATCTATCCTTTCCTCACTGTGTATTCTTGGTGCTCTTGTCGAAAATTATTTGTACATGCATGTATTTATTTTTGGCTCTCTATTCTATTCATTGCTCTATATGTCTGTCTTTATGTCAGTACCATACTGTTTTAATTACTGTAGCTTTGCAGTATTATTTGAATCAGGAAGTGTGATGCCTACAGCTTTGTTCTTCCTTCTTAAGATTATTTTGGCTGTTTGGGGGCCCTTTGTGACTCCATATGAATTTTAGAATTGTTTTTCCTATTTCTATACCAAAATTCCATTGAGATTTTGGTAGGGATGCACTGAATCTGCTTTGGGTAGTATGGATATTTTAACAAGCCTACCAACCCAAGAACCCAGGATGTTTTTACATTTGCTTGAGTCTTGTTTAATTTCTTTTATCAATATTTTGTAATTTTCAGTATACAAGTCTTTCACCTCCTTCGTTGAATTTATTCCTAGGTTATTTTATTCTTTTTGGTGTTATTGTAAATGGGATTATTTCCCTGTGTTTCCCTGTGAGCAGAGAACTATGGCAGGTTGCATACCTGATGGCAGGTGCAGAGTCTGGCCTGATTATACTGAGAGACCTTGAAGGGGTAAGAAGGAATTTGTTAATCCTTGGATGTCAGTGTGAACTGCCTGGACAGACAGAAATCTAGAAGAAACCCAAGTGCAAAAAAGAAATCATTTCACCCAAAAATTCCCTTCTCTTACACTCCAAGGATTTTACCTAGAAAACAGCCTTGGAGGAGGAACTGGTAATATAAGCAAAATCACATAGTCCCACACATTCTCACAGTAAATAGAGGTGTGGGCCTTGCCTTTTTGAATTCATAGGCAAAACAAAATATTTAAAATTATAGCCCAACACTGAATTTCTAAAGTATAAAGCCTCGAGATGAATATATGAGAGAATATCATTATAATCTTGGATTGGGTAAAGATTTCTTGAACTTGTTGCTAAAGCACTAAACAATAAAGAAAATATTATTAAATTAGACTTCATTAAAATTAAAAACATCTGTTCATCAAAAGATACAATTAAGAGAGTGACAAGGCAAACCAGAATAGGAGTGTAACTTTAAAATGTACAAATCTGACAAAGGACTTATAGACAGATTATAGTAAGAACAAATCAATAAGAAAAGTACAATATGAGAATAAAATTGGCAAAGGACTTGAAGAGACATTACACAAAAGAAGACATACAAGTGGCTGATACATATTTTTTAAATGCAGAACGTAAGCAATCCAGGGAGATGAGAGGGAACACTGCCCAATCACTTCATTGTAAAACCTGGTGACTAGCCTGGGATTCTCTGGTGTTATCTTTTTTAAAAAACTGTGGATAAATAACTTCATCCACGAGAAAGCTGAGTTACCAGGACTTCTTTAAGCTAGCTCCTTCTGTAGGCTGTCTTTATATCCCTGACTATTTGCAAAGAGTTATACTTTCACCAATTTATATGCCAGAAACATTGAATTGGGGAGAATTGGAATCTACTCTTGCTCTAGGACTCGTTTGACACACACCACTTTTGTAATAATTGGAAAACCATATTTTACTCTTCAAACATGATTAATCAGAAGTCATGGGGATGGTTCTGGAGGCAGGGAGGTAATTAAGGAGGCTGAAAACTATCCAGGCTCAACCATAAACACCTAAAATAAAGCTGTGGCAGAGTGGTGGCAATGAACACCTTGGGAGATATTACAAAGAAGGATGGCAGGTATATTGCTTGCCTTCAGCAGCCTGGATGTCTTAATTCATAATTTTATACCCTGGAAATACCAACTGGCTTGCTGAAAGAAAGCTCCACTGTGCCGTAGCCCCCTCCACAGCACCATTCCCCGGTAGTTTTTCCTACTATTCAAAGGCTTGTCAGCAAAAGTTCAAAGACAAGTGTTTGCAGACAAACCTTTGAGAAATATGAATAACTACTGGGAATTCTCAAAGGAGCTCTCAAAGACTCAGCCTTCAGAGTTCCTTCTGTGTTACCTGGATTGAGTCATCTTGGTGACAAAACTATGGAATAAATTCTTTTGGTCTGTCTTATTTTATTTTATTTTATTTATTATTTTTTTAAAAACATATTGATTATTTTTTTTTAAGATTTTATTTATTCATTTGAGACACAGAGATAGAGAGAGAGAGCACGAGCAGGGAGAGAAGCAGAGGGAGAGGGAGAAGCAGGCTCCCCACTGAGCCAGGAGCCTGATGTGGGGCTCGATCCCAGGACCCTGGGTTCATGACCTGAGCCGAAGGCAGACACTCAACCATCTGAGCCACCCAGGCGCCCTGGCCTGTCTTATTTTAGGTGGGAATAAAATTTTTCAAGACTCCAGCATAACTACTTCAAAAGATTATGATAACCCTGTATAAGACAGGCCAAGTCGGGGTGCCCGGGTGGCTCCGTTGGTTAAGCGCCTGCCTTGGGCTCAGGTCATGATACCAGGTCCCGGGGTGGAGAACCAGGTCGGGCTCCTTGCTCAGCAGGCAGCCTGCTTCTCTCTCTTCCTCTGCCCCTCCCCCTGCTTGTGCTCTCACTCTCACTATCTTTCTCCTGTCAAATAAGTAAATCAAAAAAAAAAAGGCCAAATCTTCAAGTCTTCCTGAGAAAGTGACCTAGACTGGCAACACTACCATCAATTGCATTTCCATTGAGTACATGATGCTTTCTAAGATGTTAACTTACACGACGATATTTTAAAAATATAGAACCTAACAGAAGAAAAAGAAAACACTCTCTAATCATGGACTGTAAACAATGAACAAAGGAGAGAAAAAAAGTCTCCTAACCCTGAAATGTACACATTTAATTTGAACCCAGCAGAGTTTCATGAAATATTTTGTGACTTTAGAAAATTACAAATTAAAGTTGGCATTAGTTAACATACTGGCATTGGGTATTTAAGATAGTTCTTCGCATAAAGTGATAAGGCTAATGGAAAACATAAACATCTATTACATATATTCTGGAAACTATCATATTCCAGTTTCTGGAATCACATTGAATTTCTTTCAAAATAACCAATGTCTTCTAGCCATCAGTTTTCTCATGGCCTCTTTCACCTCTTTGTTTCTCAGACTGTAGATCAAGGGGTTCAACATGGGGATCACCACTGTGTAGAACACAGACACCACTTTAATATGGTCAGATGAGTGACCTGACTTCGGTATGACATATACAAATGTGACTGTCCCATAAAACAAAGTGACCGCACTGAGGTGAGAAGTGCAAGTAGAGAAGGCCTTGTGTTTTCCGTCAGGGGAGTGCATATTTAGGACCGAGTGCAGGATGTATAGATATGAAACAGCTATGGTAAACAGTGTGATTACAATGATTGACCCAGCTAAGATGGCAGGAGATATTTCAGCAACATAAATATGGGTACAAGAAAGCTTCACTAACGGTGGGAGGTCACAGAAGAAATGGTTGATTTTATTTGGTCCACAGAAAGTCAAGCTCAATAAACAGCCAGTAAATGATGAAGCATTCACACATCCCCCCAGATAGGAAGCAGCCAATAGGATGATGCAGACTCTGGAAGACATGAGTGTAGAGTAGAGAAGTGGAGAGCAGATGGCCACATAGCGATCATAGGCCATGGCAGCCAGCAGGAAGCACTCAGCCGATCCAAAGACAACATCAGAGCCAAGCTGAGCTATGCAGCCTGCAACAGGGATAGTAGTTCTCTCTCTTAGGAAACTTACAATCATGATGGGTGTGACAGAGGTCGATACCCCATATCCACAAAGGCTAAATGGCTGAGGAAAAGGTACATCGGGATGTGAGGTTGAGGGCTTCTGTGGATTAACATGATTATGCTGATATTGCCCAATATGGTAGCAACATAGATTCCTAGAAAAACCACAAAGAAGATGGAACAAAGTGTAGGATCCTCTGTTAATCCCAAAATAATGAACTCTGTTACCATTGTGTGGTTTTCACTCTCCATCTTATTTGTAATGATGCCTATTGAAATAAAAACCAGTGTGTATTAAGAATAAATTAAATGATCTCACAGGTAACACATTTACTTTACTATTCACCCTATTAAAAAAATCAAAACAGGGGCGCCTGGCTGGCTCAGTCAGAAGAACATGAGGCTCTTGATTTCGGGGGCGTGCATTTGAGCCACATGTTGGATGTAGAAATTAAATAAATAAACTTAAAAAAAATCAAAACATAGATCCCTTTTGTCTAATGCTTACACTCTACAAAATGTTTCCAAACATATTTACATTATGCATGATTTGAGAATATTAATGTCTATTACTTTAAGGCCAAAGATACAGAGACCAATGACCCAGATCAGAGCACAGTTAACGCATTTGCATCATTTGATTAGTTCAGGTTGTTGAATGAACACTTAAATCTGATGAGAACCAGAAAAGTCAAAGTGATTGACCTTAAGCTAGTGTTTAGCAATATCCAATTTGCTCTTATCTTGTTCACCTGGGAGACCACACTTCCCAGCCCCTTTGTGGTTAAGTGAGACTGTGAACAGTACATGCCAACAGGCTAAATGAGGAAATGCCATATGTCTCTTCTAGATCAAATTAAATTACCACTGGACAGCTTTCTCTTCTTCTTACACAGTAATATATTCTACGTGATACAACTAGAAGAGAGTGGTACCTCCCAGCAGCCTGGGATTTGAAGGAATGTGGAAAACAGAGAATAACTGGAAATATACTAGAAGTGAAAAAATAAATCTATGCTGTATTAGGCTACACTGAGTTTCCAGGGTTGATTTGTTAGAAGAGCATAACATCACTTTACCTGGTTAATATAATTACAGATTGGCTATAAATGGAAGCTGTGTGTAGGGTTTAATCCTGAGAGCAGCATGAGAAATAAATACACTTTGGATTATTAATTGTACTTCAGGTACTACACAGACCTAACAAAAAGATACATTTCCTAATCATATATGAATCACATATATCGAATATGTGGACACAATGCTTCCATGCTTATATTATCCTAGCTACATGAGCACAAGACAGTAATACATAAACGTAAGGAATATCAAAGATCATTTCACCTAACAAAATTAACGAGTAGGTTTAATCATAAGAATGCAAAAATTAAAATTAAAGCAGACTTTCATTTTAAGCAATACTGTGAACATGAAATATCCTAAAACATTCTCAACAAAATACTTGGATAAACTGCTAACTTAAATATTGAAAAACATATTCAGAAGGCAGAAGTAAGCTTTCATGTAAAAGGAAATCTCAACCAACCAAAAATGGTGTGACAGTTGATAATCAGCACAATAAGCTAAAAAGCAGAACTGCAACTGTCTAGGGACACCTGGGTGGCTCAGTCAGTTAAGCATCTGCCTTCAGCTCAGGTCATGATCCCAAGGTCCTGGGATCGAGTCTCATATTGTATCAGTCTCCTTGCTCAGTGGGGAGCCTGCTTTTCCCTCTGCCTGCCGCTCCTCCCCCCATTTGTGCTTGCTCTTGCTCTCTCTCTTTCTGACAAATAAATAAATAAATAAAATCTTAAAAAAAAAAAAAAAAGGAACTGCTACTGTCTAGACCTTCACCAATCTCCACAACTAAGGACCTTGTGGTTTTTTTTTTTTTTTTAAGATTTTATTTATTTATTTGACAGAGAGAGACACAGCGAGAGAGGGAACATAAGCAGGAGCACTGGGAGAGGGAGAAGCAGGTTTCCCGCTGAGCAGGGAGTCTGAAGCAAGGCTCGATCCCAGGACCCTGGGATCATGACCTGAGCGGAAGGCAGATGCTTAACCGACTAAGCCACCCAGGCACCCCAGGACCTTGTGCAGGCCCTGGAGGGAAGGGTTGGATACACTGGAGAGTTGAAACTGAGGCTCTCAAGCCCTCCCCACATATCTCCTCTGAGTATCCCATAAACCATCATTATAATCATTCCCATGGTTGCACCTCCATTTCCTTGTTGCTCTTCTTTTTTGTTCTCACCTAACAAAAGTGACTTCTGGCTAAATGCAATTTTCAGCTTACTCTACACCTACACTCTTAGGCCAAACTGTGTCTGGGGAAAAATGTGCAAATGCATTGACTGGTCTCATTTAAGCTGTGACCACAAACTTCAAGTGAGCCTACATAGATGCCCCATTATACTATATTTTCTTAGTACATTTGTTCTCTTGTCCTATTCCAACCTCATCTCTGATAAGGAGTGGGTAAATTGTAGCCTACAGAGATTAGAAAATTTTATTCTATCACACACATTATTGATAACTAAGCTTGAAACTAGACCTTATATTTCTTTCCCTAATGATGAGTACAGTTGAATAGTACATAGCATCCAGGCAATTGTCCAATGAAGAAAATCAAATATCGGAATGCATACTTGATTCACTATATCTGGGAAAATATCTAAAAGGCACAAATTATTTTTTCATTTAAAAATATTTATCGAGCACTTTCTATTTATCAGACACTTCTAGGTACTTGTGAGTTTCTGCTAAATAACACAGGGACACGCCCTCATGTGTCATACATTCTATTGTGGAGGGCAGACAATTCAAAAAGGAAAAAAGAAAAGTAAATAAGCAAGATAATTACCAACAATGATAAGTGCTATGCGCAAAGTTAAAATAAGGTGATTTGATAGTGTTTTGCTGGCTCATTTACAATTCGTCAGAGGGCACCTGGGTGGCTCAGTCAGTTAAGTGTCTGACTCTCGGTTTCAGCTCAGGTCATGATCTTGGGGTCATGGGATGGAGCCCGTATTGGGCTCCACGCTCAGCACGGAGTCTGCTTGAGATTCTGCCTTTCTCCCTCCCCCTCTGCCCCTCCACCCACTCACGCTCTCTCTCTTTCTGTCTCTCAAATAAATACATAAATGAAATCTTTAAATTGGTCAGGAGGAACCTCTCTATGGAAGAGATATTTTAAATGATGCATAAATGATACAAGCAAACCAACCATGCTAAGATAGAGCGGAAGAGCATCGCAGTGGGAACTTAACTGCAAGGGTCCTGAAGTGATAGCTTTGCATTTTTTTTTTTTTAAGATTTCATTTATTTATTTGACAGAGAGAGAATGAGAGAGAGCAAGCACATGAGAGGGGGGAGGGTCAGAGGGAGAAGCAGACTCCCTGCCGAGCAGGGAGCCCGATGCGGGACTCGATCCAGGGACTCCAGGATCATGACCTGAGCCGAAGGCAGTCGCCTAACCAACTGAGCCACCCAGGCGCCCCAGCTTTGCACTTTTGAAGAACAGCCAAGCCCATGGGGTGGGGAGAGTGATACAAGATTAACTCAAGAACTAGGCGGAAGCCAGATCACCTATGGCTTTGTAAGTCATAATGAGTTTAACCATTATTCTAAGTGCAATGGGAAGACAGTGCAAATTTTTAAAGAGAATGTCATGATCTAATTTACATAATGATAAGATAACTCTGGCTACTTTAAGGGGACTAACTTGTTCAGGAGTGAAGAGAATGAACAGAAAGACCTTTCCGTATACTGTAGTAGCCCAGGTGCAATGTGGTGCTGGCTTGGGTGGCGGTGGTAAAGGATTGAGCAGAGTGGACAGAATAGGGAAATATTTGGTGGGTTAGAGGGGAATTTGTAGCTGAGTCAAAGGAAATGGGAAGATGATACCACCATAGGGTTTTTTGTTTTTTTGTTTATTTGACAGAGAGACACAGCAAGAGAGGGAATACAAGCAGGGGGAGTGGGAGAGGGAGAAGCAGACTCCCCGCGGAGCAGGGGGCCCGATGTGGGGCTGGATCCCAGGACTCCAGGATAATGACCTGAGCCGAAGGCAGACGCTTAACGACTGAGCCACTCAGGCGCCGGGTCTTTTTTTTTTTTTTTAAAGGGAAAATGATCTAACCTGCAGCTACCTCTAGTTTTGAGGTCATCCCAGTATCCCAGCATCCCAGGAACCCAGCATCCCAGCATCCCTGCATCCCCACAAGAAATAAGCCAGACCACTGAAAAAGCAAGTACCAAACAATGAAAAGAATCAGCAAGTACTATCAAATAGAAAATATTACCAAATATTAAATAATATTTTGGAAGTATTATCGAATATCAGAAGTCTGCTACTTGAGAGAGAAGAAATGTAATTGTTTTTGAAAGGAACACATCTGACCCTGTATAGTCCCTGAATTTCCAAATGGAGGACTTGCTACTTAAAAAAACCCTCAACATTAAAATTTTTTTTTACAAAATATACAAGTAAATAACTATCAGTACCCTATTCTTAGTCAATCTTACTATGAAAAACTGTACCCTTTGCAGTGATGATTAAACCAATGTGATCTGATCAGTTTTTCATGTGAATTAATTTGATACAGTATTGTAAGAATGCTAAATCTCTAGCTTCATTAACTAGTCCTAGGATTGTGTCAGAAGTTCAAAAGACACAAATCTAAAACAAATCTTATATTTTTTAATTTTTATTCTTTTTTTTAAAGATTTTATTTATTTATTTGACAGAGAGAGACACAGCGAGAGAGGGAACACAAGCAGGGGGAGCGGGAGAGGGAGAAGCAGGCTTCCCTCAGAGCAGGACCCTGGGTTTCATGATCTGAGCCGAAGGCAGACGCTTAACGACTGAGCCACCCAGGCGCCCCAAATCTTATATTTTTTTAAAGAAAATATATATATGAAAGACTCAAATGAGTTCAAAATAGGATGTGGGTGCCAGTATGATATGGAAAACATGATGTACAGTTGCTGCAATCAAAATAAAATAAGATTTTGGAACCAAAAGCTCCAGGGATAAATTTAAGGTCTGCCACTTATGAGCCAGATGATCTTGAAAAAGTTACATAACCCTTTTGAGACTCAATATCCTTATTTTAAAAATTAAGATAATAATATTTAACTCAGATGGTTGCTGTGTTAAGTGAGATGGTGCATTTTAATACACCTAGCAATGGATGGTAGTAAACAAATAATCCATAAATGAGAATCTACTTCAAATGAGCAACTATTAGCTTCTACTAGAAATGCAAAGGACATTTATAAATCAGTAACAAAGAATGAATGTTACCTGTTGGTCAAATATTATGATAGGGGCAAATTCTAGGCATCATCTCTGTGGGGCAGGGCTTATTTATGCAGGATTAAGGTCTGTCTAGAATACAAAACATTGACCTCTGCATCAGATATGCACAGGTTTGTTAACATCTCACTGAAAATCCAGTGGGAGAAAATTCAAGGAGATTGAGAAAATTAGGTGAGTTTAGGTCTGCCTGCACCATTATGCTGGCTGAGATATTCACTAAGGTCTCAGGGGCTTCATTTATTCTTCACATTATTTGTGTATAGGTATTACAATGGCAAACATCTAATTAGTTTTGAAATTTGATTTGGACCAACACAATTAATGTGGGCTATCCTTTGGTCATCTGTGATATTGCTAAGAAGTAGCCATGACAAGGTGCCTAGAATTACTTTCTTAAACACTGTCCTGTAGTTCATGGTTCGTCACACCTCAAGGAGTTGCAAGAAGAGCCAGGGTGCTTTTCTCTGTGTGAAACTGACCCATGATCTAATTCAGCATTGGCATTTCCTACTTATCACATAGATCTCCCCACCAAATCCCGGACTCCTGAAATAGACAGAGATGTGATTAGCGAAGATACTTCTTCCTTTCCCTACCTCATATTTATCTCTATCCCAATCCTCCCTTTGGATAACCAAGAATCTCTTCCTTGTTCCTGATTTCCATATGGTTTTTCATAAATGATGTTACCATTTGTGTTGTTCTGAAATTGCTTTCTTTTACTCAAAAAACATTTTTTAAAAAAGATTTTATTTATTTATTTGACAGAGAGAGACAGCGAGAGCAGGAACACAAGCAGGGGGAGTGCGAGAGGGAGAAGCAGGCTTCCCGCTGAGCAGGGAGCCCGATGAGGGGCTCGATCCCAGGACCCTGGGATCATGACCTGAGCCGAAGGCAGACGCTTAATGACTGAGCCACCCAGGCACCCCTTCAAAAAACATTTTTAAGTAATTCCTTGTGAGTATGTATTAATCTCCTTCATTCTCTGTAAAGATCCATGGTATTCCAAGCATTAATTAGTATTTATTTAGCTATATATACCCTGCCAATGCTTCATTGCGCTTATATGCCAGTGGTTCTCTTGGATATACTCTAAGAAGTGGAATTACTGGGGCAAAAGCTTTGCCCAATTTAAATTCTGATAGATACTGCCAAGTTGCACTTCTTCATTCTTTGTATCTGTGTGTGTATATATAAATGTGTGTGTGTGTGTGTGTGTGTGTGATATTCTGGGTAATTTCTAAGAGCTATATTCCAGCTCATTAATTCTCTTCAGTTATGTATAATCTACTATTTAATCTATTTTTTTCTGAGTATATTTTTTTATTTCTAGACTGTTTTTTATTTTTTCAAATTTCTGTGCTCTTTTCTAAAACAAAAACCCTTCTGAGTTTTCTTATTCTTCTATTTCTTCGAAATATTAACCAATATTTTATAATGTCTATTAGAACCTAAAGTTCTTGATGGTCTAAATCTGGTCTTTGATATATCTGCTGACATACTCTTGTCTATTTCTGTTTGTTTTTGCATTTGCTCTTTTGTAATTTCAAATTTTGAGCAGATCTTTTTTTAGTGGGTTTTTGTCTGTGTTCTCTTGTTTAGCCTGGGTTGAAAGTATTTCTCCCAAATAAGTTTTGTTCTCTATTTCTGCTAGCTTCCTTCTATATCACTGGCTCAGGATAAATTGTGATGCTATTTTCTCAACTTGAAGTTCTACAGAAGAGGAAGACAGTAAAATTTGAACCCCACGTGCATATTTGGTACAGAATTTGGTCTAAAATTCCCAAGAGAGACATTTTTTCCTTCCAAAGATTTTACAGTCTCATGGTTGAAAAATTGATTTTATACTACCATGCCAAGCAACACTTGAATATATCCCTTTCTGCAAGTAACTACAATGTACAGTTATTATAATCCCTGGAACTCTGAGAGGCTTGGGGACCTGGCCTTAAAGGAATTTAGTATTCCAGAACCTTGTACAATCTCCCAATAAAGATTTTAGCATCAAGGGGTCATAGTTTACACTTTCAAGAGATTAGATTAAAAACTTTTAATGACCAGCTTCGTGTTGGGAAAGAGTGTGTTGCTAACACTGATAATTGTGATACGTGTTGAATACGTTGATACGAGAACTTAAAGGAAATGTCTTCTCCTAAACTGAAGGAAAAAGCAAGATCCTATGACATGTCTGTGTGGCAGTCAACAAAAATGCCCCACTCTCACATGGCAAGGGAAATCTCATCGTTTTTCATTTTAGAGTCAAATTTCTTTATTCTGTGATACTAGAAACTGACACCAGGTTGAAAGCTCAAAAGGCTCTGTGGTTTAAAGGAGCCTCCACACCTACTTGAGGCTTGTCAACCTTGGCACATCTAGGTCTTCCTGCAAGTTTTACATTCGTAGTGCACAATAAATAGACAAAATATAGTGACTTAAAGTCAAGAACGCCATATTCCTAGTCAAATTGCTCTGGAAAGTGATTGATAAAATATAACAGGAACTGCAAGATCACTTGTTGTCAAAAAAAGATTGAGATTTTGATTATAGTTTAGACTTTAATTGATTACCTCTTATGATTGATACCAATCCCCAAACCAACAGCCAAATTAGTCCAGCTTCAGGATTAAAGTATTTGTGGAAATGGCTCAGTTGGAGGTTTGAGTGTCCTTCCTTCTTTGTTTTGCATTTATACTATTTGCATGTGATGTATTTTTTAAAGATTTATTTATTCATTTGAGAGGGAGAAAGAGAGCACGAGCAGGGGGAGGGGCAGAGGAAGAGAGAGTCCCAGGCAGACTCCCTGCTGGGCATAGAGCCCATGGGGCTCAACCTCACAACCCTGAGATCACGACCTGAGCCGAAACCAAGAGTTGGATGCTTAACCCACTGCGCCACCCAGGTGCCCCTGCATGTGATGTATTTTTATAGATTTATTTTGTACAAGGGCAAAAGTTGTCACAAGGAAGTTAAAGGCTTCTGGTTTGACATTTGGTTTTTGGGGCAGGTAATTTGTAAAAGTTGACAGAAAAATCTCATATTCCTATGTGGGCATAGATAGCATTGGTCAATCCACAAGCGTTTCTCACACCCAGACCATGGCCACAAACTCAGCCAAAGAAGGGAAAGACTTGTGCATAATCAGAAGCCACGTCCCTGTGCCACGTTGTCTACCAAGTGTAGAATGAAGGAGATTTAGTGTTTGCCTTCTATAAATATAAAAAATAGTCAGAAAATGTAGATTTGCAAATGCCCTTATAGACAGTATCTAAATGACAGTCTGGTAGCTTGATTTCCTGAGTGTGCTATCAAATTATCTTTCCTCTCCTCCCCTCTCCTCTCCTTCTCTAACACATAGCTATAACCACCCATTTACAATTGGAAAATAAGTGAAACAAAAATGTTTTCGCATATTCTGATGGGTTGTTTGCAAACATGTAGTATAACCTTGTAAACAAGGACGACTTGATATTCAATCCTCTTGTAGACAGTGGTAACCTATATACTAAGAAGCAAGTAATATTTGCAGGTGAAACCTTAGATACCAACCACTTGGCTAGCCAATATACTCTGAGGGAAGCAACATATTGATGTGGGTGTGTAATGGGATATGTAATATTGCTCGATCAAGACTATGCTTCCGTGGTTGATTCCCCACATTTTGCAAAGATCTTTGCAAGAAACCACATTCAAAAACATCATATGGACATGGTTGAATGACTCAAGTCTTTGTTAATAAATAACTTCCTTCTAAATTGGCTTCTTACTGGTCTCACAGGCTTTCTATTCGGTTTTCTTTAGTCTCTCTAAAATTTCCAGGAAAAACTCTGAGTCTCAAAATGCCTCTGAACAAGAATAAGCTGTTTTTACTACTTGGAATTCTCTGTTTGGAAGGAGATAAATCTGCAACTCTCTCTCTCCCCAAAGGTAAGTTCCAAATGAACTCTATAACTACCTTCATCTGAAGGAATAAACTTTGTTGGCAATGGGCATCATTACTCCATTCAATGTTCCTTTGGGAAAACAGAAGCAGATATATTTTGGAGATCTGTTTTTCATGTAATTATTTTGGGCTTGTCTCCTGTAATCAGCATATGAAACTGCATAAAATGTTCATGGAATACAACTTGGACAAATGGCATTGATCTGGAGAAAACGGATTATTCACTTATTTGGATACATTACAAAATCCCATCCTTTTTCATGGAGCAAATTCTGGAAATCAACATATATTTGAAAGCATTTGTAATCTATTGGAAAATTATCTTACTGGGAAATATGAAATATGTTAACTGTGGTGTATTAGGAATGGTCTTTTTCCCCTCAAGTAACATAAGGTGAGAACAGTTCTTGGCAGGCTTCTCCATAGTCAGAGTTGTGCCAGCCCCAAGAATCATCCTGTTTTCTGTCTTTGCTTCAATGAGTTCAGGAAATAGTAAGTTTTGTGACTAATTTATTTATGATTCATTCAACTGAAACTGTTAGAAAATAAGGTTTTGATTCAATGTCATGCCTGCATTGGGTTCAGAATCAAAAGGCTCAGTGTTACATCCATCCTTTGCTGTTAATTAGCTGTGCGTTTCTTTGATTCTTCATTTTCTCATCTGTAATGCAGGGGCAATAGTGCTTGATTCATAGGCATAGAATGAAGATTAAATGAGAAGTTATTTGTAAGAGCTTTGTGTATTTTAACATATTAATCCAAATAGTTATGCTCTCAAGGATATGCTGTCCAGAAAAAGCATTTGTTTATCCATCCAACTTTTCTAAGTGTCTACTGTATGCTAGGAATTGTGTGAAACCTTGGAAATACAGAGATGAATAAACATAGGTTTTTTTTTTCCTTGTGTAGTATATAGTCCAAATAGAGGCAGATAAACTACTCATTACCACAATACTGCATGGCACAATCAGTAAAAGTGGGGAGGAAAGAGTACTATACAGTACAGGAGAGACATTTAACACAGTTTGAGGAAATCAAGGAAGACTTCTCAGTTGAGGTGATGCCTGAGCTGAGGAATAAGGATGAGAGGGTCCAGCTAGATAAAGAAGTGGGTGATCATGAGGCAGAGCTTTCTAGGCCCTCCTTGAAAACAGGTAGAAAAGAATGATCTGCCGAAGGGACAGAATGTGTGCCATCCTTGAATTACCAGGCAGTCCGAAACATCTTTTTTTTTTTTAAAAAAAAGATTTTATTTACTTATTTATTTGACAGAGAGAGACACAGCAAGAGAGGGAACACAAGCAGGGGGAGTGGGAGAGGGAGAAGCAGGCTTCCTGCGGAGCGGGGAGCCCTATGTGGGGCTTGATCCTAGGACCCTGGGATCATGACCTGAGCTGAAGGCAGATGCTTAACAACTGAACCACCCAGGCACCCCGGTCCTAAACATCTTTAATCTAGCTCATCTGCTAGTTTAGGAGTCAAAAAAATCATCGAAGTTAAATAAGTAAATGCAACATTTTCAGGGATAGTGTCCTTTCCACAAAAAAGAAAGAACTCTTTTTGCCATTACCTGGCAACCCTTCTAGCCTAAAACCACTCTGTTGTGTGAATCATGACACGGTCTTCTCTCTACTCCACTGTTCTTTTTAATTTTTTTTTAAAGATTTTATTTATTTATTTGAGAGAGAGAGAATGAGAGACAGAGAACACTAGAGGGAAGAGTGTCAGAGGGAGAAGCAGACCCCCCGCTGAGCAGGGAGCCCGACGTGGGTCTCGATCCCAGGACTCCGGGGATCATGACCTGACACGAAGGCAGTCGCCCAACCGACTGAGCCACCCAGGCGCCCTCTACTCCACTGTTCTTGAACAAACTGCCACTTTCTAATTCCATAGGGAATGAAGTCCAATATCTGATAGTGTGCCAGGTATCATGGACCATGGTCTCAGACTCAATCTCCTGGGTGGAGCAGAGGAGATGTACACACAATTACAATCTAATGCAGAGTATGGCATCACCTGCTTCACCAATTAACTGAGCAGCTTCTATGCATCATGAACTGCTCTTGATATTTTGAATTTAGATATTTCTAAGATTAAGTTCGTATCTTTGAGACACCCACAGTCTAGTTGGGTTTAAAGACAAAGAAATAACCATAATGGCATGTGATCAATGCCATTGAGGAAATCATAGACGTAGAGTGCTGTGAGGAGCCTTTAAGGGGCCAAATTGCTCAGAATCAAGGGGGCTACATTCCTGCTGACCCAGTGGAGATCTACCTCTGAGGTCCTTAATCTTCGTATCAGAAAAGTAGATCTCTTCAGGATATGCCTATTCTATGTGACAAAAGCTGAACAATCCCATGTACTGCAAATCACAGCAAATCCCACAATTAACATAAAGTCATATTGTAATCTTTCTACATGCTCCATGTCCTACAGTTTTTTCTTGCTCAGAAAAGTTTCCTGTACTCCTCAGTTCTAGGAGCTATCTAATCACTAGATTTTTGTCTTCTCTCTTTCCCAGCTCCCACTTGTGGGCGGAGTTTGGTGAAGGTACAAACTTGGAATTACCTTAACATTTTCAGTCGCATTGTTGGGGGGAGCCAAGTGGAGAAGGGTTCCTACCCCTGGCAGGTGAGTCTCAGGAAACATTCTCTGGTGGGTAGACTATGAGCTTTCTCAGGAATGGATGTCCCAGAAACACATGTTACTCATTAGTACACTCCTTTCTGCCTAACTCATCATCAGAGATCTCATGAGTGTGTGCCAGGATCCAAGTCCCTCATGATGTCCATCCATTGAGTTCCAGAAAATGTGTGCTCAGAATAATTACATGCACTATTGGCTTGCCCCCCAAATTGGAAATGCTACCCCAAACTTTCAGCCCCTAAGACAAAAATCCCACTTCAATAAGCTAAAAAACTCTTGAATTTATAATTAAAACAATTTTCTGATTCAACAAATATAATTATCTCATTATAATTAGAGATGATCAGGAAAGTCAAAGGTGTCATATCCATAGGTCTACTTTCTGTTTGGAGGTTTATACTATACCACAGGATCTCCTAGGGAATAATCAAGAATACTGCCTCCTTAGAAGCTACTTTCCTAAGAATTTTCTCTCAATCTAACCTCCATCAAATGCCCTTGTGTATCTGTCTCTAGCCTATGGTGTTCACATTTATTGTCTTTGAAATTCTCCCAACTTTCTTTACCCTGAGAACCATGTTGTTTTCTTGCCTCTTAACTTTGTGAGTAATAGCTCCTTACTTTTACTTTGTTTAAGTCAGTCACATTAATTTTTGGTCAGTGGATATTTAGTAACGGTTGGTTGATTGAGTTTATGTTTAGTAGGTTGACTGAATGGCTGAGTCATTGCCATTTGATTAACTGATGAATTAATTACTTGGTTGAAGAGTTAATTGATCAGATGCTTATTTGATCAACTGGTTGACTAATCAATTTAGAAGTTCACATTCAAGTCAGAGTCAGTGATGTTATTTATTTTTACTTATTCTTTTTCCCTGTATTAAAATTTTTTCAGTTGTTCATTGAACAATTTTTGGTCAAAAAGTGACAATTCTAATAAATGTCTTCTTTTCTCATTCCGACAATGGAATTAAGAGCATTTACTTGTACTCTGAAAGCATTTTAGAGTTAAATATCATGAACAGGATAAACCATAGATAGAAAGTCATTGTTAGAGGCAGATCAAAAAATAGGCTTGAAGCAGTGACAGAGGTGAAATAGTTAAGGGCATGAGAAAATTGTAGGTACTGACTATTTCTTCTAAGAGGCTTGGAGGAATTGGAGCATGTGTGGAAAATTTCCTTAGCCTTCACCTGTTTTTCTCCCAAACCTGTTTATCCGGACTCTGCTGTATCTTATACTTCTCTTTCTTTCTCTTCATTCACAAAATTGTTCATATTGCTAGAGTAACAGTCTGGGCCAACACTATTATGAAAATAAATAAACAAATACCAACAATTTTTACTACCAACTCTACTAAACCCTTATAGCCAACCATCTCAAATGAACTACCTCTCCTACAGACCAAGGTTGGGAATGTTCTGGTTCCAACACTGCTCTTCTTTCTGAGCTGTCATGGGATGGGTTTTACTCCTTCACAGTCCACAATTTCTAATATTTGTAAGATATCTGGGTCTATTTTTCAGAATATGTTCGGTCTCCAGATTTGGGGGGGTGGGTGGCCCCAGGGCATTAACGTGCTCCCATTTAGGCTCTTTGTAATTCAGGTATCCCTGAAACGAAGGCAGAAACACATCTGTGGCGGGACCATCGTCTCTGCACAGTGGGTGATTACGGCTGCCCACTGTGTTGCAAACAGGTAAGGAAGGCCTAGCTCGTGGATAAACACCAGATTACCCTCCTTCTCCTTTGCGATCAGCAGCAATAACTCTATTAAAACATGGAAATGTGTGATGTATACTTTAGCACAGGAACATAACAAAAAAGCACAACACAAAGAGGGATCGCTGACATCGTCGAAGGACAGTCAACTTGGTAGAAAACATACTTTGTTTGCAGGAGTAGGATACTTTGTTTACTTAAATATGACTGGAAGTCATTAAAGAATAATACCCAAGTGAAAACAAACAGCACGAAGATATATTTGTGAAAATTCTCTCTTAAATTTCTGTGAAAAAAAATAAGCTGATTCATTATACATTTTAAAAAATTGATGAAAGAACTGAATTCTTCTCCTGAGGCCAATATTGCACTGTATCTTAGCTAACTAGAATTTAAATAAAAATTTGAAGAAAAAAATTGATAAAAGAAAACAAAGGGAGGCCAGTAAAGAAGGCACCCATGTCTGCTTTCCTACTGGTCCAGCCTCTCTGAGCTTCAATCTAACAACTTCCATTCTTTATCCAATTTCCTGTGTACTCTAAACGTTCTCTTGTTATTAGTGCTCTTGGTAGTTAGTCACTAGGGGGCGATCAAGATCATTTCCCATATGCCCTCTTTCCCTTCAAGTCTGCAAACATTCGCTGGATATTTACTTGGTGCTAGACACTTTGGTGGGTACCAAAGATACAAAGATAAGTAAGATGTAATTCCTGCCCCCCGCAGAGAGTTAATAGTCTAAAGAAGAGTCAACTGATAATTTCACTGCAGTGTGGCAAGTGACTAGGGTAAAGGGATGCTGTGTATTAGGTTAGGTACTCAATATAGCCAAGAGTCAGGGAAATATACCAAGAGAAAATCATGCCCTTTCCAATTCTGTATAAAGTCATCACTTTGGGGAATGAAGGGTCCCCAAAGATGGTAAGCCCAAAGTTGTTAATCTACCCCAATGCATCCCACCAAGCTCCTTTCAAGATAACCTGGCTACAGGATAAAGGGAAATAGAATGGTCTTTCCTATCTCACACCATGTCTCTAAATTACAAACATAAAGGAAGTAGGGGGAGATCCCCACCTCCCATTGTTTTAATCAGTCCCAAGCCTTGAGTGTGCATGCTCTCTGAGATATCAGAGTTATGATGCTATTATGTCTTTCATAATATACATTAAGCATTAGCTCTCTGATACTAAAGCAGCATACTTAGGGGGGATCACAAATCATTCTCAAAGAATCACGGATACTGAGGCCAGGCCAACCACCTAGGGTAGCTGAATAAAATCCACTATGGCTTCAGATCCCTCAGTTACAATATATATGCATTTTTAGACATTTTATGAATAACACTGCAAAGTATTCAATTTATCATATTATTGGTTCCATTTGAGGCCACTCTTGACTAGTTCCCCACTTAAATTGGGAACCTTTGTATTTTTACTAGTAATGATGGAATCATTCTCACTTTCTCTCTTTGGCATCCTCACACCCACATTATCCATCCAGGTAATTTTAAAGAGGCCAGATTGTCAATCATTACAAGTGTCCTCAGAGGCTAAATGAAATTTACTCAGTTTACTGCTTCCTCTTCATAGAAATATTGCAACAACTCTGAATGTTACTGCTGGAGAACATGACTTGAGCCATATAGAGCCAGGGGAGCAAACCCTCACCGTTGAAACCATCATCATACATCCCTATTTCTCCATCAGGAAGCCAATGGACTATGATATTGCTCTTTTGAAGATGGCTGGTGCCTTCCATTTTGGTAAACATTTGAGGCTCACTGTGAATTGTCTAGCCCATGTTCCCTATAACTTCTGCTCCATAACACATTCCCTACAATGTATGTTATATAGCATATGTCCAACAGTGCTGGGTCATGCACTTCAAGATGGGGATCTGGGGTGGAGGGCCCCCTCTGTGAAACCCTTTTTGTTTGTGGCTTCAGATACAGGATTATGTGGAGTCAGGAGAGAGCCTTTCTTTGTCTGATAAGTGACCCCTGGAGGTGTGAGGCACAGATATGTCACATGATCTTTGGGGAACTACCTAGGTGCCAATTGGCAAGTGGTTTAGGATGTCCTCCCCTCCATGGGTGAGACAAGCCCTGCCCTGCTCTTTTCTTCAGGCCGGTTTGTGGGGCCCATGTGTCTTCCAGAGCCAAAGGAACGATTTGAGGCTGGATTTATTTGTACAACTGCAGGCTGGGGCCGCTCGGCTGAACGTAAGAACTATGCCACTTCTCTTAATCAGATGTCAGAACTTTCTGGTGGGTAATCAGAAAATACAGTTTTTAATCTATGTTTTAAAAAACAATTGTGTAAACATTTTAAAAGAGAATATCCATTGTACTGAGAAATTCAGGTCTTTCCAAAAGATACAAACCTGAATGGGGCATCTTCAACTCGGGAAAGGCGAGGGTGCGTTGCTGGGACTCTCCCCTCTGTGTTTTCTAGATGGTGTTCTCTCACAAGTTTTGCAGGAAGTGGACCTGCCCATTTTGACCCAGGAGGAATGTATGACAGCTCTGTTAACCCTAAAGAAACCTGTCAGTGGGCAGACCTTTCTCTGCACAGGCTTCCCAGATGGAGGGGGAGATGCATGTCAGGTAGGTGGGGAGTGGCTGGGTTGAAATGTCTCAGGCAGGGCTTCCCTCAGTTTTGTCATCAGGGGAGGAGCTGAAGGAAGGCTGTAGGTAAGACTGGACTCTGGAAAGAAGGGTCAGGAGTGACAAGGGAGGTCAAGTCAAAGTAAAGGGACAGTTTATACAAGCTGTTTTTACCAGGGAGTGTGGATTCAGAGGAGGTCTCCTACTTTTTCCAAAAGACCAAATAACAGGGATAATGCCAACAGTGAGCTTAGGGTTCTCTACCCCTGAAGACCGGCTGGCTTTTTCCCTTTTAGAGGTTTCCAATTTGTGGGTATTGGGAACTTTCCTTTCCTTCCATTCCTCTTGCTGAGCAAGACCTGAGATCAGTTTTACAATTGGGCAAGACTTCTCTGAGGCTGTAGGATGAGACAGGAGTAGGAAGAAAGTCTGATGTTTGATGAAACAAACATCCTCCTAGGATGGAGAAGAAAGAGGTGGAATTGGTAAGGCTCCAGTGATATTTGAAGATTTAATGTGAATTGTGCTTGGCTATTCTCCTGGGCCCCTGAGCCCAACTTATTAGAAGTGAAGAAATATCATTGATCCTCATCTAGCATCTTTGTGGGGGAAAAGAGTGAGCACAGACCTAGCAATGATGGTAAGAGAGGCTTTTTCCTCCCACAGGGAGATTCAGGAGGTTCCCTCATGTGCCGGAATAAGAAGGGGGCTTGGACTCTGGCTGGTGTGACTTCTTGGGGTTCGGGCTGTGGCCGAGGCTGGAGAAACAACATGCAGAAAGATGACCAAGGATCCCCTGGGATCTTCACAGATCTTAGAAAAGTGCTTCCCTGGATCCACAAACACATCCAAATTGGTAATAATGCCAGCACATGAGGCCAAGAAGCTAGGCCCAGCGAGGGTGTCGGCAGTCTAGGCAAGTCCAGACAGGCTCTATTTCTGTTTTTAGTGTAGCACATAAGAATTGTGACATTTACAAGATTTAAAATGAGTAAAATATGGTGTGCAGTGCAGCAAATATTCAAAGAATCATGAATCCATCCATCCTAGACTTCGTCAAATTTGCCTTTAGTTGAAACTATCAGTTAGTGATGTATTTTCATCACTTACCTCTCAACTGTGCTAGCAAGATTTAGCGAACTATAGTGGTTCTGAACCAGTGGAAATTTTGCCTCCCAGAGGACAATGTCTGGAGACATTTTTGGTTGTCACCATGAGGGGAGGGGTGCCACTGACATCTAGGGGGTAGGAGCTATGGCTGTTGCTAAGCATCCTGCAATGCACAGGACGGCACCCAAAGAACGATCCGGCCCAAAATGTGAGTAATGCTGTGGTTGAGAAGGCCTGGCACAGATCTGGGTACCATGAGTCTGAAAAGGTCAGCGTCTGTACACACCCTTCTCACTGACCAGGAGTTCATTGAAACTTCATTTCTGCCTCCAAAGCCAACTTCATTGTTTTCTAACTAGTAGCTTCCAGCTTCAATAGGGCTTCTATTCTGTCCCACAGAGGTTAATTCGAATTCATTCAGTAAGAACTTGGGTTTGTTTTCAAGTGTACGGTCCTGTAGCAGGCATCCAAGCCCTCCAGTTGTAGCCACACCAGCAACTCTCTTGTAGTTGTGGGTCACTTATTTCCATCTCCAGCCTCCCTTCTCGTGAAAAATGAGAGAAGTAGACCAGATAACCTCTTGCTCTGTATAACCTCCAAGCTCATCATGGCCTGTTTCTTAATTCGCCCACTTAATAAAGAGAGTGAAATTTCATTAAAACACCAAGGCGACTTTCCTGCTTTGTCAATTTACCCCTTCTGTTCTTTCCGCAGATTAAATTTTCATTAGTTGCATATTGACTTAAAAATGCCTGCACTTTGGAGCCAGGGAAATGCTAACTTCTTGAAATGTTGTTCAAGATACCACACACAGACCTTGAACAGCATCTTTCTTTTTCTTTCCTAGGGAAGCTGAGAAAGAGCTCCAGAGGTGGGTATTGCTCACAGCCTGCTCCACGAGGAGCAGGAAGTAATATCTAGCATTTCTGAATATAGGTTCCCTTTATAATCAAAAGTCTTTGCAAGAGCTCTCTCTGCTCACTGGGTATAAAGCTACCCACACTTGGGGCACCCACAGCCATTCCTTGCCAGTCAGGGCAGGCCATTGCCAAGAAGGAGCCCTGGATTCCCTCCGATTTCACTTCTTGAGAACTCCAGCTCAACTCAGCAAACATTTGCCAAATCCTAGCTTTGGATCAGAGACTCGGGGGCAGGAGAGTGAGGCAGTGCAGATGTGGTCAATAAGCTACACACCTTACCATGAAAGTGTCCTCGAGTGTACAAGGGACTCTCCTCCGGGGTTACATGGCAAGTCTGCAGTGAAGCCACTCTGTAATGTTGGGAAAGCTCCTTCCTACCTCTGGACCTCAGTTTCCTCATCCATAAAGAAAAGAGTCTGGGCCAGATGGTCTCTAAGGCAGCTTTAGCTCAAATTCTTCAGTGGTTCTGTGAGT
Source organism: Leptonychotes weddellii (assembly GCF_054177405.1). NCBI lineage: Eukaryota > Metazoa > Chordata > Mammalia > Carnivora > Phocidae > Leptonychotes > Leptonychotes weddellii. The sequence goes on from NC_138379.1 coordinate 43,483,768, forward strand.
CTGTGGAACCATCTACAAAGAACTATGGGGAAAAAAGTACCCTGAGAACTAGAGGAGTGAGTGGCTGGGGAAAAAAGCCAGATGAGGCTTTGGAGCCCAGACACCTTTTAAGCTGAATCACAGAAAAACACAAAGAACAAGTAGAATGTTGTCAGGTGGAAACGGGATACAGGTAAAGAAAAATATTGCAGCTCAAGGAATCATCTTTGTCCAAAGATGACACTGAAGGACGGAGAACTGAAAATATAGGGGGTAAAAGAGACCAGTGCGTCAGTCAGAGCAGCTGAAGTGGGGGTGTGTGTAATGGGGTTTGATGAGGGAGATTAGAAAATAAATTGAAACCAAGTAGTGGAAACTTTGGATGCCTGTCAAAAAAGTTTGGATTGACTGAGTAATAGGAAGTTGATGAATTAGGTAAATAGATTAGAGCAATATTCTGGTGGTACGAGAACAGCATGTAGGGGATAGGTTGGAGGGGACTTCTGAGATTACACATTAGTTCCAGAGACCTAGGACAAGGGCTGGAGAATGAAAGCATGGGAATAGAAACAGGAGGAATTGGGACCCGGTAGTCACTTTGATGAAGGGTGGTGAGGGGCAGGGAGGAAGCAAGGATGGTACCAAAGTTTCGAGCATGGGAGATGAAGCAAAGGGCACATAAAAGTAGTCTAATCAGGGGGCACCTGGGTGGTGCAGTTGGTTGAGCATTTGACTCTTGGTTTCAGCTCACGTGGTGATCTCAGAGCTGCGGGATCGAGTCTCATGTCAGGCTCCATGCTAGGCATGGAGTCTGCTTGAGTTTCTCTCTCCCTCTCCCTCTCCCTCTGCCCCTCCCCCTGCTCACACACCCTGTCTAAAATAAATAAATAAGTAAATAAATCTTTCTTAACAAAAGGTAACCTAATCAGAAGCGGAAGCAGTTTTGCAGACCATTTGTAGCATGTTAAGGGGATATCTAGGATAATGGTTGCAAAACCAGGTCTGCAGCTCAGGAGTGTAGAATAATAGTTGAAACTCAGGGTATGAATGAGACCCGTCAGAGGGCTCGTGTAGAGAGAGGTGAAAGCTAAGGATAGAACCTGGGAAATACATGTAGGTATAGAATCGAGTTATGATGCCAGAGAAAGAATAGTGAAGGAGAAGAAATCATCGAATCTCGAGGTTAAGCAGGATCTAAAAAAGAACAGAAAGAATAAGGCATGGCAGAAGCCACGGCAGGGAAAGCTTTCCCAAGAGAGGAAGCGTGCATAATGAAGAACCAGGGGGTTCCGGTGTCTGCACAGGTTCCGGAAGGCTAGCCCCCACTGTCACCCTGCTTCTCATGGCTCTCTCTCCCAGCCCCATGCAGCGAGCAGGATCGTGTGCTCCGCGAGTCTGAGGGCGAGTTGCACTTCCCAGAAGGCCCCTACCTGTATTACGAGAGCCAACAGTGAGTAGCCCCCTGCCCCGCCTCCCCCAGCCGCCACCTCCAGTCTGACTATGCCCAGTAACTGGACCGTGACAGCCACTTTCTGTCTAGAAATGACACCCTCTTAATGGATCTGCCTGCAGACGGTGTGTCTGGACCCTGTTGGTCCCAGAGAAAATGCATGTACTGCTCGGTGTTTCCCACTTGGATGCAGAGTCTTGTCACCACAGTTACCTCTCCATCTATTCCGTAGAAGACAGACTTATCGGTGAGCGGATTTTCACGTTGCCAAATGGACACTTGTGCTGGGAGGGCTTCATGGGGCCGGGATGCCGTACGTCTGGCACTGAGGCATCTCTAAACACCACGCTGCCCATCTCTAAGTTTGAGACTCGGGATTGACAGTGGAAAGGAACTGAATCTGAGCCATTTCGTCTGCTGCATCTGCTTGCCATGGAACCAGGCTTCCTGGATTCGTGTGCCAGGCCTGGAGCCCCTCAGGAGTAAAATACAGACCCATCACAGGGGCAATGTTGCTCTCCTAGGCATGCAAACGACCTGTGTTGCATCATCCAGCTAAGAAGGAAAGTACCAATGGATAACCATGAGTAGAGGCAAAGGTTCCTTATGCAAGAAACTGAGATGAAGGAGCATTTCTGTGGTTCCTAACAGGAGGTGATTTTTGCTGCCCAGGACATAACGTGGCAACGTCTCAGAGCATTTCTGGCTGTCATGATTAGAAGGAGTATTACTGGCATCTGGCGAGCAGAGGCCAGGGATGCTGTAAAACATCCCATAATGCACAAGACAGTCTGAACACCAAGCATGTTCCAGTTCAAAGATGTCAGTGGTACCAAGGTTGAGAAACCCTGGCTTAGACAATCCCGTCCTACCAGGACAAGTCCAGTTCTCCTTGAGTCTCTCAATGGGTGCTGTTTTCTAGACTCTGAACCAAGACTCTTGCTTCTTGTGTTGCAGGGAAGTTCTGTGGGAAGAGCCTCGCTTCATCTGTTCTTGTTGGCTCCAGCTCTGTACGGCTGAATTTCAGCTCTGACGCCACAGATTATGCAGCGGGGTTTAACCTCACCTATAAAGCTCTAAAACCAAACTACCTTCCTGGTAAGACCACTTGCCTTTATCCCACACTATCCAGGCTACCTTGAGAAGTTGGAGGCCCCGTAGGAATTAGGAGGGGGGAGCACAGGGCCGGGGAGAGGCCCGTGTAGGGGCTCCTTCCACAGTCCTGCTAACTCGTGTTTATCACACATTAGCTGGGAGGGTGAATGAGTCCTGGAAAGTCAGCACACAGGCATCTTCCTTCGTGTTGGCTCTGCCTGAAGAGTCAGCTGCTGCATCATTTATGGGAGACAGGAGGGAGCGCGAAGAGGATTCCTCTTTGCTTGAGTGATGCCATTGTTGGGACGTTTCCCCTTGTGTTTCAGATTCAGGTTGCAGTTCCTTCACTGTCCTTTTTAAGGAAGGCCTCATACAGAGTCTTCACTATCCTGAAGACTATAATGACATGGCCAACTGTAACTGGGTTTTTCAAGCCCCCAAACACTACTTAATTAAGGTACTGACTCTGCTTACCCTTCACTTTGCTCTGGTATCTCCACAGAAATCATGAGGGCAGAAGTTCGTTGTGTGTGTGTGTGTGTGTGTGTGTGTGTTTAAATCAGATTTATTCACTGCTGCATCCCTGGTCCCTGGCATACAAGGCTCTTGATAAACAGGCGTTGAATAAACAGACCAGCCTACTTTCCCTGTAACTACCCACGTCCACCACTAGATGGCAATCGTGTGCTTTACTTTCTGTTGGCGGGCTGCCCTCCTCTGTACCCGGTGACAGGTTTAATCAGTTTCTAGTCCCTTCTAGAAACAAGCATTTCTTCCTTATTCATTAAACTGCTAACAAAACGTAAGTAATGGCTAACAAAAGTCAATGCCGAGAAGGCCCCAAACACCAAGCTTTCCACGCAGAGGGAACAGAACAAGCCCAGAGAAGCCAGTATCGACCAGGTTGAGGGTCATAGGTGTATGGGGAGGGGTCGTAGAAGGGGAGGCTGAGACCAAAGTACAGAGGGTTTTCAATGTCAGGATGCAGAGTTTACTCAGCATTTGGTTAGTAGCGTTTGCGGCCACGTGTTTGTTCACGAAGCACCAACGGGCCTTCTGCAGAGAGAGGCCACCAGGTGGTTGAAGGTAAGACTGCAGTCAGAATGAGGTCGGACGTAGGCAACGATTCCGAAGTCTTTCTCTTAAAATGGTAATTGAAAGCGAGAGAGTATATGAAGGAGAGAAAAGGTAGGAAATAAAGGGGGAGGAGTAAGGATGGACAAGACCTCCAGGTTCTTGTACCTTTAAGAGGCAAACAGAAGCCTGAGACTCAGGAGCAGGTGTGGAGTTAAGACGGTCCAGAGAATGGAGTCTTTCTTTTAAAACACAAAACAAGCAAACACACAAAGAGGTGTGGCCCACAGTTTGGATTTCCCACAGAAAGTGAGTTTAAGGAGGAGGACTGAGTATTTGCTACCCGGGCCTCAGCTCATCCCTCAGCAAAAGGGTAAAATACGTGTATTGACCGTTGAGCAATGGAGAGCAGGTGGGAGACGAAGCACCTGGAAGAGCCAGTCTGACGTTCGGAGCAGGAACAAGATCTCACAGGTTTTTACCAATGAGTGGGAGAAGACACAGAGGAAAGAGGTGTAGATCTCCTCTTTCTCAAAGCTTCTGGAACCCAAACAGTCAAAATAGAAAATTTCAGGAGGAAGCAGAATTAAGGGAAGCTTTGTGATGAGTGATGGAGGATAAAAGTTGAAGTATGAGTGAATTTCTGGAAGGAGAAAGAAGACAAAATTTAGCTGAAAATCTGAATGTGCCAGAGCTGATGGGATTCAAGACCACCCTTTCGATCTGTGTGTACTGAGTGCCATGCATGAGTGGCATGATGCTGTCCCCCCCCCTGCAGTGACAGCATCATAGTGCAGGACCCCTCCAAGAGGAACTGGGAAATTAGGATTACAAGGCATAACCATGTGCATAGTTCCTCGGAGAGAAAAGGGTCTATTTCCGGAAAGCATCGCAGTAAGGGTTTAGAAATGTTTGAATGAATCCTGTTTCTGACCCTCTCCTTCTCCCCGTGCCTACATTCACCACTAGTGATCATTTACCTCCATGTTGTCCCCTCCACGCAGCCCTCTGTGTCTCTCTCCGAGTGGTCAGTCTCCATTGAATCCCCATCATTTGTTTAAAATCTGAATTCCTACCTCATCAGCCCTATCTCCCACTGCTCCTCTCTTCAAAGTCAGTTGAAGGCCCCAGGTGCTAGCAAATTGCTCGGCTTGTTCTTTGCTGTTTGTTTGCTCTTCGTGGGAGGGCGCCAGGGAGCTCAAACATTTGCGCTTCTCCCCACCCTTGTGCGGCCTGGGCCCTCATTTGGTAGCTGAGATGTGTCTGGGGTGGGGCAGTCTGTGGTAGAGTCTCTTTTCCTAAGTAATTTAACCCACTCATGAATGTCCCGTTCACATCCCAAAGCAAGTTGAGCAATCCAAATTTCTCTGCTTACTCAAAATCAGGTCATTCGTTCATATGATTTGCTCTGTATATAACACGGAGTCTTGTCAGCTTTCCTTTCAGAGTCTGGAAGTAGAGGAAAGTGGGGACTGCACTTCTGACCACGTGTCTGTGTACAGAGACGTGGAAAGGCAGGAGGAAATAGGTGTGTGCCCCCCGCCCCCCGGAGCCTCGGCTCCCCTGGTTTGCATTTGGATCCAGTCCCTTTGGGCGAATCCTTCTCGGGAATAAAAAGGATCCGGCTCCAGCTTCCTTCATTGCCCTGCGCCCCCTCCCTCTGTCCCTAGGTGCTCACGACCACCCCCCCTTCTCCCAGGTCAGGGGCAGGAAGAGCGGGAGCGAGGACCAGAGAGCCATCTAGGGGTCAGAAGGGGCAAGTGCCATTGAAATAAGCCCTGTGGCTCGAACCAGTTCCCTCAGGGGCATTCCCAGTGGGAGTGTGTGGGAGATAAACAGAACTGAAGCATTGCTGGAGGTCAATACCTATTAAAAAGAAGCAAACTGCCCTTCTATTTTGAAAACGAATTGGGACACCCAACAAAAAAGTTTATTTCTCAACAATTGCCTAAAGGACAACTTTTTTCTCTCTCTCTCCAATGTCACGTCTATTTGCTGGGCCCTTGACCGCGTCTTGCCTGGGCTGGGCTTTACCCAGCTCGGTTGTGTGGCTTTGTTACCCCCGCCCCCGTGCTGAGCTCTTCTGGTGTAATGCTCATCAGCTTCCAGTCGGATGACAATGTGACCTTCAGAGGCTTTCAGGCTACAGTCTCTTTCATCCCTGAAACAGGTAAGAAGACAGAGGCATCAGCCTCTTGGGTCCCAACTCCAATCCTCCTAATGTGGTAGGAAAGGGCAGCCTCTGTGGCCCAACGTGGATACAGTAGTGGGTTCTCAGTATTTGCAGCAGCTCAGTTCTATAAAGTCACCATGAACATCAAATCAGTGACTACTGACCCAAGGCTTCTAGGGAAAGTATGGAGTTAGGTTCCTGGGAGTCTCTGGTTTTATGCGTGTTTCTGTTTAAAGTCACCTTCTCCAATATATCTTGTTCATTCATTCACACTGAACTCACAGCCAGCAGCCCTATAGCTCGAGCCTGAACAAGCTTATCTATCACACGTATTTTCTCCCCAAGGCATATCACAGCCTCCTTGCCCTTACGAACACCAGATGGCACCTCAGTCCTATGTTACATTTAGGGCCATTTCAAACTGCAAAATCACCAACAAAAAGCACAGGGATGCAAAAAACCCCATGGCACTCAACAGACCATGGAAAGGACACTTGTTAATAGTATGAGAGCTGAAACAAGAAGGCGGAGTGTTGCCTCGTTCGACCTCACCTAGGAACATGCGCATCAGGTGACTCAAAATTTTCACTGCTCTGCATTTGTCATTGAATGATCATGAAAACACCATTCGTTCTGAGTTAGAAATAAATGTTAGGGAGTAGGTGAATTTGCAAACGTGGAATCCATGCAGAATGAGGACTGACACTATGTCTGAATCATGGCCTATCCTTATTAGATGTGTGATCTGAGAGTCATCTGAGACTCCTTTTCTTCACTTTACCATGGGAGAATACATGCTTTTTAAGAATGTAGTGAGGATCCATCAGATCAGGTGCGCTTGGCCACGAGCAAGTGTGTGACATAGAACAGAGGCCTGGAAATGTGAAATGTCTTCACCAACCCCCAGTACCCAGGCACATGGACAACACAACTCCCCTCCATCCTCACGTCCCTGAGCATTCTGCCCAAATCCTACAAAGCCAGGTGTTGGCTCCTCAAGTTGTGCATACCTGTTAGACAAGCAGCTGCTTATGGCAAACCTGGGTTATAGTTAAAATACTCCACTTTTCAGTTAAAATACCCATAGTCCAGCTGACTGAGATGCCCCAGAATTCTCACAATAATAATTTTCTGGTAAGTCCCAAACACTGGCCCTGTGTGTGTGATCTGAGCAATTGTGTATGCTTGCACTCAGATTTAAACATCTCCAGATCAGAGGACGAGTCGATGTTTTTGGAGACATGGAATGTACTACCTGAAGACCACAATGCTTCTGGTAAGCTTTTATGGGGAATGTGACTGAGAGATACCCACAGAGCATATCAGCCAGGGTTCAACCAAAGAATCCCAAAAAGATATGTTGGAGTGCCAACCTCCAGTACCCCAGAATGTGACCTTATTTGGAGCAAAAGTCTTTACTGAGGTAATCAAGTCAAAATGGAGTCCTTAGTGTGGACCTTAACCCAATATGACTGGTGTCCTTATAAAAGGGGAAACTTGGATGTGGAGAGAGAACGTCAAATGAACATGAAGGTGGAGACTGGGTGATGCACCGTCTACAAGCCAAGGAACCCCAGTGATCACCAGCAAACCTGCAGAAGCTGGGGAGAGGCACCATCACCACCCTCAGAAGGAACCAACTCTACTAACACCTTGATCTCAGACCTATAGCCTCCAGAACCATGATACAATAAATTTCTGGTCTTTTAAGCCATCCGGTTTGTGTTTTTTTGTTACAGCAGGCCTAGCAAGCAAATACACCAGGAACTGGCTAATGTGGCTGTGGGGGGTGACCAAGCAATTAAATCCATCGGGCAGGCAGTCAGAAAGGGAAGATCACAGGACACTGGAACCCCCCAGGCACGGGCTGAAGGTACTGTGCCCCGGGCAGAATTTCTTCTCTTTTTGGGGGAAGTTTCAGCTCTGTTCTTAAGGCCTTTCCAACTAATTAAGTCAGGCCCACCCAGATTATCCAGGATGATCTTCTTTAGCTGAAGTTAATGGATTAGGGACTTTTATTACATCTGCTAAATCCCTTTACAGCAACACCTTGATTGGTTTTGATGGAATAACCGGAGGCTGTGGCTTAGCCAAGTTGACACATCCAGAAAGCCAGCACGCAGAGCTGTGTGGGGCAGACTTGCTCATCGTCCATTTTGCTCAAAGCAACACTGAAATATTTCCAGTCCTGAGAAGCAAGACTCCCATCTAAATTGATTCAGTTAGTGGAAATGGCTAACTAGTATGCCATATTGGGGTCTGACCCACGAGATCTGTCCCCTAAGAAAAGTGAGTGAGTATCCCACTCCGTGTTAATGCCAGTGAGCATCGAGAAGCACTGGGCCTTCTCTTTTCCTTGTTTATTCCGTGACATCCACTGACATCCACGTGCAACATCTTGGTCCATGTGGAAAACATGGTGAGCGGAGCGAGCAGAGGAGGGGGCCCCGAAACTTGTATGGTTTGCCATTTTGAAAGTTTGCCAAGAGAAAATTTGAGTGCCTTATTTTTAATTTTTTTTTTTTTTTTTTTTAGTTTTATAAAGTGTCTGATACATGGAACATAGAATAGAGTGTGGAGAGAGAATATTCCTTTTAATGAGAAGGAATAAAAGCAATCTGAGTCTTTTTGTTCTGGATTCTTGGACCTCGTGATGCACGGACGCCTTAGGTAGAACTTCTTTGTGAAGGGCGGCTGCAGGGGCTCCTTCTCTTGACCACCCTGGGGGTGCACTCAGCAGAGCCATTTTTCCCAGCCTAAACCAAGTACAGATTTTTCTAAGGAGTCTCATTACAATGCTCAGCAAGATTTATTCGGCATTCTATCCCCAGCACCTACTGCAGTGCTCAGAACACGGCAGATGCCAAATAAATATTTGGTGAATAAAATGAAATAATCCACAAATAGCCCCTGAAGACCTCAATAAGAGAGACTTTCCTGATTTTCTGTCACTGAACTCATACATTAGGGCCCTTTTCCTTTATACATAAAAACTTAGGAAGAACAAGAAAAAGAGTTTACATGTGCCCTGTTTTAAATACACCCCTAACCTGGATTACTTAAATCATTCAGTAAGCAATTTTGTCCTTCAATTTTTTCTTTTGAAATGTCGCAAATCTACAGAATAGGTGAAAGAATAATACAATGAACTCCTGTTTCCCTCACTTATATTCATTCATTGTCGACATCCTGTCACATTGGCTTGTTTCTCATCTGATGCCTTCTCTGTACAAATCTCCATACCAGAGCCCAGGGCACGGGGGAGGAGGTGCAAAGAGGAACAAGATACAGCACCTTTGTTCAAGTAATTTATATCCTAATAATGAAAATTATGTGTACAAATTAGGTGACAAATAAAGAGCAGATACTGAATGATTTCCATTTACATAATACTAAAATCGCTCAAGATTACTATATGGTAGTAGATGTCAGGATAGCAGTTACCCTTTGCGGAGTAGTGTCTGGAAGGACTCCTGGTGGGATTCTGCTAATCTGTTTCCTGACCTGGGTTCTGGTGATACTTTTTGAAAATTCAAAGTACTTTATTACTTGAGTATTTTTCTGTGCATGCGTTATACGTCAATAAAATTCACAACAAAAGAAAGAAGTGTACAGAAAAACTTAATACAAAAAATACTGAAATAACTTCTGGATGAGACAGAAAACTGGCGTTTGATTTGGGCCCATAAGAATAATGTCACCATTATTCTACACCCTGTGGGGGACCCTTCGATGGTTTTAATTGGGGAGTGACATGATCAAAGAACACTTTTTGGCGGTTAATTTGGGAGCGTGAGGAGGATAGGGAAAGATTACTTGTTGGGGGAGTAGTCCTGGTGAGCAATATTGAAGACTTAAACTCAAAGGTAGAAGATGGATGTGAGATATATTGCGGATTTGGAATCTAAAGTGTTTGGAGACCAGAGAGTTGGAGCAAAAAACAGGGGGGAGTCGAGATGAGCTCAATATTTTACTCTTGGGTGATATACCCCCTTCTGGTAACATATGTATTTTTTTCCTCTCTCTAGACTACAATAAGCATTTCTCATCATGCCCAGGTGTCTATTAAAGTGCCTGGCACAAGAGAGATACTCAGAGCTTACAATCTGGGCTTGATGGTGAGGAGAATCCATGGGTAATAAGGATGGGTTTTCCTGGCCCCTTCCCTGGTAACATTTGCAGAGCTGCTTGCCCCGACCCTCCCAGGTTCCTTTCCAGCCAGACTGTAGGAGGCAAGGAGGCAGCTCAGCCTGCAGATCGCCACCAGGCATGTCTGCAAAGGAACTATCTTTGGGAAGACCTGGGTAGTCACTGCTACCTGATGCTTCGCCAGGATGTAAGTACACCTAAGACAGTGGAACAGGGTAGGTGCTGATGGTTTAAGCTGGTTTATCATTAATTCTTCAGCCACTACCTCTGATATCCATAGGGTCTGCTGCCACGTCCCTGTTCACCACCATTATGGGGAATCCACTTGCCAGGCAGAACTTGAGTTCCTGAGTGTTCAGGAAAGTTCTGCCCCTTCATACTGTGCTTCTAGTTTATTTTAATTAAACGTGAGGCTGGCAATTAGAGACATTTTATCATGGCCCTCCCAAGGATTTTTTAATCAGAAAAAGTATTAAATTTTGTGAAATATTTTTTAGCATCTTTCAAAATGATTAAATGGTTTCTCCTTTGATTTATTAATATCTTAAAACCTTAATTAATAGATTTCCTAATATTCCTACATTTCTGAAATGAATCCCACTTGGGCATGGTACATTCATCTTCAATGTACTGCTGGGTTCTGTTTAATATTCCACTTAGATTTTTGTATCAACATCCATAATTGAAATTGACTGATAGCGGAGGCTCTTAAAATGTGGCCTTTATTTTATTTTTTAAAGATTTTATTTATTTATCCTACAGAGAGAGACACAGAAAGAGAGGGAACACAAGCAGGAGGAGTGGGAGAGGGAGAAGCAGGCCTCCCGCCAAGCAGGGAGCCTGATGCGGGGCTTGATCCCAGGACCCTGGGATCATGACCTGAGCCGAAGACTAATGACTGAGCCACCCAGGTGCCCCCAAATGTGGCCTTTAGATGGCTGGGGATCTCCAAGATCCTTTTAGGGGGTCTGTGAGGTCAAACTATTTTCATAGTAATACTAAGACATCATTCTTCCTGTCTAATTTCATTCTCTCACAGTGTGTGTGGTGTTTTCCAGGGGCCACACACCATGTGACAGCTCAACAGATTGAATATAAAAAGCAGATAGGTGGCGTCTGGGTGACTCAGTTGGTTAAGCATCCAACTCTTGATTTCAGCTCAGGTCATGATCTCAGGGTCCTGAGATGGAGCCCCATGTGGGACTCCCGGCTCAGCTGGGAGTCTGCTTCTCCCTCTCCCTCTGCCCCCTGCCGCTCGCCCCCTCCCCCTCTTCTCTCTCAAATAAATAAATAAATAAAATCTTTTAAAAAAAAGGCAGATAGGACATCTCGTCTGTCTTCTGTTTAGCCAGATATTAAAGTTTTAAAAATATGTGAAACACGGGCGCCTGGGTGGCTCAGTCGTTGGGCGTCTGCCTTCAGCTCAGGTCATGATCCCAGGGTCCTGGGATCGAGCCCCACATCGGGCTCCCTGCTCTGCAGGAAACCTGCTTCTCCCTCTCCCACTTCCCCTGCTTGTGTTCCCTCTCTCACTGTCTCTATTTCTTTCATATAAATAAATAAAATCTTTAAAAAAAATATGTGAAACAGTGCAAGTCTTATTTAGAGTTTCTGTTTTGGAAAATGTAGTTATTTGGGCGCCTGGGTGGCTCAGTTGGTTAAGCGACTGCCTTCGGCTCAGGTTATGATCCTGGAGTGCCAGGATCGAGTCCTGCATCGGGCTCCCTGCTCAGCAGGGAGTCTGCTTCTCCCTCTGACCCTCCCCCCTCTCATGCTCTATCTCATTCTCTCTCTCAAATAAATAAATAAAATCTTAAAAAAAAAAAAGAAAATGTAGTTATTTGAATAAACATGTTATTTATGCTAATGCCTAATGTTTTATTATGATTATCTTAAATAAATAAGCAAATACATAATTTTTAAAGTTTCTGCTTTAATTTCTAATAGTTGACTGTTGATAAATACAAATCACATAAACAAAAGTTCTTTAAGATTCTCAGTGATTTTTTTCAAAGTGTAAAGGTGTCCTGTGACCAATAAGTTTAAGAACTCTGACCTATAGCTTTCTTTTTATTGTCTGCCTTTGTCAGACTTTGATATCAGTGTTCTTCATGAAAAGAACTGGGGAACTTTCCTTCTTGCTCTATGCTTTGCACACGATTTAGAACATAAGAATGATTATAATGATGTCATGCAATTACATACACTAAGCATCTATTCCTTGAAGGCTTAAAGGTAACTTTCTCAATTTCCTTCATTCTTATTGGCTTTTAGGTTTAAAATTTTCTCTTTCAGTCAATTTTGATAATTTATAATCTCCTACTAATAGCTATAACATTCAGATTTTCCTACTACTTGCTTTGAGTTGTACAGAACATTTCCTTAATAATTAATACCTTCTGTGTTTGCATGATTTTCTAGTTTCCTAATTTTGTATATTGCTTCAATCTTTTTTTAAAAAAAGATTTTATTTATTTATTTGAAAGAAAGAGAGAGAGAGAGAGGGAGAGCCCAAGGCAGAGGGGAGGGGGAGAGAAGCAGAGGAGGAGGGAGAGGGACAAGCAGATGCCACGCTGAGCAGAGCCTGACGCGGGGCTTCATCCCAGAACCATGAGATCATGACCTGAGCTGAAATCAAGAGTCGGCTGCTTAACCAACAGAGCCACCCAGGCGCCCCTTGCTTAAATTGTTTTTTGTTTTTTAAATACACTATCTAACGTTTGGTCATTTTACAGAGCTTTTGTTTTTATTTTAGAAGACAGATACATTTTTTTTTTTTTAGATTTTATTTATTTATTTGAGAGAGAGAGAATGAGAGAGAGAGCATGAGGGAGGGAGGGTCAGAGGGAGAAGCAGACTCCTCGCCGAGCAAGGAGCCCGATGCGGGACTCGATCCCGGGACTCCAGGATCATGACCTGAGCCGAAGGCAGTCGCTTAACAAACTGAGCCACCCAGGCGCCCTAGAAGACAGATACATTCTTTTACAGCACCTATGTCTTCTGCACCCTACTGAGTCATTTCAGCTGACCTGGGCAGGCCAGATGATCAGGGGCTGGGGACTGTGCCTCGGAGACAGGTCCTGCAGACGACTGACAGGCACAGCTGTAATCTGTGCTGACATTACAGATGAAATTGCAAGACTTGATTACGTTCCCATTAGAGCTTGTAACTCATCGAGTGACCTCACGCAGATTGCTTCATGCTTCTGAGCCCTAGAATCTTTTACATACACAGAAGGGAAAATATTCTCCAGAGCCTTGCTCTCCTGCCAGAAGGGATGGCTGTTGCTTTCACTGAGATAGCCCAAATGGTGGCCTTGCTATCCCTCTGATCCCAGGGCCCCTTAGAGAGCCACCTCCTAACCCCACCTATTTTAATGAGGCCATAGTGGAGATTCCTTTTCCTCTCATTTTCCAGGGAACAGCATGCAGCTGCCTGGGTGGTGAATGCGAGAATCATGATTGGGCCAAAGACTCCCCTCAGTAAGAGCCCCGGGAGCCTCCCTTCTGTCCAGCCAGCCTGGCCACTAGCATGTCATTGTGACCGCTAGATCTTCAGGTTCATAACACTAACCAGCAGTCGGCCATATATGTTGTGGGCATGGAGTGCGGGATCTGGACTGAATTTTCTTTCCCTTTGCAAGTTAGAGAAATGGGAGGATTCCAGAGCCAATGCCAAGTTTGTCTATTGTGTCTAGCTTCACAATGGAGGCCCTCTTCTTTTCCTGGAAACCTACAGAAGAGTTGTCTGTAGGCCAGCCTTTCCTTGTTTCCAGCCCCAACAAGACTGTAGAATGAACAATAGTCACTTAGGAAATACCCCCTGAGGCCCACATCCACCTGGTGCCATGCTGGGCACTTGCAACACAAGGGTGAGTCAGACACTATCCCACGTGGTGACCAGCTACCCCAACTTCAGGTTGTTTCCCCTGGAGGGGAGTTCAAGCACCCAAGTTCCACGTGCCTCCCTTCCTCACTGGGTCTAGTTAAGGCTCCTTTCGTCTAACAGAGAAGGTCCATCAAGCACATTGTACTCCCCCGGCCTCCTACAGCACCACTGTGGAATATGGCTTGGCACCATTGTGGCTGGCCAGTCAGCTTCAGTTCAGTAGGTCTGTTCATCCGCCTGTCTGTCTGAGAGAGGCCCAGGGCTGCCTGCCTCCAGGGTGCGCACAGCCACGGGAGCCGTCATCCGGGGCTGTCGGGGGCCATCATCCAGGGCTGTGATGAGCCCTCACACAAGGTCCTTGGAACCTTACAGCTCTACAGTCCTTCCCAGACTCCGTCCTCACGCACCTTCTGTCAGTTGCTTCTCACACTGCCCGTGTGGTGTGAAAAGAGGAGGACGCTTAGCCCGCACCCAGAAAAAGAACTGAGGCTTATAAAATCGAAGTGACAGAGTCACACACCTGCTAAGTGAGATGGAGCCCACACCTTGTTCAAATAAGCCTGGAGACTTCCCCTGCCCCCACATCACCTATCTTGGAGAGCTGGTGGTGGTTCTACACCATTCTGGTGCTATGACCCCCTTCCCTACCGTATGACCCATCACTTGTTTCATTCCTTCTTTCATATGGTCATGCACAAGTCGTCACTGAGCACCATCTTCTCACCAGACTTGCAATTAGCTCTGGGGATGCAAAAGCAAGTAACGCCCAATCCCTGATTTCTCCCATAGGATTTGAGAGCCATGTTCAGCTGCCCTAGTACAAGGCGGTAAATGCTGTAACAGAGGGAGCACAGAGTAGGGAGTGTCTTCTAGGAGTGGCAGGGAAAGCTTAGCTAAGGATTAGACATTTCTGCTGGGTCTTACAAGAATCAGAAGTTTTTCAGGTAAAAAGAGAAGGGAAGGCATTCCATTGAGGGAAACTGGCATGAGCAAAGGATCAGAAAGACTAAGCAGAGGGATATTCAGGGTAGAAAGTGCAGTTGTGTGTGTCTGGTGCTTTGACAGGGGGACTGAGGGGAGATTATTTAAAATTACAGCTTAGGTCCTAGTTGTGAAGGGCCTTATTTTGGTAGAAAGAATGCTAGACTCTGTCTTGTAGTCGGAGGATGGGAATGATTGCCATTTGAGCGCAGAAGAGAAAAAAATCAGACCCGTATTAAAGAAAAATTAATCTGGCAAAAGTCAACAGGATGCCAGTGGATAGAGGGAGAGAGTGGAGGCAGGAAACAGTTGAGGAGACGCATAGACACAAGAGCCCAGCTACGATGGGGACTACAAGAGTGACAGGAGGGAACAAAACAGGTTCAGCAAACACTGTGTTCACAGCATCAACAAGCTCGGATGACCAATTACGTTTAAAATGGAGGAAAGAAAAAAATCACACATACAAAAAATGACTCCCAGGTCCCTAACTCTATTGATCGTATAGGTAAAAGCTAGTAAGAGTTAGCATTTATTATTTACTCCAGGCCAAACCCTTTATATGCATTATTTCCTATAATCCTCTCAGGAAATCTGAGAAATAGGTAGTATTATTGACCCTAATTTTACAGATGAAGACATTGACACTGTTTCTGCAAATTCTGCCCATTCCCGGTGTCTCAAGACTCTTACAGAAGGGAGGGGGGTAGGGGATGGGGTAACTGGGTGATGGACATTAAGGAGGGCACGTGATGTGATGAGCACTGGGTGTTACATGCAGCTAATGAATCGTTGAACACTACACCAAAAACTAATGATGTACTTTATGTTGGATAACTGAACTAAAAAAAAAAAGACTCTTACCTTTATACAGTCTTACTCCATCAGCCCATGTCAGCCCCCGATTACCAGGTGCGTGCAAGGTCTCCCATGCCATATTTCTGTTATACAAATCGAGGTTGAAGCTGATCCAGAAAGCAAAGTGTTACTATCACTCTCTGCCCACCTGTAGGGCACAGTGGGGAATTCTGATCAGGTGGTATCAATACACTCTAGCTTAAAATCCTTGAAGAGGAAAACCAAGGAAACTCCAATTCAAGCAAGGTTTTACCTTGGTCATGGCATTGGGTGCTTGGAGTGGGTGAGGTGTTCCATCAGTGTTCTCTCATAACGCTCAGCCCAGTCAAGCTGAGGACAATCCCCAAGCCTGGACTGGGCTGCTGGGACCCTTTGTTCAGGATGAATTTGTGCACAATGCCCAAAGGACAGGCCAGAGCCAGGCTGAGGAGGAAGGGATGGAGTGGATGGGCTGCTCACGGGGCCTGGCAGGGAAAACGAGCTGAGGACAGGGCCAGCAGCAGCGTGGAGGCTGCTGAGGGAGGTGGTTTGCAGGAGAAAGGAGTCACACAGAGCAACAAGAACATCAGGCACCAGAGGGGAGGAGCACTTCCTGGCTTTTCTGATCCAAATCCCAGGAAAGCTGTTTCTGGAATAAAGCCAAGTATAAAGAAACAAGCCCGATGAGACAAAAATAATAGTTCATTTAGTGTATTAGTTTCCCATTGCCGCTATCATGAATTACCACAACTTTGCTGTCTTTAAGCAGCACAAATGTATTAGTCTCTTACTGTTTTGGAAGCCAGAAGTGTAAAATCAGTTTCACAGCGGGCTAACGTCAAGGTATCGGCAGGGCTGGTCTCTTCCAAAGGCTCTTAGGAGAAATCCTTTCTCTTGCCGTTTTCCGCTTCAGTGGCTACCTGCATTCCTTGGTTTGTGGCCCCTCCCTCCATCTTCAAGATGGTCATTCCACGTGCTGCGTCAGGCATCGTATTGCCTTCTGGTCTCCTCCGGCGTCCCTCTTGTACGGAATATTGTGATTACAGTGGGCCCAGCCGGACAACCCAGGATAGTCTCCCCCTCTCAAGATCTTTAGGTCACTCACAGCAACAAAGCCCCTTCTGCCACATAAGGCAGTATTCATGGGTTCTGGGATTTAGGATGTGGGCCTATTTGGGGAAGGTCATTATCCAACCTACCACAATGTAGGCTTAATAGCTAGAACCTCAGAGGTGGTCATTTGTTCAGAGGCGAAATGGAAAGAAATCATTTTCAAGGTCAAAAAGCTAATGAAAAGCCCACAGCAGCCCAGACACTGTTTAGAGAGCAAAGGCTCAGGGAGCTTTGACTTGGCAACAGCATCAGTCCCCCCAGGGAGTCTCAGCAGTGAGGGCGGCTGGCCCCCTCTCTTGAGAAGCTGTCTTGTGGGGCAGAGTCTCATACATCCTAAAACAGTGACAGCAGATACTCATTCTCTCTTTTTTCAGCAAACACTTGCTGAGCGCCTCCTCTTTGCCAGGCCCTATTACCAAGCCGCAGATGTAGAGAGTGAGACGTGTGCTCACGGTCTATTTCAGGAGAGGAGTAAAAGATGAGCCAAACCAGGCAGAACGTGGGCATGCAAGGGGCGCATCTAGAGTGTGCAGGGGTGCTGAGGAGAGAAGGCAAGCATTGCCTTCTCAGAATTACTGGGAGCCCAGACAAATGCCTGCCTCTTATCCTGCTCGAAGGGTAACAAAGGGGGATGGGCCGCTACCTCTCTGGTCACACGGAGGGAAAAAGAGAAGGGAGAATGGGGGGTAGAGGCAACTGCTCAGAGAGCCACAGGAAAAACGGAGGTGCCCAATGATTCCAAAGCCAAAAAGAAAGAGTTGATTGAACCGGAGGGAGAAAATTAAGTTCATTCTTCATTCACCCATTCATTCATTCATTAAATATTTATTGAGCATCTACCAATTGCCAGGCACTATTCTGAGGCCTGGGAAACAACAGGAGTTAAAACAGAGCAAGTCCCGGGGCACCTGGGTGGCTCAGTCAGTTAAGCATCTGCCTTTGGCTCAGGGCACGATCCTAGCGTCCTGGGATCGAGCCCCGCATCAGGGTCCTTGGTCAGCTGGGAGCCTGCTTCTCCTTCTCCCTCTGCTGCTCCCCCTGCTTGTGCTCTCTTGCTCTCTTGTCAACTAAATAAGTAAAATCTTAAAAAAAACAAAACCAAACCAAAAACACAGCAAGTCTTGGCCTCATGGAGCTTACATCGTAGTAGAGGGAAAGCGTAAGCAAGTAGATAATATACATAGTATGTCATCTGCTGACATGTTTTATGAAGACAAATTAAGCAAAAAAGGGGACACTGACAGAAACGACTGTTCTTCTCTTGAGCATTTCTGGAGGATCTATCGTGTGCCAGGCAGTGTGCTAAATGTGGCAGGGCAGAGAGGAATTCATTCATTCATTTGTTATCTATTTATTGAATGTTCTCTGTGTGACAGTCACTGTGTTCAGCCCTGGAGAAACAACATCTCTGCCATAATGGAACATCTAGACTAATGTGAGAATCAGCCATTTAACAATTAAACATACAGGATGTATAATTACAAACTGAAGTAAAAGCCATGAATAGAATATAATGTACATCTACTTAAATTGGGGGATTCGATCAGGCATCTCTAAGGAAGAAGTGGTATTTGAACCGAGACCCAAAGAATGTACGAGGGAAAGGTATAAACAGTCGTAATAAACGACTGTAATTAGAGCAGTGTGATATTGGCAGAGGGGTTGGGCAACGAGATCAAAAGAGAGCAGGGAGACCAGAACCAGACTCCTGCTTACATGCAGACTGATATATGACAGGGGTGACACTGCACGTTAGCCACCAGCTGAGCAAGTCAACAAATATTACGGAGACAACACATTATCCACATGGAAAAAATTAAGTTGGATCCCTGCTTTGCATCCTATACAGAAATCAGTTCCAGGTGGTTGAGAGACTTAAACGTTAAAGGAAAAACTTTAAGTCTTGTCAGAAAAAAGAGAGAATATCTTTACGATCTTTCATAGGAACAGACAAGTCACAGAAAGCACTAACCATAAAGGCAAAAGATTGGAGATTGATACATTTGACTACATTGCAATTACAAACTGCTATTCATCAAAAGCCAGAGAGAGAGAGAGAGAAAAGAGAGAAGGGGAGGAGGGAGGGAGGAAGGAAGGAAGGGAGAAAAAGGAAGGAAGGAAGGGAGGGAAGAAGTTGCATACCCGGAGAAAATATCTGTAACTGATATAACTGGCAAAGAAGTGGTCTCTAATATACACAAGACTCCTAAAAATTAGTCAGAAAAATTCAACTGAAGAGAAAAAGGGGCAAAAGTCATGAGCAGGCTTTTTTTTTTTTTTTCGGAAAAAAAAAAAAACAAACCAAAACCACCATGGGGAATGAACATATGAAGGATGTTCAACCTCCTCAGCTCTTAGGTAAATGATATTAGGTTCACGAGCCATCATTTTACATTTATTAGACTGTCAATAATTAAGATATGTAACAATAATATCCTGGTACCTGCAAGTATTAGGGGAGGTGTCCACTAAGTATATGCCTGTGCTGGTGTGTATTTGGGGGCTGGGGATCGCTGGCTATTTCTTGGCCTCTCTGTCTCCCTCAGGCCCAGGAGGCAGGGATTTACCTTTACCACTGGCAAGGGGCGAACTGATGGGGGGAGGGGGGTTATCAAGGTTCTGAAATGTGCTGCGAAGAACCCCCATAACCGTCGGTCGATGCCTGCTATTCTGCCTCCTGTTGGTCTAGTGTTGGGTACCTGTCGTCTCTCTCTCCCAGTAGAGAATGAATGAAGGAGTGAATGAACGCTTTGAACGAATGTCTTAACTCCATGACACCCCCATCCGGGCAAACACCCAGCGCTAGACCAGGCCCACAGTAGGAGCTCATTATGCGCGTTGAGCGATTATATTCATGTGCTCTCTGAATTGGCCTAAATTCCCATTTCTTTCACCAGCATCCCCTCCTCCCACCCAGACGCCCCTCCCTTTCTCCCACCTTGGCACAGTTCGGACCAGGTGCAGAGAGGAAGTTCTCCATCTCGGCTGCTCCGAGAGTGCTGGGAGAGGGCAGGATGGAGAGGGGGCCACGAATAAACAAGAGATGGGGACCCCAGCAGTGGCACCCCGCGGGCAGGGCGCGGCAGGGCGCGGGTCGCGCGGGAGAGGAGCTCTGCGGGCCGCGAGGGCGTGTGAGCTGTGCGGGGCGCGGGGAGGGGTTACGGGGGCCGGGGGGCGGGGGGGGAGCGGGGTGCGCGGGAGGGGCCGGACGCGCGTTGCCGGCCTAGCGCCTCTCCCGGCGTCGGCCCGCGCGTCTGCCAGGCTTCCCGGTCCGCCAGGCGGAGCTGCGGACGCGCCCACGAGTCGGCCCGACGCGCCGCGGCCTAGCAGCCAGCCCCACTTCGACGATATGTTCGGCGTCTCGTTCCGGGTGGGTGCCCGGGGCGCGGCGGGACGAGGCCGCGGCAGTCCGCCGGGGTCCCGGGCCGGCTGGGCGGGTCAGGCCGAGGGCGAGGGCGAGGGCCGGGCGGGGCCGCGAGGGGCGGGGAGCGGGGCGGCGCCGAGCGGCGCCGGGGCAGGCGTGGTGTGGCGGCGAGCGGGGCGCCGCGGCCCATCCCCGGTCCCGCCGCGGCAGGCTGGGGTCGGACCCGGGGCGGGCGGGCGGAGCGGGCCGCGGGGCGGGGTTGGGGACGGGGCCGGGAGTCCGCCCGAGTGGCTGCGAGTGAGTGGCCAGGCCTCCTTCGCCTGCCTAGGAGGGTGCTGGTGTGTCCCGAGGCGCTAAGGTAATGGAGCACCCCTAAGTCGGAGGTACTCACCCCCACCCCAACCCGCCTGAACCTGGTCGGGGGAGTAGTGAGGGTGGCGAGCCCCATGCCCTGCCTAGCTCTCAGCCGCAACTACCTGCTGGAGGACACCGTGCCTATCCCCCCTCTGCAGATCTGTCCTTGGGGCCTGCGACGTTCATTTTAGATTGTGGGTTAGAAGCAGTACCACCAAAGGTGCCTGGGTAGCTCAGTTGGTTAAGCTTCCGGCATGATCCCAAGATCCTGGGATCGAGCCCCTCATCAGACTCAGACGCTGGGCGTGGAGCCTGCTTGGAAGTCTCTCTCTCCTTTCCACACCCCGCCCCCCCCCCGTCCCACTCCTCACTCTCTCTCAAAAAAAAGAAGAAGCAGCAATGCCATCACCTCAAGGAGGGGTCTCCCAGGACTTTCACCCTTGTACCCCGGATGTACCAGGTTGGAGGCCGATGGGTAGGAAGGGCCTGGTGACATTAATTCTGCCTGGCCCTGTCTGATCTGCAACTGACTCCTCCCTATCCTCCAGATCCACCATAGGCTCAGCCTGCATTCTGTTTTTTGTTTTTTTTTTTTAAGATTTTGTGTATTTATTTATTTGAGAGAGAGTGAGTACAAAGTGTGGGGGGGGGGGGAGCAGAGGGAGGCAGAGACGCAAGTTCGCCTCTGAGCAGGGAGCCTGATGCGGGGCTCGATTCCAGGACCCTGAGATCATGACCTGAGCTGAAGGCAGACGCCCCACGGATGGAGCCACCCAGGCGCCCTGCATTCTGTTTTATTACCTTTCCCTCCGTCTGGTTTCTTCTGGGCACGGCCCAGCTTCTCCTGTGCCTTTGGTGTCGGGAGGGTGCTGTCGTGCCTGAGCACTGTCCTGCCCAGGGCAGGCAGGACCTGAGGCGCCCTGCTCACATTGTGTCTGACTAGGACCCGTCCCTGCTCCTTGCCATCACCATCATTGGAGTTACAGTGGTCCTGTTGGCCCTGAGGAACATGAACTCGCGGAGGAGACATACCACCTTACAGGACTCTGAGACCAAGTACCCGCTGCCCTTGATTGAGAAGGAGGTAGTGGAGTCAGCCCACCCCCTCCACTGGCAGCCTGTGAAAAAGAAGAGGACGAGAGTGGTGGAGAATGTGCTGGCTGGGAAGGCAGGGCAGTGGGACAGGCATTTTCTGGCCTCCAGTTTGCTCCCACTGCCTCCGAGTGTGTGTGTGTGTGTGTGTGTGTGTGTGTGTGCTGGGATTGCACCAAATAGAGCTCCTTTCCTTTACCAGGCATTTGAATTGCCCAGAAAGGCTTCTCGAAAGCTGACCGAGCCTGCCTCTGTTTTCTGTTTTATAGCAAATCACCCACAACACCCGGAGGTTCCGCTTTGGACTGCCCTCACCAGACCATGTCTTGGGGCTTCCTGTAGGTGAGTGGGGTTTGGGGTCATCACCAGGGACTGGGCCTTGCCAGCACTCTGCTCCTCTCAGAAACTCAGCTGGGGTGGAGAGGTTGCCTTTCCTAAGACAGGTCAGCTCAGAGATGTAGAGAGATGGGCTTGGGGGCAGTCCATTTCCTTTCTCATTGTTCGATTTGGGCTGACACAGAAGTGATGTCTCCTCACTGAAAAGAAGTGAATCTAGAATCAGAAGCTCTAAGATCTCATCATAGGCTCCTTGCTGGGCAACCTTAGGCAAGTCCTTCAACCTCTCTGAGCCTTGGTCTATGAAATGGAGTTTCCCAGGCCTGCCTGCCACCTGGGTTGTTGTGAGGGTAAAGTGACTGATGGGTGTGAAAATTGAGAACGTGCAAAGTGCTATGTACATGTGAGGGATGGAAGGAACTGATGTCCCCTACAGTCAGGAGAAAGGCCCAGAATGTGTGGAGAGGCAGGAGGGAGTCAGGTGTGTCTTCCCACGCAGTGTGTCTTTTCAGCAGGGACCTCAGACCCACACAAGAAGGGACCCAGCATGAATACCAGCCCTAGCAGGCCTAGAGTTCCGAGTTATCCCATTTCTAGTCTGTAACACCACTAGACACCCAAGTCCGTCTTAGTGAGGGGGAAAACCTCGGCTAGGTCCCCAGCCTAGGGATTCAGAGCTTTGAACAAACTGCTAGTTTGCTTGCCAGCCTGCTGGAGACCCTAATCCATGCCTACTTGTCCTGTTGTGTGTAGGACCAAACCTTGACCTCTCCTCTATCAGGTCATGAAATTACTCACCAGGCAGCCCACCTGGCCCCCGAGCGTCCTTGCTGCTTCCTCTTCCTGTCTCCATCCACAAGAGCTCAGCGCCAGCCTGCCTTCTAGCCCTCTGCCTGGCCTGTGGGGTCAGGCCCATTGGCAAGAAGGCTAAAAGAATGAAAAATGATGAGACACAGAATTTCTCAGAATCTGCCATGACCCCCCCCTCTCCTTTGCCCTGGTGTGGGGGGTACAGAGTTAGTGGGATTTTGGAAGAGTCCGCTGTGAGGGCCTCCCAGCTCAGCTGAATCGAAGCAGGTGAGAAATGGGGCCCACCAGGGCAGCCCCATTTTCTCCGGGACGGACATGGCCAGGCCAGGCCCAGGTTGGCTGCATCTGAAAGAGCCTTTCTGAGGTCTCCAGGTTCACATTTGTTCTCAGGAGGAAGCTGCCTCAGGCATTTATTTCTGCGTGTTCCTGATGCGCAGCCAGGCCATAGCCAGAGTCACTGAGCCTGTCCTTTCTTCTTTCCCTTCCCTGCAGTTTAATTTCAGTATAGAGCCTGTCCTTTCTTAACCCGGAGTGTTTGCACCTCAGGCTTCAGGGCCTCCTCAGAGACCACAGAGCTTCCTCTTGCCTCTGTCCCCTAGCAGCTCCTGCCTGCACCACTATTCCTCGTAGTCACCGAAGTGTCCCACTTTAAGATCCAGCGGCGACCTGAGCGGCCCCGCCCATCCTGTGACACTGGGACGTAGTCCCGATCCATAGGTCTGTGGCCATGCCTGGTCCATTCGGTTCTACCCTGGAGGGGCAGAATTCCGCGGCTCAGAACTTTATTCTTCCTCAAGCAGAGCCATAGGCCAGGAAGACACAATACTCTTTCTAGAAGTCCTGGTCTGTGGTGTCCAAATTCCGGGGCCCAGTGTGCCTGTGAGCCCAGGCCGGCCCTGAGCCAGGCAGCAAGAAGCAGAAGAGGGGGCTGTGGTTCTTTCACAGACCCCAGCGATCCGCCCAGTTCAGGAAGAAATGGCTTTGTGAAGGTAACGTATTTTGCTTTAAAAGGGAAGCACACCTTTCTGTTATTTTTAATACTCAGCCTCCAACCCGAATGAGCTCTTCCCGTGCAACAGAGGACTCTGACACAGGAAGCATGCACTCACGTGAAGCTCACAACTTCACTGGGATGGAGGCAGGGCAGGCACATCATCCCCACTCACCCAGAGAGGTGAAGTGACTTGCCCAGGGTAGTGTGCGGAGTGACAAGGGCAGGCCTAGGACCCAGGCATCCTGGCTCTGGGCCCCTTGCCTGCCTGGCCGTGCTCCCATGCATCCTGCCACACTAGGCACTTGCCTCCCTGAAGCTCAGTCCTTTATGGGAATCCCGGGCCTGTTTCGCTGGCTGTGCTCACATTTAGCATTGGATGCCTTTTCTGTAGGTAACTATGTCCATCTCTTGGCCAAAATTGATGGTGTTCTGGTGGTCAGGGCTTACACACCAGTGTCCAGTGATGATGACCGAGGCTTTGTGGACTTGATTATAAAGGTAAGTGGGGCACCAGCTGCCTCACCCTCCCAAGCCTATGAAAGGTGGTAGGGTGGGGACGGAACCCATGACCTGGGAAGGGCTTTCCAGCAGTGTCATGGAACAGTGAAGCTGTGGTGAAGTCTTCAGGGGTGCTTAGAGCAACTGTGAGGGCAGAGAACTTTTGCTTCAAGGTTTCCAGTAGGAAATGGAATTTTGAGTTGTGTGCAGCTGTGGCCTCTGGTCTGAGGGTGTACAAACCAGGCTGCCTTATTTTTCAGATCTACTTCAAAAATGTGCACCCCAATTATCCAGAAGGGGGGAAGATGACTCAGTACTTGGAGAATATGAAAATTGGGGACACCATCCTTTTTCGAGGGCCAACCGGTCGCCTGTTCTATCATAAGCCAGGTACTGGGGGGTTCACATTGGGCCTCCCGCTGGAAGGAAGAAGATTCTTGTGGTTGTTCCATTGTTGTAGAAAACTTCTCAGGGTTGGGTCCTGTGGACTTGTCCTTAAAGCCTTCGTACGTTCACTCAACACACACACTTGATGAGATTGTAAGCTTCATTAAGGTAGGGGAGTAAACTGGATCTCCAGAACGATGCCCGATGCAGAAAAGGTGTCTGTAAGGCTGAGCAGTGGAAGCATGGATGGATGGATGGATGGATGGCATCCACTCTCGTTCCTTACCACATACTCATCACTGACTCGCTCGTTCATGCTGTGGCTTAGAGTGCTCTGTGAGGCTCCATTTAACTTCACTGTGCTTCCCTCCTCCCTCAGAAGAAAAGGTCCAGCGAGTCCTTGGCTCAGTTTCCACTTTGTGCACCATGGCCCCCGGGCCGCCCTGACTCGCTTCTCTGGTTGAGAACGGTGCGGCCCCTTCCTCGGGTGGCCTTGCCTCCTGGGAGTCCCAAGGGAAGCCCGTGACCTCTTACAAGCTCTCACGCAAGAGCTGCAGAAGTCAGAGGGGTCCTCTGTGTTTCTAGGGAACTTTTCAATCAAGGCATACAAAACAAGTGAGCCTGAAAAGAAGCTGGTCAGTCACCTGGGAATGATCGCTGGGGGCACAGGTGAGAGACTTCCGGGGCTTCCTCCATGGGGGGAGGGGCCCCAAGACCTTTCGTACTTTGAAGTCATTTGATCCTAGAGGAGACTCTTCCATGGCTGTTTTAGAGGGGAGTGCAGGTTGATGACAGGCCTGGAAACGGACCCCATGTGCCCTGCTCCTCTGATGCAGCATGCTGGCTGCCCCAGAAGTCACGCTGGGGCCCCTGGAAGAGTCTGGGGACCGAGCTGAGTAAGCCCACACATGGTCCCCTGAGGGCTCCTGGATGCAGGTCAAGCCCGAATCTCCCCATCCCCTGAGAATGAGTGAATGAGAGAACAGAACAGATGTATCAGGACACCTACGATGTGCCAGGCACCATCACAGGCGCTTGTGAAATGATCACTTACTCGTCATTCATTCTGTTGTACACATGGGGACACCAAAGAGCTCAGACGGACACCTGACTCACCCTGCTCTGAGAGCAAGTCGGGCTAGGGGGTTGAGTGTGAAACTAGCCAGTTCAGAGCCAGGGCTCCTTCCATCTTGCACGTGAACATCAGAAAGGGCTTTCAATTTATTGTTGCATTAGAAGGGAAAACCAAAATGAAGGGCGGTTTTCCACTTTGAGTTTGGGGCCAGGCATGTGAGAAGTAGGACTGGGGCTGAGGCAGAGCGTTAAGGGGCTGCAGACCAGGGATCGTGGGTACCGGAGCGGGAGGGAGCACCACTAGCCGTGTCCCGCCTGCTCCTTCCTGTCCCAGGGATTACTCCCATGCTGCAGCTCATTCGCCACATCACAAAGAACCCCAGCGACAGGACCAGGATGTCCCTCATCTTTGCCAACCAGGTCAGTTCTGCCGAGTCGGCCCTGAGCTTGGAGGGGTGGGAGGCATGTTTGCTGAGCGGGCCGTCTGCGTTCACACCTCCCCCCCGACTGACCTCTCGCTGCCTCTGCCACGGGAGGGCCAAGCAGGTGCTCAGCCGGGGTGTGGGGGTGTGGCTGCTGGAGGAGCGAAGTCCAGGCCTGGTTTCCCACTTGTTTTTGTTTTTAACTGTCTCCCCAGCCACCCTATGGACTAAGCTTTCTTTCCTTCATAATCAATTGTTTTTCTGAGTATAAAATCATAGATGTCCTCAGTAGAAATTTTAGAAAATACAGAAGTATATAAATACTTGACATCTTTTTTGTCTTTCTTCTATACATGCCGTGTATTTGCAATTACATTTATATGTTGCTTGGTTTTTTCACTCAACATTACCACACGAGCATTTTCTTCTCATCAAACCTCTTTATAAATATTTTCATCAGTCTGTATCAAGTTGCACCATAATTTACTGTATTTTCTGCATTCAGATTGTTTGCAGTTTTCACAGTTTTAAGGATAAAATGCTTGATGCCTTTTAGATTATTTTCTTAAATAGGATCCCAGAAGTAGAATTGCGGGCACAAGAACCATGACAAGTTTTAAGATCTAGGTCCTCTCTGCAGTATCTCGGAGCCTGTGACAACTTTCTTTTGGCTTTGGTTTCCTTTCCCCAAATGAAGCTCCAGCCCGTGTTGCCCTCTGCTTTAGCTCTCCAGTGCTGTTACGTTAGGTGGGACCTCGTGTATTACTGCCTTCACCCCTTGCGCTCCCTGCAGAAGATCCTGGGCCCACACTCCGCTCCTTCCAACTGGGTTCCAGCTGGGTTAGCCCTGCGTGGTGCTCAGTGTGGATGGGGGCGGGGGGCTGAGACCTCTGAGTGAGGCCACCCCGCCTGGGCTCCGCAGTGGCCTTCCAGCTGGAGGGCGGTCACGGCTGCTGCAGGAGCCTCCCCTGTCCTCCGCCCACAAGAGGGAGGGCTGGTAGTGCAGAAGCTGCAGCAGAACCTTTGTTTGCCCCGGAGTCATGGCGAGAGCACCCCCACTCAAGTGGGGTCAGCTCAGGCAGAAATGTGCTGACCCGTGTGCTCAGTGTGGGGACCAAGCAGGATGTCCCTGTTGGGGCTTTGCTCATGTTCCTTCTTTTCTAGACAGAGGAGGATATCTTGGTGAGAAAGGAGCTTGAAGAAGTTGCCAGAACTCATCCAGAGCAGTTCGACCTATGGTACACCCTGGACAGGCCTCCTGTTGGTATGATCCCCATAGTCCCCACTGTGGGTTAGCTCCAACCCTTGACCCACCTCAGGAACTAGTCCCTGGGTTTGTTTGCTTTTTAGGTCTGTGCTTGGGAGCTGAGACCTTCAGCTCTGTCCCTGCATGGGAAATGGAAGTGGAGGGAGAGAGGATTGGGGCGACCTGCTTGTAAGAGCAGTGTCTGATATCTCAGCAGCAGTCCATATGCGCACTGAACCTCAGGAGGGACTCGGAGGGACACCCGGTCACTGGGTCGCTCTGAGCACCCACTCCATACTACACTCGACACAGCATCCCGCAGAGACATCACACACATGGCCATGGACCCCTCGCCCCCTTACCACCCGACCTCTCCTGGACAGTAGTCATCATCACATGGCGAGCCCCAGGCAGCTGCTGCAACCCTAGCCAGCACCCAGCCACCCCGGCACCCTGCACCTTCATGCTGCCTCTCCTACTGCACCCAGCTGTGCCTGCCTTGTCATATAGCTCGCTGCCCAGCAGAGGGCACCCCCTAACCGAGCCACAAACCCCAGGCCTGCTCCACCCTGCCCAGCCCCAGCTCCCTGCCTTGATTCACACCATGCCTCACTGTTGTGTTCTCCATCCCTGCCCCTGCGTGCGGCGTCAGACAACCAGCAGTAAGCCTGGGATGCGGGGTCAATACTGAAGGCTTCCTGGGTCTCCCATGTCCTCCATTTCCCGGCTTCTCTGCAGAGAACAGCAGTGCAGACTTCTAAGCCTTGGAGAGCAGCCTTGCCTCCCTCTTTGGGGTGGGGGCAGATGGCTTGGGGTCAGGGGCTCTACCCAGCAGCCTCACAGCTTTTTTCTACTTCTGCTTAACCTCAGGCTGGAAGTACAGCTCAGGCTACATCACCGCCAACATGATCAAGGAGCACCTCCCTCCTCCTGGGCAGTCCACGCTCATCCTGGTGTGTGGCCCACTGCCCCTGATCCAGACAACTGCTCACCCTAACCTGGAGAAACTGGGTTATACCAAGGATATGATTTTCACTTACTGATACCTCCCTTGCTTCTAGCAAATTTGCCTGGTCCCTTTCTGTTTTGGAGTGAGTTCTGCCTCACCGCATTAAACTGGGATGTGTTCACAAGTGCCTTGTAATGCATCCTCAGGCACATGGCTCCTCGTTCGGGTGTGAGCCTAAGAAGCATTCAAGGGGCTGGAGGCAGACTGGTTTCTGAGGCCTCCTAGCTTGGGAGGCTCGAAGTGCCTTGCCCCATAGTTTAATGAAATCAACTTCAGCACAAAGCAGACAGCTCAGGAGATGTGGCTCTGTGGGGAATCTGCTAGGCCAGCCCTACATGTGAACAGTCTTGTGTGTGTCCAAGGGAGGTCAGAACTGGCAAAAGTGCAGGGGCAGAATTCCAGAAGGATCCAACTGGGGTCATATCAACTCCCAGTAATCTCTCTTGAACTGCCCTCTCCAGAGTGTTGTTTTTAAGGTCAGACTTACTAGAGGGCCCAGGCACCCTCCATGTGCTCTCTTCCTTCTTTGGTAGGAGACCCTTGAAGTGGGAACGGTGTTGAAAGGTATTAGGGAGTTGTAAATCCGTACGGTAGGCAGGCTTCAGCCATGCTAGACTCCCTGTGCTTTGCACAACAGATGGAGGCAAGGGCCCTGGTTTTCTCAGCATCTTCTAAATGCCAGGCCCCGTTCTGGTGTGGCGGGTGGGGTGGTTAGCACAGAAGCTTCTGAACTGCAAATGAGATGAGGCTCCAGGAGTTATTCCTGAAATCCTTGCCATTGCTAAGCCCAAGTGATCCAAGTGACCCCCCCAGCCCTGGCCGTCTGCTCCGTTGCCCAGGGGTGGGTAGAACTTGTCCTGCACTTTAGTTCGCATCATTCTCACAACAAGCCGGGATTCCGTGGGGATGATGTTCTCCCGAGTTACAGATGAGGAAGGTGAGGCTCTAAGTTATTATCTTCAGGTCCTTCCAACACAACAGGAGGCAGCAAAGCTGGGCTTCAGACCTGGGTGCTTAAGTCCAAGTCCTTTCCTTTCTGCAAAAACTGGCATTGTTAGCATTGCCTCCAACGGTGTCACTGGATGTGCGTGTGTGCATGCGTGTGGGGGGGCAGGAGAGGGTGAGATGGCTCTAGAGAACTCACCAGAGTGCAGCTGTGCCCTGCCTAGGGATGGTCTCACAGAGGGTGGGTAGGGGTGCGATGGGTGCGGGGTGTGGGGGGGAGGGGCTGCGAGCCTTCACCCATGCGTGTGTTCAGCGCACCCTCAGCAGATCCCTACTTGGAGAAGCTACTCCGCTGGGCACAGTATGATGAGTAAGAGCCCACCCTCGTACTTCCTCCAACACAGAGCTTACCACACCTTTCCCCTCTGGCACACTCGGGAACCGAGTTATGTCTGAAATCCAGGGAGCACCTCTTCCTCGAAGTCTTTTCCGGCCGCTCCCCCGGCTCTCCATTAAAAAGGACAAGTAGGGCGCCTGGGTGGCTCAGTTGGTTAAGCGACTGCCTTCGGCTCAGGTCATGATCCTGGAGTCCCAAGATCGAGTCCCACATCAGGCTCCCTGCTCAGCGGGGAGTCTGCTTCTCCCTCTGACCCTCCTCCCGCTCGTGCTCTCTCTCATTCTCTCTCTCGCAAAAAAAATAAAAAAATAAAAAATAAATAAATAAAAAAGGACAAGTAGTTTCTACTGGAGCATCTGTACCTTTCAGCTTAGAACAGAGATGTAACCCCCACTAGAGCATCAGCACCCTCAGACAAGCACCTTGACATTCGTGCCTAGACCTCCAGCCCTCAGCCTGGCATGGAACATGCTTAACCTGCACATAAGAAGGGGTGGGTGGCTGGAGCACGGCACGGTGGCCTGCTTGGAGTCCCTGAGCAGTTTGGGGACCAGGGCTGGCTCTTACTCCGGCGGTACGGGAGTGCGCCCACAGCACGTGCTCGGTGCCTTCGTGCTGAGGGTGGCTGTGTGAGGGAGAAAGACACCCAGCAGGGGAGCTAGGAGGGCTCCGGCTCAAGGGCTGACGGCACAATGGGACACAGGAAACTCCGACGCATCAGCGAAGGCTTCCTGAAAGAAGCTGTGTGGCTTGCTGGCTCTGGACAGGCGCAACTCGGCCTTGTGAGGGGGACCAGGGGGAAAACGACACCTCACGGGGAGGGAAAGGCAGCGGCACAGGCTTTCGTGAGGGTTCGTGAGGCCGGAGACTCGGAAGGGCCATGGGTGCTGCCTAAGGCTTTTGAACTCCTCTCTCGATTCTGAAACTGAGGCGTTCTTAGCACAACGGTATCAGGATGAGAACGGTGCTTTGGGAAGGCCGCTCTCGGACAGGGGAGAGAACGGCAGGGGACCAACTGGGGAGGTGGGGGACCGAGGAGCCCAGCTTTGGAAAGCAGAGGAGAGAGGAGGCCTGAGCTGTCACAGGGAGGAAGAGGATGGGGCTGTTGCCAGTGGGGAGACTGGTCGGGAGGGACAGAATGGCTGGGGGCACACGGGGCCTCTCCCCGAGAAAGGAGACACGGCAGGGAACAGGCTGTGTGGGGAGATGGCCAGGGGTGGAAACACTGTTGGGGTGTGCGAGGGCCGTCCGCTGGGGGCAGCCATCTGACCAGACACCTGCACTTGGGAGCCTGTGCTGCGGGTCAGCCAGGGTTAGGGGGCCCAGGGTTTGGAGCCGCCTCTGCTCAGACCTGAGGAGGCCCAGCAGCACGGACAACCAGACACCCTGCTGCAGAGGAGGGTAGGACGAGGGCAGTGAGGGCCATGGGAGGAGTCCCACTGCTCCTTCGCCGTGCTCACCCTGGGCCGGTTCCTGTGAAGGCAAGTGCCCCCTCGGTGTGGAAGCAGCCAGGAGGGGCTCCCTGTCATTTCAGCCAGCTCAGCCACTACAGGACAGCCAGAACGTTTTTTTCCAGAAGTTTCTTCCAGCAGAGCTTTTATGAACTCCTTGCCCTTCCCCTTTGGCATAAGAACCTCCCAAACGTCACCAGGAAGAGCAGGGGCCATTGAGTCTGTGCTGACGTCTCACTGCCCTCCCCACAGAAGTGGGGGGCAATCCATGTATAAAAGTACAAAAGGTATAAAAGCTGTGGTGAAGAGCCTAGCGCGGCTGAAAACGCAGGGCCCCCGGGGCCCCCTCCTGGACATCTGTTCACCGCTCTGCTCGCTCCTGTCAGTGCGCACATCCGAGGGGTCCTGCCAGCCCGTCCGGGCTCTGCGGGTGGCCACGCCAGCTCCCCGACGCAAAGACCCGGGGCTCCCATGCGTGGCTTTCTGGGCTCCTGGCCACGAAGAAAGTCACCTCCAGTCCTCAGGGCTGGGAGTGGCCAGGCGAGAGTCGCTCAGCAGCTGGTCCTGGCTCAGCAGAGTCTGAAAGGACACAGCCCGAGGGCCAGTTGAACAGGGTTTTGGTCAAGGCTGCCGTGCGGCAGCTACGCAGGAAGCAGCGGGACACTGGGTGAGGTCCCGTCTGACACCACTGGCAGCCTCTAAGCTCATGGGGTTCCAGGGACCCCACATGCGCAATCAGAACAGACTGCGCTATCAAGACAAATACATCGCTCATACCTTAGAGGGGAAGTTGCTATTTCAAGACCACCCAAGGCCTATGAGTAGTGGAGGGCAAGGCTGGGTGCATTCACTTCAGTGTGCGAGCCAAGGGAAAAATAAAATAAAAATGATCCCATTTCGATTCAGGGAGTCCCCTGCCCCCTCCACTTCCATCTTGTCCTTGGATACAGCCTTCTTAATGTGCCCTAAGAGATCAGTGAGCAAAGGACGGGGACAGGGGCTACAGCCAGTGGGCTCAGTGATGGGACCATCCAAAAGTAAGGGGCAGTGGAAGGTATAGGGCCTCCACAGTGTGAATCTTCTCTGTGGCTGGACTTTTCCTGCCAGCTGTCGTCTGTCTCTAAGCCTTGCGAGGAGGCTTTACAGACAACTAAGCTGCGGTTCGCAGAGAGAATGACTTGCCTGAGGTCCCAGAGTCAGTGAGAGGCAGAGCAGGGGCTTGAACCAGACTGGCCTCCCTCCGAAGCGGCATCTCTCCCGGACACCATTCTGCCCCTTCATGATAGTTTGTCCCCATGAGGCACACCAGGATGTGTCCACATGCCCATGATTGCCATGAGGCCAGAGGCATGGCACAAAATGCATGTGTCTCATGGGCAGAGGGCAAAGCAGTGCCCACCAGGTCAGAGAGGAGGCCCGGGCATTGGGCTGACGAGGCAGGTGACCCGGAACTGCCAAGCATCTTGGTTTCCTCACCAGCTCTGAGCCTGGGAAGAGGACCGAGACCTGGCATGCTTTAGCTGGTTTCAGCTCAAGGCCCGTGACCCTTCTCAGTGCCCCTAGCAGCTCAGGCCACAGTGCTCAGCACCATCCTTCGAATTCCTAGCACAGCCTAGGACCCAGGTTGGGATTGGGGGCAGGGGGGAGGTGGTCAGGCTGTGGGTATCACGCCAAACTCGTGGGGCCACCCCAGCACCTGGCCTACTGCAGATAGAGGGTCAGAATCCTACCGTGAGGCGGTGAATGTCTTGGGAGAGGAGCCCTATCTGCGTCACAGTGCCTTCCGAAGGGGCCATCTGTAAAATGGGCAGCAGCCTGATCAGCACACGCGGATGGACTCGGCTTGTGATTCACAGGGATGGCATGCAAGTCCTGTCCTGGGAGAGTGGGTGAGGAGGGGGCCCAGGCCCTGGGGAGTGACAGCTGGGCAGGGCACATGCTGTTTCTGTCCTTGGGAAGGCCGGAGCTTCCAGTATCCCACACTGCTGGGTGCACACGCTCCCAGGGCCCATCCTGGCACCAACACTGAGGGTGCACGGGAGATGAGAAGCAGCCCTTCCACCCATGCTCAGTGCTCCAGCTATTTCTAGAAGCAGAAAGCAGCAGGGATGAAGGCCTCAGCATGCTGAATACACCGATACTTTCCAGTGACAACAGGACCCCGTATGCTGATGCCCAGGGTAGGTATGGGTGGGCAGTCCTAGAGCTTCCTCACTGCCAGGAGCCTCCCTTGCCTCCCCTCCTCCTCAGGTAATGCTGGTCTGCTCCGTCTTCCCTAAGCCTATGTAGACATTGTAGATTTAGAAGCATCCTCTGAGAGCTTCAAGTATCATCCCACATTTTCCAGGTGGGAAAACTGAGGCCCACAAAGGGACACAAGCCTTGCTTGAGACCACAGAGAATGTAGTGACATAATTCCATGCAGGGTTTGAAAACAGGTGCATGCAGAGATGCTCTCCCCAGGCCACCCTAGGAATCAGGGACAAAGCCGGCCCTGGGGCTCGATGACAGCTTCGCCCAGTGACTAGCCCCGAGGAGCACCTGCCATTCAGTGTCCCAGGTACTGGGATCAGGCACCAGGCTGACTTCAGAGAGGCCCAGGTGGTCATGGCCTGTGGTTATCAGCCATCCCTGGGGCTGCTGGTAGTTTAAGAAGCAAACCAGAGCACTGCCTCCGTCTGGGACAGAATCAGAGTGCCCTCCATGGGGCCATCAAGCCCTGCCCCGGCCGCCAGACGGTTACGAGGTCGCTGTTACTTTGCAGATGAGGCCCGGGGGACCCAGGAGGGCCAAACCCTGCCCTAGGCAAACTGGAATCTCATGAGCAGGAACCCAGACTGGCAAGATGTGTCTCTCCGTCAGTCCCCGTCCAGACAAGGCCCATCTGGAAGAGCCATTATCAGTTAGCCAGCCTCTAAATCAGGAGGCCAGGGCTGTTCCCGTTCTGCCGACAGACCGACCAGCCCCCACCACGGTTATGGGCCCAGCCAGGTTAGTAGCAGGGAGGCTGACAAAGCACACAAAAGAACAGAGGCAATTTCCACGAGGCCGCGTTCTTGTCTCCCCCTCTGCCCCTGAGGAGGCTCACGCTGCTGAAACGGAAACCGACTCTGGGGTCTGCACGACAGATGCGACCCAGTCAGTGAGCACGAGGTTCCCCACGGCTTCATAAGAGGGAGGTGGAGCCTGAAGCGAAGAGGCCCCAGACCTCCTCTGAAGGATACGGGGGTCCCTCCCTACTCCAGTTCCCTCGTCCATGACGCTTGGCAAATGCCATGTGTGCCCCTGGCCAAGGACTGGCTCGGGGCCACCCGCTGTCATGCTGGGCAACGCGCGGGACTCCATCTCCAGCTGTGCCCAGCTCTCTTCCCTGCCCAGTGAGGGTAAAGGTATGTGGCGCTGTTTGCTTTCTACATAAATACTGTCTTTATTACCAGAGAGAAGCGACCACCTCTGTGGGTAAGGCACAACACAGTTACGCTGTCACTGCGGCAGGAGTCCCTGCTGCCATCCCTGGGTCTCAGCCACAACTCTGTGGCCACAGGCCTAAGGCACTTAAGATTGCCCCTCCCCGGAAGCCCAGCAGAGGGGCCCAAGAGCCGAGCCTCTGGGGATCGCCCACGGTCTCGGAACCCGTGTCCAGGGTTGTGTGTTTCCACCGGAGCCGAAGATGGCCACTAAGAATTACTGTAGATGTACAAGCGTCTCTGCGTCTTTCCTCCTGAGTCCCCAAAGGCTGGCCCCTTAGCAAAAGTGCCACTCCATACCCTGGCCACCCCCAGAGTTCAGAGAGAGACTGGCCTGGAGTACACAGCAGCCGGAATGTTCTGTGAGGCATGCACAGGGGCGGGTGGTGAGGTGCAGCTCTATGCGGACACACGCAGTGTTACGGTGAAGCTCCCGGGGTGCAGAGAGGACAGGTAACAAGGCCATCAGCTAATCCGTCCCACCTGGTCCAGCCCGTCCAGTTCAGGGGCATCGAGGGGGCTGAGGCCCCGGTAGCCACTGTAGGCCCTGGAACTGTCACCAGCACCGTCACTGGGCTCCATGGGGCAAAGGTAGTCCGTCGACTCATCGAATTTCTTTCTTCTTATGTTTCCAAAATGCGAAAATCCTAGTTTCCTTGGCTAAAACACAGTAAGTGCAAGATTAGGAGAAGGGGCTTATCAAGTCAGCGTGCAGACAGAACTCACAATGTAAGAGCGGGCTCATGAGGAAAGGAAGAAGGCAAACAACTTCTGGAAAAATTCTCAACAAAACAGAGCTCCTGGCTAGAGAAAGGCCAACAGATAAAAAATCTTGAGCAAGGAGAGAGAATCTTGCTCCTCCGAGACTGTGTATGAGAAACTCAGGCCCTGCTGGCCCACAAGTGACATTCTACTTTCCCCAAGGGAAACCAGGAACTTCTACTGGGAGCTGAGGTGGAGGTCCTGCCTCACACAGCAGCGGCCTCTGCGGCTCGTGGCACCTCGTGCCCTGGGGAGGCCACACCGGAGAGCCCTGGGCAGCCCCTCCTGCTGTTCACGCTGGTCTCCCCCAGACACACTTGTGGTCCTGCTCCCTTGGGGAGGGAGGTCTGTGCATGAACTGTAGCTGGACCTAGGCATCCCCTGCTGCTGGGGACACGGCCTCCAGAGATTGTGTGTGTGGGCCTGCAGTCTGAGGAGGATGTGGTCCGAGGACAGTGTGGCTCAGGCAGTTTCTCATAAGCTCTGTGGGGTTCAGAGAGCCCCAGTGAGTGCTGCTGGTGCTCATATGACCTCGGGACCCCTGGACAGCCGTGGACTGGCCGCCGCCCCAGCACAAGGCCACTGGAGCGCTCCCTATGTTGGCAGACAGTTCTGAGGAAGACCCCCCAGAGCAGTGTGGCCCACAGATGAGCCTGACCGAACAGAACTCAGAATCGTGAGCTCATCTGCTTGTGAGATGAGTCAAGGCAGCACTGGGACAGAGGATAAGCACTAGCTGCCTGAGAGCAGATGCTTCCGGGACATAGTGTCCGTGTACAGAAAAGTTTACTCTCTTCCTTGGACTCGGGTACGGCAGGGAACTGGCTGAACAAAAACAGATGAGGAGACCAAGCTCTGAGGTCCGGACCTGAGACAGCATCCTCATCCGTGTGCCCCATGGCCCTTGCTGGTTTGGCTCCAGGCCACTGGGCCTGCTGCAGTACAACATGAGTGCTAAAAGGCAGGCCCCTGTGCCACCCCAGAAAGGGCCTGGCAACTCACCCGGACTTTGGCTGTGGTGGTCAGTGGCATGTATGCTGGTGAGGCTATTTTCTCTCGCTTTTCTTGCTCAGCCTCAGGACCAATCAGGGCATTGAATTTGGTGGTTAGGTGGCGTCTGAGGAGCGTCTTTTGTGGTGGAATATTGAGAAGCATAGCTAGGGTGTCCCCAGTGAAGCGTGGCTCCAGGATCTAAGAAACAAACACAGACAGACCACCCGGGGATGACCACAGATGGCTCCAGGAGGGCACACTGACAAATAGGCCCTCATGCACAGAGGGGTGTCTCCAGAGAGGGGCTGAAGCTCATCCACTTGTCCTGTATCCCACTCCTCTCTGTCTCCTCGGCACAGGGCCTGGCTCTGGGTAGACGCTAACACACTGGCTGACTGCCCACCTCATTCTCACTGCCCAGCAGAGAGCGGTGGGTTCTTGGATACGGCTGTCTCCCCAGGTCCAGTCTGCTCTGGAGGACATCCAAACCATCCTTTCATTTCCCCACTGGCTTTACCACTTGACAGATCTGAGTGACAATCATGACTATACTGTGGCAAGGGGGAAGTTCCACTGTGGTGGCCAACCCCTCACTTCCCCAGCCACTGTGTTCCTTCAGGTGCTGGTGGAGATGCCATGTTAAGGCCAGACTTATGCAACCCATTTGTCCTGGATCCCTCTGGATCTGTTGCTACAGAAGACCTTTCCAGAAGCCATCTTGTTTCCAGGAGGTATATTCATTTCCAACTGCAAATTATCAAATATTTTGAGATTTCAATTGATGTAAGGGTTATCAACATTTTTTCCTAGGATTTATGTCTAGCCATGAAGAAATCAGTTTCTGAATACCCCCGTTTACACTGAAGCAGGTGGGCTAGTCTAAAGAGCCACTCACGATGAGGCCTCCGTGGACACCACTCCCACGAAGGTTGGGTGCGTACTCCGCCAGGTCCACAGATCGCAGCCACTCCATCACCCTGTGGTTGGACCACTGCACAACTTCTGAAGGAGAAAGGTTACTCTGTGACAGGGAGAAGGAGAGAGTGAGAAAGCTGGGTCTAACAAGTCCTACCTGTGGTCCCCTATGGAGCCAGCCCCTGGGAGTAAGCCTGCCCCAGATGCCCGACCAGAAGACAGCCCTCATGCCCACAGAGCTAGGTAGCCAGCCCACCTGCCTAAGAGCCTTCCCGGTTTCTAAGAGATAGAGCTCTCACAGAATCTTGCAAGACATTCCACACTGAAATATCTGATTCCAGAACCCTGTGACTCCCTAATCCTCTGGCTGGGACTAGTAAATGAAGGCACAGAGTCATTCATTCGGTGATTCAACAGAACTTGAAAGAGGACTATCATTTAAGAGTCAAGTGTTTTATAGACGAAGATCTCCTGGGTGTGGCCAAATGTTTCAGGGGAACACATATTAAGACACTTAGACATAAGTGGCATCTCAGTCTTCAAAATGCTCAGCGCTCTGACACACAGAAGGCATTCAAAACTTATTTGCTGAATAGGGAGAACACGAGATGGAAGGTGGAGGTAGGAGTTTTTAATCCCTCAGGAAGAGGAGTTAATCTTACAGCACAGTTAGACTTAGCTCGTAGGAATATAGGAGACGGGGTGTGACTGACAAGCCTTTAGCTTCGGGGCCCAACAAGAGCTCTGTGCCATGTAGAACATGACCAGGCACCTCTCCAGGACGTGGGCTGCTGTGTTTACCTACACTATTTCTTCTCTAGCAAAACCTGCTCACCATCCCCTGTGCACCTGGGACTAAAGGTCAGCTAATTTTGTAGCTACAAGTAGGGAGATCTGAAATGTCTGGTTCCAGATGGGCTCTTCTCTCCTCTGTCTACTCTGACCCCATCTTGCCATTTTGCTTTCCCCTCCTTCTCCTTTGCACCACTTGCTCATCATCTTTGATCATTGTGATGGCTTTGAGAGACTTGTTGTTACTGCCTCTGGCCCTGAACATGGGTCTCCCCAAGAGCGGTGGGAGCTTAGAAGTCTAGTGTCTGTGGTGGGGCACAAAATGCAGGCAACAGGGGGTGTTTGGAGCACCATGAAGCACTAGCAAAGGAAAGAATCCCAAGCACCCTGGTTCAGAAGGCAGCCGTGTTGCGCTGAGGTCACTCTTTGTTTTCACACACCTAACCTTGCACACAGGGCCGCCAGGAAAGGTACCATCCTGCCCTCACCTCATCAGCTGGCCGCCGGTGTAGGCAGTGGGGGTTGAAGTTGTTGACATGCAGCACATGAATGGCACATTTGATACTGAGATGATGTAGTTGGCTGGTAACTTTTAAGAAGAGGAGATCATTCTGGAAGAGAAGAGTTTTGGTTGATAAACCAGAGTTTCCAAGGTGACTAAGACCCTTAAGATTCCTTCCCAGACCACACACAGACAAGTCTACCACATCTTAGAAGGTGCACATGGACACACCAGCAGCTTCTCTTAGCACAATGGTTCCTACTCTGCCACCTCGGACCTCTTGTGTGACCAACACTACTATTTAAAGACCTTAAGAAAAGAGGGGGGAGGTGGAAGCAAGTTTACCATAAGCGCCACGGGGATACCTGCACTGAGTGCTTGCAGGGACAACCAAAACACTGAAAGGGAAAATCCTCACCACAGTTAGGTACTGTAGCATTCGCCCATCGACTCTGGACTCATGAAACTGGTCTTTGTATTGTGGTAAGCCAATATCATCAAGCCAACCTACAGAAACCAGAAGAAACAGGTGTGCTCAGGCTCTTAAGAATGGGAGACTGTGAATGCAGATAAATAAAAAGCAACAAATGATCATCTTGCGGGCCCAGCTGGATTCCCCATAAGGAACTCCCTCATCTGCCTTTTCCAAGGAGAGCACAGTCTTTGAGGCACGCATTCCTAGGCAAAGTGCTAAGTTACCCTTAGCAGCAGCCAGAGACACGCATCTATGCTCCCCGTCCTTACGTGTCACCCAGATGTGGTCCAGCAGGGCAGACTTCTCCTCCTGCTTGGTGTTGATGGCTTTCACAGCTAAAATCAGCTTCTTCCTGTGCAGAGGCTGCTTAATTCCCAACTCCTGAAATTGAAAGATGAAGACAGATGTGAACTTCCAGCCAGCAGCTTGACCATTGGAGGGTGCCACATCTGGGTGGAGACAGTCCATCTTGGGGGGGGGGGGTGGTGTGTGTGGCCGAGGACCCTTGCACAGTGCCCTGGGATTGACCTGCAGTGACAGAGGACATCTGTGTGTTTGTGTGTGTTGTGTGTGTAAGCACAAGGGAAGGAGGAGTGGGGGCCACACCTCACCAGACATTGGTTTGAGGAGAAAGGGGAACCTCCTTCCCAGGGGGCTCAGCCCTTACCTTTTCCATGTCCTGAGGGGTAGCTGACAGTAAAGTGTGGCCAGAAGTCACCCACTGCCGGGCAAAGATCACGTACTGGCCCAGACCGAAGTCCTCCAGCCACGCACACACGCGCTCGGTGCTCCACTGGGCAAAGGGAGCACTGGCGTCACTGGGGAGCAGGAAAACAGCAGGGCCCTGTTAGTGGAGAGCCTGAGGCTGCATGTGAGCACAACGGAGCCTCAGAGAAAAGGGAACCGTGTTTTAAACCATCCAATCATAGGATCTCGCTGCACGAAATTCCACTAACAACACTCCCTTGTAGTGCACTCGAGAGTTTCCTGTGATAACACCTGGTGTGAATTTCGAATCTGCAGCGACTATGAGCACGGGCCAGTCACGGGTTCTCAGGAGGCCATGTTCATGTGCCGTTGGTCCACTTATGAGGCACACGTGCCACGAGCCCAGAATCGTGCCCCATTACGAGGATAATCATGTTATCAGCAAGATTTTTATGGATCAACACTGTCTTTAGGGAAATGCTTAGAAAACTAGGAAAAGGGGGTCAGTTCTCTAACATTAAAAAAGAAAACCTTCTAGGGGCGCCTGGGTGACTCAGGTCATGATCCTGGAGTCCCGGGATCGAGTCCTGCATCAGGCTCCCTGCTCAGCAGGGAGTCTGCTTCTCCCTCTGACCCTCCCCCTCTCTCATGCTCTCTCTCATTCTCAAATAAATAACATCTTTAAAAAAAAAAAAAAGAAAACCTTCTAAATAGCTAATGCTTTATTAATGAAACACTAAGGACATTCACATTAAAGTCAATAGAAAGAGTATTTTTAATCAGGACTAATAACATGGGTCTGAGAGTGAAGCCAGTATAAGAAGAGAAAAAAAGAAGGCTAGAAGGTAAAAGTAAAAGACTGCCTCTCTTCTCAGATGATGCACCTCCCCACCTGGAGAACCCAAGAGAACCCAGTAAGGTCACTAGCTACAAAACACACGTCATATTTATACGACTTACAAAATCAATAGCACACATACTAACAGTTTTGTTAATTTAAAAATCCCATTCATAGCAACCAAAATTATACAATATCTAGGAGTTGCTTCACAAGCAATGCCTCAGGCTCATGTACGTGTGTGGGGGGACGGGAGGCAGTGACGATAACACTCAACTGAGCAACATCAAGTCATGAATAAATCAAGACCTAGATCATGTTCCTGGACAGGATGATGGGTATTACAAAGCCATCAGTTCTTAAAGACATCAATTTTTCATGGAAGTGTGAATATAATGGCACACTTGAAACCTCCATGGAGTCTGGGGTGGGGGAGGTTGGCAAAGCAACTTTATTTCATTTGAGGGAAAACCAACCAGGATTTACGGAACGTAGAAAACTAGATAGTCTGTAAGGTTCCTTCCAGGAAAGCACCCCTAACCCCATGCTGGTTAAAAAATTGTTTTGGAATGCCTGGTTGAGTTGTTCTTAAGATGAAGGAGTTAAAAGACCAGAATGACAAGAAAGCATGACCTCTACCTCTGAAACCAGTAATACATTATATGTTAATTAATTGCATTTAAATTTAAAAATAAATGTGACTAGGATGTAAAAAATAAAATAAGTATTTTTTAAAAAAGTAAAGAAAAAGCATGATTCTAGGTGTCCTGGGGTAAGTGCTGGCCACGTGGAATAATAAGCCATGAGTAGGTATAGATCCAGGTTTTGTGAGACCTAGAACTTGTAAAATTTACATGGACCTCCTTCAGAAAAGTACAAAATTTGAACAGGGAATTAGGAACAAATATTTAGAATAATAAATCACGGAGGATTACAAATTTAATCAAACTGAAAAAAATCATGGAATCTAGAAATATTTTTATAAATTCCTACTACAAGTTTGTTATCTTTGCCGATGTATTAGATCATGTTAAATCAAGAAATTTTCAGCTTTTTCCAGTGTGTTCATATGATTCACTTTATATGAACAATAATCTAGGAACCTATTCACTATTTTTGTTTGGAATTTATCTTTTGCTTTTAATGAATTACTGCTTTTGGTATGATCTGGAATTGTTTTGTTTCTTCTCTTTTTTTTGAGTTACTAGTTTTTTTTAAATCAATTAACATGTAGTGTATTATTAGTTTCAGAGGCAGAGTTTAGTGATTCATCAGTTGCATATAATACTCACTACTCATTGCATCAAGTGCCCTCCTTAACACCCATGACCCAGTTATCCCCATCCCCCTACCCACCTCATCTCCAGCAACTCTGTTTGTTCCCTATAGTTAGGAGTCTCTTATGATTTGTCTGTTTTTTTTCTTTTTTAAGATTTTTAATTTATTTATTTGAGATAGAGAAATAGAGAGAGTACAAGGGGGGGTGCAGAACGAGAGGGAAAAGCAGACTCCCCAGGGAGCAGGGAGCCTGATGCGGGAGCTCCATCCCAGGACTCCAGGATTATGACCTGAGCTGAAGGCAGACACTTAACTGACTGCGCTACCCAGGCACCCGGTTTGTCTATTCTTAATGCCAGAATACTTTCACTTTCAAATGTTCATTTTATCATTTTTATTTCACATTCTATTAGCTTTTTGATTTCACTCCTTTGCTTATTTCTGGAAATTGGTAAAAATATATATGCAATGAATCAGCGGGGTACTTCAGTTCTGAAGGAAAAATGTGTTTTTGAAATCATAGTTTGAAAACCTCGGTCTTGTATACCTTTTCAACAGTTCTACAGCTCTGGTGCTCATCTTCGACAGAATTCCCATGTCCTTCTTAGTAAATGGTCTCCACCCTCCTACACCTGCATTGTTCCCACAGTGGCAGACCCTGCTTCTCCACCTCCTTCCCCCGCTAGGTTCTTTCAGTTCTGGGGTCTCCCAGGGCTATAGTTGAACATGCAATCAAGTAATTTAGAGAGGACAGAGAAGGTACCTTCCAGGCGCAGCCAAACCACTTGCTTTACTGACATGTTCCAAAACATCTTTCCAAACTGTGGTTAAAATGACGTAAGAGATTATCAGATAGGCCATCCCCATGAAAGAGGGAGAGCATATGGTGCACTTATAATTGTATACACTTCATCAGTAAGTGCATTTCTGACTAGAGAGAATTTCTGTTTTGACTAAGCATCCAAGAGAACCAAATCCCTTGCCTGGGATTTCGCAGATCTAATGACTGGAAAAAGTCTTCACAGAATAGCTGCTGGTTTTATACATCTGAAATGTTTCTTTTCCACTACCCCATACTTCTGATACTGAGTGCCAAAGGACACGTTCACACTGGGACACGATCGCCAACTTGCGTCTTTGTATCAGAGTGCTGGGCAGATGGGCACATTGGGAGGTAGCAGGAATCCCGGGAGCCATTTTTACACAGGACAGCTCGTCAACTAAACACGAAGTGACTGCACACCCCAACAAATCCAAACTAAATGGATGCCCAAAACTCAACTTTCCCTTGGCCAGATCCCCCAAATGCCCATGCTGCTCCAACATCATCTGACAGAAGGCAGTATACAGACGGGGGGAAGGTTGGAGTAAGGAGTCAGTAGTCAAAAACTGGTTGGGTTAAAATACCTTACTTAGCAAGTTTTGAAAAACACATGGCTTTATCAGCACATTGATGGGACTCTCTCGAGATCCTAGAAGACACCCGGGTGCAAGCAAAGGACCTTGAAGCTTAGACTTTTTCACATTCAGAATAAACCTGATGCCATGAATATGGGAGAAAGGCAATAAAAGAGTCTGATTGAAGACCCTCAGGAGGCCAACTCAGAAATCATCCCTGCACAGAGATGAGATCCAGCCATGTCATCGAGTCTGCCTGACTTTAACATTATACACTACTGCTATTTCTTGGAAAAATAAAAATACCTCTCACCACATACCAAAATAAATCCCCAAATAGATGATTCAGACACAGTTTTTTAAAAAAATCATTGAAAAAATTTAACATGAACAAAACCACAAAGGAAAAGTTCATGAACCTCATTATACGTAAACATAAACATTCCATATGTCAAAGTGTCACAGAATAAAGTAAAACTCTGCAACAAGCCTAAAACATAATTTATCACAATTATTAGACATAGCTTCATGTCTTAATATATAGAGAGCAGATAGAAGTCTGTAAGACAGATAATAACAAAAATGGGCAAAAAATGCAGACAATTCACAAAAAGTAAAATGACAAACATCTGCAAACTAAATTAACAATAAAATGTAATTTTTTTGTGGGGTGATAGGCACTCTGGGCCACA
Organism: Leptonychotes weddellii; assembly: GCF_054177405.1. Taxonomy (NCBI): domain Eukaryota; kingdom Metazoa; phylum Chordata; class Mammalia; order Carnivora; family Phocidae; genus Leptonychotes; species Leptonychotes weddellii. The sequence goes on from NC_138379.1 coordinate 43,527,707, forward strand.
GTGCCAACTGGAACGTAAATCAGTAAAACTTTATAGGAGAGAAAAAAAACAATAAAATTCGTTCTTCTATAATCTCAGAGAGGAGTCCTAGGAAATGTCATTATCAAATAGGATTATTTTAAAAAGAAGTATTTCATTAGAAAAAAAAAAAAAACAGACTGGGGCTGGAGACTTTCTGTAACCAAGTACTTTTTCTACAGGGATATTGGTGATGAGACTTTTTTAAGGCTATACCTAAACAACTATAAATACCAGAGGACATTCGTTTATATCAAATTTCCGCTGATGAGTAATAAAGGCCTTTCTTTTCTACCACCGGACACAGGGCCTTACCACAAGTGTTGTTAGCATAAAAGCAGCAATCTCCTCAGGATGTCCTTCTTTCCCTTCCTCATCCTTGTTATGGTTAACAAAGCACAAAGACATTCACACAAAGCAGCCTTGTGGCTGGAAATGCCGTTTTTCCTTCAGCAGAGAAAGTTCCTGATTTTGGTTACCCCATCCCAAAATGGCTGGCCAAAGGTATGGGGGCCTCTTAACCATGTGGTCCTGCACTAAGGAAAAATGCCCAAGGGTCTTAGAGAAAGTTCTTATAGCCCTGCCAGTGAATCAACGCTAAAAAAATCGCCAGAATTGGAGCTGAGGTTAATCATGCAAGCTTACTGTAGATTATTTTCATCTCTGAAAAATCAGAAATGTTTAAGTCTAAATTTAAAAAATTGCTAGCAAATTAGAACACTCTTGTGGAATATATAAGCTTTCTTTGGCTCACTTTTTAATGGCTCTGAATGGGTCTCTGCCTTCTCTTGCCTCCAAAAGCTACCATTTACTGACCATTTACTTTTGTAACACTGATGCCTTGATCCCGAGAGCAGGTAGAGAAGTCTACACACCCTCACATCTCTCTGCATGGCACCTGGAGAATACCTCTGGGGACGCCCATCAAAGCACAAGTGGATCTGGAAAGGCCCCGCGTCTCGCACCCGAGCCAACTTGGAAAGCCTAGAACCCGGGGGTGGCTGGGTGGAGAAAGGGAGTGTGCATCCGTGGGCTCCCTTTCTCGGGGAGGAGGGTAGGCCTGCCAAAAATAGGATGCTTTAGGGAAACGTGCTTCTCTCGTCATTGGGATCTAGACTGTACTGTTTCTGAGGACTGATACGTGAGTTGTGCACATCTTACTCACCACCTGCACTGGTAGATGGCAATCTCAGAGGGATTAAATATAAGAGAATTAAACTTTACTTTTCACTGTCCCGTTAGATTTAAAATGTCACAATCCAATCCTGACGAAGGCCCCCAGAAGCCTGATCTTGGCTGAGTAACTCAGACTCCAGGAGATAGTTATTGAAGATGTACTTTGTGGAAATTGTCTGATGGGAAGAGAGGATCAGAGGATATGGAAAGGGATTTTCCTAAAACACAGGAGTACCGTTTCACCTGGGCAGGCCTGAGGGAGGCACGCTTTCTCAGAATAGGGTGGCCTAAGGAAAGGGGGCAGAGCTACTAACTGGAGAGTGTCTACCAGGGCAGACAGGGCAGGCCAGGAAAAGTTTAGCTTCTTTCCATGCTTTTTCATTCAGGCGTGATGGGAGACTCCTGCAGAAGTTCCCCTTGTGGTTCCCCTGGCACACACCCTCTGCCACCCCCTTTAGCTAACACCCTTCAGTGAAGTTTGGCGCCTTGTCTTAGGAGGCATAATGGCAATGTGGCCTGCTCAGGTGGCAGGGGACAATGCCCTTTCTCACTTTTACTGGAGGAGGTCGACCCGTGAGTGGCAGAGTGCTGATGCTTGGGTTAGACGGGTAGTAGCGATGTAGTCCTCATAAGAACTTTAATAAAATACTTCTTTTGATTCCTCACTTCATAAATGAGGAAACTGAGGCACAGAGAGGTGACAGAACTTGGTTTAAGGCTCGCCGCTAGGAAGTGGTTGAGTGGACATTCCAACTCAGGTCTATGATTCCAGAATCTGTTGCAGACTGGTTCCAGAATGGTTGCACCAGAGCTTCTCAATCCAGCATGTCGAGGCACTGCTGAGAATGAATCACACATGTGCAGAGCTGCTGAGGTCCCGGGTAGGCCCGAGGGCCCACCACCCACAGTGGCTTGTAGGGAGCCTCTTGCCTTTACCTCAGTGTGCCTGTAAAGCATGAGCAACATCTGCTGGTGCCAAGTGGGAAAGGGGGAGAAGCTCTGCTTCCATCTCGGGAGCATCCCTGGCCAAGATCTCTCAGTTCTCTGTCAATAGACTAGAGGGACCCTTACCATTTCTGACCCTTGGGGTCTCTGGTCCTGGAGAGCCTCGGCCCTGCAGTTGCCCGGAGCCCACCTCGTCGAAATTCTGCCATCCCTGGGGCATCGGTGTTAAAGTTCCCGGACTGAGTTCTTCGGATCCTGTGTGGAGAGGAGTCCATGGAGACTGTCAGGGGGCAGCTGGGAGCACGTAGGCAGGGCACCACCCCCTACGCAGGGCCACACCAGCTGGACGCCGGGCTCTCCATGGCACTGCTGCCCAGGGTCTCCCAAAGGTCAAGGATCATGGCCTGTGACAACGCCCCAGACCCAAGCCTCAATTCTCATTCTGCCTCTTGGATTTAGGGCATGCCCTGTGGGGGTCCAAGTGAGGAGTGATGTGGGGTAGGATGCCCGTTTCTGCTGCATTTCACAGACTGGATCAGTGGGGCCAGCAAGTCTTTCTTCAGACACAGACTGACCCCTGGGAAGGAAGAAGTTGGTCTCAGCCATGTGTCTCTTCCAAAGTACATGTGGTGTAAGCTGCAGAGAATATGCTCAGGGTTTGTGGGAAGGAGTGATGTCTGGAATGAAGGGCAGGTAGGCAACTGCTACATTTAATGTTCTCCTCCTCTGGGCCCTCAAAGAGAACTCAAATTCTTCCCTCTAACGGCCATTCTGTTTCTAGTGCTGTTCCAACATCTAATTAAACAGGGGGCTACGTGGTTCTTTGCCCGTTCAAGAAGAATACTGATTCTAAGCAATGTAATTACGATCACCACCACCAACTTACTTTCCCCAGAACTTCCTGATGCCTTTGGGGCTCCGTTTACCATCTGGCGTCAGGGGAGACTGGGGGCTTGAGTCAGTGCCCGATGACGTGGATGAGAGGTCATTGGCCACGACAGTGTCATCCCAACCACTTTCTGTGTCTCCTGAGATGGAAAGAATGGAATGGTGTGTGAAGGTCAGAAGGAACATGACCTTCAAAACCTCGTCCCCAGGCCAGGGCTATCCTTCAGTGGGGGTGGGGAAGAGTATGCTCTGCCTACAGAGCAGAAAGTTACACCTCTACCAGCAGGGGGCTCAGGCACACTCCAGACTCTCTCTGAGGACTGGACAGGTTAAGGTTCCAAATCAGGGTGAGCTAATGTCTTCAAGTGCTATAGGTTCAGGGGTCCAAGTACTGGCGGGTAACTCCAACAAGGAGCTTCCTCCTTCCCCCAAGGGAGATGCAGGGATGCAGGCAGGAGGGGGACATGGCTGAATGTTCCGGAAGGGGAGGGTGTCAGGGAAGGGACACAAGGGCATCTCACTCTCCACCTCACCTGAAAGGGTACAGTACCTAATATGGGGGCACTGACACTCCGGCCACGATCTCCAGCCAATCAAGAAGCAGAGAAGCCACATGAAGAAGCAAGAGAGGCCAAAGTCCAGCCCAACAGAGTTACAGGGAAGCAAAGAAATAAACAAAAGAGTCATCGAGCAAGAGAGAAAAACTCAAACAGAAAGAAAAATAATCCCATGAGGAAAGGGGGCGGGGGAATGGTGACTGAACTTGGCCCACAGGGTCAGTGCGGTAAGAGGAGGCCTCACGTGAGGGGACCAAATACTCCCGGGGCCTCTTCCTGGCAGGCTGGGGCATCCATACACACGTAGGGAGAGGGAGGGAGAGCAGCAGGGGCTGATATACCGGGCCACATGGGGCTCCTGTGTGGGTGCCAGGGCTCCCTTAGATCAGACGAGAATGGTCTGAAGCTGTTGCAAGTCCAGAGTCTCAGTGTTACTAGGACAGACTCATTCAAGAGCTTATCTGGAGTTCTGCAGCCAGAGGCAGAACTGGCCAAGGGCAGAAGCCAAACCACGGGCTGGCTCATCGAACTACCAGGGATGAGGAGGAGGGTAGGGAGAGCTCTGCAGGGATCAGAATGTTCCCTCCTAAGCTCCACAGATCTGTTGTTGTTGTTGAGGAAAGATGGCCTACTCTGCATGAAAAGCAGCAAAGACCCCCCCCAGTTCCAGGCCCTAAGCACCAAAAGGGTACCTGTGAATGGACATCCTTGCCCACTGGCCACTCCAGTTCCCTAAGGAAACACTCTTCCTTGGGAGAGCGCATAATATCATCCTATTGGTAATAGGGAGGCTGCTAGAGGAAGGCAGAGCCAGGAGAGAGATCAGGATGACAGAGGAGGAGGGAGGGAGGGACGGGAAGGATGTAGTCAGGGGTCTAAGAAGGAAGGAACAGAGGAATGATGGGAAAGACATGAAGGGCCAAGGTAGGAGGACTGGAAGAGGGCAAATGGGGGGTGGAGGAGTGACTGCAAAAAGAAAGTGCTGGCTCACAGCCTGGGTTTCTGGCGCTCTACAGGGCTTACCAAAGGAAACAATGAACCCAGACAGGGAGCCATGGTCTCTGCCAGTGAGGCCACCCAGAGGGATGACTTGTCCTGTCCACCCACCCCCACCATCCTCCAACTGTGGGCCGCCAGCCCCAGGGCCTGGACACTCACTCAGCCTCGGCAGGCTGCTCCCTGTGGGCTCCGGTTGGGGGGCAGTGGGAGTCGACTTGGCAGCCGCTCCATTGGGTGTAGCTCCTGAAGGTTTCCCAGGGAATGTGGGGTATTTGTGATCCACCAGGAAAGGGCTGTCCTATTAGAAGGGGAGAGAGAGAGACCTGTTGAATCAACTCATCGGCCTCAGACTCAAACCCACTTAGGAAACCTTTGGATGCAGGGACAACTCAGCTTTCCAAGAGCCATTTGTCACTCAGGCCAACTCAGAGACCTTGCAAAGATCATTTAGCCCAGGAAAAGGGACCAGAGGTCTGGGAAACTTGCCCAAGGGCCACACAAGGAGACAGGGACAGAGTCAGGCCCAAATCCAGGGCTGACTGCAACTGACCCTAAACAGGAAGTGGTAGTGTCTGGCAAAGGGGGCTTTGCCATTTGGCCAGATGCTCGGACGCGTGATGAATTAACAGGCATGAATGACCCTTTGAGAGCTTTGAATTAACAAACCCGAATTCTAGTAAAGGGCATACCTATTGCTTTATTATATGTATTTACGATATCATATATGTTATATTTATATATTATGGTAACAGTTATTTTGAAAAACACCAGGTTAAGACAAAGCGAGAAGGGACGCACACATTCGGAAGATGATGAGAGAAAACAGGCCGGGGGCAACACGCCAACCATTCCCTTGGGAGCTGAGGATCATAGTCTGCACGAGGTTCAGCCCCAGTACAACAGGCCTGTGCACACACCCTAGCCACAGAAAGGGTACCCAAAAAACAAGATAATGTAAAGGGAAAAGAACTGCACTTAGTTGGTCAGGATGGACATAATGCAGCCAGAGAAAAACAAATACCATAGGATTTCACTCACATGTGGAATTTAAGAAATAAAACAAATGAACAAAGTGAAAAAGATACAAAACAAAAAAAAGACTCTTCACTACAGAGAACAAATGGATGGTCACCAGATGGGAGGTGGGGGGGGGGGCATGAGTGAAACAGGTGAAGAGGATTAAGAGTACAGTTATCATGATGAGCACTGAGTAAGGTATAGAATTCCTGAATCACTATGCTGTACACCTGAAACTAATATAACACTGTATGTTAACTATACCAGAATTTTTAAGAAAAAGGATATAATGGCCCCTAAACCCACAAACCTAAGGGAAACCCAGTGGAATGCATTTGAGTAAGAAGAGAAAATGAAGCAACATTACCAAGGAAATCGACTGTGGACTACTTGATTGGGCCCAGAAGAAAAGTAATATGAAAGTTCTGATTTCAAAACGGACAAGACAGAAAAGTAGTGGAGAGTTTAATGACCGAGACATCTCTTGAACTTTTATTTAGTTAAAAGCCGTGTCCAAAGAATTTCTGAATTCAGTGCGCTTATAAAATACAAGTCCTAGAAATTGTTTGAAATCCAATTCCTTCACTGAACGTGGACTACTAACCCCTCTAAAAAAGCTCAGAAAGGAGAGATGTGAAAAAAAGACTAAATTTCCAAGGAAGTCTAAAGAACTGGCTGGTGAAGCAGAAATAATCAGAACCTTAAGACAGGGAGACCGCATGATTTTTAAATTCATGATGACCCACGAGGTAGAGATTGGACCTGGTCAGACCAACAGTTTGCAAATGCTAGTCCCTGTACCAGTGGTTCCGGTCACCTGGGACACTGGCACAGACTGAGTTCCCGTGAATCTGCCCCTCTGGGAGTGCACTCCAAGTGTGGGTATTTTTAACGAGCATTTCAGATTACTCTGATGCACAGGCAGACCTGGAACCACTGTGGTTGTGGGGAAGGCAATGTTCAAAAGGCTTAGGGAACTGTGACTCCAGGTTCCCCATGACACAGGAAATAGGGGGGTGGGGAAGGGCTCTCAAAACCAGATTTCCAGTTGCATTGTCACACACGTCCACCCACCCCCCACCCCCCAAGACAGGGCAGAGACAACTGAGGCCGCCAACATGGGCTGCCCTGGGTGCTCACTGAGGAGCTGAGGGAAAGAGGACAGAACCTAACCCAGGACAGGCGGCCCAGACCTGTAAGAAAGACAACAAAAGGACTCAAGGGCAACAGAAAGGGCTCTCAGCTCTGTTCAGCCAAGAAGGACAGCTGGGAAGGCAGGACTCTCTGCTGGAGAAGGTCAAGGTCAGGACAGGACCCAGAAGGAACAGAAGATAAGGCTGGTTGTGGGGGAATGGAAATCCCAGCTGCCTTACGCTAGAACAGGGAGGCAGCGCACCAGAGCGGCAAGAACACGGGCTTTGTGTCAGAGGGACTCAGGCAAAGCGCTTTCCCTTCAGCCTCCCACAGCCTGTTCTATTGTTTCTCAATGGGGAACAATTCCTGCCTCGGGCTGAGCACACCAGGACAGCACATAAGCAGAGGCACAAGAAATATCCCGTGCCCAGGACCTGGAGTGACAGCAGTAAGTACAAGAGCAGTCCCTAGATCAGACCCCATCTAGAATACCACGCTCAAGTGTGGTCCAGGGCACAAGCTGGAGAAACCAGTGCTGACCCTAAGGAGAATGAATGGGAACTTTAAAGGCCTGTGATCCACACACAGAAGAGAATGTTCAACTCAGAGAGGGCCTGAGGAACTTCAATTCTGGAGCAGTCAGGAGCAGGGAAGACTGGTTCATTCCAGGGGCTCCAGAGGGAGAGCCGGGCTCAGCGGGTGCACACTCTAGGGAAGTCCAGAAGACCTATCTACTAGAGCTGGGAAAGATGTGATGAGCTCCCATTCACAGAAAGCAAGGGCCAGACACCAACGCTAGGGGATGCCACAGAGATTCCTGCCCCGGTGGCTGAGTGCGCCCCTGTGTTTGGCCATGACACATGAGCGCAGAAAGGGTAAGAGCTGTCCCGCTCCTCTGGCCGGGTGTGGAAAGTCTGACCTCCCCCTCCCAGCAATCAGATCGACAATGCCTTGTTAAGGATGAGTTTTTCGAGAAATCCCATCACACAATGACGTGAAGTCACACTACACAGCGGGGTGCACAGAAGCAGAAAACGGGAGAGGAGACTTTGTCTTTCCTCCTGCGCTCTTATCCCTTATAATTCACGTACTTCCAAAAGCTGTAACCTGCTCCGTGAAAACTCCAGCAGACATGCAACCACGAATGCATGATAGGGGCGCGCAGTTACTGTACCTTGGCTTCTACCCCTGGGAGCTGGTTCCCATTGACACACTGTGCAGTGGCAAGAAGGATTTCAATCGTGTGGAGAAGGAGACACCGTGTTAGTCGCAAACGACAACTCAGGACCACCCGCCTGCTTCCAGCTGCAAGGCTCATTCCCTCCCTCCCCATCTTTCTGTCAGGTAATCACCACCCACGGAGGAAACAGGTCACCGTCCACTGTCCACCCACTGGGCAGCTGCCAGCAATCTGACCGGGGAGAGCAAGAGGCACAAGACCACGGGGGCAGAGCCACTGAAGGGGCCCCATGGCTCCTGCCAGCTCCAGTCTTCATGGGTTTCCTTTGTAATTACCGGCGCTGGTACCCTGCTCAGACCAAGGGATTGCATGCGGCAGGGCTCCATAAAGGTGCTCGATCAGGGAAGGAGCTCTGGTCTCCAGTGACCTTGCGCAAGAACTTGCGACCTCCCCCTCCAGCACCAGGGACACCCACATGGTCAAGGGCTACCCTCAAGTAAGGGGCCACAAAGCCCTCCTCACATCTCTCTAGACTCTTAATAAAAGCTTCCTCTCCAATCTCCTAAATTTATCCCATAACTCACTCCTGGGCTCATCACTTTATCACATTACTTCCTCATTCAAAATCCCTGCAATGCTCCCAGAGTGGCTCTGGGGATACAGAGCCAGGACTCAAGACCTTCTAGGGTTTGATCTGACTCATGGCTCTGAACTTATATCCTCCTGCTCCCCACCATTTCCCAAAACCTGCCTGTGCTCACCTCTACATCTTCTCCATCAATTCCAGGCAGCATGCCCTGCCCTGCCCTGCCCTGCCTCTGATGCCTTGGGCCACACCTGACTGGTTTTCTCAAAAGTTTCATGTAATTCCTGCCTCCCTGTCAGCTTCAGAAAGGCCTCTACAAGGTGGGACCTGTGTGTCCCCACATTGCCGGGTAAGTAGCTCAGGAGTCTTTATGGAGAGATTGAGGGGCTGACCTTGTCCACAGGTTCACTTCTCAGGTCTTCTAGGCTACACGAGAGTTTTTTCTGAGCTCTGGAAAAACACAAAAGAAAGGGAACAAAGAAACAGTTACTAGAGAAGGAGCTGTGTCATTCATGCAGAGGACATACCAAGTATTTTACCAGTAGTCTGTTAAGTGGGTTTAGGGACAAGGTCAGGAAAAAGCCACCCTCTCATCACAACCACTACATAGGAGACTGGCCCATCTCGAGGGATAGCCTGGTCAGACAATGTGTTGCTGAGGGCATGAGAGCATCACTTAAATCCAAATCAAAAGGCCTCGGCATTCCTTGAAAATCTAGAATACACTCAATTCTATTACATCAATGGGAACTAACTGGTCTGTAGTCTCAAAAGAAAAGACTCTGCCTTGTCCATGTATCTAAGACGTAATCCAGGGAGGAAGGAGCTGTGCCACACTAGAGTAAAGATGAGTACATCAGCTAGCCACAGCTCCAGAGCATCCTGCTAGAATCTTCCAACACTTTGCCCTAGCTCTGTATGCCCTGACTAGTCTGCTCAGAGGAATTTGCTTTTTCAGAGATTATTTTGCAGAGAAGGGCATCAATTGTATAGAGAAGAGGCCATGCCACCAATGGTCACAACGGTTACCTTATGACAAGTCTCCTTGGCAGTTATGTTCCTCATAACTCAGAATCTCTTAGTACATTGGTCTCCTGTGAGTCTGGTCAGTGTGAGTTAATCAGTGTTGACTTCCTCCTGAGTGAACTCATAAACTAAATTTCTTATTGTGCAAAACTGCCAATTGCTGTCTTTGACACTGACATTTTTCTCTAGGGCTAAAGGCTGAGGGAAACAATGGCTCTCTAGAAAGTTGGGTCCTGAGCACGTAGGTTCTGGAGCCTCAGCACCATTCTGGAGAAGCTTCCATCATACTTATGGCCAATTTCCCCAGACACCCTCCCTGAAAGACAGTCTGCTCTTGGCAGTGGGAGCCTCTATATCTCCACGACATGGGGCCCACTTGGAAGTGTGTTCTAAATTGCTGACATAGGGAGCTAGAAATAGGTTCATTTTAGAGGGAATCAGACAGGTGGCAGCCAGGTGACCTCACAGACCAGCCCATTATGAGCTCATTGCCATTGAAGCTTCCCCAAAGCAATTGGACCAACCTCTCTGTAGGAGAAATGGCTCTCCCTGGGGAGCTGGGACTATCACAGGGCTCTAGGACTCCTGAGAGCAGGAAGGACTTTCAAGAGGGGGCTGATGAAAATGAGACCTATGTCATGGGATGCTCCCAGCCCCTAGGAGCCCCTGGCTGGCACAGATGACCTGCAGCCACCTCTCCTTTGAGGCTCCAACCCCTGGCCAGGTCTTTTCTCAGTGACAATGGCCAGACCCTTAGCCCATGGGAAGGGAAACCCTCCTGTGGCCAGGGGACATAGGCACGGTTCGTGACTGCTCCACGGCCTGGGCCACACTGGCCACTGCCAGGGCCTGGAGGGCTGATCAATGGAAGGGGAGATGTGCCCAGGACATGTGGCTGTGCTCACCATGCATGGCCAGTCCCTGCCGTGCAGGAGCCCCAAGGGTGGGCTGAGGGAGCAGCAGCTCTGGGGACATGATCAGGACCCCTACCTGGTTTCCAGTGATTTCTGTGGTAGTGGAGGTGGCCCCACGGTGGGAGAGCTACATCTTGGAGGCATCTGCACCAGAAACAGACATCACTGTAGGCGACAGTTACTGTCTGAAGACCACCTACCATCCTTTCTCCTTCTCTGGACAACTCCCCTTGAGGAGTTCCACTTCCTCCCCGAGGTTCAGCCACGATGGCTGTGTCAATACAGGTGCCTTGCTCTTTCCGGATGCCCAGGAGAAAGGAGTACTGGAAACCTGGGCCAACCTGCCCCTCCTCCCCAGACCTACGTCCATATCTCTGCAGTAGAGTCCTGACACCTGAACCCCTGGGGACCCTGCTGCTCCTGCCCTTTCTGAGCTGGTTTCTTCAGCTTTTCCTTTCATGTGGAAGCCATCACGCACCCTTTCAAAAACGTGCCTTCTTGGCGTAGGTTAGCCAGGGTCCATTTCTGGTGCTTGCAACGAGAAGCACTAGAATTGATATATTCACTTAACAAACATGAGCAATCTCCACAGCCTGCCAGGCCCCGTGCTGGGTGTGGGGTAAGTGCTCCCCACAGCAGACAGGCAGACAATTAGGATAAAAGATCAGAGTAGACATTCTTAATGGTACTGATACCAATAAGGCAATATAGGGATGGAGGAGAGGGAGGGATGCTTCAGAAGAGGGCTTCAGAGGGGAGAACACTTGAGAAATGAGAATGGGCTTAGTGAGAAGACAAAAAGGGAAGAGCATTACAGGTGGACCATGAGCTAATGGTGGCATCTAAGGAGGACACAGTTTGATGTTTTCAGTACGAAGTGCAAAGATGACCTTTTCTCTAGAGCCTAGTAAATACCTTTTTGATCTACTGTCAGGAAAACCCCGGCATTATAATATAGTTGTTAAAAGCCTGGGCTTTTTGGTCAGATAGATGTGGGTCCAATTCCAGGTTCTGCCATCTAGCTGCTGTGTGACCTAAAGCAGGTTAATTACCCTCTCTGAACCTCAGCTTCACAATAAAATAAGAATCCCATGAGGGTGTCATGGGGAGAAATGAGGTGAGAGCCATGGACAGTGCTCATCACAGTGACCACACAGAGGTACTGAGTGTCAATCATTGCTTCCATAATATTGTCAGCAATCTGTAATGTTTGTCTGACTTGATAACTGGGACACTTGGTGACATTTTTGCTCCTCCCTTAATTAAAAGAGTTGAGCTAGACCCCTAAGATCCTCTTCAGTTTGGCCATTCCAGAGTTTCATGAACCTTTTACATCCTGGGCCAAAGCCCCTTCTCCCCTTGAGATCTGGATCTATGAGTTTATTTGCTTATTTGTATCTAGTCTAAACGCAGAGTGATTCGTGTAAGAGAAAGAAAATCTGTCTGCTGGTTATAGGGGCTGGAGGGGGTGTCTGAAATAGGAACGGATCCCTGCAATAGTTGAATTTATACCCCTCAACGAGCAAGACACATTCATCCATTTGACAAATATCTGCACTCTCCTGGGCATCGGGCACTATTACAGACACTGGAGAAATGGGGGAAATAAAATGAAACCACCTTTGAGGAAAGACAAAAAGAAACAAGGAACTGGACTGATTAATTCCTATCCTTGCAAGTCCAGTATCCATGATGCCGCCCCTCCCAGTCAGAACACAGGCCAGTGCCTGGATCCCTTTCTACCCACCATGTTCTCCCCAAGGCCTTGGGGGTCACTCCATCCATTTAATGTCTCACCTGTCAAGATTTATACCTGACAGGTACCTGATTAGATCCTCCCCCAAGCTCAGCGTAAGCTCCTAGGGCCTGCCAAAACCCCACAGCATGGATGAAACATAGCACCTCTGGTTTAAGTAATTCTTCAGGGCCTTTATTCGCAGTGTTCCACTTTCTGAAACTTCCCTCAAGTTCTTCTTCATTGATTGAGAGAGTTCTTTCGGAAGGCCCTGGAAGCATTAATGCAAAAGGGGGGATCACTACCGCGGAGTTGTTCAGAAATCTGTAATTACGCAAAATTCTAAGTCTTTCTCCTTCATTAAGGAAGCCTAAGGAATATATAAAGGTACATTAAGAGTGTGACTCATAAGATTCTTCAGGGCATCACAAGAAGGGCTGTCATGACCATGAAGGTCATCTCAAGGGCAAAGTTCATGTGTGGAACAGCAAGAAGGCAACCCCTAGTATTCCTCCCCAACCTTTTCATTCCTTGGCCACAAGCAATCAGGCTCTGACTTGACCCCAAACACCAAAGGAAGAGGGAGAACAGGGCAGTGATATGTGTGTAGGGCCAGCAGAAGCTCGGCCAGAATGAAAGATCTCTGAATACCCTCAGATCAGGCCCCTCCTGTGAAGCAGCTGCTTTCCCAGACTGTGATAGGAGCCCAGGTCAATGGCATGAAGGATAAGGCAGGCAGCCTGGCATACGGACTGCTGTGCTCATACGAACACTAACACTGGGTACGTGGTGCGTTCAGCCCGGACTGCCAATATGAAACACGGACAGCTCTCCCTGCCCTGTGCCTTCCTGAGGAACCCCGGCACCCAGGGAGTCAAGCAAGGCTCCCTGAGTCCCTGAGAATCTGCTGGGGGAGCTTTTAGATTCTTCAGGAAGTGGACAAGCTCTAATCCCCCATGAGGGTATGGAACTGATTTTTGGTCGAGGTTTGACTGCATTCACTGCCCCTAAGGGGTATACTGGGAATCCAAGCATGGGGATTCCCAAGAGCTCGCACGGATGGCTTTATTTTCTTGATGATCTGCTTAGTCCCTGGGAGCTCGGGACTATCATCAGACATAGTTTCTAGAAATCAACAGCTACCAATTTCCCTCCATCCAGGACAGTCTAACCAGCTCCATTCTCCAGCAGAGGATCTTCTCCACATGAAGATGAAGAACCTTCTGGTGAAATGCCCCTGGGTTTAATGCAGTCAATGGAATACCTCTGGGAGAAAACGGCAGAACCCTCCTTGCCCTCACCTTGAGTTGCCATCATCATCTCCTTCACCTGTCGGTACTGGTTTAGCAGCCCTGTGAGCTCCTCTATCCGACGGTCCTGTCACAGTGAGAACACACTATACGTGAACACCACTGCTGGCTCTTCCGAGGATTTCATGTGGGGCCCACACTGAGAAGAGATGCTACATGGAACCTAAGGAACACATTTCTGGATCAGGAAGCTCACTATCTCCCTACCCTCCTGAGGTAGCCTTAGAAATCTGTCTCCCGGTTCAACTATTGTCCTCTGGAGTTACACACAAAGAAAGATTAAAATAAAGCTGGCGTGTGTATCCAGTACCCTCACCTGTTCCTGGGGAGTCTGAGATTCCTTTCGAGACAGATAGAATTCCCAGAGGAGATCATTTCTTTCAGCCAAGGTCTGGGGGCTTGGGAGGCCACACAGATTTTGGCATTAGACAGCCTAGGGGGTGAACCCTGGCTCCAATACCTACTGTTACCTGACCTTGGACAAAACTCCTCAAGTACACTGAATCTCAGTCTCATCTATAAGATGCAGGGCTGTGATCCTCAGAGCTGATGTTTGTCCCAGGTAGGTGCTCTCTAGTTAAAGAAAAGGCTACTCTAGGATTATGCAGGAATCAGATGTGAAGGACAGAAGGCAGGAGGTTAAGCACATCACATGCTGCCTAGTGTCTCCGTGATGAGTCTACCACCAGACTGTGCACATAGGAGACTGGTGCACTGTTGTCAAGTTTTTCCAGGAGTCTAAACAGCAGTTATGATGTTGGCAATAACCGTGGTGGTATTTTTTTTCCCCACACCAGCACGAACAGGTACGACTTTAATCTGCCTCTGGGAGATTTCACTTAGGCAGGTTCCCAGGCATCAAGGCCAAAAACAGGTGGCTGAGGCTCAGTCTCTAAGAGGCAGAAGCCATTCTCCTGACACAGCCCTGGGTCAGTGGCCTGTTGGGCACGGCCCTGCCCAGAATATCAGAGACCAGTAGGGACCGAACAGCTGGAGATGTCAGCAGAGGAAGAACAGGGCTGCCCTTACCTTATCCTCATTGGCAACAAGCAAAGTTTCCATCCCCATTTTCAGACGTTGAATTTCTTGGTCTAAAAGAATTTAGGTATAGGGAGAATTATGTAAACACAGATAGCCATCCCTACATGCTAAGCTGCTGACACTTTCCTTGTGAATAAATCGCACACGGGCTCTTTTACTTCTTTAAGAGCCTGTGATGATGTCCAGCAATCGTCAGTCTCATTAAACATTTGTTGGACTGCTAAACGAATGAATGAGCTTAGTATTTTATCTTCTCTTTATAGACATTAGTGGGGAAAAATCAAAATACCATTTACTCAAAGGTGACACAGAAGAACCCCAAAATCTTTCAAAATCAACATCTCTGAAGAATACAGACATTTATCACTGATTACTTGAGTGGGCATGCACCTGGGCTGCCAACTAGTTTTGGAGAAATACAGTCCCATGGATTGTAGCAAAGGTGAATTTAAAATAAGAAGAAAAAAAAAAAGTCTACAGCTGAATGAAGATGAGAAAAGAATGATTATGTAAAAGAGCTGGGTACTTGGTTTAATTTAAAAGGGTATAGTCAGAACTGACTAACAAATGTTTAGACACATCTATAAATATATTAAAACAAACTCTACAGTTAAGGAAAACTATCTTATTTCATAAACGTATAGAATTTCCCTGTGGGCCAAGGTACCTGTGTCCATCTGTGGTGGACAACCCATGGCCTGCTCTCACTCCGGGCCAAACAGGGACTCTTGATTTCTTCCCCAACTGGTCTGCAGGGCCAAAGGCCAGTGCCTAAAGGAGCTGGAGGTCATTCTAAATATTTAGGCCTAGGGATTGTCACATAGCTGGAGTTTCAAAACAAGGACCTATCCCCATTCCTAAACTGATTACTGCAAGCAAAGCGCAGGAGACAAAGGAACCAAAGTACAGGCATCCCACTTACAACAAGAATAGGAAGGGTAAATTTATGGACTTTGTGTAAATAGGCATAGGGATTCATTTTCAGAGCAAAGTACAGAGTGCCTGCTCACTATCTTAGGCTCTTGGCAGCTCAAGATCAGCTCTGCAGCTCTCCCATTTGTGGGAGGAGGGTGGTAAGCTCCATGTGAAGACTGGCAAACCTCAGTGCTTTGGGCAGAACCCAACTTGAGCAGCAAATATTCAAAGGACCAGCTCCAAGAGTTATCTGATGATGGACTAGAAGGCCTGGACTGTAGAGAAGCATAGGGTGGCAGGGGAAGGCTGCCTGGCCTAGAGTCAGGGCACAGAAAGCATTCTGTTCAGGTTAAGCACCACAGAGAGGCTAGGCTATCTTAGGGGGCCCCAGGCTCCACCTTGAGCCTTGGCAGGTAGGGGACGCGCTCAAAGGCTTCGGAAGACACTGAGGAAGGCTGGAGGAGGGATGAACATATGGGCCACTAATTTCCTTCTCTAGCCTGAGTCATTCCTTCAGGGCTGCATGGCTTCCCCACCCCAGCCAGGGACCTAAGCGAAGCAGCGCTAAGGCTGACTGGGGACCTGGCAGTGGGGCCAATCTCCAGGGCTACAGAACCTCCTCCAGCATTGCTCTGTAGCCTGGGGTTAGGAGGAGAAGTCGGAAGGTGTGTGATCATTTTGTACACCAGGTGAAGAGCTGTAGATATTAAACAGGTGTAAATAAGAGGATTTGAAGATTCATCCTCCCCTTTTTAATCAGCAGACTTTAACTTATCAAGGTCAATTCACCATCCTTTCATTTACTCAGTATTTCTTAGGAGCCTACCACGGCTGAATGCTGTGTGAAGCTCTGTGGGATCTGGTCTTAAAGAGAATAGACACAGGCCTGGCCCCACAGTGAGGACAACAGGCTACACCAAGAGACTTCCCCCAATGCAGCCCTGATACATGTTAAGTGCTAGGACGGAAATAAGAAGAATGCCAAGTTAGAGAAAAATAGGACTGGGGGGGAGGGCCACCTCGTTGAGGTAGGGTGGCCAGAATAGGTCTTTCTGAGGGATAGCACTGAAGTTGAGATCTAAAGGATGAAAAATAACTGCTTTGTTTCTGTGACCTCAGGGCCTTGTATGAGTATCAGGCGGACATCCATTAAGTGAGTGAATCACTAAAGCCTCCCCTGTGGGGATGACACAAAACAAGTCCTTTCAACCAAGTGAAAGAAGAGCTCCAGAGGTAGCTGCACAAAGCTCAGTGACCAGACTACACGTGAGAAGTTCATGGCAATGAGTCTACAACAGAGCTGTGCTTTATAGGCCCGTTCATGCACACGCATGCGCACACACACCCATGTGCATCTGTTCACTAGGACATGTTTACACACACACAGGACACAAGTGCACATCAGCATGCCTACCCACACAGGCATACACATATGCACTCATGGACACACATGCTTGGGGCCCAGGGGCAAGCACATCCTATCATAGCCTAGCCGGTTACCTTTCTCTGCATGGTCACTGTGGAGGGCTGCAGTCCGGGAGAGCTGGCTGTGCAGACGCTCAATTTCTGCATCCTTCAGGGCCACCTGCTCTTGCAGCTGGGCGACCTCAGCCTGAAAGAGCAACAGAGATCCCCGGGAGCTCAGAGGGACTACCAGACTGTGATGGAGACCTCAAGTCATTCACAGCCCAGGACCAATGGGTCCTAGAACCTGCGGGAAGTCAGGAGCAGAGGTGTCAGGGATGGGCAGTGGGAGGCGCTTACTGCCCTCCCCACAACAGGGAGCTCTGCCCAAGGCACTCACTCTTCCTGGTCAATCTGGCCCTGCCCACAGCTCGGGCTGGTCACCTGCATCCTCCTACCTGACCAGGCTCTTCCCCTTCCCTGCCCTCTGAGTCCCAATCACCCCGGAGGCCTGACAAGCTGGGATGGTGTGCAATGGGAGGGCTGCTGATGGATATTCTCTTTCTGGCTGTGGTCTTCCTTCTCCCGAGAGATTCATTTAATAGCATGTATGTACACCACTGTGACAAGTGCACACATCTTTCATTTTCCCAGCCCATACAGGAAGGATAGTGGAAATCAAACCACTACTGGTAGACAAAGAGTAAGCCAAGAGTTCCTCCTGCAAGTACTATCCCACCCGTCATGCATAGGCAGGGCCCCTGCCCAGCCTCCAGGCACCTGCGCATGCTCACCCTCATGCCCATTTCATTTCTTAGTGAAATACTAGATATGCTGAGCAGATACACTGTTGCAAATAAAGCATGTAAGTACAGCCACAAACCCGCATGCATACATTCATACACAGACGTACATGGACTGTTGTAGTGGGTGGTTCCCACATCTCTACTAAGCAGAGCAGGTTAAATTTCACACATAACAGTAGGTGTGATTGTCCACGCCTTCTCATACTCATGAGAAGATCAGAACTGTGTTGGTCCCATCCCACGGGGCACAATGGCTTTGGAGCCAAACTCGGATTCTCTCATTTCCTGGTTGGATAATCTTAGGCAAGTTAACCTTTCCGAGTCTTGCCTCATCTATTAAATGGGGAAAATAGCATTTACCTCATAGGGCTGTGGTGAAGATTAAGTAAGATAATGGTCACGGACAACTTAGCCTAATGCTTGGTAGACACTAGATGCTCCAATCAAGGAGATACTGTGGCTCCTCTCATCGTATTCCTTTCCTTGTGGATAACCAGCTAGTTCTCTGAGTATCCAACCAAAGAAAGGGGGTGAGGACTAACTCCGGAGCCTGTCAACACACAGCAGAGCCCTGTCCTCTGGCTATCCCTTCCTGTGGGGGAGCCCAGCCACATCCCCCATCATGCCTCAAGGTTACGCAGTGGGCCGTCCTTCCCTACATAGGCCGGAGTTAACCTCGAACAATTTCAAGTAACCAGACGAGCCCTGAGCCTGTTGAGCCTGTTGGTGGCCCCTCTGCCCAACAGGCCTTGCGTTCGGTTTCAGGACACTCTGACGGAGCGCCCACTCTGCCCCTGTGCTCGCTGATTTCTTACATCAAACCTCACCCACTCCTCACAGGAAACCACGGGAAGAAGCAATATCCCTGCATGTTGCTTCTGGGTAGACACCAGGACCAGTGCCCAGGATGCAAACCCCACCTGCTCCGAAGCCGGCTGCTACCCACTGCGGCCTGCATGCTTCAGAGTTACTAGCACACATGGGGGCCACTAATAGGGGGCAGGGGCTCCCTGAGCCCACTTCAGGGTCCCTGAATAAACCTTCCCCGATATCCCCCAAATGGGAAAGAGATGACCATGTAAAGAACAAGGAGAAGGAGGTAGGATCTCCTTACTCCAAAGTGTCCTATGGAGCACTGCCCCTCTGCTCGGTGGTACCGACCCACAGAGGCCAGGGAGCCAAGCCCCGCTACGTCAAAAGGCTTTCTGAGACCCACAGCCACGCGGCAGCTTTCCACAGCTCACTGAGGGCCTCGCTGCCCATGGCTGACCACTAACGGGCTCAGTGGCTTCTGAAAACCTCAGCCTTGAGACCTGCAGTCCCAAACTCCTCTCATTCCTACAAGGACCATACTATTCTTAGAAGACAGTTTCCTAATCCTTCTTGTACCTCCCACAACCATTTTCCTCTTCCTTTGCAGTCAGAGTGAGAGCTGGTCTCTGTTAGGAATCTGGATGCCCAGATGCCCAGTGCTTGTCTGTGGGACCCAGGGTGAACGTCAGTGATGTGGGCCCACAGAAGCAGAACCCAGCACCTGGCACAAGGAGGTCTCTTCTCTCAGAGGCCTGCCTCTGGGGGAGGTCATCACTTAAAACCCTACAGATTAAGTGCCTGGGCCCAACCTCCCATGTGTCAATTTCCACAGAACGGGCCAGAAATGACAGGTGTCCCCATAGCTGGGGAGTCTAGTCCACAACAGCCCACAGGCTCTCTACCTGACTACGAGGGCAAAGGATGCTCCTGCCATGGCCGCTGAGGCCGCAGCTGTGTGGCAAGAGATCCAAGGCAAAGGCATGCAAACTAGCGCCAGGCAGAGGGGTGCCCCAGCTCTCTGCAAATCCTCGGCCTCGTTAAGCCCAGGGAGCATGCCCTGCTGCTGCTGCACTGGAAAATGAATGGCCTGCAGGGACTGACAAGCTTTACACAGATAACTGAAGAGAACTTTCAAGAAGAGTACAGGTTTTTACCATAGGGAATCAGGATTTTATAGGGAAAAGAGCATGGTTTTTGGAATGACACAGATCCAGATTGGAACCTCATCATGGCCACTCTGAGCCTTGGTTTTCTTACCACTAAAATGAGGATAGTAAACTCATAGACCTCACTAGCTTATTTTATGGATAAAACGAGAAAAAGCGGGTAAAGGCTTGATGCGTTCCGGCACGCGGGAGGTGCCCCACACCTGGGAGTTACTAAATAACCTGTCGTATCTCAAAGGTCTATATGTCAAGGCAAAGAGCTTTGGCGATCTAAGAAGAGTTATCTGGTTTCCTAATGGGCGGTGTGTACAACTTCGGAGGCTTCTCGGAGACAGGACTCGCTTGAGTGGAACCCTGTGACGGAAAGTTCTGAGCTCCTTGAGAAAACCACTGCTCCTGGAACAGTAATGGAAGCACCGTACATACGAGGATACCCTTAGATAAAAATAGGGCTGTAGATAAGCGGGTTTGGTGCTGACTTGGTAAGATCTTGGGAAAGTTACTCAGCTGCTCTGTGCCTCAGCTTCCTCATCCGTACAATGGTGAAGAAAATCATTCTGTACAACAGGTTATGCAGACATCTCAGTATCATGTTCAGAATTTTAACAGCATGACACAAAGAGAAATTCCTAGAAGGAAATACTAAAAATGGTAGCTCCTGGGGCGGGGGTGGGAGGGAAGAAGTGATCTTTATTCATTTTTTATGACTTATAAATCCCCTATAATGAGTACTGTTTTTATGGTCATTAAAAGTTAACTTACAGAAAAAAATAAAATTACAAACTAGAAGTGAAGAATATTCTTAAGGATTTTTTAAAACTCTAGTAAGAAGTAAACATGAAAATCTGGTAACACCTCTGGGTGGCGCTGCAGAGACCTTAGTGAAATACTAGATGTGCGTTCAGAGGCTCCCTCGCCCAGGAATGCTTCTCTAGGGCTGTTTCTTCCCCCCACCCCCCAGGGCAGCCTGGCTCCCCAGTTCAATAGAAACATGACTTAGTTAAAACAATAGTTAAAGTATATTTATATATATATAAAATACGCATTCAAGGCTAAAAATAAAGCATGTCTACTTTAAAAACATTACTTAAAAACAGTGTTAAGGGGACTGCTACTTTTAAAATTATGCAGCCAGTATAACATTGGCGTTCATCTGCCTTAAGACTTCTCACTTGCTCACAGCCCCTTCCTGGTCCCACACCAGCCTAGGGGTGCTATGGAGCACAGCAAGAGGAAGGAGACTCAGCTACTCCAGCAGTGCCTAATCCCAGGGGGCTCTCCCTATGTGAAGAGCCTTCTGGATCAAAGCTGTCTGTGTGTGCACAGTAGGGTCAATCTGCGTGTTTCCAGCTCAGGCTTCGGCAAACCCCGAGCTTGAACACAGACCCTCCCCAGTGGACCTCAGCGACTCTCCGAAAGCATCAGAACCACCTCGTACCTTAGTGGCCTTCAGCTTCCACTCATACTGATTCCGTTCATTCTCCAACTCTTCCACCTTGATTTTGAGGTGCTTGAGCTCTTGCAGTAACTCCTAGAAGGATGAGGGAGAAAAACAGAGTTCTGATGGTGACAGAGCACGACAGTCCCTGGACCTACAACCCTGGTTAGGTTCATGCAGAGGATGCCAAGGGCAGGAGCACCTGCGTCATGCTCCGCACTGCAGCTCGAATCTTGAACCATAGTCCTGTTTCAGGAAAAGCTGTCTGGGCCATTTGAAAACAGAAGCCAGGGAATTTCAGGCACAGGAAGAGAAAACGTTCTTATTTTTAGAACCTGCTCTGCCTGCCCCTTTCTGACATCCATGTCCTCTGCAGGGTGCGCCCAGATCATGCACAAGGGTGTGGGGGCCAGGACAGGTAGGATGTGTGAGCAAGAGCAACAAAGATGCAAAAATGAGGCAGCTTCGCACAAAGTAGCAGGAAGCAGGCTAGGTGGGAGCATCTCTCTGTGCTGGGAGGTCGAGGAACCTGGAAGGGGGGCGTGTGACCCTGGAAGGCTCCAGAGAGGAAGGGATAACCAACAGGACAGAAAACACTAAGAGGCCAAATGCCAAATATAGAGCCAGTCTGAGCATTCCAGGGCAGGGGAGTGGGTCCACTTGAAGAAAGGAGGGAGGGAGAAGGCATCCCAGCAGAAGGCAGACGCAGGAGGCAGAAAGGGAGATGGGCTGTTGGACTGGGGCAGAGGACGGGTGGCATGCAGTGGGAAGTGAGGCCAGAGAGATAAGGTGAGGCCCTACTGGGAAGGCTCTGGATGAGGCTATAAGGAGCTTGGATGCCATTCTTTGGTCAGTAGGGAGCAACTGAAGGTTGCTGAATGAGGAAGGGATCGTTGAACAACCTGCCCGTGGTGAATCAGGTCTGTTTCTTCTGACTACAGGGCCCTTGCTCTCCAAACTACTCCTTTAGCAAAGATGACACTGCTAAGCACCCTTGTCCCAAACCAAGGCTCCTTTAACGGACAATTGGTCCTGCTGACTGGTTCCTATCAGAAAAGTTAGCCTGAAAGTCATCACTTCCAGACTTTCTGAACTCCAGATTTCCAGAGACTCCCTACTTAACACCTCCACGCAGGCATCTCACGACGGTCGTGGCCCAGATGGAACACTTAATTCCCCCTTGTAGACATTCCCGTGCCACTAAATGGCATCTCCATACACCTACCCGCCTGTGCCAGAAACCTGGGGCCCATTCTTGGTACCTTGCTCTCCCTCACTGATTAATGCATCCCCAAGCCTTGCTAATTCTACCTCCAGGGAAAGGAATCTCTCCTTTCTCCCCAACTCTGACCTAGCAGCTCTTGTCCACAGCCCAGGCAGTCTCTCCAGGGCCTGCTCCTCTGTCATCTTGTCCTTCTTGGAGCCCCTAACCCCCATAGCACCCAGGGGAACAATACGATGAAAGCACACCTCTGATCCTGGCATTCCCCTGCTCTTCAAAACTCATAAGCTCTTGCCAGCACTGCCCAGCCTGAATTACCCTCCCCCCGGTGACGCACCAGCCACACTGGCTACTTTTTAGTTCCCCTTTCGACGTGGGCCTTCATACACACGGCTCCCTCTTGTCTGGAGCTGTCTGCTGGGTTAATCCCCGCCGATCCTTCAGGCCTCCACACTTCATCAGGCCCCCTGGCTACACTCCCACGGGGCACCCTGGAACTCTCCTACATCATTTGCAATCAGACATTTACTGGTAGGCTTGCTAAGGGCTAGTTCTCCCCCGAAGCTGTGAACTCCTTGAGGAGTTGGCTAACTCCAAGTCTGTGTTGCTCCTTTCTGACACACAGTAAGTATGCATTACTTCCTGATGAACGAACATGTGAAATTCAGTTCAGCATTTAACTGGCCTAGAGCTGAGACCATCCGCCTAAAAGTTACACTGCTTACCCTTGAATTTTGTAGGGTAATTCATCAAGATTTTCTTACAGCTAAGGAAAACATTTGTTGATGCCCTTTTAAAAAAATGTCTTCCAAGCTAAAATCATTGCACCCATGACCTGCAGCATTAGACTTTAAGGCCTGGTGGGACTTGCAGCTGATCCAGGATGGTTTGGGGAGCACATTTCTGGCCCTGCCTGAGAGGCCGCCTCCAGGGGACACAGAGCACGATGCGGCCAGGCTCTGGTGACCTCTTCGGCACATCCTCCTCTTTCTAGGTTGTCTGCTGCCCATCAGCGGCTATAAACACTAGTGCAAATTTTAGCCTCTTTTAGACATCTTTCTGGGGTGACCCACTCAACATGGGGCAGGCCCAGAACCTTCTCAGCACTTCCCTATCCAAATGCACACTTATATCTGGACTCTCATTTTTTTTCCCTCTTATCATTTTATTTAATGTAGGAGGAAATCTCCCCCCAACCTCAATCCCCTTGCCCCCAAGCTCCTCCCCTAATGCCTGAGTCTGGGTAGAGTTTCCACATGTTCCACAGTTGAGTATGGATCGTGGTAACTTCCCACAGAGCCGAGGCAGACCCTCTGCAGTACTCATGGCTACTGTGACGTTGACCTTCCCTCAGGCTTTCAAGTCCTCTTCGACAGCAGGCCTTGGGGGCACAGGTGATCTCCATGCAGCTTCTATCACCAGGCCCAGCCAGGGTACACGGGACCCAGTCTCACCAGTGTGAGGGGCCAAGTCCAGGACATCAGTCAGATACACCCCAGAGGGCCCAGAGGTTGTGAAAGCCCTCTAATGTGATTAAGTGGGAAATTTTTCCTAGACATTCAGATCATGACCTCACTGTCATAGCAAATGGAAACTTGTGTTCTATTTTCTCACTGCGGATCAACTTCTTTAAAAATAAACTTGAAAGGATTCTTTCATGATGCTATATTTTCTTAAAAAAAAAATCCTGGGTGGCTTAGTCAGTTAAGCATTTGCCTTCAGCTCAAGTCATGATCCCAGGGTCCTAGGTTCGAGCCCTGTATCAGGCTCCCTGCTCAGCAGGGGACCTGCTTCTCCCTCTGACTCTCCCCCTACCCAAGCCCTGCTTGTGCTCTCTCTCTCTCTCACTCTCAAATAAACAAAATCTTTAAAAAATTGGAACTTTAATCAATCTCCCAGCCCAGGAGGAGAACTGGTATCTGAATCACACCTGGGAAGGAGACTCGAGAGGTTTCCTTTTGCACGAATGCCCCATCCCTCAGGGCATCTGACACACCTCATTCCCAGCCAAGGAAGACGAGTGCCACCACCTGTCCGAGGGTTGGCCTCACCTGCTCAGACCCTGCTCAGTGAGGGTCACAGAGCTCAGCCCAGAGGTAACAACAAAGCCATGTTAAGCCACTGCACGCACTTGTGGTTAGGAGAAACCCCAGCCCCTCCATCCGTGAAATGCCCTCCCACCCCCACATGCTCTGATATACTTAAGTGTGGTTCCTACAGGTGACCCCTCCCAACAGGCACAATCCTGGCTGCAGGGCGGGGGCTCGGCCGCGCCGTCACCGGGCGCCACCTCCTCTGGGTAGCCCCTACTGAGTAAGAGGCGCTCTTGGATCTGCCTGTGGATGTCCAGCTGCAGCCTACACATCTGCTCCTGCAGCTCACTGATCACATTCAGAACTGACTGTAGGAAGGAAGAGAAAGGAGAAAAAGCACTCAGGGTCAGTCAGCTCTCAGACACAAAGCTCCTCACCAGAGCGACCCAGAAAGAAGGAAGCATGCAGAGGGCGAGCAGCAGGTGGCCCCCAGGGGTGACCACCCACTTTCTGCGCAGGAACCAAAAGACATGGCATTTTTCCTGAGACCTGTCCCATCAACGGGGCTGTCTTGCAGCTTGAACAACCCCCCAGCAGCTCCATAGTGCCCCACTGGGGGGCCACACTTGTGTGCCAACACTGAGGCACAGGGCCTGGCCACAGCAGAGACAGGCATGCATGCAGACCCGTCCCCTCTTACACACGCTACAGGTGCCAGCCCCACCCCCACAAGCACACACCACACTTACGATGCTAACACGGCCACCTAAACTCTCCCTCACACCCTATACCAAACCTTACTCCTTCACCTCCCACTCCAAACCAGACTCCTTTGTAGCCTCAAGAACATTTTGGCCTTTTATGGCAATTTTGAAAAATAACTGCAATCCCCGGACTTCATAGCTACTCAACTGTGAATTGCACTTGCTAGTAGCTCTACTGGGCTCTCCCTTTTCTGCCCCATAGATACTTAGGCACCGTGCAGATGCCCACGGCCACAGTAACTAGGTGCTCACAGGTGAGTGGGGAGAGACACACAAGTCATCACGACAGGCTGAAAGGGCCACCACCCAGAAAACACAGAGCTTCCAGGGAGTAGAGGGCCTAGTTCTGCTGGGGTCAAGAGGAAGGGATGGCATGAGTCTATGTGATGTCAAGCAGGCACATGCCGGACTCCTTGCCCAGGGGTGGGAGTAAAGGAGAGAGCGAGCCATGAGCCTGGGTAACGTGGTAGATGATGGTCCCACTTCTGGCAGCAAGAACCCTGAGAGTTTGCGGGAAGCTATGAGCTGCCTCTGGCACGGAGATGTGGACTTAAGGAAACACTTGGCAACAGAGCAGAGACCTGGGTGGATGGGGTGGCAGCCAATGAAACTGCTTAGGTCTCCCCACCCCCCTTAATTGATACTCTAAGCACCAACGTCTGGTACTGGGGTCTGCCGCGGGCACCATGGGAACCACCCAGGTGTGCTAGAAGGAAATTGTCCATCCTCACCAATGACAATGGTGTCTAAGAAGAACAACTCCCACCCATACCTTGTTTTGTAAATCCCCTTCTCCAGTGTAGACGGGAAACGGGGTGTGAGTGGCAGTTCGGGGCTGAGAGGGCACTGAGCTGACGCACCTGCTCTCCTCTCTGCTGGTGCCATTTGGACCGAGGGCTGCACGGCAGTCCTGGCCGGCAGAAGCAGGCCCCTGGCCTCGCAGCCACTCTCCCTGTGAGCCAGCCCCCCTCAACTGGCCCACACACAGCTCCGGTTGTCTTCCCCCAGGACCGTCTGTCTAACAAGGCACCTTCCTACCAAGACCAGAGACTGGGCTGAGAAATCAAGGTGACCCTTATGGGCCTCAGTGCCCTGGAGCTCAGACCTCCACCCAGCCCCACAGTTACTGGTCCCTGCACCCTGATGGGCCAGGCACCAATGGGCTGGGGCCACACCTGCCCTCTGCGTTCTTATCCACAGTCCCAGTGCAGACACTGGGCTCTGACTTGGCCTGTTCTCCATGTGCCACTGGCTTCCAGACCCCTTGCTGACTTAGGACATATGCCTGACAAAGCTAGAGGATTCCCGCCTGACTAGCCTGAGCCACTAGGCATCAGAGGCCAGCTCTGTCTCTACTGCCCATGGACTTGGCCACCACTGGGAGGTGGTCAGTGGGGAAAGGTGGTCTACCTTCAGTTTGTTCATGCTTTTTCTTCTGAGAAGTCTCAAAGTCTTTTGGTACTTTAACCACTTAGCAGGTAGGTTCCAAGACTACTTTGAGGATCAAGAAGCTGGACAGGAGGAATTAAGAGGGAGGAAAAGTGCTGGAATTAGCAGCCCAGGTTGGGTATTTGCTAAGCACAAAGGGAATGCTGAGGGTCCAGGCAGTCTTTAGACGAGCAACAGCAAGGTGAAGGAGATCTTCCCAATGGCCTTGATCTCTGTAAAGCAGGCAAGGTTGCTTTCTCAAAGGACACAGCAGTGAAACAGGGGGCACAGATTTAGAATGGTCACTATGAGGCATGAGAAGAGGAAAGGTAGGTGTGGATAAAAGCAATACTAAGGAGGGGGTAGATGCACCTGGCGATTCATTAGCATGGAGGTAACTTTTAAAAAAATTTTACATCTAACCCTCTAACCAAGAGCCCTGGGGCAGAAGGAAGGATGGCAGGTTAATCAAGGATGGAGCCAAAAGCAATCCCTCAAGGTAATGATGAGCCTTTACCTCCCCAAAGAGGGAGGTCAGCCTGTTATGGGCAGCTAGGCCACGGTGAGCACCGGCATGACGCAGGCGAGTGTGCAGGCTGAAGACTCATGCAGACTCGTTTTCACTTCTGTGAAAACGAGAGTCTCTCTCAGAGGGTTACCGTGAGGGGTTAATCAAGTGAGCCCTAGGTGAAGCACCTGGCATGGGGCCTGGCACACAGGGTGCACCTGATAGATGTGAGTTCGCCTCCCCCCGAACCCAACTTCTCCTTTGCCAAGTGTTCGAGCCATAGGAAAGGAACTGGGAGAGCAACGGAAAACACCTAACAGTCATGGGACACAGTTAAGGCCTATGACATTGATTGTGGACAAAAAACGCCCAGTAGCTCTGCACTCCCCGGCATGCTCACCTTATTGGCCACTCTTTTCCAGAATCTTTATTTAGTCCCTTGTGCACTGGCCCTGCTCTTGTCTTTAGACCTGCTTGTCTCTCTTATAGAAGCTTCTAGAATTTCACTGCCCTCTTTCTTCTTTTGTTCCCTCTATTATTAAGACTCTCAAATGAAGAGTCTAGACCTGCTGTCTGATTTCATCACCCCATTCATTCCTGCCCCCTGCCTCCTGGCAGACAAGCTCTGTCTCCACCATGAGGGGCACTTCTCTTCCTCAGGGTCCTCTTCCTGGTCAAATCACAGGCATATTCCTGTCTTCAAGCGAAGTGTTTCTTTCCCTACCGTTAGTGATTTTCGATGACTTGGGTTCTTCTGACCTCTTTTACCCTTTTCTGCCCACCTAGCGATTGCTCCAGTCTATGCAGGTTTTTATGAATCCCAATGTCAGCTGATCCAGTTGACTTTTCTTTGGCTTCACATCATCAGAGCTTCAAGACCTTCTAGATCAGCTTCCACAGTATACATTAAAAATGTTAAATAGGCAGGAGGGCTGAGGGCAGAGGACTATCACCCTCTATAATAAACCCTCCTAGAGATGGTCTCTAGGTGCTATTATCACCTGGGTACCTATCTTAGCATCCATCCTATTTTCCTCCAGCTCACCCACAAGACTCCCTGAGCAGTGTGTGTGCAATGCCTCAAAGTGTGCGTTTACCCTGTCTATCCTACACGACGCCTTCCTGGCCCAACACGCAAGGTCAAGCTGATGTAACTCGCTCTTAACAAACACAATCCCTACTTCATCTCCTAGCCTCCCACAAACCATCAGAGGGTCAACTCCAGCCTCAACAGACTAAATGTCACAGAACCTAGGTTAACTTTGCCATTGCGGGGAGGGAGGGGCAGGCAGATAATGGTTCATTTCCAGTTTGCTAGCAACTCAACCGATTTCCCTGATACCTTAAAATTCATTTACAGCAAGCAGTTTGGGGACCGCTGCCCTAAGTTCTTTGCACCAGAGGCATCGGGAGAATTGAGCCCATTCTCTCTTTGATCTTCTTCGGGAGAACATAACTTTAACAAAAAGTCTCTCTCCCATCCTTGGCACCCTCCTTTTGTTTGGGGCTTGCCCTTGCTGGTGCTGCTCATGCAGGTGCACTCTGTCTGGTCCTTTCTAGCTTTTATACGAGCCCCTTTGAAAACTAGTTTCTCCCTGTGTGCCTCTAAGCTTCTCCTTTCGTGGGTATTATTTTTGAGACTGCAGTCAGAAATCACATTATTTTTAAAGTCAATATTCTTGAATCATCTTCTGTGTTATGTCTGAACTTTCGAAGGTCTGATTTGCCAAAGCCCGCGGTGCACGTGTGTCTATGCCTGGCTCTCCCTCCCGCAATTTCATGGACTCACAGCACAACGGCCACTCTCTCTCAAGGTACCCGACGCTGCGCCCTCATAAACTAGTCTCTCCTTTGCTGCAACATACAGCCCGAGCAGCAGTTTCCCAGCATCCTGGGTAGAAAGAAGCAAGGGCTTGGGCACCAAAAGCCAACCTCACCAATACTTAAGTGTTTAGCTGGAGGAGATTTTTGGGAGCTAGGCAAACAGCTGCCCCCCTCCACCACTGCCCCCTGCCCACCTTCATGTGTCTGGGGATCTGTATCAGGGTGCACCTATCTTCCTCCTCGGCTCAGGGAGACTATGTGGTGCACCCCAACACTTCTGGGACACTGCCTTCTCACTCTCCCGACCCATGTGTTATGCTCCAGGGCGTCCCTCCTCAGGCTCAGCATTTTTTAGACTTCTTTCTCTCCAGGGCTGGCCCACCTCCCCTCTTAACAGGTCTGTTTCTCCCCCACAGGGCAGACCCTTTTGTAGCTGTGTCCCATTCTTGGGTCCTGCATTATAAAGTCCAGGTGACATTTCGGAGGTTCTAATTGCCACTCTGTGTTGTACCCTCAACTGGCTTTATTACTCCTGCTTCGCTAACCATCAAAGTTCTTCTTTATGGTTCTTTTCTATGTGAAACCACTGGGCACCTCCCATAATCATGGTCTTCCCTACCCCTTCCTACATGTTAAACTTGCTCACAATTTTACTTAGTTCTTTTTCTTTCTCTTTCTTCATGCTCAGTTTAATACTGGGCTGGCATTTACACACCACTGATGGGTACATAACCTCTATGCTCCACAGGACAACGTGGAAATATCTGTCAAAATTTCAGGTGCACAGAGGCGTTCTTTGTAATTACAAAGACTTGGAAACCATTCACATGTCCATCAAAAGAAGATAGATCAAACAAATTAGGGTACAGTCAGATAATGAAATAATATGCAGATATAAATATAAATACGTTTTTTAAAAAATGTACTTGGTATGAAATAAACTCCCAAAGTGCTAAATTAGAAGGTCTAGGGGTGCCTGAGTGGCTCAGCCGATTAAGCATCTGCGTTTGGCTCAGGTCATGATCTCAGGGTCCTGGGATCGAGCCCCACATTGGGCTCCTTGGTCAGCGGGGAGTCTGCTTCTTCCTCCCCCTGCTGCTTCCCCTGCTTGTGCTCTCTGTCTGTCAAATAAATAAAATCTTAAAAAATAATAAATAAATTAGGAGGTCTAGAGTAGTGTGCATGTGTACAAAAAATGAGGGAGAGAACGTATGTGTGTGTGTGTGTGTGTGTGTATCTCTCCACATAAATTTGCTTGTCCGTGCTTAACTCTGGGAGGATACAAACAAACTGATCTCAGTGGTTCCTGACGGTGGGCTTGGGGGGCCTGGAAGGGGACTTTTTGCTGCATATACCTTTATGAACCCTTAATTTTTGAATCATTGGAGTGTATTCCCCATGCTAATAAAAATCAGTAAATAAAACAAAATAAATAAAATAAAAACCGCAAGATTTTCTTTCTCAGGTCAGCTCTTGCTGGAGCAAATACCACCTTCTCAGCCCCTGCTCTGTGCTCCAAGTCCAACCCTCTGGTTGCCCCAGCTCAGAAATCAGAATCCCTCCCTTCCGAGGTGCTAACTAACCACAGGAAGGAAGAAGGACGACACCACCACCCATTCTGTAAGACATTCTGTTTTCTGCCAGAAATCCGAAAGACTCTTCCTGGTTCTCTTCTTCATACTTGCGTATACCTCTGATTAACTGGGCTGACTCTGTTTTCCAGGACCTGCTGGATCCCTGCTCCCTTCTTAACAGGATGCTCTGGTACTGCATGCAGACCTCTTGGATCCCACCACAGAGGGATCCAGCTGCATTACCCCCTGCATCTCCAGTGCTAAGGGAAACCAGACTCCCTTCTCGAAGGAAGATGCCTCCCGAAGGCCGTGCCTGTGATATGGTGTGCCATCCAGAGGTCTCCCTTTGCCTCCAGCTCTTTTATGTTCCATCCCCCTAATTCTGGTATTTACTTTCCATGGCAGCATTCGTCTGCAGTCCTGCTTCTCAGGAGTAAACCTAATTAATCCAAGCCTGGGTCTCCTGAAATGACCCAGAACCACTGCAAAAGGCTCACAAGGAAAGGTAAACAAAAAACCCAGTTTTCACCCACATCTCATTGACAGACTCCTAAGCAAGGCCAGCTGCCAGGATGGTCTCGATTTGGCAAGAAACCTGTACCTCGAAGTCCTCAGGTTTCTAGACAACCATCTAGAATCACTTCCGTAACTTTCTACAGGCAGCAGGATACAAGCTTAGGGGGGAATCAGAGTCAGACAGAAAAAAGCAGCCTGCAATGCTCTTGTTAACAGCATCCTTTTTTAATTTTCATGAAACATAAAACAGAATTTGAGGATAAAGCCTGAACTACATAGAGGAAATTTCAGATCCAGCTATCCCAGAAAACAAACAAAACAAAGAGAAAGACCCTGCCTTTCCAAACCACAAGCCATGAGGCCTTGGGCTAAGTATACTCACTGGAAAAAACCCAGGAGCAGTGCAGGCTGGGAAGCAGCATTCCCCTTATTCATGTAAGTGCAGCCTCTGGTGATCTTAGCTAAGTGTCCCCCTCGAACATGTCCACGCACATGACAACGGGGCGGTGGGCAGCACCCCCCGGGGTTTTAAGACTCTGGTGCTCCAGAGAGCTGCAAATAGTGGCAGAGCCTCTGAGCACACCAGCAAAGATTATGTTCAGTTCTAAGAAGGAGAACTGCGTTTCAGGTCATGTGGCTGTTCACGGAGTATCACAGGTTGAACAGCCTAAAAAAATTTCTCCACATAGAAACCTAATGTTTGTACTAGCAACTGGGAAGGGCTGTTATCTGGCAGGACTGAGGCCAGCGGCTCAGAGCCCATGTTGTCTCAGGCATGAATAGCCTAATGGAACAAAAACAAAAAATTCAGATTGAAACATAATCCCTCAGAAAAGAAAAAATAAAGCAAAGAGCAAAATGACTGCTTGCTTTCGTTATACTTGGCCCAGAAGTGGGAGCTCTCCCTCCATCCTGTCTTCTCCAGAAAGGAACTCAGCTGTCCCAGGTTGGTAAGAAGGACTCACACCCACCCACATGCTCCCTACAGTTCAGAATCAGGCATGTGGACCCAAAGTGGCCCAATGAAGA
Source organism: Leptonychotes weddellii (assembly GCF_054177405.1). Taxonomy (NCBI): domain Eukaryota; kingdom Metazoa; phylum Chordata; class Mammalia; order Carnivora; family Phocidae; genus Leptonychotes; species Leptonychotes weddellii. Next base: position 43,559,673 of record NC_138379.1, read on the forward strand.
GGCAACCCTGGGGCTTCTACTGGACCTTTGAGAAAGAGACTCTCTCTCTGCAGGGGTTGCCCAGCTGGTGGGACCTAGAGCTGCTGGGGATCATCTGTGTCACCACACGGGGAGACTTCCTGAGAATAAGGCTAAAGCAGAACCAAGACATACACTAAGGCTGATTTTAATGACATCGTGAGGTCACCTGGAAACCCTAGACGTGTCAAGTTGTGTGACCTAATAACCTCCCACCTTTAGTCATTTTTTAAAAATTTAAGTGGTTTTGGGGTGCCTGGGTGGCTCAGTTGGTTAGGCGACTGCCTTCGGCTTGGGTCGTGGTCCTGGAGTCCCGGGATCGAGTCCCGCATCGGGCTCCCTGCTCGGCGAGGAGCCTGCTTCTCCCTCTGACCCTCTTCCCTCTAGTGCTCTTTGTCTCTCATTCTCTCTCTCTCAAATAAATAAATAAAATCTTAAAAAAAAAAAATTTAAGTGGTTTTGAGTTATCTCTACCACTTTAAGACTTCTCAGAGTTTACTGAATTCTGCTTCCAGAACCTCAACATATGTTCACATGTAATCACACAGCTTGAAACAGTGGTAAAAACAAAACAAAACAAAACAACAACAAAACAAAACAACAACAAAAAAACCCCTCTAAACCTGGAGAAAATTCAGTTTCCTTCTTTCCTTTCCTTGAATTTAAGAAGCAAAGTCTATTCAACTAACACTTCACCCAGATAAGCTTTCAGTCTGCGTGACCTTTGCAGTTTTTCAATGTATCTTAATCTACACTTCCATCTGCAGGATGCTTAACGACACAAAATGTAAGTAATTGATAAAAGCTAGCTGTTACTATGTGTCCAGCACTATGCTAAGGACTACACACACATGATCTTATTCCCTCCTCAGAACCAGCCAGGAAATCCCAAGCTTACTCCCTCCATTTTACAGAGGAAGAAGCAGAGGGTATATTACTTACCTAAGATCTCAAAGCTAATGAGTAGCTCAGCTTGCATTACAGCTGGAAGAGCTGATTGGAGGGCCTACACTCTTAATCACTAGAAGACACAGTCTTCAGTTTAATGGAGAGTTCCTTTGGCAACACTACTTACCAACGAACAGCTTCTCAAAAGCAATGCATGGAATTGCCCACAAGTGTCTCTATCATCAGTGTTCACCCAATAAACACAGAAACAGGGCAGGTTTCAGTGCACATTAAAGGTGGTGCTTAATAGAAAGGAATAAGATCCATTTTTAGATTTTGGAGGTTCCTAAATCGGTGTATGGTGTCTCTGTGTGTGTGTGTGTGTGTGCGTGTGCGTGTGTGTGTGTGTATACGAAGATAAACCAAGTACCTACATTATGCCAGATACTATGATAGGGACTTAACTTTTGTGATTTGATTTGGGCTTCACACAGTTACCCATTGTACAGATAAAGAAACTGAAGTTCAGAGAAATTAAGCATTTAGGTTGTTGAATGAAGTTCAAAGACCTATTAAGCAGTTAGGTCAGTAATTGAACCAAGGTCCTTCTAAACCTAAAGCCTATCTTCTTCCCACATCTTATATCACCAGGTGCAAATATGGGGACTTATAGGTAGAAGTACATGGAAGGTGGTTATCTAAGGTTACAACAGGATATTCTCTCTCAACAAAAGCAGCTCTGAGCCTAGAATTTATCCAAAATATTTATCCCAAAAAGGAGTCTGGCATGCTCGGGCCAATGGGATATGGAGCCTGAAACAAAAACAGGAAAAATGCAGGAAAACATTACATGGGCTCCCTCCTATGACCTATCAGGAGAAAAGAAACACATAATCTAAGAGTCCCATCTGGGTCCGTGAAATACACTCCTTTGATATGGGGACAGTGCCCTACTGGGCAGCGGACTTCATTCCAGTACATGGTCATTACCTTGGCTCTCACAGAGGACAACTTGGGTCCCTTCACATCTTGTCTGATCCTTCCCCCCTTTCCATCCTTGTCAGCAGCTTGAGGGAGGCAAAGCCTTAGAGCCAAACCGGGGTGGTTTGGGCATTGCTGAAATTTGCAGCCACAGCAAAACCTGATAACTTGGTATTAACAGATCATTGTGTCTCTAGTGCACAGATGCTTCGGGCACCCAGTGGCTGCCAGGCTTGGGGTTGACCAGATGGCCTGAGTCCACATTAGGCTAGCTTCCCTTGCTCTGAGTTTAGAACACTATGGATCCCCCCCAAGAATTTGGTGTATCACACTCACCTCTGCTTTTCTCTGCTTCTCCTCTTGCTCTCTCTGCTCCTTTTCCATGCCAACCAGCTTGAGCTTCAGCTCAGAAACTTCAGTCATCAGGTCGAGCTTCTGGGTCTCAAGAGATGTGCGGCTTAGCAGCTCCTGCAAGCAAAACCAGATCTCAAAATCACAGTCTCCATGGCAACAAGGGCAACTGAAGCTCCATCCAGAGTGCAGAAGGCAATCTCTATGTTGTATGTTGGACAACAGAGTTGAGACTCCTGCATGTGAGCCACGGGTCTAATAGGGATGGACCTGGGCTGCTCCTGAGTTACTCAGGGAGAGCACGGCCCCTGCTGCTACCCACTGTGCTCTGAGAAATGATGTGAACTATAGCTCTCAAAAACATGTTTGCCTCTGGAAATCATTATTTCCAAGTACAGAAAATGGACAGTTTTGCTCAAAGAACTAAATTTCTCCATCTCTATTTTGAAGGCAAACCAGTAGGTCCTCTCAACCAAAACAAACAAAAAATCAAGCTTACATTTAACAATATATTTTTCAAAACCAAGGATTCCAAATCACCTCCTGGGCTCACAGCCCACATCTTCAACAAATCTCATTGTAAGGTTTCACTACAATGAGCCTAGGAGAGAGCTAGAGCATAAAGCAGATATTCAATGAGTATTTATTGAATGATTAGAATCTTATCTATGTGATATGGATTTTTCCTAGCCTATTTGATATGAAGCTTTCTGAGCCACTAAGGGATTAAGTAAGAAAATTGTTCTTTCCTTACTGTAAGGCTGGACTAGGGGAGGTTATAAGTCCTACCATCACTGGAACAGCAGTAGACAACAACCCGCCATTAATACATACACTTAATAAGCATAAATAAGACAAAAAACAAAGGTGATAGACAAAATACCTACTGGAAACTACTAGGGATTATGAAGGACCTCAAAAACCATGAGCATTCCCCAAAGTCCAGGGGCAACACTTCTCCACTGGCAAAAGGCGATGGTCCATGAGCTCCCAAATCTGGGCACATGGTAGACACTGGATAGGCAGCTCCCAGCAAAGAGACTATAATATGGAGATTCGGAGACTAACCAGCCAAATGAGCTGCCGGAAAAGATACACTACCCTGTCACAGGATGAATATTCTATATTCTCTTGGGCAACCCAACCTCAGTACCAGAATGGTGATCAACAGCTATGATTGTGCATATTCTGAACTGTCCTCAGACCATAAACCAAACCACACAGGACAGGGATTTTAACTGGGAATACAGAATTTCCTAGGCTAAGGGTCTCAGGGTCTCAGAAAGCCAAGGTACAAACGATCGATCTGCTAATCTGAGGGGACGAGTATCTAGAAGTTCAGCAAAATGAGCTCACTGAGCACTGGGCAGTTCCTGTTTCAGCTCGACTTGAAGCCAGCATATAGGGCAGAGGCAGCAGCACTCAATGGGTGAACTGCAGCCTACTGGGTCACAAGGAGTCTGCCAGATAAATGTGTGTAATGGTGGACGGGGGAGGAGAGAAGACACATAGATTCAGTGAGTGTCTCTGTGCCAGACCCCGCCGGGTACTTTGCATACATGCTCTCAATAAACCTTCCTAGTGATTTGACAGTAAATAGTATCCTAATTTACTGATGAGCAACCAGGCCCAGAGACCAGCCTGTCTTGGCCAAAGACATATGCCACTCAACAACAGCAGAGTCAGTTTTCAAACCAAAGTCTGCTTGACTCCAAAACTCGTTTCTGTCTAATGTATCGCATTGTTTCCCAAAGGAAGAAGTCCAAGAATTGTAAGGGAAATAACAAAATACATGCTGAAAAAAGCCCATCAACAAATATTCACTGAGCCAAGTAAATTGCCACTCAAATTGTCAAGATTTTTTTTTAAAGATTTTATTTATTTACTGACAGAGACAGCACGAGTAGCATGAGGGGCAGAGGGAAAAGCAGGCTCCCCGATGAGCAGGGAGCCTGATGTGGGGCTTGATCCTGGGACTCCGGGATCATATCCTGAGCCAAAGGCAGACGCTTCACCGACTGAGCCACCCAGGCACCCCTCAAATTGCCAAGATTTTGTTGAGCATACACTTTTTACCAGGGCCTGGTGCTAAGGCTATCTTAAGATGCAATCCTCCCTGACACCACCTACTCACTCCTACCTCCTCCCTCCTTCCCCCCTTCCCCCCTTCCCCTCTGCCTCCACCACCTCATTCTGTGTTTCTCTCTCCATCCTTTCATATATCTGCTTTGTTCCAAAAATGATTTGAGGCAGTTTGAAAAATGGACAACTTGAGTTAAAATGTAAAACAATAAAATCAAAGCAGGTAGGAAAAGAAATTAATGCCAGAGCCACAGTTGGTATAAAACGCCTACTCTAAAGTTCTGTGACTGCTAGAGGTGGACCATACTGTGTACATGAGCTTTCCAGCCACCAATGTGAAGAGAAAGAGGAGTAATTCTACAAATCAAGGTCCATGAGACAATTGCTTTGGAGCACTGACACTGAGAAGATATTCTTCCATGAGACTTTAATCATTTACTCCACAAATATGTTTTTAAATATCTACCAGATGTCAAGGCCTAGGGCTATGACCATTAAAAACACAGCCCACTGAGTGCTTGAGTATCCTAAGATGCAGTGTGTCTACTAACTAGCATTCATGACACTGCGTTGGTGGGATTAAAAAAAAGCCTTGGAATGTACCTCTCTTGAAAACTAAGAATCTACTCTCTTTCCACTCTTGCCAAAATCCCTCTAGCTGTTTTAATTGGTCACACCAATGTTCCAGCTGACAAGGACAATGTTCTAATTGGTCATACTAAAGTTCCAATAACCCTTCCAACTGGTCATGCCGGGGTTCCAACTGGTCACACTAACATTCCACGTGGGCATTCCAGTTACTAGCGATTATATTCCAGCTATTCTATCTATTAGCATATGCCTCCACCTTTCATTATTATCACCCCTCATCCTGTTCATCAGTAAGTACTGTCCTACTCCCAGAATTCAACATCAGCTTTGGACAAGCTCATCCCAGTCCAGTTCCTCCTCCCATCTCCAGGCCCACATGGCCTCCAGCCACCAGTATGTGCTATATCCTCTATCATATGTGTCCTAAGAGGGTTCAACTACCCCACATTTTCAAACGTTCCTTCTCCTTCCAGAATAAACTAAATCCTGACTTTGACATCCTATGCCCTATCCTTCCCAGTCATCTCAGGCGGAGTCCACTCTGCTCCGACAATCCAACTTACTGGACAACTTTCTGTTTCTAGACCACTACCGGCCTTACTGACCATCTATGTCTGCCCCACTCTTCTAAGGCAGCGCCGTTCGGTTATAGCAACTTCTCCCAGACATCCAGAACCCAAGACAGTCTCTCGTTTTCCTCAGGGCTTTAGTTTTTTTAATCAAGTTTCTCTACCTAGTTTGGGCACATTCCATTTCCTCAGTAACTTCGACATCCTTGCTCCTTCCTTGTTAGGCTTCCCATATCCACTCTGGCTTCACCTTGCTTGACCACAATGCCAATGGGCTTTGCTTCCACTTTGCCTCAGCTTCTCAGAGGGATGGTCACAACTTGGCCCTTACCTTTGTCCAGAATGCATTCTCTCCACTTCTAAAATCTTCAGCTCTGAAGTGGTCTCCTTTGGCCACAGTCCTCTGACCTTTAAACTTTCCCAGTTAGTGACTTAAATAATCTTTAATTTCTTCCTCTGTGGCCACTAGTTTGTCAACTTCCCTTAAGTAATATTTGCCTCCTTCTCCATTCCATACCTTGAGGTCATTTCAACTGTATCACATCTGCACCAGAAAATTCCTCATCCAGCTCATCCCTGCCCCCAGACCTGAAGTGCATTTGCTTTTTCAGAGCCCAGTCCATGCCAAACCTCAAAGTCTTTTGTCTATGTTTCTAGTCCCCATGGCCTGAAAACTGCTGCTAAATGACACTTAATGATGCCAACTGGTTTCCATACAAATTTATGCTATCTAATTATAGCTGATCATCTCCAATCGCCTGGCACCCTTGCATTCATCTCTGGTTAGTTCCGTTTAGAGATTGTTCCAAATCTTTCCCATTCTCCTCCAGCCATAAATCCCACCGTTTCGCCCTCTTCTCCTCAAATAACCTCTCCTGTTTAGTGAAAAGATCTTTAAAAATAATCTGATCATTCGTTGAATTTATATCCTTTCTATTTCAAAGTTTTCCAGAATCATCTCTCAATCAAATCTCTTAAATCCATGTCTTAGAGCAAGCAAGCCCACATCTCATGTTGGCTGCTTTCACCTTTAAGAACCACTCTGAAGCCCAGTAAGTTTCCAAGTTGCACATAAAAAAACATATGTTCAAGGACACAATGATTCTAGAGTTTGCCCTGCAACTGCCCCATCTGACCCACCTTCCTGTTGCTGACTATCTCTCGTTCTCTAGACTTCATGCCATCCCCACACAGCTTGATGTCCAGGCTTTTAAGTTACCTCCCCGGTCAGTCATTAGTGTTTGGCTGTGATCTCCGAGTTCTGATCAGGTTTCTCCCACCGAAGGACGCCTACTCACCTGGTCCTAGGCTCTCCCTCACCTCTGTCCTGCCTGTGAGAAGTTCCCACCCGGTCTGTGCTACACTAGGGTAGGACTATTAATCATCCACTCTGACAGGCATTTAATCTCTTTCACCATCAGCTCCCATTCCTCAGGCTATAAACATGATCAAATTTCTGACATTCGAAAGAACTTTCCCTCTTGACCTTGCCTTCCCCTGAAGCAACCACCATCAACTCTCTTCTGCTCTCCCTAGGCAAATGCATGCTCTCTGTGCACTGTTGGTATGAATGCACTCTCTCTTCATCCCCTCCCTCACCCCTTCACAGCCAAGCTCTAAAAGAGTAATCTACCCTTGCTGCCTCTCCTTCCTCACTTTCCCTGTCACTTCTCCACAAGACGTCTGCATGCCTGCAACCCAGCTTCTGCCTTCACCAGGGAGGGCATAGAAACAGTTCTGGTTCTGGGGATCAATGTCCAAACTTTCAGATGCAACCTGTACTTCTCAGCTTTCAACCATTTACCCTTCACCCACTTATCAGTCTAAGATACTACTTTCCACCTCATCCTTTCGGTTTTCCTGATCTTTCTTTTTCTCGTCCATCTCCTTTGCTAGCTGCTTTTACTCAGTCTGTGCCTTAAGAGAAAGGTTGTTGGACTCCTAGTTCTCATCCTGAAGACTGGGGTTATCTCTAGATCCAGTCTTTTTGTCTGGAGCACCAAGACAAGGCTTGGTCCCTGCTCAGATCTGCAGGGTGGATCCGCCTGGGAATCTCTTGGAATCATGCAGCTACCATATTGTGGGGAGAGGTGAAATGTGGGGAGGCAGGGGGCTGGAGATAAGGGGGACAGGTTTCAAAAGCTGCATTAGCTTCTGCTCTCCCAATTGTTTTAAGGTTGCCTATGGAGAGAGTGCAAAGGAAAAGGAGGGGGTGGCATGTGAGGCAGGTGATTTTTGTTACTATGAAGCATCATAAAACTAGGTCATGAAACTTTGTATCTCAGAGAGAGCCATCATTTCCTTTTTCCAAAGCTCAGTTTGAGACTGGAGCTGATAAAAAGAAGTGGCCTTTCAATTTATTCTCTCCTTCAAGGGCCACATCTTGAAGCAATTACTTCCATCTTTAAGTGTGGAACATGACCCAGGGAATTACTGACCAATGACAGAGGACTGGAGCCAGACTGGCAATCTGAAACCAGAATGAAAGATCGGGCCATGGAAAGACATGAAAGGAAAAATCCGTCCCTTTGCCCTTTGAAGTTAAGAGGCCTAGGCCATGCCAGAAAGCTGCTTTCATAACACTGCAGAGAGGTGCCTGTAGTCAACCTAGGTTCGAGCCCAGACTCAGTCCCCGCTAATGAAACCATCTCTCCGAACCTCAGGCCCCTTATCCTGTGAATGGAGGGTAAAGCACCCACTTCACACGGTGGTACAGAGATTCGACATCAAAGATAAAACTTGAGGAAAGCAGTTATTTCTGCCTCAGAAATCTCCCAGCAGGCACGTTTAGGGAATACCTGGCAAATCCCTGTGTTCTTCACTCGTGACTCAAGTGCCTTACCTCCTGAGACAGATTTGTGCTCTCACAGGATCATGTACAGAGCTCTGTTTAATATTCTTTGTGAGACAGAAATACCTCCTTAAATGTGCTTTTGGGAAATTTATCAGCCAGGTGCTGACGACACTTGGGAGTTCACGTGCCTGGACCCACTGTCCTTCACTCAACTCAAGGGCCCCAAATCCCCACGCTCAATGTCTTAACACTGGTGATTTGTGAGATGGTTCTGTTTTAATGAAACTGAAATAACCATACTCCAGCTCTAAGATGTGGGCAATGCAGAGCCCATATTGTCATCCCTGTTCTCCATACATAAGAACACAGGTTTGACGACTTTCCCAGATCAACAGCAAGAGGTGAATCTACAGAAAGTCATGTCCACTGACTCCAAATCCCCAAAATTTGTCTCTCCACACCTCACCTAAAAGGCAGCCCAAACAATGAGGTTGCCTAACACCTGGGGTTCCAGGTCAGGTGGGAGGACTGAAATCGAGGCTGGTGTCCTTCAACATTACCCCAAAGCGGGGGTGTGTCCTCACAAGGAGGTTTGCATCCTTTCTTCCTCCCCATGTGGCTCCCCTAGCCTGTCTTCTTTTTGACACTGATCATGTTTTCTGCTCTTGACATTGATTATGTCTGTAAATGTCTAGTCTCTGGAAGGTGCTCCATTTCACTGCCAGCTTTGTGTAAAGTCTATTAACCACTAAGTAGCATCAGCTTCTTCCCTGAAGTCACCATCCTCTGGAGAAAGGTCAGAGGCTGAGGATCGTGCTGTGCAGGACTCTAATGGACTCTAGAGGCCACTTTAGAAAAAGCCACCAGGGACCTCAGTGCATCAACAGGAGAACCCGCCCTGTGACACAGATTTCGTTGCCAATCTGAGCTAGTTACAAGGAGGCCACTGCTCCATGTCTGGGTTCCTGGGGTGCTAATTCTGGCGAGCCCAGAGTGCAGCCCTCAGAGATGCTGATAGGCAATGCCTTGCCTTGCTTAGGAAACAGAAGGCGAAGGTCAGCCCCTAGGCCCAGACTACCCAGACCTGGGAGAACGAACCCAGGCTGTGGCCTCTCGAGGATCCATTTATAGATTTCCTGGAAAATGACTCTAATGGAGAAGTTTCCTTGGGAAATCCACACCTGTTCAGTGAGCCTGAAACCATACCTGAGTAGGTGCTTCCAGAGGCAGTCCCCAAAGATGCTCACAGCTGCCCCTTTCCCACCCTGAATCTTGCAGAGGGCTGCAGACAAAGACTTTGCCCTCAAATGGGTCCATCATCTATGTGCTGCTCATGTGGACTAGCCCGTGCTGATTTTATTTGGTCCTGGTTTGCCTGTCTAACCCCAAGGTCTTCATGCTCCCTTGTTCTGGAGACCAGATGGATTAATGCATAGAAACAGATGGGAACTGAGAGATCAGCATTCAGCAGGGGCAGGTGGAGGGTGTGTGGTTCATGAGTTGGAGGAGGCGCTAGCTCCCTCCCGTCTTGGGCTCCTGGAGGGAGGCGGACAGAACAGCTGTGGGGAGAACGTGGCTCTGTGGGGTTGCTGGAGCCTATGTAAGTAAGCACAGGGCTGGGGCTATGCTGGTTGGGTTTGGGTTTCCTTAAGTCCTACAAGTGCTCAGGCAGCTAGTGGAGGGGGCGGGGTCTAGGGCGGGGGTTGCAGACTAGAAGTCTGTGGGCCAGGCTTGGCCTGCAGGTGTGTGTGGTGTGGTTCGCACAGTGTTGTTGTTTTTTTTTTCTTCCATTTAAATTAGTTACCAGTATTTTTAAAATAGAAAGACTCATCTTTAAATCTGGATTTCCAGGGGCACCTGAGTGGCTCAGTTGGTTAAGCGACTGCCTTCGGCTCAGGTCATGATCCTGGAGTCCCTGGATCGAGTCCCGCATCAGGCTCCCTGCTCGGCAGGGAGTCTGCTTCTCCCTTGACCCTCCCCACTCTCATGTGCTTGCTCTCTCTCATTCTCTCTCTGTCAAATAAATAAACAAAATCTTAAAAAAAAAAAAATCTGGATTTCCAGCTTCTTGTGAAAAATGAGAATGTGTAACAGCACTGGGCCTAGGTGGGCAGTCAGCTGAAGGCCTCCTGCACACAGGGCTGCTCCGTGCGCGTGCGTGGGAGCAGTGCTCCCAGGAACAGAGACCCCAAGGGCGTCAGTGTCAGCAGGCGGTAGTCAGAAGGCCTCACACTGACCGGACCGAGAAAGGACCTCGTGCAGAGCTCCTCGGGCCTTGCAGCAAGAGGCCAGGCGTGGCTCAGGGCGGGGACTGTCTCTGAGGGCTGGCAAAAGGAGGCAACTGTTTGCCTCTCTTCTCCGCCTCAGGGCTGGGAGTGCTCCGTCTTCCTATCACCAGAAGCCAGTAGCCCTGCAGTCCAGGATCTCATGGGCAGAAACGCAAGTCCCTGCCTGCCCCCAGGACACACGCTAACATGGCCCCAGCCGTCCACGGCACCGCCTCAGCACTGTGGAACAAGAGTCGGGGCCTTTTCAAACAGCATCAAGCACATCTTAGGAAAGGGCCAGCGTGTGCAGCAGAAATGTTCAATCGGGGATTTGGAGTGGGGAACTCAAACTTATCTCCAGCTCAAGTACCACCAAGCCCAGCAGACACGAGTGGGAGCTGAGGCTCAAGTGGGTCCTATGACCTGAACCCAGAATGTGCCAAAAGTGAGTATTCCACACTCCCTTCATTTTATCCTTGAAAGATGGGAGACCCCAGGGAAAGTGAGGAGCATAAAAAAACTTGGTTTGGGGCGTCTGGGTAGCTCAGTTGGCTGTGTCCAACTCTTGATTTCAGGTCAGGTCATGATCTCAGGGTCCTGAGATTGAGCCCCGTGTAAGTAAGGCTCTGCACTGGGTGTGAAGCCTGCCTGAGATTCTCTCTCCCTCTCCCTCTGCCTACGCCCCACTGCACTCTTGCACCTGCTCTCCCTCCCCAAATAAATAAGTAAAATCTTTAAAAAATATATAACTTGAGGGATCCTGGGTGGCTCAGTCCTTAAGCGTCTGCCTTCAGCTCAGGTCATGATCCCAGGGTCCTGGGATCGAGCCCCACGTCGGGCTCCCTGCTCAGTGGGGAATCTGCTTCTCCCTCTCCCTCTGCCCCTCCCCCCTGCTTGTGCGCTCTCTCTCTCTCAAGTAAATAAATAAAATCTTTAAAAAAATAATAACTTGGTTAAGTTCAGGAAGATATCTTTAAACCTCAGAGGTGACAAATAAGACCCATCACACTCCAAATTCTACCAAGCCACGACATCTACCTCTGTGGCACACGCAAACCCCATGCCTGGAACCTTACCCATAACACAAAAAAAGGATTTAGAATAAACAAGAAATAAAAGGTATCTGAGCTTAAGACTTTCAAAAGTCTAAAATCCAGTCTTTGGGCTGATGCTTAGAAGGACAAGACAGCCTGCCCAGATGGTGCTGGGAACCAACATCGGAATCCCTGGCACAGAGACGCTGACAAGGGGGCAGAACCTGGAAGAGCTGCCAAGACAGGCGGTCAGGTAATGCAGGCACCACATGCAGCTGTGCTCTGACCCCTGATTACGTGGTTACCCAGCAGGCACTGCCTTCCTGAAACATCAACCTTCTGACATCTTCCTGACACGTTTCCCTTCCACATTCAAATCTTCTTGGTCTCTGTCTGGGGTTTTTTAACACTCTATCGCCTTCCTCGCTCATCCTCGCCTCAAAGCCACACCTTGTGCAGCCCTAGAAATACAATCTAGTGGGCTCTCCTATCACTCTTTGTGAAAATATTTTCCCACCATTCGAGATCTTTCCATCAGGCTATTTTCTTTCCTGGTCTTCAAAAGAAAGATTCTGCTTGAAAAAATAAACTCAGCTCAACGTCTACTGTGACTCAGATTTTCAGGGAATAGGATGAGCAAGAGAAATGCATGCAATTTAAATAGAAAAATCAAATGGAGTCAAGAATGTGGTAACTTATTAATCAGAGATGAAAAGAAAGCAAACTAAAGAGCAAGCAGCTTCTGAGCTGTTAGAACTAGTTTGTTTTGGTTTTTGTTTTTTAAGACATCTGCATAGAAATACTGACTTTAAAAAGAAGTTCTTGGGACTCCTGGGTGGTTCAGTCTTTAAGCGTCTGCCTTTGGCTCAGGTCATGATCCCAGGGTCCTGGGATCGAGCCCCGCATCGGGCTCCCTGCTCAGCGGAGAGCCTGCTTCTCCCTCTCCCACTCCCCCTGCTTGTGTTCCCTCTCTCGCTGTGTCTCTCTCTCTGTCAAATAAATAAATAAAATCTTAAAGAAAAAAAAAAGTTCTTCAAATGCACTGAAAACTAAGAAATACCTGGGAACCAAAACATTTATCCTAAAACCAAAGGTCAAACTCAAAGCCTGTGTTCATTACCATTCTACCAAGAAAAACAATCTGAATGCTGATCATGACAACAAAAAATGTTAGCACTTTGGGAGAAAGACTGTAAGCAGTGATCTGACTAAACCATTCCTGTTAAAGGACTGTCATTTTTTAAATAATTAGTGAGAGCCTCCTACATGCCAAGCACTACGGCAGAGGTTACAAAGCAAAAACCAGGACTACAGTTTGTGTCTGTTTCCCAAAATAAGTGAAAATGCAAGAATGATTCAAGGACATTAGATTGATCATCTTGATTTCACAAAATTCCTAATTAGCTTCTCAACAGATTCTGAAAAGACTGAATAAAAATCAACACCGATGTGGAGAAAGGGGAGCCCTCCTACCCTGTTGGTGGGAATGTAAGCTGCTGCAGCCACTCTGGAAAAGTGTGGAGGTGCCTCAAGATGTTAAGAATAGAGCTACCCTATGACCCAGCAATTGCACTAATAGGTATTTACCCCAAAGATACAGACGTAGTGAAAAGAAGGGCCATATGCACCCCAATGTTCATATCAGCAATGGCCACAATAGCCAAACTGTGGAAGGAGCCGAGATGCCCTTCAACAGGTGAATGGATAAAGAAGATGGGGTCCATATATACAATGGAATATTACTCAGCCATCAGAAAGGATGAATACCCAACTTTTACATCAACATGGATGGGACTGGAGGAGATTATGTTAAGTGAAGTAAGTCAAGCAGAGGAAGAATTATCATATGCTTTCACTCATATGTGGAACATAAGCAATAGCACGGAGGACCATAGGGGAAGGGAGGGAAATCTCAAGGGGGAGAAATCAGAGAGGGAGACAAACCATGAGAGACTATGGACCCCGGGAAACAAACTGAGGGTTTCAGAGGGGAGGAGGTAACAGGGTGATGGGTATTGAGGAGAGCACATGCTGTGATGAGCACTGGGTGTTATATGTAACTAATGAATCACTGAATACTATATCAAAAACTAATTATGTACTATACAGTGGCTAACTGAACATAAATAAATAAAAAATTAAACACCCCTTCCTAAAAACTGCAGCTCATCATTTACAATAGGGTAAAACTGTTCAAGAGTAGAAGAATGATTATCATACTTTGCACTGAAAAAAAAAAAGCCTCTAGGTGATAGTAAAGAAAACTATACAGCAAGATTTAAAAATGGAAAGCACTCCACTCTAATGGGAAGCATAACAAAATCAGAGGACTAAATTTTATCTGCGGTGTGAACAGAGCTTTGTAAATTATATGCACACCTGATGACAACGAGGACCAAAAGGAAACAAGGTACTGAAGAGATTTATTTGAATGGTATGAGAGCAGCTAAATTTTTCATTTTGACAACCATTAAATTACATTAAGATATTCTTTAGGAATTAAGTTCTATCAAAGAAGACTAGACAGAGTGCGAGAGCAAGAATGAATGGGAAAGAGGCACGAAAGACGCTAACTGACTTTCTAAAACCCCAGATGCCACCGGCTGTGAAGCTGTGGCTCGAGAAGAGAAGGGTGACTTTGCCGAGCGGAGCGCCCCTGAACCTGAACCCGGGAGAGAGTGCCACCTGGGAATCTGTCTAACCTGCCCAACAGGTTATTCCTCTCAGGCCAGTCCTTCCGGCCCTCTCCTCCCTGCAACTCTCAGTTCGGGCTGGTTTCACCCGCTGTATAAACACCACACACGGAGCAGCCCAGCCCACCACCAGGCAGGATGGGGAAGTAAGCAGTGAGCGCGGTGACCTGGACACAGAAAGTGACTTTAACACATGAGCTGCTTCCGACCCCGAGGGCCGTCGGGCGCGCGCACACGTGCGCCACCCCCCCCCCCAACCCCCTTACCTGTTGAAGCATCTCTTCGGCGGCATTGAGTTTCACCTGGTGTCCTTCCAGACACACTTCCAGGTCCCGAATCTTCTCTCCCTGGGCTTCCACTTGGTCTGTGAGGACACTCACCTGTCCCAAGAAATAAAGCAATGGTGGAGGCGCAGAGACGGCTCACTTGGAGCCGTGAAACCACGCTGCCGATCCTTACGTAAAGATGGCTTTCCTTTCTGGCAGGTGGCGGGGGCGGAGCGGGGGGGTGGGAAGCGAGGGTCCCGGATGCAGAAAACTCCGGCTGCCGTCTTACCTCGCCCCTGCCTGACTGACGTTGCGGCGTTTCCCCGCTCTTGCCGCACTGGAGGGAGAACCCCCAGCGGGCACGAGCGCTGCCTCGGGGCTGGTCCTGCTCCCGAGTCCTGTCACAGGGCTCACGCACAGTCTGGCCCTCCAGGCGTATCTCGGCTGGCCTGCCAGGGCTCCTGCCACCTCACCTCGTGTGCGAGAGCAATCCCAACTCCTCGGGAGACTACCCAATGACCTTACCTCTCTCACTGGGGTGTGATGACTGCTCACCTATCAGGCGAGGCTTCTGAAGCAATTAAGGAATGTGGGATGTAAAGGGCATGTGTTGGCACTGACAAAACTTGGCTCCGGGAAGGTGTTTGTGCCTCACAGGCCAAAACATGACTCTAAGTCATAACATACACCAGCCACCCGCATATGCAGTGGCAGGAAAGCCCTCTACCTAAAAAAATCACGGAGAGATCTGTTGGAATTAATAAAAATCCATTTATAGCAAGTCATTTAAGTTATGCCCTTAATACGTGCTGAGAGGATTTTCATAGCCTGCTCTCGTAGCAAACTGCCCCCCGGATCCTCCTTTTTATTAAAAAGGCGCCTTAGAACAGGGAGATGAAGAAAGAGAATGGGTGGCCTCTCCAAATAGAGAAATAAATCAGTGACTGGCAAATTGAGATCCTTTAGACACTATGGGTTCTTAACCAATGGTGGAGTCGTGGCCATTTACATATAGATTACCTTAAGTGATTTCTCAGTGTAAAGGAATGATAGCTGGAGCATGAAGGAGTTAGTGTGAATTCACTTCTGAGCGTTTAAATAGACTATCAATCATAAAGCTCCCTTTACAGAGGAAAAAGTCTAAATTAATACTGCTACTTTCAGCTTTTCATTTTTATATTTCCACATGATTAAAGAATGACTGGAACATATTCCTGGAGTTGGTACGTTGTGTGCTAATATTTCACTTACAGTCCCCAAAACAGGCGCCTTCTGTCAATTAGGCCCATCTCAAACACAAACCTTTGTGGTGGTGTTTTCAATCCTCATGATCCAACATTACCAGCAGTCCTGGCCTTTTATAGCTACCAACCCTACCTTCAAAAGGGTAGGATTCTAGGGGGTGGCCTTTCCAAGCTCCCTGGGTTCCAGAGTTTCTGTTTGGGAAGGATGTGTGATGGTTAATCTGATTATGAGGATTAACACATATCGTGTGCACCACACCTCAGAGTCATGTGCGGGAGGTACCCAGAGGAATAATCTGCGGTCTCTTGCACTCCATAGCCTGTCACTCGGCTGTGCACAAGACTCAGGATACACAAGGCTACAGCATCCTTACAAACTTGAATACTCACTAGAAGGACCATGGAGAGGCCCAGAATATTGGGACAAATGTATAAAGATCCTAGAACGTGACCTTTATTCAATAAAAACAAATACTTTTTGAGTCCCTTCTACATGCGAGGCATAATTTTAGGCATTGGAGGGAATATAGAAGTGGTAAAAAAGGAGGAGGTGAAAAGCCTTACCTTAAAAAATACATTCCCATGAAGACAGAAAAGATTTTGGTTTAAGTACTCATGCTACTGAAGCGAGCACAGAAGATTAGGGGTTTATTTTTAACTTACTCTGAAAACAAAAGTATTTTGTCATGTGTGATTTGCCTTGCTCCTCTACAAGTAGACCCAGGAAAACATTCTGGGCCAAGTGCTTCAATTAATTCACTCTGGCTGAGCTGCCTTGTAAGTTAAGGAAGAGGCTCTACCAGGTGAGGGCTAACTAGCTCGATGGGGTCACCACAAATCACAGTGATCACCTAAGAGCAGCTCTGAAAGTCTGTTCACAAGCTCCTGGAATAGATACCACTAGGATCCACTTCTGACTTCTGTGATAAGCAGCTTCCTAATTGTGTTAGGATTATTGCAATAAGGATTATTCAAGACTCAGAAATTAAAAAACAAAACAAAACTGTGAATGTCAAAGAGAACATTATCACATAGGACTTGCTTATTAAATTCCTTTAAACAGGTAAGTGTTAGTTCTGCCATGAAGGTTCCTGGTTCAAAAGTCTGCGAGATCACTGTTACTGCAAAATTTTAAACTGGACACTCTGATTAATCATGTCATTAGGATGGACTTTCAAATTACTCATTCCTCAAAATATGTGCGATATAATGTGCTATGTAACCCGGCCCCTCCTACCTCTCTGAAGGCAGTTCCCCACCAGACTTCTTCACGGTCATAAATTCCAGCCACACAGACCCTTGCTTGCTTCTTCCTATACACCAAGCACACTCCTCGCTAGGGTGTGTGCTGGACCAACTACCTCCTCTGTCTGGAATGTGCTTCTCCAGGCATCCGCGGGGCTCCCTCCCTAGCTTCCTTCAGGACTCCCCCCTCTCAGGGAGGTCTTCTCTGACTACACAATCCTTACCTTGCTTTATTTTTCTCCACAGTATTTATCACTGCCAGAAACATTTTATGTATTGATTTACTGTACACACACGTACACATGTACACAGACAGACACATACACACACACATAAACACACACAAGCCCTATTAAGAACAGGGAGTTTGTTTATTTTCATCACCGCTGCAACCCTAGCACCTAAAACCAGTGTCTGCCAAGTTGTGGGCACTCAAATCTTTTTTCATGAACAAACTAATGGAGAAAAAAGTCCCTGAAGATGCAAAATTATATAACTATATATTTGGTCTGAGCTTAAATTTTTTAAAAACAGGGGCAGGACAGGAAAAAAAAAGGTCTAGGAAGAAAGGTCAAAATGTTAAACTCTTTTTGACTTTCCAAAGTTCCTGAAATAATCACTTACTACTCTTAGATTTGTAAAAAGGTAAAATAGAAGGAAAAAAGCCAAACATACGGCAGCCTTTTCATTCCAGGGCTCTAAGCTAAAGCCCACAGTCTGTGGAGGGTTGTAGAACCCTACCTGTCCCCTCTTCTGTTTCACTACCAGTCTGGTCTACCACTCTTCAAAAGCTTTTTAATGAGCCAGGATTGGAATAGTCATCTTCTCAGTCTCCAAATCAATAATCACAGTGTCTGTTACATACCAGACAGCAAACAAATGCTTGATGTACACATCTGAGAGCTAAAACAGCAAAGAACCCCTATCACAACGACACGCCTCACATAAGAAGGCTCAACACTATGCCCTGCCAAGGAACATGAGTTTTCAGAACAGAAAATGTTCCTTTGACTATCTTTCTCCATAAAAAGTTTTGGAGTTCCTCTCTTTGAGGAGAGACAGTCATTCAAGACTCATTATCCCCTATTACCAGCTCCAGGGGATTTGGCCTCAAAGGGATCAGTCTAGATCCAGCTCCAGATGATTTGGGCCTGATCCAGTTAGAATCCACCCTATGTCCATATCACTCATGGCTGTTTTATTAGAGACAGGAAGACACATCTTATCTCCCTTCCAAGGCTTCTGGGCTCCTAGAGGACAGGGCCTCATTCATTAGCCTGGTCACAGAGCTTCCAGTGTAGAGAAGAAGTGGGTACTCAGCAGTACAAGATGAATAAATGAATGCATTCACAGCCCCAAGGCCAAGTCCAGTTAAGCTGTGGCTTCAGTTCCTTTCTGCTTTGTTTTAGGAACTGAGTCTTTTTAAAAACATACACTTTCAGAACAGAATAAATCCAACAGAGAAAACCTCTTGTGCCTCCCTCCCACTTAGGGTACCTACAGAGTTGGAGGTAAAAGGATAAGCTCTTTCCCACGAAAGTGGACCCACCTGTAAAATGAGGGACTCCTTATCTCCTTCTAGACGTGCCAAGCGTTCCTGGTACGTTTCATTACTAGCAGCACCTTGGTGATTTACCTGAGACTGAAAGGGGGAAAAAAAAAGTATACACTTAAAAGGCTGGAAAAACATCTTACCAACTTCCAAATGAAGGATGCAATTTGTGAGGACAGTTTCGCTGGTTGCATGTGCAAAACCACCCACCTAAACAGGAAACCACAGGATTTCAAAACTACTATGAGGAGGACCACTGATAGGTGTGCCTTGAAAGCTGGCCAAACCACCCCCTGGATGACCTCACCCTTGGCCGGGAAGGCCTCGATGGAACTCCAGACCCAGTGGTGCTTGGCTTGACTGGGCATGTCGGGTCTGGTGCAGGCAGAGGCACAGCCTGCCAGAGGTGCCGATGGCAAGGAGTCTACTCTTTGAGGAGGCCAGGGAGCTAGTACCAGTCACCAAGGAACTATGTGGGAACGAGTCCCGCACAGACCTCGGTCTCTCCTAACTCTCACGTGAGGGTTCTCCAGAGCCAAGGTACTCCTTACAGCACGGAGGCCCATCTTGGGCGCCGCGGGGAGCACAGAGGATGGGGGACACCAGCCGCAAGGCCCTTCATCCACTCACACATCCCTTCCAGGGGTGGCCAGTCCCTCCCCTCCACTAGGGCTCCAGCCTAATGGCAGCCAGGCTGGCATCCTGTGTGCTTGCTTCTCTCAGCTCTAACTGCAGGAAAAGGTGAAACACCCTGAGAAGACCCCATGTGACAGTCAGAGGGACCTCAAAGAGCTAACAGGAAACAAAGTATCCAGAAAGTGGAAAACAGCAGAGGGAGAAGATGTGAATTGGCAGACGGGAGGCAGAATTTATAAATTGCTTGAGCAAGAGACAGGAGGCTGCAGGCACTTTTCAGGTGTGCCTGACCTGGTTGTAGGCAGGGAGGAGGGAGAGAGGTGGCTGCTAATGGGACTGAATTGGCCCAATGCCATCAATACTCCCTTCCTCCCGGCTTAATGGAAGGCCGAAACCCAGAGGCCCAGAGTAGGCCATTCAGGGGTTTGGCAGCCTGAAAAAGCAGATCTTATTGCTAAATGGGTAAGTGACAATCATCATAATCCGGGCTGGTCCAAAGGAGTAAATGCTCTGAGGTTTATGAGGCAGTATCCTCCATTCCAAAGGTAAGTCATAGTTGTGCAAAGGAGTGGGTCAGAGAGGAACCCAGGCACAGAGTCCCGGAGGTGGCTCCCTTCTCCTGAGCCCGTTTTCCCCACGTTCTGACCTTCAGGATGGGCTTGCCAACCCGCCTCCATGAAGAAGGGGCACCTCCTTCCTTCCCTTGTCCCACCCCTTCCCCAGTGCACACCAGGTAAGGGCAGGGGACAGAGTCAGGCTCAGTCCTGGAACAGACACAGGGACCAAGAAACAGGGACAGCATTCAAGGCCTGGAGTGTCACCTGTGAGAGAAGCACCTGCTGTTGAAGGTGCAGGGAGAGGCCAGCCCGGGGGCCGGTTCCTAGGGCGGCTGTACCAGGCCTAGGCTCTAGGCTCACCAGGCCACAGTGCCCACTACCACCCCACTGCCCTTGGCTCCAGCCGCTCTCTAGTCTGCATCTTGTTCATCGTTATGCAAGCTCTTTCATACCCTAAACAAAGGGCCTTCACAATCACAAATGCCTTCTTTGTGGGGAGGGCAGTTTATTGTTGTGACATTAATTCTGCTCCTCACATGGTCAAACTCCGACGAGTACGCAAGGATATAATTACCACCCATGTTTTCTCAGACCCTCAAAAGAGAGGAAAATAACTGCTAACAGCAGGTCAAGTGCTTCTCTGTGGAGTAACTCACACGGTGGTGAGGAAAGGACCCAGGCCCCCACGGACAGCTGTGCGTGTCTGGCCCCAGGACCACAGTCAGCATGTGTAAGGGGCCGCCCAGCACTGCCAGCTGCCGCTTCTCCTCAGGAAGTCAAGGAGAGAAGACCAAAGGGAAGACTCCCTCCTCAAGACTCCAGCAAGCCACCACACCCCTGTGCCTCAGGCAAAGGGAGGACAGTACGTTCCTCATGTTACAGGTCTACCCGTACAATCACCCAGAGAAACAGCTATTTTTACTAACTGACCCAAAACTGAGTTGATGTCCTAAGATCAGTTAATACACAAAATGCGTGCCATAGAGTCTGTAACAGATGCTAGACCGTAGTTAAAAAAAAAAAAAAAAAATCTGGATCCACTCTAGCAACCAGGGGAAAAAGCAAAGCACAGTGAATTACAAGATGCCCAGATCAGTATGCTGAATAAAGTCAAACTGACTGCCTAGGAGAAACATAACTATCCCCACAGAAAGGAGAGACTTCAGAGTTTTCACAGAGAGACTCTATGCAATGGGGTAAACATCCAACAGCCATGATGCTATCCTCACAGGAAACAGAGCCCAGCAGAACTCCCTGCTTTCTTGGGATGCCCTCTAAACAGGTCAAAGGTTAATGGATCACATGGGCCGAAGGCAAAAGAAATTCAACCCATTGTGGCCCAAGCAAAGTCCTGTAGACATACAGCAAGCATTTATATAGGGCCCAACATTGCCAGGTACTGTTTAGAGCACTTTGCATGCCTTAACTCTTTTAATACTTCCCATAATCCTATGATAGGAGTACTACTTTGATTCCATTTTGCAGATAAGGGAACCGAGGCACAAAGTGTATGAACAAGGCATAAAATGGATATTTTGCCTAAGTGACTATGTAGTAAATTAGTAAGTTTCTGTTACAGCTTAATTGAGGAGATCAAGTACAAATTTTGTTTTATATATTGGGATTGTATGAAAATTCACTTAAAATAAGGTTTGAAAACACTGTCTGAACCTAAATGCCCATTAATAAAGGAGTGGCTAAATAAACTATGGTTCATCCACATTACGGACAATTTGTGGCATTTCCATAACATGAAGTTGATATTTATGAACTGTCACAAAAATGTAAGACATATTGGATAGTGAAAATAGCAAGATCCAAAGAATCATACAGAGTGACATCAGAAAACAATACTATGGGACTCTGTGAGTATATGACATATGCGTGAAAATAAACTGACCTAGTGTCTAGAAGGCTACACAGCAACCCGTAACAGTGCTCTTTTCTGGGGAAGTGTCTGGGCTATGGAAAGCTGGGGGTGGGAGGTTCGGTCAAGGTGGGCTTTTATTTCAACCATAACCATTTTTGTAAGAAGCTCAAATATTTTCTTGAAGAAATAAAAAACATTTTAAAATCTAGAAGCACCGTTGGGAGTACCTAGAGTGATGCTTCCCGGTACTTCCTCCCGCCCAGAGCAGCCCTGAGGGACATACCCTCTCCCAGCAGGCACCCTTGTCCATAGGATGGCATGCTCCTGGCAGAAAGGCACCTCCCTTGCCCCAAATCACTGTTTGAGAGTAACAGAGCACCTTCCCCTCTCGTTCAGTCTACCAAAATCACCACTGTTCTCTAGCAAGCTTTCGAGAGGTATTGAACAGCAGTGAAATGGAGACAATGTCCCGAACACAAGTCTGCAGTATCGCCATCCTATGCTTTTCCTGACACACTGAGTCAGGTCTTCTCAATCTAGATCAGATTGGTACCTTCAAAACTGTAGTCCCTTAGAAAGGCACAGACCAGGATAAAACACCATCTCCACTGAGCACAGAGCCAAGAAGAGGATTATCTTAGAATTATCTTATTGAATGCCAATACTCAACAGCCGAAGGTGAGGATTTCATTAGGGCAGAAAAGGCATGTGGTTATGAAAATGTCATTCCAACTACTCAGAAACATGTTTAAAAAGAGCTGAGATCCAGCTCGGTTTTGTTCTACTTTAAAGAGAGCTTGTTTGTCCAAGGGTATACTGGTTTCCCTAATTCTAACAGTGAAATTGCAATAGAAGGCTCAGATCAATTTGGAGACTGTCCATTGGGATCCCCGAGTGACTCAGGTTTGGGAGTCTCTGAAATTCTTGCCTAGGAGGTAAATCAGTGATAGAGTAGCCCAGCTCTCCATGCATAAGGTCAGACTGAGAGACCCAAGCTGACATTCTACTAAGGGAAGAGAGTCAAGTCAAATTCTGAAGGGTGCTACATGCTGAATTTCTATTCCTTCACACTCTAGCATGGCAGGTGAATTTAAATAAAGTTCTACCCTGTTCTACTCTTTCAAAGATGCTCATCCCACTGATGAGTAAAAATGACCTCTTTTTATTTATATTCCACTAATGAGATTAGCTCCAAGGCTAGACCTGTCAAAATAGATTACTGATGTACTAGGTGGGATATGCATCTATCTTATGTTAACTCTTCTGTTTTGATGGTTAGATCTACAGACTTGACAGAAGAAAAATGGGGGTGCCTGGGTGGCTCAGTTGGTTGGGCGGCTGCCTTCGGCTCTGGTCATGATCCTGGAGTCCCTGGATCGAGTCCCGCATCAGGCTCCCTGCTCGGCGGGGATTCTGCTTCTCCCTCTGACCCTAACCCCTCTCATGTGCTCTCTCTCATTCTATCTCTCAAATGAATGAATAAAATCTTTAAAAAAAAAGAAAGAAAAATGGATCTTCTCATTTTTTTCTATGGTCAAAGCTGTTCCTCAATCTATAACCAAGGTCAGTTACCTGATATATTGTGTGGGACCAAGAGATACTGTGTGGAACCAAGGGATCTGTGTGCTCTATGGAGGTAGAATGGCAACTACAGATGGACATTTCCATGTCCTGTTGCATCTTGACCAAAAAATGCCACAGTGGAACATGCTTCCTCTCTCGTATCACAGAAATGAATAGATGGGGAGGTCTTCTTGTACGTATGTTGTCACTAACTGGGAAACTTCAGCCAAGATTATTGAAGCCAAACCACCTTTGCCTTTATCAAAGCTTTGCTCTCAAGAATCTGGGCAATCCATGCTCTAAAACCCAGAACTCTCCAAGGCAAATAGAAGACACAATCCATAACGGTCAGATCAAGGTCTTCCTGAGGCCTCGACAGTGATGTTTTTGAGAGTCCTCAGGAACAGAGAAAACACAGCACCTCGACTCTTGCAAGGTTATGGATTTCTAGAAGACCCCAAATGCTATTGCTGCTGGGGCTGGGTAAGCCTAATATACAGCTCCAGCAACTGACAGTCTAAGGTGGGGCTATTTTCTAAGCCATTCTTAAGTGGAAAAGAGAGGCTTTAGGATGATGTAGCAGCCATGCAGGGTGTTCTATTGTTGGGGTCATGGAGCTGGTCATGAGACTTAATCAGCCTTAGTAATTAGGAGAACAAGGAGAGGATGGAGAGAGGACTGTGTGTGTCCAAGAAGGAGAGCAGTGGCCAGCAAGATTCCAGCATGGATAGTCTCTACAGAAAGGGTGGTTTGGGCCAAACAAAGACACCAGCCTAATGTAGACTGAGTCCTGCCTCCACCTCTCCCACAGGTCTACCTGAGAGACCCAAGCTGGTAGGTCTACCTTACCTTACTTATCAAGAGTGAATAAGGATTTCACTCTTGGTAAGTTCCTCAAGCACTGAGAGCTGAATGCCAGCAGATTCAAGAAATAAAGTAGGCTTTCCATATCTTGGGGGACACTGAATTTTAATTAGGTATGAGATTATCCAGGGACATTTAAGGCCCAAAAAAGAACTACCATTAGTTGTAAAAACAAAACAAAACAAAAAACCTCCAGACTAGTCAATTTTCCCCTTGCTTTCTTGAAAGCTCAGTGGGAGGGGAAAAAATGGAGACCAATACAGAAAATTCTTCTGAACCCTGGAATCTCCTGTCTGTCTGTCCACAATAGGCTGGATCATCACCTTTACTGTAACCACCTGGCACAAATGATGGCCGCCACCTTCTTAGAGATATTCTCACCCCTCCCAGCCACCGGATCCAAGTGTGGATGGTTGGACCCTTCCTCTGAAATTTTAAACTTGGGAATAGAAAATGATAGTGGTTGTGCTAGAAAGTTCTCAGGTTTGTCAGTAGCCATGTCCTCGTTCATGTGGAAGACGTGGGTTTGCAGCAGGAGTCAGCTAAGAAGCCAGCATGCACAGGAACACAAAACAAAAGCCAAGAAAGAGACTGGTGGCATTCTCATCTCTCAGAAATATATTTCTGCCCTTCCTGTTGGTTCCTTCTTAACCTGCACTGGTTCAAACTGAGTTTCTGTTGCTTACAACCAAAGCCCTGGCCAATGCATTTGTCTCAAAGGGTGATAAATCAGTTGACCGAAATTTACTCCTTTGGAAACAAGAAAGAATTCCTGCTATCTGGAGAGGATACTAAGTTACAAAGAAATTCTGCCTACTGTTGATTTCTTGAACTGGCAGTTGAAGAAAGAATGGTCAGTTCTGAGCCAACTATAGTTAAAATCAGGATCTTCATTGAGAGCCAACAGGGATCTACTCTGTGGCACAGAGCATGTCTGTGTGGGATGTACTGGGATAAAAATGGCACCCAGTCTCATTCATGTGTGAAAGGGAGGACTCCCTATCCACCATCTGTTGGCCTCCACGATTTCCCATGTAGAGCAAGAAGGTTAAGGCAGGGGATGTTACAAAATGCAACAGGCCCATGGGTATCCACTAGGCACGTATGGTGGGGCATGGATGGGGGGGGAGAGAAAAATAAGTGAAAACACAACAATAAACAGGAAGGTAAAGTAGGGCTAAAAGGATGAATGGGAAAAGAATAAATGAAGGGTGATAAGAACCTGAAACCACCTAACCACCATTTAAGAAGTTATGTTGAAAGACTGGCATGTCCTACACAGCTGGACAAATGCAAAGTCTGGGAGCCAGGAGGCCAGGAGCTGCAGGACCCCTGTACTCACCCTTTGCCCAGCTGGAATCCAAGGCAGGGGATCCCTGGAGACTTTGCTGCGGGGCTTCCATATGCACGTACAGAATTCCTACAGCCTCCTCCTACACAGGCAGGACCTCTGCAAAAGGACAACTAGGAATGGCTAAGAGGCAGGGCTGCACTAACCATGTGTGATCTCAGGTAGGTCCCCTCATTTTGGGTCTTCCCAGCCTTTAAATGGAGAAAGTTCTACCTCACAGAGCAATCAATGCAGAGGATCAGTTAGGTCATTTAACACAAAAATGTATGGGAATACAAGTACAGAATGTTCTTTATAGAGGGATGCTCTAGTATTTCCAGTTTTTGAATGATCATGGAAATATGGCAATCATTTAAAAGGTATTGCTGAAGCTAAAAGACCAAAGTACAGTTAGAAGCAGTTCCTCCCTTGTACTGACAGTTTTAATTAACTCATTCTTTTTGTGCAAGAGAACAAAAAGGCAATGTTTTTGATCAGGACACCTATGAAATATCTGTAAAGATCTGTACAAACAGCCCAAGGGAACAATAACCAAAATACTTTCAGGGTGGGAAGAAAAAAAAAATGCCTAAGTGACAACGTAGAACCTACTGCTAGCTAAGGGCTCTGGAATCATGCTTATGGAGTAAACAGCTGAGGACATGTTCATTTTTTCCATTGTCCCTGAAAAGATGCCCATGTTTTGAGTCAGATGTACAGGACCACAATTTTTCTCCTGGTGAGCATTCTACTACATGCTCTAAGTAATATGTGCTACATACATTATAAATGAGCACAATGAGAATTTCAGTAGCTAATTAATGACCAATCATAAAAATTCGAACTTTTTATTTCTGTTCCAATCTGGAAGTCAGGTCCAACTTAAGTTAAACATGAGCGTGCCAGCCACATCACCCCTGGCAGCTTCCTCAGAGCCATCACCCTCTGACTCTGGTGGCTGCTTAGATTCCATGATGCTTGCTCACTCTTGGCCTGGCCGCTCCATTGTAGCTTGGCCAAGGGATAGCCCTGTTAGGTCTCTGTGGAGTTCTGGATGGAGTGCTTAATGCCACAGCCAGGAGCCATGCAGAATCCCCAGGAGGGTTCTTTCACAGCCTGGCTAGCCTCTGCCAGGAGAGCACACCCTCCGCACATGCTCTGGTCTACTCTCAGGGACACGGAGTGGGCCACTTCTGCAGCATTCCCCTGACTGGTACATGCTAGGGGACCTCCTGTCAGCACCTCACTTCTCTGAACGTGGGGAAAGGGCTGGTTCCAGAACAGTCAAGTGGGGCAGACAAGAGGTCACATGGGGGTATCATTTGGTATGCAAGCAGTGGGTGTGGGAAAATCCTAAGGCAGTCAGCTCCCCAGTGTGACAGCTCTAGCCATCGTGGTGTTATTCAGAGCCAATAGCTACTTCTCAGAGATGCTGCGTTGGGGTCCAAAATACATCTGCCCTCCCTTGTCTGACAGTGAGATCTATAGTCTTCACCAGGTAAGGGCCTATTTCCTTCAGTGCTTCTAAGAAGCTGTGAATTCCAGTTCCCTCAGGATCCTGGCCACAGTTCATATACTGTCCCAACTGGTCAGATCATTTTACAGGATGGTCCCTTGCTTGTAAATACATGGAGATTTTGAACAATGTGCTGGGTAAGCCCTGGTCTTAGATAAGTCTTGGGATGGCTCCCCCTTCTTTAGTCATTAAAAACATAGATGACACGTGTTTTTAGCTGAATAAGAAAACAAGAGAAAATGTGCAGTATTTCCAGGCTGCCTGGTCAAGGGGATTTTATCAAATCCAGAAAACCAATTTCAAGTGAGCCATGGCTGCCAGCCACAGGGGAGACATCAGAGTCTCTAAGGCTAGACTTCAAGTTCAGAAGTGCCACTCACATACCAAACTTCTCAGAAACTTGAAAAAATGCAGACCTTAAAAATAAGGGGACTAAATAAATAAATAAATAAATAAATAAATAAATAAATAAATAAATAAATAAAAGTGAATCCTAGAGGCTACACTCCATTCCTGTTATATGGTTCAGGTACGGTATCAGGGAACCCAGCAGTATGAGCATAGGCAGTGCCTGTAAATAGGAAAATCCCCCTAGATTTTTTGGTTAGGGAGTTAAAGGGTTTTCTGGCAGTTCTTACAAAAACAACTGTCCCCAGGACCCGTTCCACCTTTTCTAGGCAAAGAATTGTCAAGCCAGTTTACTATTGTTGGCACAGAGTTAAAGAAGTTTCTTCCAAACGCTGTATGAGTGGAGTGCAATCAGATCTTTAACTACGAGGAGTCCAACGAGAGAAATCTATCCTGACCTTGACCTCTTTATGCCTTCCACCTCTTGGTTTCAGTTACATATAAGAGGAGGGTAAGTGTTGCTAGTAGAGTTGTCACTGTCAAATGATGTAAGTGACCACCTTTAGAGGAAAGCAAAGCCAAGTTCATAAGTCACAAACAGTTAGGTTGACAAAGTTCATGTAATCGCATGTTCTTCATTTATCTATTCAACGACTCAAATATTCCTAAATACCTACTAGGTGCCACTCCATGCTGAATAAATGATTCAGTCCCTACCCTCAAAAAACCTCTGTGGTCTGACAGTGAGATATGATAAATACAGTCATAGAATAAGCCAACAGCAGTGGCATAGAAGAGGGACGAATCAATTATACCCTCAAGGGAGAAGAGACGCTTTATAGTGAATGAGTTTTGAAAGCTATGAAAGAATCTCTCCAGAGAATGGGAGAAGAGCATCTCTGGAAAGTCTTCCCCATAAAGAAAGCTTATCCATAAAACCATGACAGTCACTACCCTTCAGATGCTTTGGTTTCCCAGACTAATACAGAAAACAAAAGAGACCATGAAGACCATCACCTAGAAGCTCCCCCGTCAAGGAGTTGGTGTGATGCACATGAAGGTTCCTAACTGAGCATCCTGAGGAGGATCTAGAATGAAAGAAATGCATTTGATTTACCAACGTCTTGTTCCAAAATTATAGCCTTGGATAAGCTTGGTCCCTGCTGAATTCTCCTGACGAGGTGGCTGGATCCATAAGGGACCCACTGCACAGGGCTGCAGGAGAACTTTTATTTGTAAGTGTGCTGGTATCTTGTGAAGGGAGGACAGAAAAGCCAGGGGGAGAGTACAAACAGGAGGTTCTTTGAGTGGTGCACTTTCCTCATCTTGCTAATACCAACAGACACACTGGCTCATTGTTATTAAAAACATTTTCGGGGACAGAGGAGCAGCATCAGGTGCTGGGGCTGGAGTGGAGAAGGTGACTGGAGACATCAGAAGCAAATGCCCAGTGCCTCCTCCTGCTGAGGCGCCAGCAGTCAAATCGGCGTAAGAGAAAGATCCATAGGTGGAAAATATGGGATTAGGTAGAAGGCCAAAGTGAGGAACGGGTCCTTTGGTCACAAGATTCCCAAATGGGAATGAATTCCGGGGAAAATGGACAGAAAAGGTTGCTTGGGAACCGGAGGCAGGATGAACATTATAGAAGGAATGTGAAAGAGGTCACGAGGGACAAAGCCAGTGCTCAGTGGGCTTGGGAGTGGTCAGGGAAGAGCAGAGATGGTGAGTTTTCAGCCCACTCTTTCAAGATTTCTAATGGTGAAAGGCAGGCAAGTTATCATGCAGTGTGGAGAGGCAAGTACAGGGTCAAAGACAGTCTTGATTTGCTTTTCCCTAAGAATGGAAGAGAAGCATTTTCTTGCCAAGGACAGGGATGAGCAAGCAGGGCGGAGGTGAAGAAGAAATGATCGGAGGAATGAGAAGCAGCGGAACCAGACTGGGTCAGGACTACAGGATCCCGAGGTGGCCTGGGCCCGTGAAACACAAGTTGAAAATGTTGGCTGTGAACATAGTTCCTTTTTGTGGTGAAGGGGAGAGAAGAGGAGAGCCTCATCTGTGGGTGGCTTCCCCCGCTCCGCCCCCCGCGGTGAAGTAGGTGGTGACATCAGTTGAGAAGGCAGTGTAAGGTTGGGGACAAATGGAAAGTGTGAAAGGGCTGACACAGAAGACGGGAGAGGGAAGAATGCAGGGAGGAGTCCGGGATCCGGGCTGCCAGCCCACTATCAGTGGCTGTGCTGTTCTGCTGAATCCACAAGCTATTTAGCCCTGCCATGACGTCACCTTGTTAAACCCCGCTGGGAAAGAGGCCTGAGGGCCTCTCCAAGAAGCTCCCGGACAGGACTCACAGGTGCCAGAGATCAGAGATGGTGGAATTCCAGCTCCTCAATTATACTGAGGAATAGGATGCTTGGACATGTTGGGTACATTGGCTAAGACGGGAGGTACCTATAGGAAATTGCAAACAGCTAAAACCCTTGGGGTAACCATACCCGCTATTGTCATCCTTGTGGTCCTGAAAAACCTCTCCACCCAGAATGACGGTGGTGCATACGGCTCTGGAGCAACCCAAGGCTGCCAGTTATGATCCAGATCATCACCACCATAACGAATGCTTACAGTGCATTTTCTGAGCACTTTCCATACATTCATCCTATTTTACAGTCAAGGAGATTGAATCCCGGGGGGGGTTAAATCAATCATCAAGGCCACACAGAGCAGAGATGTGAGCCTAAGGAACTGGATCCAGGATCCATGCTGTCAGCCAGTAGGAATGGCTTTTCAGAGGCTGCTCTCTACCTCTCCCCCTTGTACTGCAGCCCAACTCGAGTGCAAGGCAAGTCAAGGTCTGGAGCTAGGATGCCTGGGTGTCCATTTGTCCTTGCAGCTCTTCTGGCCCAGGCTACCGGATCAACCATTTGAGTACCAGATGACACAAAGTAAAGTCTCGCATTAGCAGCTTGAGTTCATTCCACATTCTACTACAGAACCCAAGTTACCAATCCATGGTAACTCCCTTCTCTTTGACTTTGGCCTGGAAGCTGGCCTAAATGCTGAATGTGCTAGAAGCCAGCAACAGTGTGAAGATGCTGACAGTGGTGGGATTTCTGTTCCTGGGAAAATAAGCCCCACTCAGAGGGCAGTGGGTGGGCCCCACGGACCCTGCCTGGAGCTATTTTTAGAGACTCTTTCATGACTCTTGTGGGTTGGATCCACTGATCTCGAAGCAGGGCAGGTGTGAGCTGTTTGTGAGCCAGTCAGGAACCAAACAGCTGAGGGGCAGAGGACTTCTGGATGCCTGCAGCAGACTGCCTTGTCCCTGGGTTCTGTCCGTTGGAGAGGGAGCTGGAGGAGCGGCTCTGGTCAGCCTCCCCTCAGCAGCCACGGCCAAGCTGGCCAGAGCCAGCAGCTGCTGGGGCCTCTGGCTACTCCCCGTGGGCCAGGTCACAGCTACCCCTTTCTGGTCTTCAGTGCGAGACCTCGACGTGGCACGCAGCAAGGGGCGGAGGGGCGGAGGGGGGAATGGCCCAGCATGTGCTGCTGGGAGAGAACCCGACTGTTCCCACCGTTCCCCCTTCCGTTCCCACCGCCCTCACAGCGGTCAGCCACCATTCATGGGTATCGTGGTTCTCGGGCATGGTCCTACGCTAAGCATTCTACAGACATTAGCTAACTTGACCCGCACAAAACCTGTATGCGGCCGGCACTATTACCTTCCTTATTGCAGACATGAAGAAATCCAGGGCTGATCATGTAGCTAGGGGATGCCGCAAAGCCAAGATTCCAGCGCAGGCCTTCCTTCAAACCACGTGTTCTTAATTACACTAGTACACAGTATCCCATCCCCCAGAGGCCACAGAACAATGTCCCCTTTTTCCGAGCCAAGACTGCCCCGCTAGTTCTGTGCCTCCTTGCCCACAGGCATCTCCCCCGCTGCCCCCAAATTCAAAGACTCGGTCTTGCTCCGAGACCCTGCCCTCCCAGGCTGGTCCTAAGGGCCAGGGCTTCTAGCTTGTGCAGCAGGTCACCCCTCACCCATCTCTTCTAGAGTCACCCTGGCTGCATGGGACAATGAAGGAGACTGTGTTTGCACCTTCAAAACCCTGGGCCAAGAGAAACCTGCTCTCCAAGCTACTTCGGCTTGAGGACGAGTGGGAGAAGGGAGGTGTGAGCCGGGCAGATGGAAGGTACTAGAGACCCACAGTGGAGGAGCCCACCGCAGGGATGGGGTCAGCAGAGGAGACTGCTGGCAAATGAGAGCCTTGACGGAGTCACGAGAAGTGGGTGGTGGCAGTGAGGAGGATGTTGGGCATAAGGTCAGAAAAGGGAGGGAGCACACGTGGGAGCTCAGAGCAGATACAAAGGATGAGACCAACAAGGTAAGTAGAGGCTGGGTTGCAAAAAGTCTCAAAGGTCAAGCAGGCAGGTGATCCTGGGCTTTCTTTTCTAGACTAAAGGCAAGTCCGGGGGCTTAGGAGCAGGGTCACGGGATGAAGGGATTTTTTTTTTTTTTTTTTAAGGGGATTTAAAAGAGAAGAATCTGGTAGTAGTGTTTTGGGTAGAGATACTCTGATTATTCTTCCTAGGTCATACGCTATACTTTGTGCTTTGTTTTTAATGATCCTAATTCTAAAAGTAGAAGAAAAATATCTGTTTTGCTAGGAGTCATCCCAGCGGTTTCTGAGGTCTCCGTGCTCCGAGCTTCCCTCAGCAGACGTGCACTGTGCATGGAAACCAGTGTGCACAGACGGGTCTCAGCACAAAGGGCCTTCTGACACCGCAGCACCTGCAAGATCAGTTCCTCTGTGGCCAGAACTTCGGTGCGAAGTGTGGAGTTCGAGCCACTGAGACCCGGCTCCGATGGTCCCAGGCACAGCACAGCTGGAAGACCTCTGGATTAAAGAGCTTCACTTGGATGTAGAAAAACAAACCCAGTGATGGGAAGTGCACTCCTCACCTCTTTTCCCCCAGAACCTCCAGTGAAGGTTTTCGAATGCTTAAGACAATGGATACAAACCTTTGCCAAAATGTCTGGCCCCCTGAGCGTGCTCTCTGCTGGCTGTGGCACCCCCTCCCAAAGCTGAGCAGGGGCTGGGCAGACAGGATTTCTGCTGGGTTCTAACCAATATTTTTCTATGTAGTTGGCAAAAGAGAGGAGGAACGAGAACTGGCCTGGGAGACAGAAAGCAGGGTTCAAGGTCAGGCTGCACCACGAGTAGCTCCAACACTAATAATCACCAGGTCCTTAGCCTCTCCTGGGCTTTGTTAAATGGAGGGTTTGTACCAGTCGGTCCCAACGAGTCCCCAGACCTCTAGTTTAGTTCAGCTGCCTTGCTTTTCACGACACGGCTTGCCATACACCACATCACAGTGAGGGTAATTTTCTTAAAGTACAAGTTGGATCCCCGTGTGTGTCCCAGGTCACTCCCCTGCTGTAAGTCCCCTGTCACACACACCACGTCCCCCACAAGCCTTACCGTCCCCTGCCCTGTGTGACCGGGCCCGTCACGGAGCTCAGCCTCCCTGGCTTTCTCTCAGTCTTGAACTCCCTTGCACCTTCAAAACCCTGGGCCAACTCCCTCTGGCTTTAGGACCTTTACACATACTAGCCTCTTTGCCTGGAATGTTCTTCCCCCCCCACCGCGCTTTCCACCTGACTCACTCCTATTTTTCAGGTCTCGATGAAGTGTTCCTTGCTCAGAGGGCTCCCTGACTGCTCCTTCTCACTCATTCATCACCCTCGATGATGGCCATTAACAGTTCCTATTCCTCACTGCACTTAATTTGTAACTTCACGTTTATTCACTGGGACGGTACCCTCTGCTTCCCTCATCGGATGGCAGATCCACAAGAGCAGAGACGGATTCCACTTTGCTCACCACTGGACACCCAGTACCCCCGTCTCTATAAACATTTGCTGAACGCACGCTGCCGGGGGTGCACACAAAAGCCAGCATCCCCACATCTCGGGGTGGGCATCAGGGGCCTTCCGAGCTAGACACGTCCTGTCCCGCCCCGGTTACAATGTCCAATCTCTTATCTGTCAGCTGCTTTTGCCCTTCCTACTTCTGAGAAACACTCAGCTTCTGTGTGAAAATAAATGGACAAGCATCTTGGCCAACAGTTTAAAGATGGTCACGAAGGAGGAAAGAGCCTGAGTTCTGCGAGTATGGATGCCACTCCAGCCCCAACGTTCATTTCATTCATTCATTCGTGGCTCACACCCCACACTTGAGCTCATCCCCTAAAGAAAGGGCATCAACAACTTGCAACCCAAACCCTTGGCTTCAGAGCAGTCAGAAGAGAACTCCCCACGAGGCTTCCTCCGGAAACACAGAAGCTCTCCCGGCTGACAGCAACTAACACTCTGTCTCGGATAACATCAGAGCAGAGAGGTTCAGAGGTCTGAATTTGAAAGGATGCAGCTTCCTCTCTGTGTCCTCAAACCCAAGGGCAGTGGGACACCTTTTTCTGGTCACAGTGTTTGGAGCCTCCAACTGCTTAAGCACCCAAGTTAAACTAACTAACTTTCTTCACCGCATTCCTGCCTTTCTATACAGAGGCTCATTCATCAGAATGTCAGTGGAGAAACAAAGACAGCTGACTGTTTTCTCCCCTAGTGCCTATAATTAGATTCTCATGGAGAACTTGGCCACGACAAGGCTTTGCCGGACAAATACTCCCCCCCCCACCACCCGCACTCCCCCAGCGTCTCTCTTGCCCTCATCTTCAGGAGACCCAGATAAAGCAGCCAGTCACTTACCCGCTTCAGCCACGCAAAATGCTTGTAAACATCAATGTCCCCATCCATGCTGGGCACCCATGTCAGCAGTTAGAGTCCTTGGTGGAAAAAGCCCTTTTTCTGGCTAGAGACCAAATTCTCTCCTCTTCCTTGCTTCTGCCCCCTCCCCCTTGGGACGTCAAGCTGTGTTCAAGTTTCCCCACTTCCCTGGCCCATGTCCTTCAGCGTTTCCCTGGACAGTTTCAGATACACAACGGCTCAGACCGGACTGTGCTGCTCCAGTATCCTCCCCCTCCACCCCCAGACACACACGGGCACCAGCTCTGGGATTCAGAGCCTGTGGAGCAATCAACCCTAGCAAAAAGGTAGGGAAAAAAGACAGACTTGGACAGGAGTTGTAAACACACACACATACATACATACACACACACACACAGGAACATTCTTTTTGGTGATAATACCAGAGCCTGCCAGAGGGAAACAGTCCTGAAGAAAATTCCTCGTCTGGCTTCCCCTTTCTGCAGTGGCTGGAACTCATTACCGAGAGACCCCGATTTCCTGTCTCTGCTCCACTCTGCATTTACCCACAGGCTCCCAGCTGCTCTCAGTTTATTTGGGACTGGGGAGAAGACTAAAAATAAGTGCTGCTCTTGGAGGAGCTGCTGGTTCCCACACACAGCCTGACCCCCACCCCGAAGCCCACGCCTACCCCTTTTCCAGGCGGGCGTTGGGCTGGGCCCTGAGGAAAGCCTGTCATTTCCAAAAAAAGAACACATCCAGAACCAGCTCCGGTCTGGGTTGCTGGCCCGCTGGGTGTCTCTGTCCTTGGCGCTGGTGGCACCGTCTGCCAGGGGCGACCTGCTACTACCAGGAGACATGTGCCATCGGAGGAGTTTGGCTTGGGGCTGCTGTCGGCCACCACCACGGCCAGGCCTTCCCAGGGCACAGGCGGCGCCGGGACGGGTACAGCTCCTGTTGAGCCCGAGGCCTGCCTTGCTGGCTGTCCCCCACTCCAGATTAGCTACCTCAGAAGCCAGGGACGGGGGAAGGCGAGGCCCCCTCATGGGGGGGCCCACACGATGTAGGGAGAGCTCTGGGGAGGAGCCCTGGGAAGGCAGGGGCTGGTGCAGATGGGCAATTGTTTCCTGGGCTGGCCTTCCAGGGTGGTCTCCCCAGCACTGCCTGCCCCTCCTCCCCCCCAACGCTGCCCTCCACTCACCCCCCACTCTTCTGAGAGCTTCCCTAAACACAGCTTTTCTCCCTCGCCTGGCCCCTGACGTGCGGCCTTTGGCTAGAGTGATTATGAAAGCGGTCCTTGATGTGGGTACAGCGGGAACTGGGGTTACACGCCAGGCCTCTGAGCTCTGCTCCCGTAAATGACTTGCAGATGCACGTCTTGTGATGGCGGGGGGCGGGGGGGCCTTCCCGGTGCCCTTAGGGGTCACCAGGGGGGTTCCTGGAACAGCCAGTGAAGAGGAGGCTCTCCTGGATGTCGGCAGGCCCCTTCACATGGCCTCGGCAGCACAATCACCAGCAGGCTGGCCCAGTCCGCAGGGATCAGAGCGGCACGAGGGGAGGAGTAAATTCCTGGAGACACACCCAGCTCAGAGGCTAGAAAGGAAAAGCAGGCTCGGCCATCGTGCCTGAGCTCTGGGCCCTTCTCGCCTCTGGCCCAGTTCAATCAAGGCCTGGGCCCTCCCCGGTCGAAGTTCCCTGACCAGAACTAGCATAGAACGTGTTGGGGAAACGGCTCTCTACGGTTGCAGGGGTAGGTAAGCTTTGTTTTTTTTCTGTCTGAACGTCTGGGAAAGCAGAAGGAAGAATTCACTTGGTCAACAAATATTTGCCCAGCGTCCAAAGCAAATGAAACCGACTTCCTGCCCCGAGCAAATAAAGAATCATCACATGGTATGTGGTAAAGGTGTTTCTGGGGCCCTAGGGAAGAAGAGGCAGAGTGGGTTTGGGGGCTGGATGGGGAGAGACGGGGCACAGTCCCAGACCCTGCTCCCCTTGGTCGCAGCTTGGTGCTCTTCGGTAGGTTCTGGGGTGAGGAGGAAAGAAAGGACAAAGCAGCAATGTGGTGGCCTGTCTCAACCTTGCTAGCCCCCACCTGCCCGCGGGGTTGGCTCCAGTGGCCGCCCCTCCTCAGCGGCCATGCCCCTCTCCCCTTCACCACCTGTCTTGTTGTACTGAACCACCGTGGACCGTTGACAGGTCTATGCACTGCGCCAGACTGAAGAACATGTGTCTGAGCCCTGACCTCCATGCCTGCCACAGTTCTTGGCACACAGTAGCAACTTAAACATTCTTTGAGTGAAAGAGTGAGGCTCACGTGGCAAGACTGGCAAGATAAGCCTAAAATTCTACTCGGAGAGCCGGAGTCTTGAAGGTGGGTTTCCCCAGGGGAACGATGCTCCCACTGAGAGGAAAAGATGGAGTTCACATGTGACAAATGTGAGGAGGGAGGGTGGAGAAGGGGAAAGGAGAGGAGGGAGGAATCCAGACAAGTTACAGCTAAATTCTTGACATATTTTTATGGTACCCTCAAGTAGCAATTCCTACCTCAGTCTTTAAAAAAATAAAAAGAAATAAGTGTTATTTTATAATTCAACTCAAAAATTCAGAGTTAACACTCCAAAAGACCTAGGAGCAGGGCATGTGTGTGGCTGGTGGGCGGAGTGACCCAGGACACGGGAGCCATACGCACCTTTCACTCACTGACCTCCAGGTGGCAGGTGGGCCCTGGGCATGGCCCCGTCATCCCGCTCCCAAGGCAAACCCATGGCTGCACCACCACCTCACTCAGAAGGCCATCCCGGCCCGGGGCACCTCACAGTGGTCCACAGGCAGGCAGGCTTTGGGGGGATGAGATAAGCCCCTGAATAGGTTCATAAAATACATACATACAAAGTACTATTTGGATCTATAAATCACTATTTCTCTGAAAACAAAGTTTCCAGATTATCAAAATGATCCGTGACTCCCAAAGGATTAGAAGCCTGGGTTTTTTCTGGCTTATGCAGTTATTCTGAAAGGTTTAACCTTCCCTTGAAGGAGAGTGGGGGATGGTCCTCCAATCTAGTATACCGCCTCAGACCCACTGCTGAAGAGCATTCTCAGGAACCACAGGGGGTACACAAATAGGGGTTATTACGGTGACCCTCAAAGCCCTGGGGCCTTCCCAAAAGCAAGTCACTCCCCAGCAACCACACTCAACTCATCACCGTCTGGAACATGAGGTAGCCAGCTGAGGGCAAAGAGCACTACACTGAGCGACTGAGCGTCTGGGGCCTAAAAACACAGCTGAGCGCAGAGTAGTCAGGTTTGGACAGGGAAACTCAGGTAGCTTGCCCCTCTCCTCATCCCAGGGCTTAGCAGGGAACCCCAGGAGAGTCACCTCCATGGCTGGACGCCCACACACGTGTGAGAAGGACTGAGGATGGCTTCCTAAGGTTCTACTTTCCCCGCCAGGAGTCAGCAGCATCTAATCGGGCAGAATGTGGACTGAGAAGGGGTCTCATGGGTCACGTGCCATTCTGACCGCTAGCTCAGCCCTGAGCCTTGGGCTCTGGTGACAGGTGTCAGGATGGCCGTGGAATGCCAGATACAGGTTTGTGTCCTTCAACAGGTGTGCTGCACGGTGGGCCTGCCACTGGGGAGGTGGGGCGGAGCCCCACTGGGGAGGCTCAGCCCAAGGACACTGCTCCTTTGGGCTGGTAAGCAAGTCCTGCTTGTAAAACAGCATCCTGACCACTGCAGCCCAAGTCCCCATGGGGCACAAACACCTGAACCCACCACAAGTAGTTGGGACAAGGAGCGGCTGACGCTTCCCAGAAAGGGCCGGCCCATATGGTCTCGGTTATACTCAACTCTGCCATAAGCAGCCACAGCTAACACATGAACTAAAGAGTGTGGCTATGTTAACACCTAATATTTGTGGACACTGAAATTAGGATTTCAGACCATTTTCACATAAAATATGCTCATAATGCCTCAATCACTGAAAAACATAAAAATCATCCTTAGCTCATGGGGCATAAGAAATAGACAGTGAGCCAAATGCAGGCCATAGGTTGCTGACCCCTGGCTAGGGCTATATTCCCCTGTTTCGAATTAATCACCTGGGCTGGAGGGTGTTCTCATAAAAATGCAGATTCTGACCCAGAAGGTTGGGAATGGGACCTGACACTGTGCATTGCTAACAAGCTCCCAGGTGATGCTCATATTTGAGGATCTCAGGACCATATTTGAATGGTCAGAGGTTAGGAAACCACTTTCAGAAGTTTCTTAAAGCACAGGGTATTGAACAAGTTTGCCTGGAAGTACGAATCCTCCGGAGCCCCCCTCCCTCCCTCCCTACCAACCAGTGGTGCCTGAAAGGGCAGAAGGTTCCTGGTGGGTGCAGGGTGGGTGGGTGTCTACATGCTCAGACCCCAAGTTATGCTAACCTGGCAACATCAGCTACCACGTCCCCTGGGCCTGAAGCAGGACACTTAGTGGGGAAGGGTTTATTTGCTCTTTTATCAGTGTTTGCACATTCTTGGTCATTTATAAACATTTGTTCTCAGGGACTGAGTTTCCTCAAGTCAGGTCTGAAAGGAGCCAGACCTCTAGAATTTAGGAGGTGGGTACAGTTTACTGGGGGGGTTGGGGGGTGGCAGCAAAAATCTAGGAAAGTGAAAGCTGCTACGTTTACAGCAGCTGCAGGGTCCCCACTATGAGATGCTATGCCAGGAAAAATGTATTAAAAAAATCCAAGGTGCAGGTTTCCTCTAGGGCAGGAAATGCCTCTTGGAATGGAAGGAGCCATGCAAATAGC
Source organism: Leptonychotes weddellii (assembly GCF_054177405.1). Lineage (NCBI taxonomy): Eukaryota > Metazoa > Chordata > Mammalia > Carnivora > Phocidae > Leptonychotes > Leptonychotes weddellii. The sequence continues at coordinate 43,598,490 of NC_138379.1, forward strand.
ACCCCAGCAAAAGGCACTGGAACGAAGGGGTTTGGAGAGGTCTTCTCTGCCTTGACAATGGAAGGGCAGGTCTCTGCTCCTAGGAGCAGCCCTCAGCCCTCCCATTTCCTCTTCCCTAGCACAAACAGTAGAGGCCTCTTCAGGCTTGCCCTTTGTCCAGTGGGTTCCAAGGATGGGAAAGAACTCTTCCAACTGAGCCAGGGAGGCTGTCCAGCAGCTTCATTAATGAGGAGCTTAGGTCATCTAATTGAAACAAAGCTATTTTTCTTACATAAAGCCTGTACCTTCTTCCTTGGGATTTAGACTTTCTAGCATTTATCCCTGACTGCCACCTAGCAGCTGCAACCAGTACTGCAAGGAACAAAAAACCAGACTAGCACACCAGCCCTGCTCAGCGAAGGAGTCCCTTGGGAGCGAAGCACACGGCGGGGAGGGGGGTGTGCCTATACCTATGACTTTCAGTTCTCACTGGGAAAGGCAAATTGGCTCACATAAGCTCTATTTTTTTTTTTTTTTTTACCTTGAAATGTAAGCACCAAGTTTCCCCTTCTCTCAAGATCCAGAGGAAGGGATGTTTGGGTGGCTTAGTCGGTTAAGCATCTGCCTTTGGCTCAAGTCATGATCCCAGGGTCCTGGGATTGAGTCCTACATCGGGCTCCTTGCTCAGTGGGGAGCCTGCTTCTTCCCCTGCATGTGCTCTCTCTCTCTCACACACAAATAAATAAAATCTATTAAAAAAAAAAAAAAGATCCAGAGGAAAAAGCTTCCCTATAAAACCCCTGTAACTTTTTAAAATGAGTATGTCCAACATGCATATATTCTGATCCATCTTTTGTTCCAGGCCCTGGGTGGAGAATAAAGATACAGAGATAAATCACATGGCAGAGGAAACAAGCTCACAGTTCATAACTCATAGAACAGCTTTTTCTCCCTACCTTTTCTTGTAACTCCTCCGGCTTTTCAATATGGTAAACAGATTTGCTTCTTTGGCCAGAATGAAAGATTGCAAGCTGAACCCGGCAGGACCGGCAGGGGGCTCTGTTGGAGGAGCTGGGAGCTGAGGAAGCAGCCATCTGGGACAAGGTAGTGGAGCAATGAGCGGGTGGCCCTCCTGGGCCCGGGCCACTTTGTTTCGTGAAAGACTAGTGAAGAAGGGAACCGAGGGCTCCTGAAGCTACAGCAGGCTGTCAGAGGTGAGCACATAGGCTACAGAGGGCCTCGCTTCCCCGCCATCCCATTTCACTGCTCCTGAGAGGTCAGCCTCTGCCAAGCCCAGATCGTGGGGCAGCCGTAACCAGAGAGGGTCCCTAACCTGTCTCCATTTTGGAAACCAAAACACCTTGGCTGGGGGAAGGCCATGGCTGGTGCCGACCACAACGCCAGGACTAGAATGCCTGGCCAGATCTTGCAGGCAGATTGTCAAACCGGTCACTTCCAGTAGGGAGACAGAGGAGGGAAGAGGTTCATCCAAGGTCACATGCGAGTGGCAGGCCACTGGCCTCTTAACTCATCCCTACCTCCCACGCTGCCTCACCCTGGTTCGGTGCTGCCCAAGCACACTGGCCAGGGCACCTGCACCCTTGTGGAGGAAAGTCAGGGCTCCTGCTGGGAGGCTGAGCCGCTCCAGGAACCCTGCCTGCAGACAGGGGCCTGGTGTACGGTCCCGCTGCAGGTTCCCTGCCCACCTCTGCACTTGTCCTCACTCTGCTGCTGCTGGCTTGACCTGCCTTTCCTTGGACTTCATCTTGAGCCCCTGAAGCCTCAGGTCTTTATGCAGGATTCCCCTGACCCACATCCAAAGCCATGAAACAGCAGGCTAGACCTAGCATTTTTAGGATGAGAGGAGGCATCTGTACTGAATGGTTACAGAAGCCCCCGAGCTGCTCCATCTGGAGATGCTGCTGGTTCTGATAACTCTTGGGCATCACCCAGCGACCTGAGTCACCACCCTGGGGCTAGCTGGCTGTCCCCAATCCTGCGGAGCCCACTGGGAGCTGGAAGACTAGTCCTTCCTATGGGCTCTACCCCCAGCTCAGCCCTGGTTCCTAACCAGCCTCCATCCAGCCAAGGCAAGCAGGCATAGAGGAATGGTGACACCCCCTTCCAGGCCCTGGAAAAGCCCTACTCAAGGTCCAGCCGGATTCCGGGATGTGGCCATAGCAGCCCCAGCGCCCCCCTGCTTGTGCTGTATGTCGGGGCCAGGGCGCCTCCAGCCGTTCTGGCCTTCAGGACCACCTGGTGGGATTGAGGGGCTCTTGACCAGAAATGGCCGTGCTCTCCCTGAGGGCATCATCCGCACTCCACCACAGGTCGAGGCGGCGGCTGCAGGGAAGTGAAGGAGGCCGCCCCTGGTGGAGCTTAGCTCTGTGTCCATCACAGCAGAGAGGCCTCAGCCCTGCAGCCAGGGCCTCAGCCTCGTCCTCTCTAGTACTGACCCTGAGCTGGGCCTGGTCTACCCAGTGTGAAGGACGACCCTTTCCTCCCCTGAGCTCAGAGAGGACAGCCCCACGGAAGCTTCTCTGCCGGTCAGGCCCTGGCTCACCTTGGACCCCAGGACAGTCTCCCTACAGAAGGGCCTTATCAGAAGCTCCCAGCTACTCTACCAACTTCCTGGAGATAGGCCCAGCATTCAGATACAGATACCACTTCCAGGACAAGGGAATCTGGGCACTTGGTTCCTTTCCACACTGAAGCCCCAGAGGGGGTCCCCAGGTTAGAGAGCCCAACACATACTTTCTGGGCCCAGAGCCCACTTTTCCTCATTCTACTGCCTGCCAAGGAAGGAAAGACCCTGTTTTAGGCCCCAAATCTCTGGAAACTCACTCACCACACAGCACCACTGAATCCTGGGCAGGTCTGCTGCACTGGATCTTTAGGAGTCTGGCCTGTTTCTAACCGTCCCCAGGCAGAGTCTTCGCTGCTGCCTACCGTTCTCCATCCAGCCTGCCAGCTCCCGGCAGAGGGAGAGCCAGCCCCACTGTAGAGAGACACAGCTGCCTGGGGTGCACTAAGACCAGGAGCTCCTTCTCCACCCAAGACAAAGGCAGGGCCCAGACTCACCTGCTGTTTGTTCCTATTCGAGCCACCACCCATTCCCCCACACCCACCTCTGCCTCCACAGCACCTGTTCTCCTTGTGTACCCCAGATGCCGACATGGGTGTCTGAGGGTCCACAGCACAGAAGACAGTATCTTCTACCACACGATCCTCTCACCACGCCCAGAGGCAGCTAATCCACAGCTGTGTGTAAATGGAGGGTCTTTAATTTCCATTTCTTTTGCACCTAACATCTCTTTGTAGGCCTGGAGGACTTGACTCAAAAATTAGGAGGAGGCCAGTTAGATTCTCTCCTCCAGGAATTTGAGTCTCTCTCTCTCTCTCTCTCTCTCACACACACACACACACAGGGAATAAATGCAAGAGAGAAAACATGAAAAGAATTTGTCAACAAGAAGACTAAAATCAAGTCTAAAGGCCATGTGGCAGTTGCTCTGGGTGGTCTTTCTAAGAGCCATTCATGCCCCCTCCCTCCCATCATGGTTCCTTCCAGACAGAATGCCAATACTTGTTTCCCGGCCTCCCTTGCAGCTAGGGTATGCACATGTGAACAAATCTGGACCTTGGGAGCATATGGGAAGTGTGCTACAGGGCTTCAGAGAAAAAGATTTCCCTTCTTAATTACAAAAAAAAGAAAAGAGAAGAGAAGAGAAAAAGAAAAGAAAGAAAAAAGAAAAGAAGAGAAAAGGAGAGAAGAGAAGAGACAAGACAAGACAAGACAAGACCTGTCCCACCTCTGGACATGCTGCCTGGAGCTGCAGTCGCCATCTTGCAGCATTAAGCGATACCTCTGAGGAAACACCAACCCCCTAAGGAAGATGGGGCAGAAAGATGGGAAGAGCCAGAGCACTTGCGGTCATCCAGAGCCACTGATTTGACCCTGGGACCGCCCATCTTCTGGGTATCTTGTAAGTGACATATAAACCTCCTTACTGTCTATGCCACTTCTCCGGAGAAAGAACCACCAACTGATAGAGAGGTCATGAGGCTGCGCTGGACCACACCGGGCCAACAGATGACCAAGCAGTAACAGGGGGATACGGCAAAGCCAGCTGACTAAAGAGGAGAACAGCACAAACACACAAGGCACACAGAGGCTTAAACACTGCCTGCCCGATCCTTCAAGCTGTCTTATTAGTTCCTATTCTAAGCCACATGTACTTTTTTAAAAAATAATTTAACTGAGTCTCTGTGGTTTAAAGCAGTGTGTCTCAAGCTTTTAATGTGAATATGAATCACTGGGAGTTGGTTCAGTGGGTAAAAGGGTGGGGGGGGCGGTGCATATTCTGCCCTTTTATAAAGACACCAAGCAGCAAGCAAACTACCAGGGGATGACAAGGTTGCTGGTCCACAGACTGTAATTTAAATGGCAAAGTCTTCTATAAGTACCAATCTAAAAGCAATTAAAAAGTACTGGTGGATTTGTTCACTACTTCGGACTCTATTTCCATATGGGTACGACCTACTACGGAATGTGTATGCCCCCAGAATATAAAAGGACTTTAGGCTTGCAAGATCTAATACATAGACAGGCTGTCTCTGTCCAGAATCAAAACTTCACATCCTGTCCTGGTATCCTGGAATGTTTATATGAACTTTTGACCCACCCTCAAAGTACACCATTCATAGGTAACTGATGGCCATAATTACTCCAATAGACTCTGAATGCAACACAAAGTTCAGGAAACTCTTTCCAAAGGCACGCATTCCCCCCAACCACCCTAAAGAACCTCAAAACATCTACAAATCTTAATATAAGCAGTTTTCTGCAACACATCTTGAAAAACCAACAACCATGTTGACTGCCCTTGGATCAAAAAATATTTAAGAATCCTTTTTTAGTAAGTTATAGAAGTTAGGTCCGTATTTCACACCACACACTAAGAAATATTGCAGGTTAGCCCTAAGATATAAATCAAACCATAAACTTACTGGAGAAGATACAGGTGAATAGCATTTGATTTGAGGTTAAGAAAGGCCCTTCTAGGGATAAAAGGAAAACAAGAAACCCGAACAGGAAAGATAGTTAATTACAATCCTTGTAAAGTTTTGTCTCAAAAAGCACCACAAACAGCATTTTAAAAAACAAAGTGAGGAAAATGCCACAAATAAAGCAAAGGGCTTTAAAAAGGTCAATATAGAAGAAAAGCACTAAAATCCTAACAGGAAGAGGAAAGAAGAGCATAGAATACGAACAGGGTGCGGTAGGGACACCCACGGTGATCTCTGGGGTGTGTGGGAAGAAAAGATTAGTGCTACTTTTTTAACCTGACCCTTAAAAAAAAATCTCTATTTGGGGCTTTGTTTTATAATTTACATATATTAGGACAATACTGCCTATATAAATATGAATGAATGGAAATGAATTTTTTTTTCCAGATAGGGTAGAGTTCAAAACTTTAGAGACCATATAGAAGAATACTACAAAAAAAAAAAAAAAAAAGTGTTTAGCCTTCCACTAGGCAAAGAAATGCAAAAGTGGTAAAAACACATTTTTTTCCCTAAGAAATTAGTAAAGCCTTTTTTTTTTTTAATCTTAGTGATTGTTGTTGATCAGGATGTACCTCAAACCCTGCCAGTGAAAATATAAATGAGTAAAATCTTCCTGAAAAGTGGTTTGGAAAAAATGTGTCAAAGGCTTAAAGATATTAATACCCTTGGATTAGAGTTGCCAGATTTAGCAAACTGCATGGGACATACTTACTAAGATTTATCCACCGCTTATCTAAAATTCTAGTTTAACGGAGTATCCTGTATTTTGTCTGTTAACTCTATTTAATTCCACCTTTAGGACTCTACCTTATGGAAATATCTACAGAGAAAGACAAATATTCCTGGACACTCTCTGCAGCAAAGCTATATATTGGTGAAAGATTAAAAAGAACCTAAATGTCAGTATTAGAGAAATGGTCACATAAATTCAGGCATGTCCATACAAGGTAGAAGTACGTAATCATTGTAAACTATGCAGTGAGGGATAAAACCATGAGCTGTTGTCCGTACTCTGGGCAGACTGCGCTTTTGCTGGGGAAGCTGCTTCAGTGAATCTCTTGGTTATGATGGTAAAGGTCCCGAGCAAGCTGAGAGGGGACATTTAAAACCAGAGGCTAAACTGCTCTGCAGCCTGATGGCAGGATTCAGGGAATAGTGGAGGAGGCTCTGTCTGGAAGTTTCCAACGGGCCCCCGGCACATGGTGACAGGCCAGCCCAAGGACAGAGAGAGTCAACAAGTGACTTTAGGAGAATTCTGGCCAATGGATAGTGGGAGCAGTGACATCCGATATCCAACATTTGGTTTCAAGTTTTTGTTTTCTACACACAAACATTCCACATGTAAACTCACCTTCCCTTACCTGCCATTCTGAAACCCCCAAAGCTCTGAAGACCAAAAGGTTTTGTTTTGTTTTGTTTTTAGAAATAATGTTGGTGCCAAACTTATTTGGCAGCCTAACTGGACCTGAGCTAACAGGAGAATATTTATAGTCTTTTTTTATCCCACTTCATGTGGATATTCATACGTTTTGCCGAAGAAAGGTCAATGCGTTCCTGCTCCATATCTGCTAGAAATAGAATATATTCTATGGTATAGATGCATGGTCTTGCCCTTCTGAAGTTTAGTAAGTTCTGGGTTCCAAAATGCATCTGGACCCAGGGTTTCAGATGGAGGGGCTAAGGACCAGTAATTCTCTTGAGGCGTCATCAAGTTCCCTTTAAACACTGCAGCCGGAGTCAATCGGGCGAGCAGGAACGGAGGGGTGGGTATGGGTGAACACACTGGGGGAAAGTGGGCCTTGGAAAGCTCAGCTGTCCGCACAGGTGGGCAGAAGATGGTCAGAGGGACTGGAGAGAGGCCAGGCACAGCCCAGAGCTGGAAGTATGGGAAGAGCCAGAATTCCTGACGGAACTCCAGGGAGGCAGAGACCCTTCTGGCCTGGGACGGGAGACAGAAGGAAACTCCGAAAGCCCCCCTGCGAAACCCGACCACAGGTTGGAAAAGGGGGGTGGAGGAGCAGATGCGGCCTTCCGTCTTGTCGTGGCACAAGTCCGAGAGACCACCAAGGACAGTCTTCACTTGGAGGGGACACGAGGCGATTCTCAAACCTAGATGGCAACATGCCCTCCAGAGACCCATCCCGAGGGCTTCCCCCGCTTCCCCAGGCAACATCCAGCTGTATCCCCTGTTGCTGCCTTCACGAATGCCTGCAAACCTTGTGGCTTCCAACAAGGCAAGCACACGCTCTCACAGCGCTGGAGGTCAGAAGTCCCCAGTGGGTCTCGCCGGCTGGAGGCTCTAGGGGAGGGCCACCTTGCTAGCACCCCTCCCCTGGGCTCCTGACTTGCTTCCATCTGGAAAGGCTGATTCACACCGCTCCCACACCAACGCTTCCACTATCTCCTTCCACTTGTAAGGACGCCAGGGCCTGCCTGGACAATCCACGCCGCTTGATCTTCCTATTTAAACTCTGCTGATTAGCAACCCTAATTCCCTCTGCTACCTTCCCCTTGGCCACACATGTACGGTAACATTCACAGGATCTGGAGATTAGCACACAGACGTCTTTGGGAGGCCACTACTGTCCCTACCGCATGGGTGTAGGGATGTTACAGAACACCAGGCAGGCAGCCTACATACTGAAAATATTGAGTACCACATGAACATAATGAAGAACTCTTCAGTGTTCAGGGAGGCGTGGGTAGAAGACTGTACTGACGGAGGACTCCTGAACAGAAAGTCATCTAGGACAGCTGGCATGTAACCTGTCTTATCGCAAATGACTTGGCCTCTGGGCGAGGATGTCTCAATCTCCTTGGTTTCCAACATCAACCTCTACCTCCCAGTTTAGTGGGCCCAGTCCTGCCTTCCCACCTCGGTGTGTACTTTCCCGTTTGGAATCAGTCTGCAGGACTCTAGCTTTAGAAGACCATTTTGGCTTTCATCCTCAAACTCAGCTCAGGCAATCCCACGCTCCCTCAAGCTTCCCAGCTTCCTCCCTCCTGCCCTCGAATGGTTGCATCTTAGACACGTCCTCAGCGGGGCAAGCTCTTCACCTTCCCCCATCCCCGAATATCACCAGGCTCTTAAAGTTGAGCAGATGGTCTCCTCAGGGAAGGAGACAGGTCACCAAAGCCATGTATTTACAGCTCTGGTTACTCATCTGCCTCCCTCAGAGACTAGCAGATGTGCAGCCTTGATCTAGAGAGAGCAGGAGGGGGGTCAGGAACACTGCATCCCGCTCTAGGGACAAAGTGTACCAGGGCAAGGAGATCTGAAGGGCAGGGGCGGCAGTGAAGGGCTGGGTGAGGGGACCAGCTGTTGTAAGAGACAAGGAGCAGGGGGGACAGCTGAGGATAGAGACCCCACCTGGGGATCATAATTTGGAAGTTGTACTTGTACTCCCGCAGGGAAGAACTCTCCTCTGGCCCTGGATGTCCCCCAGTCTCAGAGAGCGTGACTGGAGCCCACAGGCAGTCTGACCGTGCGGCTTCAGCTGCTGGCCTGGGGCTCCCCCCTCCTGCTGGAAAGGACCACCCAGTGGGGGCTGGCCAAAGCCGGATGGGAAGCAAGAAGAGGCTGGAAGGTGCACAGATGAGGAAATAGTCCCAGGCAGTGTGGCATTCCGTACGCCCCGCGGTTATGTGGTTACGTCCCCCAGTGGTTTCCCGAACAGGCCACGGGCCCACTCACCAAGCTCTCCTTTATGTAGGCAGCTGTGGGGCCCGGGATTTGGCTCAGGAGGGCTGCTCTCTCCTGAGGCTGCTCCAGCATCTCCAGGGCCAGTCTCAAGTCCTCAATGAGATGGAGCACTGGAAAGGGGTTCGTGTGGGAGGCCAGGGAGGCCAGCGCAGGCTCACAGCTCCCATCATGGATATCGGCACCTGTTTTAGTGCCTGGAACGAGAGAGAGGTGGGAACCTTGGTAAGAAGGGTGGACGCCACGGGCAAGGAACTGGCAAAGAGCAAAGAGAGAGGAGATAGGGGACGGAGATGGATAGGAAGCCTCGAAAACCACTTCTGCCTCAGCAGAACCATTCACACAGCAAACTCGGCAGAAACCATCTTTAATCCTGGACTGGGCCTGCCAGGAAGAGACGGGACCGAGGTGGACGAGTTGCCCAGGGAGACTGATGTACAGAAGCTCACACCCCTAGACAACGGGGAGAACACAGCCTGCCCTGACCCTGCCCCCAAAACACGCTAGCTAAAACAACGAGCTGCCATCCTCCCGCCTTTAGATTCCTAACTTTAAGTTAATGCGGTAGGGCCGTCTGAGCGGATGGCACCAAAAAGGCCCCCCTCCCTGTATGTGCGTCCCTCTCCTCTCCTCCCACAGTGGTTCCCGACTCCGGGCTGGCCCCGACTGCATCAGAGTGACACAGTACCAGGCTGGTGAGCGTTTCCAGTGGACTGGAATCTGTCTGGATCTTCCTACTTGGGGGGATCTCTACATCCCCTTATGGACTCACACTTTACAGCCGTATGAGTTACTGTGTAATCCACATCTCCTCACCCCGTCATGGGCTGTGAAGCTCTGAGGCCAGGGTCCCTGGCCTCCCGGCCCCTCTCATTCCCCACCCCCCATGCTGAAGGGGCATCTGACTATCTGCACGCGTGCTCAGAGGAATAGCTAAGAGGGAGACAGCTTGGACTGGGTCAGCTCTTTCTAATTTCAAGTGTCCCAAACAAGATTGTTTTTGCCTTTCTGAACCTCACCGTTTAAGCAAACAAACAAAAAGTCTTCTTTGCATAAACACAGTGGTCTATTTTTCAGACCAAAAACTGGGGTGACACAGTCTGACAAAGGATTTCTGTGCTTCTTTCAGCAATAAAACACACTTCAGAAAATATGGTGTCGGCGGTAGAATTTCTAGGGCACTTGGATTGTTTATAAGGCCAATAGGAATCAGGGCTCTGCTGGAAAATGTGGGCAATAGGGCCACCCCATCCCCAGTTACACGCAAGGCCTGACGTCTAAATCTAGGTCCCTCCACCCTTCTAAGAGCCAGCTTCCTAGTTGCCACGGCAGTCTTCACAAGGAAAAATCCACACAGAAGGAAACAATTACTATTTGATTGCTGGTTTGCCTTCTGAAAGCACAGGATAGAGGGAATTGTGGGTCACAATCCACAAACAAGTCTATGGCTCTGGGGATCTGGGAAAGTGCCGATTACCCACACTCCAGTGTGTGCTCAGCAGTTTCTGGGCCCTGCAAATCCAATGGTGAGTTGACTGGGAAGGGCCACAGCCGACTTCAGGGAAGAAAATAGACCAAAATAGGGCAAGACGCCCCTCCACCCCACCCTTCGTCTCCAAGCAAATGCCGAGTAATCCCTGACCATCCTAGACATGCTCCAACACGTACACCTTCATACATGGAGGATAAGTCAGGCCAGTCAGGCCAGGGGGAGGTGGGAAGACTGAGATTTTCATTAACTTTATGTCACTCTGTGGTGCTGGACAAGTCTCTTCCTTTCTCTGGGCCCCTCCCTGCTCTAAAGCCTTGGGATGCTTCCCTACTGTTCAAGGTGGGTGTGTGTACACATGTGTATCTGTGCCTATTTTTGTATGTGATTTATGTATACACAAAATATTTAACCCCCCCCTTTTTTTGTAATTTACGTCAACACACAGGCTCCAAAATGGTCCAGAATGGTGAAACTCCTAGGGCCCAGCATTAGCAAAGGCAAAAATCGCCCAGAATATTCAATTCCATACTCCACACATTCCCTTCAGATGATTAGCTCCTATGGAAAAATTACAACCACAGAGGGAAACGAATCAAAACAGAACTACCAGATACACCAACAAAGAAGAAAATATATGCCCTCATACTTGAGGATAACAGAGCAAGATAAAAGAAGATAACATAACATATAACACAAAATATAAAAGATACAAGGTGTTATGCCCCAAATTACTTCTCAGAAAAGAGCAATTCACCTTATACTCAAACCCTAATAAAGTTTCTCTCTGGGGACACCCTACCACTTTATTTTGAACAACAAAGCACTCTTTGGGGAAGATAGCAGAAAGGGTTTCAATTTTATTTGCACATTGAGTTTTACAAACTATAGATGCCTGGGCCCCACATCACAGGTTCTAATTGGCCTGAGGTGTGACCTGAAAGAATAAAAAGCTCCCCAGATGATTTTAATGTGCAGCCCAAGTTGAAACCATTGCACTAGCAAATCACCACAATCAATACTACATTTTGATGTTTAGGGAGGTCTCTTGGGAATCTTTATTTTAAGGGTGCAAAGACTAAAGCTTAATACAGATTTAGTAATTATTAGAAGAAATAAGACCACATAAAATGGAAGCATAGGATTTTATTGAAAGCCTTTAAAAAAATTTTTTTTTAAAGATTTTATTTATTTGCGAGCGAGAGAATGAGAGACAGAGAGCATGAGAGGGAGGAGGGTCAGAGGGAGAAGCAGACTCCCTGCTGAGCAGGGAGCCTGATGTGGGACTTGATCCCAGGACTCCAGGATCATGACCTGAGCCGAAGGCAGTCGTACTGAAAGCCTTTTAATGATTACTTCCAAAGGCAAGTTAAGTAAGTATGTGGTAATCATTAGGGTTATTTATATATGCTTTGCTTGTCCTCTACTTGAGCTAATAGTGGGATTACACATTTGCCCCTTAAAGTTACTTAAGGCCACATGCCTTCCTTTGGCCAATAAATATCAAAAAGTCTTAAAGAACCAATACATAATTCCCCATATCTCTTCTACCTGCTCTGGCCTCTGGTAATGGTGGAGACTGAATCAGCCCATGTCCAAGAGTGATGATGACAGGGACCAGAGCTCCCAGCAGATCTAGGGGGAACTTAGAATATGAACAAGAAATAAACTATGCTGTTTCAAGCTACTCATCTTTTAGGCTGTTACGCTGCAGTAACAGACAGTCCTATCTTCACTTATACAAAGTATGTATGTCATACAGTCACATATGTGGAAGATAAACTTTTCAAAAATGACCTTTTAATGGGTTCAAACTTAAGTGACCATCAACTTAATACAGGCTGCTATATGTGTAAGATGTTAACCACAAATCAAAAACTGGTAAAAGATATGCAAAAAATAAAGAGAAGGAATCCAAGTATATTAGTAAAGAAAGGCAGCAAATTGTGAGAAAAGAGCAAGAAAATAAAGGAACAGAGAAGAACTATAAAAACAACCACAAAACAAGTAACAAAATGGCAATAAGTACATACCTAACAATAATTACTTTAAATGCAAAATGGACTAAACACTCCAAACAAAAGACACAGGGTGACAGAATGGATAAAAAACAAGACCCATCTATATGCTGCCTACAACAGACTCATTTCAGACCTACAGACACATGCAGATTGAAAGTGAAGGGATACAAAAGCATTTATTGTGCAAATGGAAGTGAAAAGAAAGCTTAGGTAGCAATACTTATATCGGAGAAAATAGACTTTAAAACAAAGACTGTAACAAGAGAAGAAGAAGGATACTATATAGTCATAAAGGGAACAATCCAACAAGAAGATATAATAGTTGTAAGTATTTATGCACTCAACCTGGGAGCACCTAAATACATAAAGCAGCTAATAACAAACATAAAGGGAGTAATTGAGAGTAATATAGTAAGAGAAGGGGATTTTAACACCCCACTTACATCAATGGATAAATCATCCAAGCAGAAAATCAATAAGGGAACAGTGGCTTTGAATGACATACTGGACCAGATGGAGCTAACAGATATATTCAGGACATTCCATCTTAAAACAGCAGGATATGGGCGCCTGGGTGGCTCAGTTGGTTGAGCGACTGCCTTCGGCTCAGGTCATGATCCTGGAGTCCCGGGATCGAGTCCCGCATCGGGCTTCCTGCTCAGCGAGGAGTCTGCTTCTCCCTCTGACCCTCCCCCCTCTCATGTGCTCTCTCTCTCATTCTCTCTCTCAAATAAATAAGTAAAATCTTTAAAAAAAAAAAAAAAACAGCAGGATACACATTCTTTTCAAGTGCATATGGAACATATTCCAGAATAGATCACATATTAGGTCACAAAACAAGTCTCAACAAATTTAAAAGCACTGAAGTCATACCATGCATCTTTTCCAACCATGATACTATGAAACTAGAAATCGACCACAAGAAAAAGTCTGAGAAGAACACAAATAAATGGAGGTTAAATAACATGCTACTAAACAATGAATGGGTCAAAGAGGAAATTTAAAAGACATGGAGACAAATGAAAATGAGAATACAATAGTCCAAAATCTTTGGAATACAGCAAAAGCTGTTCTAAGAGGGACATTTATAGCAATACAGGCCTACCTCAAGAAGCAAGAAAAGTCTCAAACAACCCATTCTTATACCTAAAGGAGTCAGAAAAAGAACAAACAAAACCCAAACCGAGTAGGAGGTAGGAAATAATAAGATTAGAGCAGAAATAAACAAAACAGAAACTAAAAAAACAATAGAACAGATCAATAAAACCAGGAACTGGTTCTTTGAAATGATCAATTAATATTAATAAACCTTTAGCCAGACTCATCAAAGAGGAAGAAAGAGAGAGAGAGAGAGAGAGAAAGGACTCAAACAAAATCAGAAATGAAAGAGGGGAGGTGAGTAACCGACACACAGAAATATAAAGGATTGTAAGAGCGTATTATGAAAAATATGCCAACAAACTGGAAAACCTAGAAGAAATGGATAAATTCCTAGGAGCATATAACCTCCAAAAATTGAATCAGGAATAAATAGAAAATTTGAACAGACTGATCACCAGCAATGAAACTGAATCAGTAATCAAAAAAACTCCCAAGAACAACAAAACAAAACTCCCAACAAACAAAAGTCCAGGACCAGATGGTTTCACAGGTAAAATCTATTAAACACTTAAAGAAGAGTTAATACCTAGTCTTCTCAAACTATTCCAAAAAAATAGAAGAGGAAGGAAAGCTTCCAAATTCATTCTATGAGGTCAGCGTTACCCTGATACCAAAACCAGATAAAGACACTACAAAAAAAGAGAACTACAGGCCAATATCTCTGATGAACACAGATGCAAAAATCCTCAAAAAAATATTAGGAAACCAAATCCAACAATATATTAAAAAAATCATTCACCACCATCAAGTGGGATTTATTCCTAGGATGCAAGGGTGGCTCAATGTTCACAAATTAATCAACATGACACATCACATCAATAAGAGAAAGGATGAAAACCGTATGATCATCTCAGTGATCTACAGACTTAATGTAATCCCTATCAAAATACCAACAGCATTTTTCACAAAACTAGAATAATCCTAAAATTTGTATGGAACCACAAAAGACCTCGAATAGCCAAAGTGATCTTGAAAAAGAACAAAACTGGAAGCATCACAATCCCAGATTTCCAAGTTATACTACAAAGCTGTAGTAATCAAAACAGGATGGTACTGACACTAAAACAGACACATAGACCAAAAGGACAGAATAGAGAGCACAGAAATAAACCCATGATTATATGGCCAATTAGTCTTTGACAAAGGAGACAAGAATATACAATGGGAAAAAGACAGTCTCTTCAACAAATGGTGCTGGGAAAACTGGACAGCTACATGTAGAAGAATGAAACTGGATCACTTTCTTACACCATACACAAAAATAAACTCAAAATGGATTAAGGACCTAAATGTGAGACCTGAAACCATAAAAATCCTCAAGAACACAGGCAGTAATCTCTTTGACATTGGCCATAGCAACAGTTTTCTAGATATGTCTTCTGAGGCAAGGGAAACAAAGGCAAAAATAAACGACTGGGACTACATCAAAATAAAAAGCTTCAACAAAACGAAAAGACAACCTACTGAATGGAAGAAGATATTTGCAAATGACATACCTGATAAAGGGTTAGTATCCACATATATAAAGAACAACTTAGCACCAAAAATCCCAAATAATCCAATTAAAAAATGGGCAGAAGACATCAACAGACATTTCTCCAAAGACATCCAGATGGCCAACAGACACAGGAAAAGATGTTCAACAACACTCATCAGGGAAATGTAAACCAAAACCACAATGAGATGACACCTCACACTGGCCAAAATGAAAAACACAAGAACCAACAAGTATTGGCAAGGATGTGGAGAGAAAGGAACCCTTGTGCACTGTTGGTGGGATTGCGAACTGGTGCAGCCACTATGGAAAACAGTATGGAGGCTCTTTAAAAATTAAAAATAGAATTACCATATGAACCAGTAATTCCACTACTGGGTATTTATCCAAAGATTGAAAACACTAATTCAAAAAGAGAAAAGCATCCTTATGTTTTTTGCAGAATTATTTGCAATGACCAAATTATGGAAGCAGCCCAAGTGTCCATCAACAGATGACTGAATAAGGAAAACATGATATAAAATGGAATATTACTCAGCCATAAAAAATGAAATCTTGCCATTTGCAACAACACAGATGTATCTAAAGAGTATAATGCTAAGTAAAATAAGTCATTCAGAGAAAGACCAATACCAAATAATATCTCTCATATGTGGAATTTAAGAAAGAAAAGAAGAGACAAACCAAAAAAAATAGACTCCTAGCTACAGAGAACAAACCAGTGGTTACTGGGGGTGGGGGAGGGTGGGGGGGTGGGGATGGGTAAAACAGGTGATGGGGATTAAGAGTACTTATGATAAGCACCAGGTAATGTATGGAAGTGTTGAATCACTATATTGTACACTTGAAACTAATATAACACTATTAACTATACTGGAATTAAAATTGTTCTAAATGATATCTAATCATTTAGATGGGGGTTCTTGGGCATGAGATGAAATATCTTATGATAGTATCATATGTGAATTTTAAAAGTGCTGTATTTAAAACAACTTAAAAATAATGTTTTCTAAGACTTCACCACAGGGCGCCTGGGTGGCTCAGTTGGTTAAGCGACTGCCTTCATCTCAGGTCATGATCCTGGAGTCCCGGGATCAAGTCCCACATCGGGCTCCCTGCTCATCGGGGAGTCTGCTTCTCCCTCTGACTCTCCCCCCTCTCATGCTATCATTATCTCTCTCAATAAATAAATTAAAAAAAAAAAAAAGACTTCGCCACAATAGCAGCATTAGCATTACCCAGGAGCTCAGTGGAAATACAGACTCTCAGGTCCTATTTTGGCCCTATAAACATGGATCTACATTTTATCAACATCCCCAAATGCTCTACAACTTCCCTGGAATTATTCATAATGACAGAAACAGCATGTTAGAGATAAACGTAACACTTGAATAAAATTGTTAAAAATGTGCCACCGAGACAAGAAATCCATAAATATATTATTTTACGTAGGTACTTATAAATACACGAGTCTAAACCAATCAATTAATATTATGAGTACATATTTGTGTATTCAGGAATGCTTGTCTATTGGGGCATATACAGTATGTTTTACATCATTAGAGGGGAAAAGGAAGAAACAGAAACCTTAATGAAAGAATAAGAAAGCATGAGAAAAGAAAAGGAAAATTTGAAAAAGAACCAAGTGGAAACCAAAACAAAGAATGTAATGCTTTAGTTTTAGGTGGACAGATTAAAGAACAGACAAGAGAATTACGGAAGTGGAAGGTGGGAGACAGCGTAGAGAATGAAGCAGAGGCAACAAAGAGAAAACCGCAGGGATTTCTCACAGTTGAAAACTTGAGTCCTCTCACTTTGAAGACACACACTGCATCCTCAAAAGGGTACATATCAAAACACACCCACCCTAGAAACCACACAGTGAAACTCAAGAACACCAAAGATAAAGAGGACATTTAAAAGCAACTAGAGAGAAAAGGCAGACAGTCTACAGTTACCTTGTCAACAGACTTCTCATGGGCAATAAAGCCCAGTGACCACAAAATATCATCTACAACCTGTAACCTGCACAAGATAAGCTGGCACTCAAGATCAAGAATAAAATAAGGACATTCTTTAGACGGTGACTCATGCAATTTATTCCTGATGGAATTTTTAAGGATCTCCTTCATGAAGAAGGAAACTGCACCAAGCAAGAAGGTGTGGGATGAAAGAAACAATTATGTCGGAGCAGTTGTTAACATTTTTTGTTAAGCAAAATCAACACTGTCAATTAAAAATCACAATAATTTGGAGGATATGAATCAAGATGATACTGGAATACTATACAAAAATAATGTGGACAATGGGGCAGTGGTAGAAATCAAAGCATTCTAAGAGTCAGGTATTAATGACGAAGAATTCCTCTTCTTTAAAGATATTTATCTTTAGCTTTCATGGTCAGGAGACATGTTAAAAATATAAGTATATGAGCATTAGAAGACTAGAAATAGATACTTAACTTTCTGGCAAAGATTAAAAACAACAACAGAGGCCAGCAAGACAAAACCAAAAACAACTTAAAAAAAAAAGTTAAAATGAAATACATATAAATAAATATATTTACAAATAAATATAAATAAATAAATAAATAGAAAATAAGCCTTAAGACACCTGTATACCAGTAAGTATAATAATTATAAATGCATTAAACTCACCTATTTAAACTAAAAAATTTAAATAGAAAGAAATCCAGTTCTTTGATGTTATTAAGAGAGGCATACAAGAGACACACAAAAAAAATTATGACACTGAATGACTGAAATATAAAGTATTCAAAAAGATACAACAAAGGACTCCATATATTAGAGCATTATGTCAAACTATTAAAAACAGTCACACACACACACACATGCACACATGCACGCACAAAATCACTGGATGAAATGATAAAACAAAGAAAAAAATCATCAGAATGGTCCTGTAAAAAATAAATTGTCATGTGTTGAGCCATGTGAACCACAATTTAATTTTTTTTCCAAAGAAAGTATATCAGGCCAAATGTTTTTACAAGTCAGTTCTGTCAAACCTTCAAGAAGTGACTAATTCTACTCCATATTGTGTAAGTGGAGGAGGGGACTGCTCCCAGCATTCTCCATAAGGAGAACCCGCGAGCGCAGCCTGTAGGTGGGAACCATACAAGTCAGCAGCCCTGAGCGCCGCACAGGGAAATCCAGGCCTTCTCACTGATGCACCTGGACACACAGAACCTAAACACAAATTCTGAAAACTGAATCCATGGTAAAAAAGATAGCACACTGTAACCCTCAAACCTGGGAAATGACAGATCAAGCAGACCTAAATAGGAAATAACAAATAAAGTGGTGATCTATCAGAACAACAAAAGACAGAGACCTCTGCCCCCAACAGCTAGACATGGCACGCTGTGTTCAAGCAAGTGCAAAGCATTTATGTCCAAACTGACCATAGACGAATTAGAGGGACTAAAATAAAAAAAGACAAGAAGTAACAGGTGTTGGTGAGGATGTGGAGAAAAAGGAACCCTCATACACTGTTGGTGGGAATATAAATTGCTGTAGTCACTGTGGAAAACAGTATGGCGTTGCCTCCAAAAAATTGGAAATAGAAATGCTGTATGATCCAATAATTCCACTATTGGGTATTTACCCAAAGAAACAAGAACACTAATTAGAAAAGATATACACACCCCTGTGTTTATTTCAACATTATTTACAATAGCCAAGATCTGGAAGCAACCCAAGGGTCCATGGAGAGATGAATGGATAAGGAAAATGTGACAGATTAATATCACACGCAGCCATAAAAAAGATGAGATCATAACATTTTGACAACACGGATGGACCTAGAGGGTATTCTGCTAAGTGAAATAAATCAGACTGAGAAAGACAAATACCATACGATTTCACTCATATGTGGAATCTAAACACACACATACACAAATGAATAAACAAACAAAAAACAGAATCAGACTTATAAATACAAGGAACCAGCTGATGGTTGCCAGGGG
>NC_138379.1:43617892-43643232 GCF_054177405.1 Leptonychotes weddellii
GGAGGAAGGGGACAGCGGACAGCGAGTGGAGGAAGGGGACAGATAGCGAGTGGAGGAAGGGGACAGCGGGCGGAGGAAGGGGACAGTGGGTGGAGGAAGGGGACAGCGGACAGCGAGTGGAGGAAGGGGACAGCGGGCGGAGGAAGGGGACAGTGTTATAGCATCAACAGGGCAGGCAGGGGCAGACTAGCCGTACAGAGAAAGCCCTCCAAAAACACCCCAAAATTAAAAAAACCCATGTACACACACTTTTTACACAACTGAACTGACGGCAATCTTCAGAGCTCAGAAGCTTGGGGTTAAGAGAGCATCTGAGCTGGTGTTTGTCCTGTGCACCACCCCCAGTTCCCCGATGGCCAGTCACCTGGGCCATAGCCCACTCAGAGGGGACGGGGACGAAGCTTAGGCCTGAGCCCGGGGAGAGGTCAGATGGGAGAGCTCTGCACTGAGCCGGGATACAAAAGGGCACTACCCTCAGTCAGCTAGAGAAGCCCACCCCCAAAGGAGGACACTGGGCCTTGACTCTGGAATAAGAGCACATACAAATAATTCGATGTTTTAAAACAATAGGAAAGGGACGCCTGAGTGGCTCAGTCGGTTAAGCGTCTGCCTTTGGCTCAGGTCATGATCCCAGGGTCCTGGGATTGAGTCCCACATCGGGCTCCTTGCTCAGCAAGGAGCCTGCTTCTCCCTCTGCCTGCCTCTGTCTCTCTCTCTGATAAATAAATAAAATCTTAAAAAAAAAAAAAATAGGAAAAAAAAAGAGGGGGTGAAGGAAGCACAGAAAGTGTGAGACAAGTAGAAATCAGACAGTAAGCGGATAAATGGTCAGATGAATTGTCAAAATAAATGTATACAGACTAAACTGGCCAGTTAAAAGACAGATATTATTAACTTGGTTAAAAAGTGAGAGTGCATCTATATCCCTCCGGCAAAACCACATTGAAAGCTTGTGATTGAGAAAGGATGGAAGAAGGATAATACCAAGAAAATAATAACCAAAAGGAAGTTGGGGTAGACAGATTAACATGAGACAAAACACTCTTTAAGACCAGAAGCATTGGGACGCCTGGGTGGCTCAGTTGGTTAAGCGTCTGCATTTGGCTCAGGTCCCGATCTCAGGGTCCTGGGACTGAGTCCCGAACTGGGCTCCCTGCTTAGCGGGGAGCCTGCTTCTCCCTCTGCCTCTGCCCTTCCCTGCCAGCTTGTGCTCTCTCTATCATGCTTTCTCTCTCTCTCTCAAAGAAATTAATAAAATCTTAAAAAAAAAAAAAAGACAAAAAAATCATTGCTAGAGATGAAGAGTGTAACTATATGATGATGAAAGCCTTTACCAGGAAGTACTAATTCTAAACGTGTATTCATATAATACAAAACACAGCTTCAAAATATAAGGCAAAATATTCAGAATTATAAGGAGACAAAATCTACCATTTAGTAGAATTTTAATATGCATTTCTAAGAAAGTGATAAGATCAAGCAGACAAAAAAAAAAAAATCAGTAATGGTAGCAAAGATTTAAACAAAGTGCATGTACTGAACAGAGAACATTGCACCTGACAACTGGGAGAAGGCACACACCTTCCAAGCATGCGTGGGACAGTAACGACAACAGACAGTGTTGTAGTCAAGGCCATAAAGCAAGTATCAATAAATTCCAAAGGATAAATATTAGAGACCACTTAACCACAACATAATGAAGTTAGCAGGCAGTTGAAAATATATATTACTGATTGGCTTTTTAATTTGGTTTTTAAAAGAGTACAGATACATTTAAGTTAGGAAATAAGAAAATGATAAAAACATTCAAATAAGTTAAATATGAATATATAGTAAGTATAGCTACAGAATGCATATTTATCTATAGATACTATAATGGTTAATTTTATGTGTCAACTTGGCTAGGCCACAGTACCCGGATATTTGATCAAATGTTATTCTAGATGCTTTTGTGAAGGTATTTTTTAGACAAAATTAACACTGAAATCATTACACTGTGACTAACGCAGCTGTTTCTCCATAATGTGGGGGGCCTCGTCAAATCAGTGAAAGGCTGTGATAGAAAAGGACTGATCTCCCTGGAAGAAGGAGGAATTCTGCCAGCAGATGGCCTACCCATTGGAGCTGCAACATTGGCTCTTCCCTGGATCTCCAGCCTGCTGGCCTGTCCTGTTTGATTTTGGACTTGCTAGCTTCCATAATCACACAAGCCAATTCTTTAAAATCAATCAATCAACCAATCTCTCAGAAATCTCTCTCTCCGGACACCTGGGTGGCTCAGTTGGTTAAGCATCTGCCTTTGGCTCAGGTCATGATCCCAGGCTCCTGGGATCAAGTCCCGCATCGGGCTCCTTGCTCAGTGGGGAGCCTGCTTCTCCCTCTGCCTGCCACTCTGCCTACTTGTGCTCTCTCTCTCTGTCAAATAAATAAATAAACTCTTTAAAAAAAAATAAAAGAAATCTCTCTCTACACACAGACACACACACACATAATATTGGATACATATTTATCTATTTACAGAATAAATAATATACACAAACATACTACTCATGGGTAATGGAGACTGATCAGCAAAGGCAAAAGTCAGTTCTTTGAAAATAATAATACAAAAGATAACTCTGGCAAGTGGCACCTGGGTGGCTCAGTTGGTTAAGTGTCCAACTCTTGATTTTGGCTCAGGTCATGATCTCAAGAGTTTTAAGATTGAGCCCTGCGCTGGTCCCGTATTGGGCATGGAGCCTGCTTAAGATTCTCTCTCTCCCCCTCACATTCTCTCTCTCAAAAAAAAAAAAAAAAAAAAAGGAAAAGAGATAACTCTGGCAAGATAAAAAAAATAGAGGGTACAATTAGGCAGTATTAGGAATATAAACAGAGACATAACAAGTGTAGCAGATCTTTAAAAAATATGATAGCTATAGGGCGCCTGGGTGCCTCAGGTTAAGCGACCGGCTCTTGATTTCAGCTCAGGTCATGATCTCAGGGTCCTGAGATCAAGCCCCAAGAGGGTTCTGCGCTCAGCATAGAATCTGCTTGAGATTCTCTCGCTCCCTCTGCCCCTACCCCCACTCAGCAGCATGCACATGCGCGTGCTCTCTCTCTCAAATAAATAAATCTTTAAAAAATATATATGATAGCATGTTTATGTTAACAAAACTATAAAGACCTGGGGGCACCTGGTTGGCTCAGTGGGTTAAGCATCCGACTCTTGGTTTCGGCTCAGGTCATGATCTCAGGGTTGTGAGACCGAGCCCTTATTGCGCTCCTGCTGGGGCGTGGAGTCCGCTTTGGATTCTTTCCTTCTTCCTCTCCCTCCCCCTCTGCTCCTGCCCCCACTTGCACATGCACCAGTGTGCTCTCTCTCTCTCTCAAATAAATAAATAAAATCCATAGTAATATAAATATAATAAAATCTATAAAAAACCCCAAGAAACAAAATTAAAGATCTCAGTAAAATTAGACGGTTAGATAGGTATAAACTGCCAAAACTCAACTGAGAATTGAACCACTGTTTATAACCATGAAGAAAATAAAATCTTTCACTTGGTTTTGTAGGTTGGTTCCTATACCTACAACCATAGCAAGTATGTAAGGAAGAAGTGGTAATTCCAGTTTTACTCAAACTCTCTCAGAGAATAGAAAATGAGGCCACGCAGCCCTGAAGGTGTGGAGGAGGGTTCTGCCAGTAAGAGGAAAAATCAGAATGATGGCTGTCGAACAGTGCTTGCCACCGAGGGCCATTTTGATCTCTTTACATAAAGATTAGTCTTTGCTACCTCAGCCCACTGGACACCTCCAAACTTCCACTCTGCCTGTCTCTGGGTCAGAATCAGAGCCAAGCGCTCTCAACCTGAATCCTGAATGGGAAACAGGCAGGTTTTGGTTCTGCCTCTCCCTTATTGATGACTGCTACGTGCTGACCCACCTCAGAGAGGGTCCGGACAAGGCCAGTTAATGGAGCATGTTCAGAGCATGGACTCCTGAACAGCCTTTACTGCCACAGCTGAAGTCATTCAACAGTCAAGGTGAATAATCTCAGTCTTGACCAGAACTTTCTCTGCCCCCAATCTAAATCTTAAAAAACAAAACAAAACAAAAACCACCCAGACACGAATCAGAGTTAGCAGAAAGGCCCAGAGCAACCTCTTTTTTTAACTGTCATAAAACAGGCTCCTTTTACCCAGTCCTCATTGGTGGGTACAGCTTGCAGAGGACTGCCTGAGTGACCCCCTGCTATGGTGAAGAGGAATGCGTGGTCCTCTGTGTCCTGACCACGGGGTTCTCTGGTACTATTACAGAAATGGCCTCGCAGGGCAGCCACTGAACCTGTCAGCCCACAAATTAAGCCTTATGCAAAATGAGAATATGTGGCAGTTGCTCTGGGTCACCCAGAGGGATGTACTTCAGCATTATATAGTTCAGCTGCAATTGTCAAGAGTGTAATTCAATTAGGGTATTATTTGCAGGCCAAATCACAGGGATTAATCAGGAACAAGAGCAAAGGTTAACATTGTACTGGAAGCTAACAACAGTGGTCTTTTGTACTAGAAACAAATCATTTTGACAAGGGGCTGGGGTCTTTAAGTCACCACTTTCCAACTTCCTGGCACAGAATTTTGGGGTTCCAATCAAGTACCATCACACCCAGGAAACTCCATTCAGGTTTCAAGAATTCAACCTTATAAGGAGTTTCATTTATTAGTCCTGTTTCTGCTTGCAAGGCATTTCTTTTCCTCACACCTCCAGAACCACTGGGTGCTTAGAGATAAGGACCACCATGACACCTTTTTTTTTTTTTTTTTGCCTTAAAGATTTAATTACACGAATCCTGATATCCCATGCCCTAAGTGTGCTCTTTTTGGAAAGAGTTTCAGAAAGTGAACCTGAGCCTATCATAGTACACAGAGTAATTAATTAAGGGAAATCCCTTGTTCCGTAGTGTTATAACTATGAACCATCATTATTGAATGAACTGTGTCCATTTTAGGAGGAATCCGTGTTGTTTTTGCGTAAATGATTGCTATGTGGGGCACACAGGAAGCCTATAAAAATTTCTTCCATTTGAAGTAAGTGGTAATTGTGTCTTCAGAAAAGGAGAGAATACAGCCCTTGGGTACTCATCCGAGCACTCAACAGATGCAAAAGCAACCGTGTTTGGTCCTGTTGGCATCACTTGACGTCACTCAAATTACTATGAGATAGAAACGCAGAAAGGACGAGCTAAATGTTCACATAAAAATGTCATTTCTGTGGGATTTGTGGCATCATGATGTGGTAATGCAAGTTTCAAACCTTCCCTTGGCCGTCACCCTTGCAGCAAAGGAACCCTTACTTGGGAGTCTGATGTGTAAGAGAGACGAGAGCAGAGACACTCTGGCTAGGGGACTGGGAGCAAGAACAGAACTTGACCCCGCTCCCAGTTAACTCTTCTCTACAGATGGCCCCACAGAGCCCCCGGGGCTCTATTACACATCATCATAAAACCAATGCAGGCATAAAAGCAGCCCGGAAGAGGCTCAGATGGCCCTGGACTCAAAATCCGTGACCTTGGGTGGTAAAAATCGTAATGTCAGTACTAATCTCAACAAAGTAACTTATACCAACTGAGTAGTACTTCCTATGTGCCTTATCTGCATTAACTTAATCCCCCCAATAATATGAGATAGGTACTAATACCACTATTTTATATATGAGGAAACTGAGCTCATATAGGGATTAAACAGTTTGTCTAAAGATCCCACAGCCAGTCCTAAGTGATGGAGCTGGGATTCAAACCCTAAAAGTCTAACTCCCTAGTCCACATTAACAACCAGAAAAACTCTTAAGCTCTTTGGTCCAGTTTGGCCCAACCACCTTGAATATGAGGAGGGTATTAATAATCTTGCAGAAGAGTATCCTGCACGAAGACATTCAATAATTATCATTCTTGGGACGCCTGAGTGGCTCAGTCGGTTAAGCATCTGACTTCACCTCTGGTCATGATCCCAGCGCCCCGGGATCGAGTCCCGCATTGGGCTCCCTGCTCAGCGGGGAGTCTGCTTCTCCCTCTACCCCTACCCCCTGCTCATGCTCTCTCTCTCAAATAAATAAATAAAATCTTTTTAAAAAATTAAAAAAAAATAATTATCATTCTTGTCATCACAAGATGTAGAACGTATACCCTCCAGACACTCACTAATTACCTCAATGTTCATTCATCTGCCAAATAGCTCCTGTCCAATGTCTGTGTGAGACAATTAGTACTTGAGAGATGGTTCACAGGACATGCCAATCACAGAATCTTCAAAAAAAATGAGTGATTTGTGGGCCCAAAAAAATCAGTGAAAGGCACCAGAGAAAACAATAAATGAAGTTCAGTGCACAGAAAAGAAGGTACGTATAGAAACAAACAACTGGCTCCTATTCACAAAAGTAAATAAAAGGTGTATGTGACAAGTACTTATTAAACACCTAATATGTACTGCAGACCAATTGAGGTGCTGGAGACGGAGCAGCAAAGCCTCAGTCCTCATGGAACTTACAATTTGGTTCAGGAAGCCGTTGACACACAAAGAGACAAATGTGAATGTAATAGGTCAGGTGGTGATCAGTGCTGTGAAGAAATATAAACAGGATTATCAGGAGAGAGTGATAGGAGGGGGTGATGCTAATTAGAGAGGATCAGAGAAGACCTCTCTGATGTGGCAACATTGTGGCAGAGATCAGACCGGAGGGTATCTGGAGGACAGCATTCCAGCAAAGGGGGCAGCAAGCACAAAGGTCCTGAGACAGCTAGCGTGCAGGCTAAAGCAAGGTTAAGCCAGAAGGAAAGTGGTAGGAGGTGTGGCCATAAAGGCGGCCAAAGGCCAGATCGCGTCTAGAAGTGCTGGCTCCGTTGAGGACTTCAGATTTAATCCGGAGATGGGCAGCCCCTGACGAGCTTTGGAGAGAGGAATGCTGTGATTTGATGTACGTTTCAAGGATCGTTCTGCTGCTCTGTGGAAGACAGCCTGGAGAGGGCCAGGAACAGGGCAGAGACTACTCAGAAGACTATGCATGAATCTTGCAGACCCCAGGCGAGTCTAGCAAGGCACGCACAAGCCTTGTTCAATGAAAGACACAAAACTCAAATGGGTGAGATGAGGTCCTGAATAAGTAAGAACTCTACTGTGTCCCTAGAGAAGATGTAACATAATAAAGATTTTTTATCCCTCATTAATTTACTGAAAGCTAACATTTTATAGTGCTTAGGACTGTTCTTGGCACCTTATGTGGGTAAACATAGCAACCCTCTAAGGTTGGTACTATTATTATTCCCACTCTGAGTATGAGGAAACTGAGGCCTGGGTCAGGTAAATAGCTTGTAGAGCTAGGATTTGAGCCAAGCAGCCTGGCTGCAGGGGTTCCTCCTGACCAATCTGCAAAGAATGCCTTGGGATGTCTTAGAATCACCTCTCTACAAGCTCTCACACCTGTTCCAGGCACAGCAGCCCGAGGAGCCCTCCTAGGAGGAATCAGCCAAGGTGGAGGATGAACGAAAGGGAAGAAGGAGGGAGAACTTTGTGCTAGGAAGGCAGAAGGATGGGCCTCCTGGGTTCTGCACAACCCATGCCAAGGGCCTTTCCTCCTTGTCCATCCCAGATCCTCACCTGCAGATCCTGTGTTAAGGCAAAGCCCCAAGGGTCACATACAGTTCTCTGAGACAGGGCATTTTGCCAGAGGCTTCATCATTTTCAGAATGCCAATGTGGAGAAATTGGGAGGCAGGGAGAGGAATGACCCCATACCAGCTGCCTTCTTTAGGAGGTGTCCATTCATTCCTCACAGCCATCCAAGAGCTCTAAGGTGTGAGGGTCTGACCCTGTGGCTCCGATCTCAATTCACATGAGCCCCTGGCAGCTTCCAGGTTTGACTCTATGAGAGTACGGCTAGGAAATTCGCGCTCTTGACTGTTTCCTCTTGGTGGGGCTTCGGAGGCCCTAACCTAGACAGGACATCCCAATCTATGGAGCCTCTGGAAAGCATTAGTCGGGGCTCTCAAGAGCCCTTCTGTTCACTGAGAAACTAAGAGCCTGGCAGATGACAGCTAGAACATGTTACAGTGTCACCAAGAACATGAAGACTCTTCAACCCACAACCCCACCCCCACCCTAGGCACCAACACCTAGAACCCTCCGTGAGTCCGATTCTCTCTGCAGGGTGGAAGAAGCAGCAAATGCCTGGCAAGGGGCAATGGGGCAGTATCAGATACCCACACACATCCTGGGCTTTAGCCACACTCAGCCCAAACCCCCCTCCCCAGTCTCCTCCAGCTGAAGCTCCACACGATGAGGAGCAAAGTCCCAAAGAAGCATGCTCGGCATGGCAAATAAGGTCATGGACTTGTTATCAGGTCAGGACGGAAAGAGGACCTGGGATCTTCGGGAAAGATTTGCAATGACAGGTTTATTCTAATCAATACGGGCGTGGGGTGCTCACTTCGGCAGCACGTATACTAAAATCAATACGGGCATGGGTTCCCCCTGTTGCAGAGTTAATTAGCCCAAACAGCCCACTGGCAGCCTTTTCCAATTAACCAGTTTTGCTGGATCTTTTCTAGGGAATATTCCTAACTGGCGAATGTGAATAAGTCAGTTATATACATAACATACAACATGGCATAAAGAACATAAAGAACATTCTCTCTCTTTTTTTTTAAGATTTATTTATTTGAGAGAGAGAGAGAGAGAGTACGAGCAGGATGGGCAGAGGGAGAGGGAGAGAGAGAATCCTCAGGCAGACTCCCTGCTGAGCACGGAGCTTGACGTGGAGCTGGATCGATCCCAGAACCCTGAGATCATGACCTGAGCCAAAATCAAGAGTCAGATGCCAGGGCACCTGGGTGGCTCAGTCAGTTAAGCATCTGCCTTCATCTCTGGTCATGATCCCAGTGTCCTGGGATAAAGCCCCATGTCAGGCTCCCTGTTCAGAGGGGAGTCTGCTTCTCCCTCTCCCTCTACCCCTCCCCCCTGCTCATGCTCTCACTTTCTCCCAAATAAATAAAATCTTTTAAAAAAAAAAAAAAGAAAAAGAGTCAAATGCTTAACCGACTGAGCCACCCAGGTGCCCCAAGAACAATCTTCAGGGAATGAGGTGAATCGATACCAAACTGCCTCCGGATTCCCAAACACACTGGAGACCAGCTGGGGAAGGGAGCTGACATGGGCATTACGGTGGCAAAGTCGCCAGACTTGGAGTTTCCTTTCGGCTCGACTGTGATAAGCCATGATGTGCTCTGGCCAGTTTTCAGTAAAAGTGATCTTATTGCAGCCAAACTGCCTCCGAGCCAGGACCCACGCCATGCTGCAGTCGGAGACCTGCCACCGTGCGATGCGCCCACGCCGTCTCGGCAGCCCTAACCTCACACCAGGTATCAAAGAATCCTACGAGTCTGAACTCCTACACAAAGAGATGGCACGCACAGTGAAAGACAATACGTCTACCAAGGGGCTTCTCGCTGTGCCAGAAAGAAAGGTCAGGAGGGAAAAGGGTTCCTCAAGTGTGGAGGTGAGGGCTCCCTGCCCGTACCTGCGATGATCCCATCCATTTGCTCCAGAGCAGCTTCCAGAGCGTGACTGGCATCCGAAGCCATGACTCCTTTCCCCTCGGTCTCCTCCTTCTCCTACCGAAAATGCAAGCACAGAACAAAGGAAAAGTCACAGAGAGGTCCACGTGCTGCGCGCAAGCCCGCCAGCCCTCCTTCATCGTTGCGCAGCACACTCCCACGGGATCCTGGCGGGCGAGCCCCCGATTCTGTCACCTCTCGAGCCTTGCCCTCCTGGCACGAGCGCGCCGTCTCCACGAACCTTTAGCATGCGATCCGGCTGGCTCCCAAGATGAAGAGCCACCGTTAGAGTCCCAGGTTCCAGAAGCTGCCTCCAGCATGGGGGAAGCGCCTCTGCGAGTCAGCGACAGAGGATGTGCCCTGCAGGGGGGGCTGCGTGTCTCAGCAGGCACGCAGCTGTCTCCCGGCTGCATCCTCCTGCACCTGCAATGCTTTCGTTGGGTAGGTGTGACCTGGGCTGAGACCCCCACGACCACTTTCACTTCTCGGATGGTCCAGAGGGCCTCGGAAAGCTGCAGGCACGCTGTTGTGGGGAGAGTTCTGTCCCAGGAACTTGGAGCCCTTCCTCTTACCATGTGAGTTCTACTCTACCCAACACCATGCAAGGTGCAACATCCCATCTCCTCAGGCCTGAAGGGCGTCTCCAAGGACACACAGTGCAGCCACTCCCCCTGTGCTGAGTCTCCCGTCTAAGGGGGAAGATGGCGGTTGGTGCCATCTCTGGACAACCCTGCCTCTACAAAAGGTCTTTCAGCTAAACTGTCTTCCTGCAGCCTCTTCTCATTTTTCTTGCTTCCCACCTGCTCCCTGGCTGGCAGGGAGAGACTGACAACAGTATTTGCAATCCCTAGTTCACATCCATAAACTGGAGGCAGGAACTGTTGTTTGCTCCTTCAGCAAAAGCCCCACGTGTACCCAATGGGCATAAGTGCTATGGAGAACAGAGGCCTGGCTCCTCTACCACAGGATGGCATGGGTCAGGAAACAGGGGGTCCTGAGGGTCTTGGCCCATGTTCCCTGTGGAGTTGGACTTTCAAAGAGAAGAAAGCCAAGTGAGCAGCCATAGAGAAGTGGCTTTGGAGATGGTGTGGATAAAGATTTTAGGACTACAAAGAACCACAGGGGACTGTACCAGGCAGTAGCAGTTCAAATAGTCTGGGTTCAAACACTGCTCTGCCATTTACTACGTGATCTCTGAGCCTCAGTATCCTCATCTGTAAAATGGGGATAATACCAGCACTTGATTCACCATGTTGACGTCATGATTAAATGAGGAATTAATATTTCATAGAAAATACTTAGTACATTCCCTTACAGACAGTAAGTGCTCAACATAAGCTAGCTGTTTTTCTTTTTGTTTTTGAAGTGAGGCAATAATCTCAGGATGTATTTGTGCCAGGACAGCTCATTGGAGGAGAGACTTTAAACTCAATAGGGTAGGCTCCGGGAGGGAGAACCCAGGTAAGTCCAAGAGGCTGGTTCCCCTGGGCATGGCAAAGAGAGATAAGCAACAATGTGTGTGGAGGGGGAAGGCGGTGATTCATAGGCGCAAAGGCCAAGGAGGGTTTGGGAATAGGCACTGGGCTTCAGCAGGCCAAGAACCATTGCACAATCAACTCGGAAATGAGAATGGGAGCTTGTGGAGGGGGTGGGAGCCTCGTCGGCACCTCAGGGCTGTGGCAGGAGCCAGGCAAGGCTGCACAAGGAACAGAGCTGCCCCTGCTGAGAAGAGCAGCCAGACAGCTGGGGACCCCAAACGCCCGTGTGCAGATCTCAGGGCCTAAATGGAAGCAAGCTTGGGGGCGGGGCGGGAGTGGGGGAGAAAGGAGAGGTAGCAGGAAAGTGGGGCGAAGCAGAAGCAGGGCATTAATCTGTACATTCCCACCTGTTCAGAGACATTGAAAGTCTGAAATACTTCCCTCTGAGGACTTTCCCCTACTCCTGAAAAAAATCCAAACTGCTCACTCACTGTGACCTCTAAAGAGGCAGTGTAGGATCTGGCCAGGCCAACCCCACGTTGCTCTCCCCATTGCTCATGTTCTAGCAGCATTGGTCTCCTGTCTTCCCCCCAACACTCCAAGACCTTCTACTCTGCAACTTTCCACTTGCCATCCCCTCAGCCCTGAGCGTGCTTTCCCAGCTCTCTGCATGGCTGGTTTCTCCTTATCTTCCAGGTTTCAGCTCCCATGTGTCCTCTGAGAGAGGTCTTCCTTGCACACCTCCATCTACAGCAGCCCTTTGAAGCACAGCAATTCTAAAGTATCTCGTCCATATACTTTCTTCCTTGCTAACTGGCCTTGCTTACCTCCCCATGGAGGCAGGGGGACCCTGTCTGCCTTGTTCACCCCTATATGCCCAGTGCCTAGCGGAGTGCCTGGCACTCAGAAATTTATGAGTAAATACTTGTGAATAATGGGTAGGTCCATTCCACCAACATTCCCTGAACCCTGTAATGCTGCATACTAGGGAGATATTGATAAATCAGACCTAGTCCCCGCCCCCATGGACCAGGCAGTCTAGTGAAGACAACAGTAAAAACAAATAATTATGGGGGCGCCTGGGTGGCTCAGTCGTTGGGCGTCTGCCTTCGGCTTGGGTCGTGATCCCAGGGTCCTGGGATCGAGCCCCACATCAGGCTCCTTGCTCAGCGGGAAGCCTGCTTCTCCCTCTCCCACTCCCCCTGCTTGTGTTCCCTCTCTCGCTGGGTCTCTCTCTGTCAAATAAATAAAATCTTTAAAAAAACCCAAAACAAAACAACAAATAATTATGACGCAATATGGGGTCTATGCTGATTGAGGCAGGTATGCTGCTTCCCTGGGTCTTGAAGGATGAGTAGAAGCTTTCTCAGAAGATAAGGAGGAGAATGCTATTGTAGGCAGAGGGGGTGGAAAAGCAGAGAAGCATGTAAGGGCAGGAGGGAGTTGGCAAATATCACAATGGTTGGTGAGCTTCTACCGGAGCATCCAGCTGCTCATGATGAGTCAAAACCTTCCACGGAATTCCCATAAGTGTGACAAGGGCAGGTAATGAGAGGAGCTTGGAGTCACACCCACCACTTCAGGGGTCTGGATGCCGGTACACAACACACCAAGTGGCCTCAGATGTGAACAGGACAGGTTTTTGAGAAGGAAGTTCTCCTATTTCAACAGACAGGCCCCACATGGGGCCCTCTTAGCAGGGTAGAAGGGGAGAGGACAGCTGGAAGGTGCCCAGCCCGGAGGGCCCAGGCCACGTCCCCCTGCAGTAGAAGCGCCATAAAAGGAGGCCCACGGGCCTTCTGCCCAGTGATGAGTTTGAACTTGGCAAATAGCAAGTTGGGTGGACCCGTGGGAGGTGGTGTGAAGTGAAACGTGAGTCAAAGGTGTATCATATGTACAGCCTGGGAGCCTGGGCCGGTAGTTGGGAGCGCTCAGAAGCCAGAACCTGTTTCCGGCAGCGGATGAGCTCAGTTCCAGACCTGCTAGGTCTGGGGCGATGGCAGGACACCTGGGTAAGAAGGGGCCTCGCCAGCTGCCATCACAGGGCAGCTGTGAGGTGTCAGCGGTGTGGGGGACAGACAGACCTTGGAAGGGCCAAATATGCCATCGATGTAAGGCCTCCAGCTCCCCCCGTGAGCACAGACACTCTCATCAGAACAGGGAAGCCACAAGGCTGCCAATCATTCCTGGTCTGGCAGCTAGCAGGCGTTTTCTCCTCTGACCCCCGTCAAGGTTAGAGCTCCTGTTGGTAACACAGGATGGGACAATCACGGCCCTCAAGGAACTTGGGGCCTCAGAGGCAAACACGCCAGATGGCAGCATTCAGTGTCTGTTCATCCCTGCAGGGACACAGCACCCCCCTTGGGAGCCTGGGTTCATCAGGGATGTGGGGCTTAAGTGCACAAAGCTCCAGAAGGAGGGTGCTTGGACGCCTCCTAGAGAGAAGCGAGGTGAGAGGCGACGACCCAAAGCGGCTGGGAGAGAGTCACATCCCGGGGAAGACTCCAAAGGCCCAAGCGAAAAGCAGGGCAAGCTCTAAGCAGATGGTGGGGAGTGGAAGTGAAATCACATTCTCTACCAAGGACAGGAGACCCAACCAGGGGCCTGACACAGCATGGACGCCAGAGGAAGAGACAGCGTGCCCAGGGGACTCCCTCGCGGGGGGTGCCCCCAGCCCAGGAAGGAGAGGGGCAGGCAGAGGATAACGGTGCTTTTAACGAGCTCAGTACAGTGACAGTTGTTCTAGTGGCCAAAACCAGCTTTCATTCTCTCTGGACACCTGGACAATTCATGGAGCCCTGCACTGGATGGTGGAGGAGCAGGCAGACGTCTCTTACCAAGAGACTAGCTCATCCCTAGCTACAAAGAAGAGGCCAGGATGGTAAGAAAGGGTGTAGCCCACGTACCATTCACCCTTCCCTTCACCCACAGGCCTCTCTAGACGCTGTCTTCCTCCTATCTGTGACGATGTCCCACTAATGCAGAACTTGACCCTCTTTGCTACCAGCCAGAGAGAAAATGACCCTGTAGCTATAAAGCCAGCCAACATGGGACAGCCATGTTTTTAGAATGACAGTGTCTGGTGACAGACACTGAACTGCACCACACAAAGGCCAGTTGGGCACCTGGACGTTGATCAGGGTGCAGTATTAAGGGTTCTGAAGTTTGGAAAGTGAGCCACAATTAGCCGCCCATTATCTGATGCACTCTCAGGCAGGCAGTAATTTAGATATTGTATTAGCAGGAACTGTTGATTAAGATAAATCTTGGGCAAGCAACCTTGCCTTATCCCACTCATACTGAAGTACAAGTTTCCATTCCATTTTATAAAGTACTTTCCTGTCAGTAAAAGTGGTTAGAGCTGCAAGTGTCTTGGGCAGGCTGCCAATGGCCCGGACGAAGGAAGGAATCAGAAACAGATCCAGAGTCCCTGGTACCCTTACTCCTCCAAGGTCTCTATGCCATGGACACAGCTGAGCCAGAGCTGGGACCTGACTCCTTGGCAGCTGCGTCCAGGCAGAGGGGTGGGGAAGGACGGTGTCCCCAAGTAGAAGGCAAGGCCTGGGGAAGGAACCCTCAACCAGGAACCTACCACTACCAAAGTTGGACTCATCATACACCTCCTCCTTCCCCACACGGCCACCAAGTGGTAAAGAAGCGTCACCATATCACAACCAACCAAAGCCTTTTCCCCACAATTTACAGGTTGCCCAGAAACCAGAACTGCTCTTAAATGGTCATTTTAAGAAATACCTCTTGCTATTCCTATGCTTGGGAGACAGCTTCTTAAGGTATAAGAAATTTATCAATTTGGGGTAAGAGAGCAAGAAACCATTTTCAGTATTTAAAAAAAACAGGAAGATGGAAGACATACAAGGGAAATTGATGGCAGTGCCAACATTCTCGATCACATCCTATATCATCCAATAACACCTTTATTTTCAGAGCACAAAGAAGAAAGATCATAGGTTTCATAGCCAGACAGTCTTGAGTTAAAACATGCACTCTGACATAATGGCTGTGGGTCTTTAGACAAGTTATTTAACCCCTCTCAGACTAAACGGTCTCATCTATAAAACTGCATTGTTACCAGTGAAAGCAAACAAGGTCGACCTCAGGGAAATACCGCAGACTGAGCCAAACATCTAATTTAGCTATCCACCACAACAACAGTAGAGGAATTTATTTTGAAAGACATAAACCCACAAGGACACGGAGAAGTGATAGGAGACATAAGGGCAACGTCTCTGCAGCAAACGTAAAAGGGCAGCCGGTCCATGTTGGAGAGCTTCCCAAAGCTTGGGGAGAGATTTCTCCACTAACACGAAATTCACAGGACACCTCATGCATCAGAACACCCAAAGAGATTTATGTCACTGATGAGGAAGTTGTTTAATTCAATGATAAGAAAATAGAAAACCAAGCAAGTGACAAAAGAATTGCATGGAAACCAAAAAGTAAAAGTAACCCCAGACCTTATCTAACCGGAAGTGTGTGGGTAGCCTGGTGGGGATGGACCACGCTTGTGGGCAGTGGGGGTGGGGCTGGAAAGGCAGCGGAGGATTCCTCACTGCATGGAGTGCTGACTCAGAAGTCACTAGATAATGACAACTGAAAAAAATAACAAAGCAACAGAACAAGCCTTTCTTCAGCGATATGGATAAAAATACTCAAAAATGTAAAGAGGCTGCATCTGAGGAAAAGCAATGGGGATGGGTAGGCGGGAAGACAACAGCTGTTTTAACAAACCATGCACAATTATTTGACTGTTTAAACTGTGTAGATATATGCTAGTGATCAAAATAAAAACAACCAAAATGACTTAAAAAGGTAGTATGTGTGGTGTGCCGGGCACAGAGTAGAGACTCCGTGTGTGTTCCTTCCTCCTCTTCCGCAGGTATCTGTTAGCTACTCGCTGGTTTATCCCATGCTGTCTCACGTAATCCCCACACACCACTTACGAATTGTCCCACTTTGCCGATGAGCAAAAAATCAGGCAGCTTGCCTGAGGATGCACACCGTCCTTCCACTTTGCCTCTGAAACGGAAACCCTGTAGAGGGTTTGGAGCACAGGAGGATCTAATATACCTTTTCAAAAAGGAACACTTTGGCTGAAAATGGACAGGGTTGGTGGGGGAGCAGTGCACTGGTGAACACAGGAAAACCAGGTGAGAGATGAAGTAGCTTGGACCAGAATGAAGGTGGTAAATGTTCTAATTCTTGATATATATTGAAGGCAAAGCCAGCAAGCTATACTGATGGAGTGGACATGGGAGAGAGGAGTCAGAATGACTATGAGGTTTTTGCCCTGAGTCTCTGGGAGACTGGGAGGGCTGCAGGAGCAACTGGAGGGAAGAGGGATCAGGAGATTGGTTTTGGGAACGTTCAGTTTAAGGTGCCTAAGGTGGAGGGGCGGCACGCCTGGGTTAAGTGTCTGCCTTCGGCTCAGGTCATGATCCCAGGGTCCTGGGATTGAGCCCCACATCAGGCTCCTTGCTCAGTGAGGAATCTGCTTCTCCCTCTCCCTCTGCCCCTCCCCACTCATGCTCTCTCTCTTTCTCTCAAATAAATAAATAAATAAAATCCTTAAAAAAAAAAAAAAAGATGCCAAAGGGGACAACTAGGAAGATATGCTGATGGGGCACCCGGGTGGCTCAGTCAGTTAAGTGACTGCCTTCGGCTCAGGTCATGATCCCAGGGTCCTGGGATTGAGCCCCGCATGGGGTTCCCTTCTCGGCAGGAAGCCTGCTTCTCCCTCTCCCACTCCCCCTGCTTGTGTACCCTCTCTCGCTGTCTCTCTTTCTCTCTGTCAATTAAATAAATAAATAAAATCTTTAAAAAAAAAAAAAAAGGGAAGATATGCTGAGTAAGGCATTTGGAAATATGAGTCTGATGTTTGGAGGTAAGTCTGGCTGCAGAGAATCTGGAAGCTATCTCACCAAGATGGAATTTAAAACAACTGCATGAAGTAACCTAAGTAGTGTAGAGGGAGAGAGAGCGGAAGGAAGGAGGAAATGGAAGGAAAGGGAAGGGAAGGGCAAAGAAAAGAAAAAAGCAAAGCAAAGCAAGAGGCCCCAGAAGTCTCTGGAACACTTCAACACAGCCATCAGGGAGAAGAACCAACAAAGGGGACTGAGGAGGAACAGCCAGGCAAATTGAGAAAGTGCTGCCCTAGAAATCACATAGAGGGTTCAGGATGGAGAAGGATGTAATCAGGAGAGCCAAGGTCCGCTGAGTCAGACCAGAGACGGTCTTCTCTCCCAGTGCTCACTGCTGGTGATCTCATCTGCTCCCACAGCCTCACCTGTCCCTGCATTAGCTCACCCTAGACTCCTGCAAGCACCTCCTAACTGACTGCCTGCCTCCAGGCAGCCCCATCCACCCACCCTGCACTGAAGATTCGCCTGACTCAGTGGTCCTCAAACACTGGTGTTCATCAGAGTCACCCGGACAACAACACAAGCACAGAGGTCTGGTCTCGGGCTCATCAGCCCCTAGAATTCATGCCTTTTACCACATGGACTCAGCCTACCGGGTTGCAACTTTAACTTCCATCACCCCCCTCGGACCAACCTCTGCCCCATCCCAAGCAAGTGTCTTTTCATCTGTGGACAGACAACATTAGTTGACTGCACCAGTTGCTTTCCTGCTTTATGCCCAAGCCAGTAGCTTTCCTTGCTAAATTCCCCATCTTCTCTTCTAGCCAATTCTTCCAGGAAACCAAACTTGATCCTGCCTACCTAAATATGATCTCCCCATCTCTTATTTTTTT
Organism: Leptonychotes weddellii; assembly: GCF_054177405.1. NCBI lineage: Eukaryota > Metazoa > Chordata > Mammalia > Carnivora > Phocidae > Leptonychotes > Leptonychotes weddellii. The sequence continues at coordinate 43,635,722 of NC_138379.1, forward strand.
GGGAAAGGAAGGAAAGCAGCAGTGCACAGCCATCTCCCCTGTAACTCTTGTGTGTGTCTTGGCCCCTGAGGTCACCCCCATTCCGTAAGCCCTGGGGACACTTTCACAGATTCACTGATAAAACTATTCATCGTCAGTGGGAAACCAGAGCCTGAGAGATAGGTGTGCCCCTGACCCACACCTGACACCCACTTCCCTCTCCATGCCCTCACACCTGGCAGGCCCCAAAAGATGGCCTTCTCCAATATGCTCCCCACCCACCATGGTGATGTCACCACGGTCGTCAAGCCAGAAACCTGGGAGTCATCCCGGGCCTTCCCGCCTCTCATCCACATCCGGGGGCCTCTACATTCAGCAAAGTCTCCCTCTCATATCCGTCCCCTCCTCTTCTCCTGCCCCACTTCAGGTCACATCATCTCCCATCAGAAGGCCCACGATGGCTTCCTGCCTACAGCCTCACTCCCACACACCCCTCCTGCTCCACCCTGCTGCCAAGAGCACGGGGCTATTCCACAAGCCTAACCGAGGCACTCCAGCACTTGTACGATCGCTCACCAGCCTCTACCCCAGACAGAACGGGAAGGGCCCATGAGATAGTCAAGAGCATGCACTCTAGCCAGGCTGCATTTGGGCCCACATTCTTCCGTCATGGGCTCTGTCCTTGCACAAGTTCCTTAACCTCACTGAGCTTCATTTCCCCTATTTATAAAGTGCAGGTGAAAATATACACATAGTGGGATTATGGGGATGCAGTGAGATACCGTATGCCGAAGTCCTCTGCGTACAGCAGCCTGGGAGTTTACAACCACAGCAGTGATAATCCTTTCAGCCACACTTGGCCCCCTCCCGAGCACTAACCATTTCACCCCTCCTGATTTTGCTGTAAGGCTCCTTCAACGTGCGAGACTTTAGCCCATGACGCCCCATTCCACCTGCTCAATTCCCGCTCCTCATCCAAGGCACAATTCCAGCGTCATGATTCTAGGGATTCCCCCCCACATGGAAGTGACCACTCCGACCCAGTCCCCCTCTCCATGCCTATGACAGACTTCCCTCACAGCACCTGGAACTCTCTAGAGCACTGGCCACTTGTGTGTGTGACTCCTTTGTCTGCGTGGTAAGCTCTTCGTGGGCAGGGCAATGTCTCTGAAGCCCAGAGCTCGGCCCCGGACCTGGCTCAGAGCAGGCCAGCTCATGTGTGTTGAATGGACAGACAGAACCACACCGCTGCCTGAGGGAGGCAGCGGGAAGCTGACCAGGGGCAAAATTCCTCTCCATCTGTGGTTCTTAAAACAAGTTACCCACTTCCAAAATACAATGGGACAGGTATAGGACAGACAGTCCCCTTCCATGAAGGAGAAGAGGTCACTGGTCTAAACGGGAAATTGAGAGGCTCCCGTGGGTGGCAGGGGCCCTGAGCAGCCCTCGGAGGCCCTGTCCAGTCTGGAGGCCTCTGTCCCCAAAGGGAAGGGCCTGATGGGGAGGAAAAGCAGCCCATGTGGCCTCAGGGCAACGGCCGGGCCCGCAGACCCCGTCTCTGTGGCAGGACTGAAGGACAGGCCACAGACGCTGGCTTTCTGTCGGGACACAGGAGGGGATGTCAGAACACGGAGCAGTGGGAGCAGGACAGGGGGCCAGGGGGCTGAGAAAGCGGCCTTTAGTGACTATCTGAGTCTGATCAAAGCGAAGAGGTGGAGCCTGGATTTCTTCTTCTCCCGAACAGAAGCTTACATAGCCTCAGAAAAACCGCACAGGAGACAAGAAAGCCTCCGAAGGTGAAAAAGCCACTGACCTTGGGGTCACTTCTGATAACAAACATCCGTTTGACGCTTTCGGCTGTAAAGGTATTGTCCACACACAGGCTTCTCATTCCCACCGAGACACCCCAGGTCAGGCTGCTCGGTTTGGTCGGCCAGTGAAGCTGAGGCTGGGGGGCTGCGACGGGCCGGAACGGCCCAAAGGGCCCGAAGCCTAGACATGGTGCCGGGCCCAGCGGGGGACGAAGGCAGGATTTCTTGCTTAACGTCTTTCTTCCCCGCGGTGCCAGTTTAGTGAGCCGTGTGCACTGGGCATTCCCCGCCCCTCCCTGCTGGGCGAGTCCCTAAAGAGCCCTAAGAATGTTTGTGCTGGAGCCCAGCTCCATGCAACCCGCTGGAAGGAGTCCTTTTTCTTTCTGGCCCTTCCATTGAAACCCTAGCCCAAGTCCTGTCACATGTCACCCCTCCAACACCAGGCTCCTCTGGCACATCCAAACCCAGATGCTTCCACTTAAGCTCTTACCCAAAGGGCTCAAGCCCTTCTCCCCAAACCGCAGCCCTGCAGACAAGGCTCCACGACCCCAAATAGTTCTCCCACCAACACGCAACCATAGCAGGGGACTCAGTCACACAGCTCAACACCCTCCTCAGAGGAATGCAACGGATAGCATCAGGCGCAGACACCTCACCTCTGGGTGCCGTGAGGCCGGACTTCCTCCCAGCTCAGCTGTCTCCCAGACTCAGGAGCAGGGCTAACATCCTCCCTCCTGCTCGGAATGGCAAGCTTCTTAAGAGAAACACCACCCCCAAAGACATGAGCATGAGACACCACAGGCCCAGCCCACAAGGAGGACCACGGGGTCTGGCCAGGAAATGGGTGTGAGCAAGCGTGAGGTTGTCATGGCTCACACCCAAACAGCACATCGGACCTTCTGGGCTTCAGGACACCAAGGAGTTGATGTTGGGTTCCCATCCAGGTCTTTGCTTAATATTTTTAAACACTTGCTTCCCCTTCCTCTGACTGTTCTCACCTCCCATTTCTGCTCTTGACATTCTGCCTCCCAGCTCGTCCTTTTCACCAGTTCAAGGGCTTACTGTAGTGAAGAGGCCATGGCAATCTCAGTGACCAGGGCCACAGGCCTCAACTCAGGCCTGCTGAGGAAATGTTGGGGCAGATCTCAGAAGACAAGCAAGGCAAGTACTCCAGTGAGGAGAGGGATCAAGGGGTGGGGCAGGCAGGCCAGAATCTGTGCCTTTGGGAAGAGGGAGCTGGTGAGCCAGACAGTGTCCAGCGGACAGAGCATCACCACGCCCCCCATCAAGGTGCCTCTTACCATGTGCTTACAACAAGTCCATCTGTGTCTTCACTGTGGTGGGGGCTCACTGCAGCCACTTAGAGAACTTGGGATGGAAGGTTCTTTCCCTTCCTTCTGAGAGTCTCAGAAATAGCAAGTCTGAGGAGTAGACATAAATGAGTGTCCCCTTCCAGGTGGGATGTGAAGGACCGCGCCTCAGCTACAACACCTCACACACTCGAAGACCTCGCTGCCTGCCCCATGGCCCCCACCATCCACGAGCCAGCAAATGATGGCATGCCACCTGGCGCCCTGCAGTCTCCGCCTGTGTGCAAAAGCTGCCTGCTCCAGAGGTTCACAGGGGGTTTCCCCGGGCCTACAGAAGCAGCAGCTCCTGCAAAAATGCTTTGTCCTCATTCCCTCATTTAAGCTTGCTGGCCATCGTGCGATGGATAGATTATCATTATCAGCCCCATTTTACAAAAGAGGCAACCAAGATACAAAGATGTTAGGACACTGCCTGAGGTCACATGGTTGCTGACAGTCCTTCCATGGAGTCCAGTCTGTCTGTCACCTAAGTCCCTGCTTGCTCTCCCCACCACACTGCCTTCCCCTGCAGATTTGCTCAGAGGAGTGAAGGCTGGGATACGGGACGCTGGTCTCCATGTCCGAACAGGGCTCAGAACACTGGGGACAAGGGACGACAACCTTCTGCCCTTCATACAGTATCCTCATGGGGACTCTGTGCACTGCCCTGAGCCCCCTCAACTCTGTTACAAGATCGTATTTTACTCAAAAAAAAGACAACACAGAAGAGAAAACAACTGTCATAAAAAATGCAGGACCCATAAAAATCAATATATATACTTTTAGATTTGTTTATCCATTTAACAAATACTACTTGCTCCCCATTATCTGTAAAACCCTGTAGTAGATGCTAAGAGGAAATTAATGAATGTTACTGATCTACCAAGGCCCCAAACTCCTCCATCTCTCAACCATGTCAATTAGAATGTGAAGGTTGCTTGTAGAACGGGGCCTCTATATGGGATCCATAAGGCAGAGCCAACAAACTTTGGCTTTTACCAACTTCGACTTCAGAAACGCATAAATTAATGGTTTAATTTTAAAGTCATCGTGGTACTCCTTTGTGAGAAGAAAAACATCATTTCCCTGAAATTCTCATTGTCTCTAAAATTAAGTTCAGATGGCAATTCAGTGCTAATGTCAACTTGACAACGTCACTAGCTCAACAGGCAAGTCACATGTAAAACCTCACATGGAGGTTACTTGCAAAGAGAAGCTGAGCTTCACAAATCGACCATTTGCCAGTCATGTTATGGACAGTAAGGCTCGGTCTGACACCCACTCACTCAAGCGGATGAGTGGTCAAAGGGTAGCTGGTGGACGCCTGGTGTCACAGAGGTCCCGGTGATCCCAGAAAGACACACGCGCCCAACAACACAGCACCCAGTGCACTCCCGGGAGAGGGCAAGGCAGTGGGAGGAAGGAGTGACCAGTGTGGTGTGGGCGACCCCAGAAAGCTTCAGAGAGGCAGCATGCAGAAATGCAAAAGGAGTAAGGAGTGTACATATCCTAAGGTATGCTGGGGGGCAGGTGTGTGTGTGCGTGCATGCACTCATGTATGCGTATAGCTAGGCGTGACCAGAGAACCGGGAAAGAGTGAGAGCAAATGAGGCTAGGACCAGTTTATGAGGGGTCTCTCCGCTCACCTCACCCCTCCTAGAACTTGGCCTTTACCCATCAGGCAATGGGAGTCACCACCTGGAAACCTCCCATCCTTTTCCAGCAATAATGCAGCAGGATGCAAGGACCTTCTCCCTGAGAAGAACCAGGCCATGGCAGCCCGTCCCCTCCACTGCCCCCCTCAGGAACCCTCCCACACCCTGCTCTGACTCCATTTCCCCTTCCAGCACCCCCTCATTCTGGACAGCAGGATGGGGCCCCTCTACGGCAGGCCCTGTCAGCCCTGCTGCATGTCAGCAGTCAGCACACAGGACCATCCCCTGATACCCACCGACCTCCCTCCAGCTACCTCCCCAGCTCACAGGCACCTCTGGATCACGACTCGCCTCAACTCCCCCTGCCTGGGGAGGCAAGTTCACGTACCTCCGCTTCTCCAGACCCTCGTGCACCCAGATCTTTAATCTGGTGCGTCCTTCCTACCTGACTCTCCTCAGCGCACTACCACATCTTTCACTGGTGAGAAACAGAATCCCTCACTTCCCCTTCTCTCCTCCTCAGACTTCCCCTAATCTATCCCCACCAAGGCCCAGCCTCTGCGTGGTTCCCTCTCAAAGCTGAATCGGCCTCTCTCCCCCTTCCACTCCTTCCTCCTGACCCACACAAATATTAAAGCCTCTGCTCTCTGAAAACACTTCCTTCGGCTACCATCTCGTGCTTCTCCTCGGCTTCACTGCCAAAGCCCTCACCTCCGGCTCTCTCTGGTACCTGCTGCCACGAGATCACCTCTGGGCCCTGCTGTGCTCCTCCCCCTGAAGCTATGCACGTTTTTACTCCTGTGAGAGGCAGCAGAGGATTGCTTTCCTTGGCGTCTCATCCACACCCAAACTCCTCCAGTACTCTCCTCCTTGGGCATTAGGGACAAAACGCTCTCTGGGTTCCTCCAGGTGCTCCCCCTTCACTAAATGTCCTATGTCTCAGCCTCCACTCACTGCCTCTGGGCAGATTCCGTGCTCAGCTCTCTTCCTGTTTTTCTGCTCCCTGGACAATCCATATTTCATCTCCATGTTCACCACTCATAACACTAGCCTACTTTTGTAAGCTCCAGACCAAAGTATCCAAATGCCCATCAGCTTTCTGGCCATTTCTGAGCAGCCTCCGAGGCCCAGCATGATCTGAAACTCTCAGCGTGGTCCTGGTCTCTATGAGCAGCTCCTGGCCTGCTTGACCTGCACGCCCTGCATTCCCCCGTGACCCTCCCCAGCCCTCCCATAGCAGACAGGTGCCTGTGGATTGCCCCGGGCAGGCAGGTCCGTCTGCCCCCTCCCCCCGCAGCCACACAGCCTGTACCCAGGTATCAGAATTTTGGCCTTGGAAGGCCTCCTCTTATCTGAGCCATAGCTCGCCTCTCCCACAGCAATCCAAACCCATGAGTCAGGCATCTAAGGCTATCCGTTAGCTGACCCCAAACTCTCCTGGACACATGATGGTAATAATAATGGCTGCCATTTTTTAAACATTCATTCTGCCCTGGGCTAAGCATTTCTAGGTGTCTCATACCTCAAGATTCATAACTGTTGTTATCCAAATTTTACAGACAAGGAACCTGAAGCTTGCAGAGGTTAAATGATTGGTCAAATCCCATGTCCTGGAAGCAGTGGAGATGGGTTTGACCCCAGGCAGTTGACTCCAAGGTCAAGTTCTTACCACTCTGCAGCCCTTCCTCACTGAGTCTGGCCACTTCCAACTGCATTCTTCTGACTTCTTGATACTCCAGCCATAGGAGAGCATTCCCCTTTTGCTGTGCCTTTTTCATGCTGTCCCTCAAGCTAAATTCCCTTCTCCAGTCTCTGTCCATCAAAACTCATTCTTCAAGGCGACTCTCCTTTCTCCAAGACAGCATCCCCACCCCTACCTGTCCAAGAGCACCTCTGTTGGCCCAAAACCCATGCTTACACCTCCATTTGAGTTGTTCCATGTTGCCATGGAGACATCCAATAGGGGCTGACATTCTCTTTCTTGGACCTCACCTCCTGGGGGGCAGCTAAGTATCTGACTGAGGGAATGGGGGAAGGAACAGCACCTGTGGCTCAGCCCCACCCTTCCCACTCTTTTTCCAGAGCCGCCTCGCCACAGGGAAGTGGCCTGTCCCCAGCAAGAGGCAGTCATCTAGGTCTCTGACCCAGGTGGATATGCTAACTGGGGAAAGGGAAACACTGGGAATTCTACTGGCCACACTCTCAACACCTTTATGAGCCCCAGAGCTGGTATCTAAGTCCCCGTCCGTCTGACTCCTGGTCTTATTTTTCAATTGGTGCCAAACCCAGAGGGCATTTACGTAGTACAAACAATTACCAAACGCCCACCAACCTGGGCCACTCTCAGTGAAGGACGAAGTGGCAGTGGCCGTAGGACTGGTCAGTGTTGGTCTGTAGGGCACACTGGTGACTGGCACACCATCTGAAGCCCCGCAGCAGCTTGGGGGGACACCCCTAGCATCCACCCGGTGCCTTCTCTCTGGGAGCCCGGCTCCCCAGCAACCTGCAAGAGACCCCGTAATCCATCTTCGGGAAACTCCAGGAGGGCGGTCTGGGAGGACAGGTAATTGTTTTTTTTTTTTTTTTTTTTAAACTCTTTTTTTTTTTTTTAAAGATTTTATTTATTTATTTGAGAGAGAGTGAGAGAGAGAAAGAGCACAAGAGTGGGGAGCAGGAGAGGGAGAAGCAGACTCCCCGCCGAGCAGGGAGCCCGATGC
>NC_138379.1:43643732-43680929 GCF_054177405.1 Leptonychotes weddellii
GGACTCGATCCCGGGACTCCAGGATCATGACCTGAGCCGAAGGCAGTCGCTTAACCAACTGAGCCACCCAGGCGCCCTGGGAGGACAGGTATTTGTGCTGTGGCCAGTGGACTATGCCCGCCAAAGTAAATGAGTCCATTGGTTTCTGGTGTACAGACTAGCCTTGTCAGTTTGGTCAGCACAAATCAGGCCCTCAGGCCACAGGCATCCTTCAGTGAGTGGATAACGAGGGTGTCCAACCCTGCCGACTGCCCTCACCAGATGTCCACACCTCCATTCTCTCCCATGTCCACACCTCCCCTGCCCCCTGGCAGACAGAAGCTTACCCACTGATAGGAACTGCTGGCCGTGTGCTTCCTCAGCCCAGAACACAAAGAAAGCAGCCCTCACTGCCCTTCTCACAACAGAGAACACACATGCGTGCGCACACAATTTCACCTCCACGGAGGAACAAATGGACATCAAGTCATTTCAGTGCCTCAACCTGACGATAGACTCAGAGAAATGATTCCAATGTAGTCTCAACTTGAATACTTTCAAAAAGCTTCACTGCAAAAATTATCTCCTACAAGGGCACCTGGGTGGCACAGTCGGTTAAATGTCTGACTCTCGGTTTTGGCTCAGGTCGTGATCTCAGGTTGGTGAGATCGAGCCCCAATGCAAGCTCTGTGCTCAGCACAGAGTCTGAGATTCTCTCTCTCTCCTTCTGCCTCTCCCACTCGTGTGCACTCGCTCGCTCACTCTCACTCTCAAATAAATAAATAAATAAATCTTTAAAAGAAATTATCCCCTAGAAATATAACCAGCAAGAGTTTATTGTTGAAGCTGGTTGATGAGTAAGCTGATTCATTACACGGTTCCTTCTACTTTTTTTGTTGTTGTTGTTAAAGATTTTATCCATTTATTTGAGAGAGAGAGAGAGAGAGCACAGAGGGAGAATGAGAGGGAGAAGTGGACTCCCCGCTGAGCAGGGAGCCCAATTCGGGACTCGATCCCAGGACCCTGGGACCATGACCTGAGCCGAAGGCAGCCGCTTAACTGACTGAGCCACCCAGGCGCCCCCTTTCTACTTTTATGTATGTTTGAATTTTTTCATAATAAAGGGGCTTTTTGTTGCTGTTTGTTTCTTTTAAATCTAGCACTTAGGGATCTGAGCTTTTCCAGAGGGGGGCACGGGATTCCACCTTACCTTGCTGGGGACCAACAGAACCAGAACTGAGGTTCGAACCTAAATTCCTGGCGACACAGACGACGCCCTTTCCACAGTGCCGTTCAGGCTCTCTGAAGGTCCTACCACGTGACCAAATGCTCAGCCCACCCTCGTTCAGACCCTCATCATCTCTCCCTCTGATTGCCAAAGCTGCCTCCCCTAGACTTCCTACTTCTGGCTGACTCTCCTTCAACCCATCTTTCCCAGAGCAGGCAGGATATGTTTCGTAAAGCCGATGGCATTACTCCTCTGCTCCCAAACTCTCCATGGCTCCCCACTATTTCAGGAACAAAGCTGTACTCCACAGCTTGGCCATCCAAGTCCTCTTCCCAGCTGCACTTCTCACCATGTTCTCAGTTCAGCCCCCCTGAGCCACTTTCTACTCCCTAAATACAGAAGGATTTCCCTGTGCTCTCTCTTTCCTGTTTGGGATGCTTTTCTCCAGCTATACTTTCAAATCTCACAAATTCTAAGACCTTCTCCACATGCACCAACCCAAGGAAGCCTTTCCTGACACCCTTACCCCCCCGGGCCTGAAGGCGTTGGGTGCTTCCCTTTGCTTCTGCCATACTTGGTACTCACCTTTATCATCTCGCTTACAGCTCTGGTTATACCATTCCTTGATATGTCTGTCTCTGCTTCTAAATTAAGATGCTTGAGAGCAAGGAGTATGTGCTATTCACCTTTCTATCCTCAGAGCCCAGCAATGAGCCCGACCCAGGCAGACACTCAGGAAACGTTGGCAGACACAAAATGTTAAGTGTGCTCGCTGAGTGGAGAGCAAAGGGAGAAGGAGCATGCAAGACAAAGAGAGAGACCTTGGCCCGTTTTCTGAATAAGGGTGGGGGACTGTCCACGGCAGCCTCTCCCCCCTCTCTCTCTCCACATGGGGACCCTCTCTTTGTGGCCTGATAATCAGAGCTGAAGGAGGACCAGCCATGGTCGGCCCTGGCATGAGCAAGACACAATTGACGAATGCAAGTTTATTTCCACAGGAACAACAGGAGGATGTAACTTCCCCTAACAGATGATAAAACCAGGCATTTCTCCTTATTCTATTATTTTCAAATGCTAAGCAACAAGAAAAAAAAAAAACCCACATCTGAATTGGCGAGCTTTCTCTATCATCTAGAATGTTCAGAGGCCTCATACATAACTTGAGCCTGTAGCCAGCTACCTCCTATGATCTCCCAAACTGCCTGGGGAGGAACACAGACCCCAGAATTTGGCAGTCTCTGGATAAATGCTATTTGGATTAATCAGAATTTATTCTGTGTTTTGAACCCTCATTTCAACACTTGTTAAGAAGCTAAACAGTTTAATTTTGAGTCAATGCAATAGTTTTCCTTTTGCATTAAAAAAAAAAAAAAAAAAGTTTAGACCAGTAGGAGACCAAAGAACTTCCCTGAAGTCAGGCTGTGTGCGCTGGCAACAAGAGGCTGGCCCCTGCCTCTGTCAGAGGAGAAGGGGGCTTCCTCCGCACGCCTGGGCTGGAAGGTATTAGCAGGGTACTAGCAGCTCTGTCTTCACTGGAGGGCTGAGGCCATATGGGAGCCAGATGACAAGAGCACACAGAATCCACTGCTGCTAGAGAGCCCAGACGACCAGGGAACTGCTTGGTCTGGACTTTGTGGGGTTGAGCCTTTGGACGAGGCCAGTCAAGCTTCTCCACACTGGCTGGCTGGAGTCTACCTGCCTATCCTGGTTCCTCGGCAGGACCAGCAGTGAGCACCTCTCCATCCCTCACCAGGACATGGAGGTTTGTTCACTGAGGGTTCTGGGAAATATCCTGTTATAGGCCAAACTGTATGCCCCTCCCCAAATTTTATGTTGAAGTCGAACACCCAGGACCTTAGAATGTGACTGTATTTAGAAGTAACTTCTTGGCCTCCAGTTTGCTCCCCACTGTAAGAGACAGCTAAGTTAAAATGAGGTCACTGGGGTGGGCCCTAATCTAATCTGACTGGTATCCTTTAAGGACACAGACGGGTACAGAGGAAAGACCATGTGAGGACACAGGGAGGTGACCATTTACAAGCCAAAGACAGAGGCCTCAGAAGAAACCAACCCTGCTGACACCTTGATCTTGGACTTCTAGCCTCCAGAACTGTGAGAAAACAAATTTCTGTTGCTTCACCCAGCCAGTCTGTGGTGCTTTGTTACGGCAGGCCTAGCGGGCTAGTACATGCCCCAGTCTGATCCCGGCCGCACTAGCCTGCTGCAATGGGGCGGCCTCCTGTCCAGAGATGTGGGACTCTGTTCTCATCCAGAGGTGTTCCCTTCCCTCTCCGTCTGAGGAAGACTTTGCTTTGCATCTTCAGACCTTAAACAACATCCAGGTAAGGATAGTCTCTAACAGTCCTTTATCTTTGTTAAGTCAGCTCTGCGTCGGGTCATGCCCAGGGAGCGACGCCATTTAGCAAGGCCAGGCTGGTTGCTACAAGAAGGAAACCCTTCTTGACGCTGTAACCTGACCAGCTAGCTGCCAAGCCACATTTTAGGAGCCAAGCGCCCGGGGTCCAGCCGTCTTCTCTTCCACCCAATTCAACAACCCCAGCATGTGATGTGGTGGTGGGGGTGGGGAGCTCAGCTCACCCATCACAAGACACTTGCCACCAGGACTGCTTCCCTCCCCTGACAGCACTTAGGCCGGAGTGATTCAGGGACTTTCCCAAAAAAAGTGATCCAGGAATCCCCCGTTTGCACACAGAGTCCCTCAGACCAAAGACAAGTTGGCTAGAGAATTACACTGCATGTGGTCTCCCCTCTCTGGGGGCCCACGAGGTCTTGCTCCTAGACGTCTGTCAGTCTGATGCCAGGGGAGTGGGAGCGTCTACAATAGCTCCTGGGGGCCTCTCTCCATCTTCCGTACTTCTTGTCCACAAAGCAGGGCTATTCTCCCATGGGAGACACCTGAGCAGGGCCTCAGACTCTGGGTGAAAGGTGTAGAAAGGGGCCGCAGCAGGGGAAGGCAGCACCAACAGGAGTCCCCCCTCCCGACCCACCCCTGTTCTGAACCCTGAACTCCTGCACTCCTTTCCTTACCCCTGACGAGAGGAGCAGGAGACAGTAGAAAGAGTCCAAGCTTTGCAGTCCTACTGACTTGGGTTTAAATCCTGCCTCTGCTACTTACAGCTGGGTTAGTTTTTGACCTTGGGTAATATATATTAACCTCTCCGGTTACTATGTAACGAAGATAATTATGCCTGCCTCACACTGGGCTGGTCAGAGGGTTAGGAGAGAGGACAGAGTAAACCAGCCAGCTCAGTGCCCAGCCAGGTAAATATGCAACGCTCTGCCTCTCACCCTTAGAGAACACGGCCCTGACTGCACTATTCCAGAAGACAAATTTAGCCAAGGCCCCTGATCAGGCTCCAATTGCTGGGATGAGGGGAAAAAATATATATATAACATTGACTCCCTTTGAGAAGTTACCAAATCCCTTGGAACCAGCCCCCCACGTGGCAGGCCCTGGGGCTCCACACACAGTGCACCTGCTCCGGGCCTTCGGTGTCTCTCTAGCAGTTTCTGACAGGAAGGTCCAGGCCACTGGCTCTTCCCGAACAGAAAGTTTCCTACCGATCTTGTGCTTCCTCTTACAGCCCCTTGGCGCCTTCCTCAGCCATTCCAGCGGGGGTGCCCAGGCATCCCACTTAGGGACAATGAGCAGGCAGGGTTTATGTTGTTCATGCGCCACGTGGGGGCAGGCACCTGGCAGAGAGCTGGTGAGCTGGGAGACAATCTGGGAGACCCCAAACATGGAGGCTAAAGCTGAAGCCAGGCTCCAGGGGTTGGGGACAGGAAGGGCCATGCCTGACCACATTCGTGGAGCAGGAAGTCCCTGGCCCTGGGCACCGGCATTGGGAGGGCCCCTTCAGCTCAGAGGTGGCCTGGACAGAAGACAGTCAAGTTGTACTGGTGACCCAGAGAGGCCCCACAATTGCTCCCAGCAGACGTCCCACTCTTACGCGACACCTACAGCCAAGCAGGCAACTGCCCCCAGAGTTCCTTGTGATGCGGTGGGTCACAGCGATGCAACAAGATGTGTGTCTCATGTAGCCTGCAGAAACCTTCTCATGAACGCCATCCCTCATTCGGCTGCCACTAGATTTATTTAAAATTCTCTTTCAAATACACATAACCATGATAGTTGAGGACAGGATTTGTGACCCTGGAGCAGCTCTTAACAGTTGTCAAAGGGCTCCTGATTCGCAGGCAGGATGCGGAGGGAGAGCTTTGTCCCACCTGCAGTCCCCTGTTAACACGTGAACCCAATTCACTGCAGCCCACATACTACCCGATCGGCACCCCAGCCTCCCTAAGGTGGTCTTCTCCGGCTCTGTCTCTGGTCCGAGGGGAAGCATCCCATTGGGCAGCCGAAAGGACCCCAGGTCCACCCTGAGCAAGCAGGGTGTAGCTGCCAGGGCCAGATCTGGGTTCTGAGCTCTGGGGGCGCAGCCACGCTGAACACGGGGTGGGGCTCTAGGCAGACCTGATCAGCGATAAGGACTGGCTGGCTCTACAGCACACAAGATAAGGTAGAACCCCAACTTCAGTGGGCAGCCACCACCAGCACCCACCTGCTTAGAGCCTGAACATGCTTGGTGGAAACAATGCTCTCCTTTCACGCAGCACCCAGCCCCCACTCCCCACTCCTGCATGGGCAGGCTCCCAGCCCGCTTACTGAGCTGTGCTGGACCCTCCTCTCCACCCACACCCCCACCTGGGTTCCTGCAGAGGCTTTTCTGACTCCCATCCCTCACCCCACCCTTCTGACCCACTCCAGAGCACCATCTTGCTTAATATCCATTTACTGCCGACACTCTGGGGTCCCCAACAGATGAGGTGGGTTCTAAGCAACTTGTTACTAATGACAAAGTAACTAAAGCCAAGAAGCTTTTTGTGTAAATTAAGAGAAGATTCCAGGTTATCTTGCCCCATTCTAATATACTTTATTGAGTGGGTGGAATTCAGCCAGGGAATCAGCAATCGCCTATAGTGCTCGGGAATTAACAGTTTCTATGACATCATGAACAACTATGCAACCTCCTACTATTTTAGAGATTTACTTCCAAATATATCTCTCTGTGTGCATGTATATATTTTCTGGGGCTGACTTTGTGTCCTTAACAATCTGGCCACGTCCACCAAGTGCTTTTCACAGGTTAATGTCATTGGACACGCGCAGCCTGACCGGCTTCCTGCCTCAGCATGAAGGCTTGATCTTCGAGGTAAACTTGAGACTCTGAATAATCTGACCTTTCAACATGGTGGCAAGATAGAATGGAAAAAACATGGGTTTGAAGATCAGGTAAGTCTTATTTCAGGCTCTTGCCAGCTGGAGAACCTTGGGAAAAGTCACCTTTCTTGAGTCATTTTCCTCCTTGGTGGGGACTAATAAATGATGACTTCCAATCCCCGGTTCCCTATATAACCCCACTCCTCGGTTCTAGCCAAACCAAACCACTGGCTGTTGTCTGCATATGCCCTTTAACTTACCATCCCCATGCCTTTCTTTGTCCATCGCTGTCCCCTCTGCTAGAAATGCCCTGGACCCAGAGAAAGGGGTGTCTCTGATCCCTATGTTTCCTTCAAGACACATCTCAAATGCTACCTCCTCAGCAAGCCAAGTGCCCCAACCTCTTCCTTCTCTGAATGTTCACCGTGTTCTCTCTGTGGTTAGTACTGCCTATTTTGAGGAAGGGGTACAATCCTTATGTTGGATCCAAGCAGGGGACATGTCTTACTCATTTCAGGTTCCCGCCATCACAGTCCTCAGCACAGAGGATGGTCAAAAATCATTCAGTGACTGAAATAATAAATGAGGTCATGAGTCTCCTAGCTCCAGAGCACTTAGAATTATGCTCTACCACTGTTCCTAAAAGGGGGAGTTGCCCTAGATCCAGTGGGCCGGTTCTGACTTGAGGGCCTCCATGGCCTCCCTCCCTGCCACCCAGGCCAGGATAGCGTGCCCCTCAGGCATCCACGTTGCTTAACCACAGCACTCTCCATCCTCCATCCATGCACCCCACCCAAAACCTCAGCCTACTTGAGTAAGGCCCCGCTGCCCACAGCCCTTCCCGGGCAAATCTTGGGGGCTGGAAGCTGGCTCTGTGGCCCAGGCTGCAGACAGACAGTCAGACTTCCCAGTGTCGTACCCACTGCCTTCCTGGATGGCTCTCTCCTATATCCACCATCCCCTCTTTGATGCTGCAAGCCCAGGGCCTTAGGCCACATGGCCCTGGTGCTTCAGATACCAGGATACTGTGTTCTTGAAATCTTCAAGGGATGGCCATGAGTCTGTAAGAGCCTTCAAGCCCCAATGAGGTGGCTGAGCCACGATAGGCCTCCGCAGAGAATATACAGAGTATAATCACTTCTTTGGGATCCCAGGCCTCAGAGTTTCAGGCCACAAAGCCATTTCCTCAGAGCCCTTCCTCTCTCCCAGTCTGTTACCGAGCACGACTTCAGCCTGTGACTTGGGACAGAGAAGCTCCTGCACAGCTTTGGGACCACCCTTCCCAGCCTCCTGCCTTTATGCCACCTCAGAAGCCAACCTCCTCCACAATCCTGCCGCACTTTTAGTTAGACCTCTCAGCAAATCCTGCCTCCCCCGCAATTTCGCAAACTTCTCTCTAGTGAACACAGCTTGGACAACACCTTCTTCAGGTAGACTTCAACACAAGCTCTGAGACAGCTGCCTTGCCCTTGAGATAAGCTTGAGTTATGCAGAACTTCTTATATTGAACTGAAATCTGCCTCTTCTTTAATTCCCTCTCCCATCACCACCATGGACCCGCAACCCTACCCTCTGAGCAACACAGAACAAGATGGCTCCCTCCCCAACCTGAAAATTACAAGCACAGCCCCGGTGTCTTCCTGTCAGTCCTTAGGTCCTTTCAAAGTTTGCAGGGCACAGACTCCAGCTTTGTAGCACTAAGCATCCTTCTTCCACCTGCTCCCAGAGTGCTGTGTGTCCAGTCTTGGCCAGTGCAGAAAAAAGAGGGATGATCTTCTAGCAAGGTCTAAAGCCAGGACTTCTATTAATGCAACGAGGCTGACTTATATGGGCTTTTCCACATGGTCAGGTAGGAAACCCACACCACTGATTTTTGGAGCCTACGGACAGGACTTTGCACTTCCCCCTGCCACATCTCATTGAGCTGGTTTGGGTTCTCAGCTTTCTCTGCTGCCTTTGTGCTGTACGTTGGTGACCAGCCATCTGAACCCAGGCTGTTTCCCACTGCCATGCACTTCTGCCTCTTGCACTTCACCTTCACCGTGGCTGTCCTTTCATGTCACACCTGGCCCAGAGAATGCTCCTTTCCCCTGAGATTTCAGAATAAGCCCTCTGGATGATGTAAGTCACTCTTTTTTTTTTTTTTTCCAGGCTTCCTGAGAAGAGGACATATGATAACAATCCCATTTGCTGACTACTTCGGATATGCCAAGCACCGCAATCAACAATCAACACCCTCTGTGCATCATCTCATTGAATCTTCACCAGAACCAAATGAAATAGGCTTATTATTGTTCCCATTGAACAGATGAGGAACTTAATGCTCAAAGTAGCAACAGCAAATCCGTGTAGAGTGGACTTGAAATGGAGGCCGTCTGGTTCAAAGTCCATACGCTAGAGCAAGCCTCCCCATCTGAGCCATGTTAGGGGGGAGAGGGGAGAAGGTGCGGTGGCCAGGAGTCTGTTTCCTCATCTCCAGAAGCAGGACAATAATCCCTGCCTGAGGCATTGTGCAGCTCCAGTGAGTTGGCACGGCGAAAACCTAGACGGACACACAGGATGGCTGTTGTTGTTACCGGGTGAGCGCATTGCGTCGAAGAACCAGATGTCTTGGCAGGTCACAGAAGAGATTATGTAATAAAACTTTTTCATGACATCCCGTCAAGGTCAGGTGTCAGAGCCAAGAACAATTCTTTTGCTTTGGTAAAATGTTGAATTAACAGAATCTGCCTTTCCTGCCCAAATTCAAGTTCTAACTTCTCCCTTCCCCAGACTGCAGCCCTCTCTCCCACCCGGCCCCCCCCACCTGCTCTGGTTGCTTACTGAATCTGGAGTTCGATACCACACTTCTGGTACACCCACAACAGTCCTGTCACCCCAGGACCCCACCAAATCAGTATTTGTCTGCCTCCTTTCACTCTCAAAAGTATCCCAATTTGGACAATAAATTAAATCTAATACTTGGAGTCTTTAAAAAAAAAAAATCGAGTTCTCTGGCACCTATTTCCCTCCCATAAGATGGGAATAATATCACCCATCTCGGGACACAAGCCCTTTGTGAAACCCACCAAAGCGGGAAGCTCCCCCATCCTCCCTCTGGACACAGCCTTCTGGGGGCCCAGTCTACCCGCACCTTTGGTGCCTTCATGAAGCCGGGCAGTGTCCAGCTAGCTATTCATGCCCAAACCTGAGTCGGGGGAACGAGGCCTTGTGCTGGGGAAGGAAAGCGCAGCCCCTGAAGAGACAGCAGGTGTCACGTGTGCATGCAGCAAAGAAAGGTAGCTCATTACTGCTGTTCGGCCTGAGCTCTGCCCTTCTCTTTTCCCCAATTCCGACAACAGGCCTCTTGGCTCCTACACAAGTACCTCTCCCTCCCTCTCTCCCTCTCTCTCTCCCCCTCCCCCCCACCCCCCCCCGCGCGCGCACGTGCGTGTGCGCGCGCACACACACACACGCACACACAAGCACACACACACACGCATGGTCTGTCGGCCTCAGGAGCTCCTTTTGGCAGGGTCTTGTGGGCTTTTGTGCCAGAAGCAGGTTGCAGACATTCGCTAAGACCTCTCAGGATACAAGTGCAGTCACAGCAGTGACCCTCCCAGTCAGAGCGGTCCCTGCCCAGCGGAGCGGCCCAGCTGCATGTGACTGGTCCATTCCAACCAGGCACACAAGTCACTGTGGATTCATGTGCTCACCCGACAGTCAGGGCAGGAGTTCTGACTCTGCGCACTGAGCACACTCCCAGCAACCAGCAAGCACTGGCTAACCCTATGCAGGCGGACAGCGAGCCCGGGATTTGGAGCAAGCCTTCCCTCTGCCTCTCCTCATCACCAGGAGGAAACAGATGTAAACACAACAGAGCCACCTGGGACCGGCTCAGCAGCTACCGGCCGGGGGAGAGGCCAGGCTACAATCGATTCCCCGTAGCCTCACCTGGGTTAACAAGCTGTTCCTGGAGATTTGTCAGAAGGCCCTCCACCCACTCACCTCTGCATTAGTCATTCCTGAGACATGGACACCCCAAATCTCAAGTCTGCAATCTCTAGCTGTCCTTGATTCTTTACCATGGATGAGCAGGCTCTGCACACATTTATGTATCAGTAAAAATAAATAAATAAATAAAGAGCCACAAAAACAAAAACTCAAAACAAGATAAGGCAGACACTTCCCAGATCCAGCTACATAGTTCGAAAGAGCCATGAGGCTTGACAAGTTTTCCCTCAAAGTAGATTCCCAGCATTCCTTGTCTTCATTTTCCTTTGGCAATCACCACATGCCAGGCAGTAATCTAAATGTTTCACATGCATTAACCCAGCTCAGCCTCAGCAAACGAAGGTGACCACTGTGCCAGGGCAAAGGTAGGACCTGCCCTGGGAGGCTGGAGGTGAAGGAGCGCAGCCAGGCAGAAAGGTGTGGAAGGGAGAGGTGAGGAGGAGAGGAAATCCAGCTTCAGGGCCACTGAGTCTCCAGGCAGCAGTGCAGATTCTAGATAAGGTCCTCTCTCCTTACCCGACAGCTAGGGCCCTCTCCCAACCATCTGGATCCCTGACACAGGCCTTAAACACAGGCCTCTGCTTGAAGCCCCCCATCAGCCCCCCACCACTCCACCACTACACAGGCAACTTCTGACTGACTGGATGGGTCCCTAAAGTTTGCTAGGGGGGAAAAGTGTTTGGGTCTTAGACTTCATCCTTCTGGAGAACTGAGAGAGGGGTGGTTGTATGCCCAGAAAAGCCATTTAATATACATGTACCCACACTGAGCACTAACAAGTGTGAGTGTCCATAAAGCACTCCCTGCTTCCCATCAGCCCACACAGAGCTAGACCATAGGACAGAAAGGACTCAGGAGCCTTCACACCCACATTGGCATTGGCTACCAGCAGACACTTCCCTTCTGAGTCCTTGACCTGTAAGATTCCAGTCTTAGCTGCAGACTGAATTCACCCCAAACCTGGTCTCTTTCCCATTTTTCATGGCCTAATGGAATCTCCATCTGGACCTTCTGGCAGCTCTTCTCTGGCCAACTCACAGTGCTCCAAAGGATAGAGCCCCAGGCCAGAGGGCCAGAAGGCCTGGGTTCTGCCACCAGCAGCGGGTGACCCTAGATAGGTTCCTTTGGGTAGCTTCACCATCCGTGTGTGTGTGTGTGTGTGTGTGTGTGTGATATGTGTCTCTATATATGATGCAAGAAAGTACCCAAGGCTCTCTTCTGATTCCAAAAGGAACCAACCATCCTCACTTCCCTCCACGCTCCCATGCTACTGACGATGCCTCATTCTTCTCCCAGCACACTAGCACAAAGTGTCAGTGTCCCATTTGTTGCCTTTCCCTCTCCCTCAAATCCAGTTAGTCACCCAGTCCTGCAGGGGATCACTCCCTCTCCATCTCTACTGCCACCGCCTTGATTTACATCCTAAGCTACCTTGATGGGTTATTCCAATAGCATATTCTCACAGGAGGTTGCTCCCTGTCCCTCCAACCTGCCCTTCCCAGCCCTGGATCATCCTGAAAGCAGAGATTTCACCCCATGTCTCTTTCACACTGAAAGACCTTCAATGTCATGGGAATAAAATTTCAATTCCTTAGCTGCAGTGTTCAAGGCCTTCCACGGCCTCGCCCCAGCCTAAGACTCCAGTCTCACCTCTCCCCGTGTCCCCTCCCCACCCCACCCTCTGACTCTAGCCATGTGGGCCACTCCTCATTGGGCTTGTCCCAGTCTTTCAGGTTCTGTTCTTGTTTCTTCCCTCATCTCTGGTGCAAAATAGCCTACCTCTTTCCCCCTTTACTGGGGCAAACACTGCAAAACCAGCCAGCTCAGGGCCCATGTTTACCACCAACTCTTTCCTGCACATCTGCTAAGTGTAGGGCTGCGCCCAAAGGCTGATGCAGGCCTGGAGCGGCTCAGGGTCTGGAGCAGGTGTGGACAGAGACATGCAAATAAAGTGCCTAAGTACCATAGCTGAGTTCTCTATTCGATGATATATATATATATATATATATATATATATATGCCAGAGAGAAGGGTCAAAGTGACTTAGAGGTAGGAGGAGAGGGTTTCAAGGGGTCTGATCTGCATCCTAATAAGAGTTCATTCATCTCGCAGAGCGGACGAAAGAGCTTTCCAGGAAGAGCACATTGTGCATGCAAAGACAGAGAAGCACATGAAGATAGAAACTGGTGAGCTACTCAGTCTGGGGAACAGTGGAGATGCAGCTGTGAGCTATGTTACTGCCAGGCTTTGCAAGGCCTTCAGTGCCAAAGAAGGATGCTACACTTTATCCTATCAAGGAGGCAATCCTATCCCATCTTGTGTAGACCTTCCATCCACAGATCTATTACAGGGCCAAGATGTCTGCACCACATGGAACATGGTGATTAAGAGCATGGTGCAGAAGGAAGGGTCAGCTCTCTGTGTGCATAAATGTGGATGTGACAGACAGAGGAAATGAAAGCAAGGATTAGAGAGGAGTCCCAAAGTAAGAATTACCTAGGAGCACTAAGTAGAAGTCATACATTTCCTGAAGACAAAGCTGAGAGTTAGCAGCTCCCTGGAAAATCACAAGGCTGTGAGGAGATCTGGGTCTGAAGCTGAACACATTGCCCTAGGACAGCATCTCCTAGATTATTTACTGAGCATATCAGAGATAAGAATGGATGTCGTGAAGATCCCCAAGGGCGAATAAGACCTGGCTTTCAGAGTCTAGAAGGGATACAACCCACCCTTCTGAGGCCACCTGTGGATTCTTGGAAAACAGAGACCCAGAGGTGCCATCAAGTACTGAAACTGATGATGCCAGGAAACATAAAGTGGAACTGCTCTAAGAAGCAGGAAAAACAGTGACTCAGGACCACACAAAGCTGCTAAAAGTCGCAGTCTAGTTGTGCCCACACCAAGTGGTAACAACGTCACCCCACCCCCCGAGGGTCACTTCTTGAATGGGGATGCAGTCTGGGAATTTAATAAATGTTTAGATGTCTCATTAGTTGCATTCATATTAGCTTTTCCTTCTCATATTTTACAAGAGGGGATCCACCAGAGCATTTACAGCAGGGAAGCATCATGAACAGATTTGTATTTCAGGAAAAAATTTTTTTTTCAATGGCTACGTCAAAACCAACTTCCAAATTTTACATCAAATGTTACAGCCTGAAGGGCATGCCATTCCTCTCCAAAGCTGAATTCTCTCAGAATCGTTTCCCCCTCTTCACTCTGGAAGCTATCCAGTCTAAAGACAGATACCAGCACTCCCTGAACCCTTGGCCCATAGATTCGATCTCTAGAGTCTCTCCTACCTGTCCCACTCTTTCAGGCCCAATATAAGGCAGCCCCACTTCTACCCTGATTGGCCTTCACTGTCCTAACGGGCCCCTCCGCCCCAGTGTCTGACCCCTCAGCTCACTCCTTCCCACAGCACTGCCACAGGAGGCTTGAGCAGGTCCCACCTTGGCCTTCATCAGAATCACCTGGGGGAACCTGGAACACCATCCCAGACCCACTTCATTCCAAATAGTTTAAAAGCTCCCCAGGTTTGCAAACTATGGCCCTTAATCCTTGCCAGAGATAGTGAAGGGCACCACCCTAGAACTTGTTAGAAATCCAGGTCAGATCCCACCGCTGACCCAGGAATCAGAATCTGCATTTGAACAAGACCCACCTCATGATTCTTAAGCTTGTTAAAGGTTGAGAAGCTCAGCTCTATAGTGTTGCCTGATCATTCATTCCACAAATATTTACTGGATTTTCTCTGTATCAGGCCAGGGGTTGGGATGGTCAAGGGCCAAGGTCCCGGACTTTGAGAAGCTCACTGAACCATCAGTCAGTCCCTTGCTTAAAACCTGTCATTGGCTCCCATGCTTTCCAATTGGGGCCATGCTTCATCCTTGTCACCAACTTTACTGTCTAGCACCTGCCCTGGGAACCCAGTTGGACCACTTGCCGCTTCTCACGGTTAGCTGGTGCTTGCCTGCCTACACAGCTCTGAGCCCAGGCCACGCTCTATCCACCTCTGCCTGGAGACACCCAGGAGAAATCCTCTGAGATCCATCATGCAAGTCATCTGCTTGAAATTTTCCCAGATCTTCCCTGCTCAGATGAAAGACAGGAATTCCCGAGGCGCCTAATGGCTCAGTTGGTTAAGCATCTGCCTTTGGCTCAGGTCATGATTGGGATCTAATCCCATATTGGGCTCCATGCTCAGTGGGGAGCCTGCTTCTCCCTCTCCCTCTGCTGCCCCCCCATTCTCATTCTCTCTCTCTAGTAAATAAAATCTTAAAAAAAAAAAAAAAGGAATTCCCACAACTCTTTGTTCTTCCCTCTCTCGTAGCATTTATCCCATTCTGCTCAGTCTTAAAGCCAGCACACCTGCCGTCGCTACCCCAGTAGAGATCATGATTCTTAGTTTGTCTACTCAGTAGCAATAAGCTAATAGCTGGCACATCATCAAAACTCTAAGTAAGAATAATAATAATAAATGTATTGATAAAATCATGGATGAATGCAATAAGTGAGAAATTCATTAATCTCTCTTATTTCCCACTTCAAGGTCGTTTAAATATGAATTTAAGCAGAATACTAATGGGCTGCCTCTCAAGCCCTAAAGAGAAACAATCTCTAAATTAAATAATATTTTGTGTTTTCTGTATTCAAATAATAATCAAAGACTGAACATTTTGAAGATGAATTTTGTGCACAGCCAACTACCTTTCTTTAGTTGGGCATTTAACTTCACAAAATGCAACATAAACTTCGGAAACACTTCAGATTTGTATTATAATCAATTAAGGAACTGGGAAAGGAAAGGGACAGATGAAGAGAAAGATAGGAAGTAGACCTAGAAATATGGCAAGGGGGACGGATCTATACGACATAACCAGCTGCTCTAAAAGTAAAAATACAACACTCTGGGTCTGTTTTTTAAGAGGATTAAAGACTAGCTAGAATGCCTGTTTCAATCCCCTGCAAACTTTGGAAATTCTACCTTTTCAATATATAATCTTATCTTCATTTGAAGAAAAACTGCAGGTCTGGAGTTGGGATGTCATGAGGGAGAGGAGGAGCCCACTTTCAAGTAGAACCTTCCCCGTTTGGCAGTCTACTGGGACGCAGTGGCTTGAGATTTTGATAGGCATGTTGCGTTTTCGCAATTACAGAGCTGGTCTCAGTCAAGGCGTTGCATCTGAGCACACCCGAACAGGGATGTTTGGTCAAACAGACCCTAAACCTCCCGACCACCGTGGGCTCTCTAGACTACGCGGGTGCTTCGGTGACATACCGCACAGAACTGAGGTGACTGACCATCCTGCGCATCTCCAGGGCCATGCTGGCACCTGCAGGGGCGCGCGGATTGTCCGTAAGTCCCGGGCAGGGTTGGGTGGAAATTCGGCGCAAATCCCACGGGAGTTACACCCTTCTCCCAGTCTTCTGGCCAGAGAGGAGGAAGAGGGTCCCTGTCCTTGCGCCTGGGACACGCTCTGGGGCCCTTGCTGGCACTGACCCCCACTCCTCCGGTGGTTCTTGAATCTGGGGGCTTTCGGTTCCCCAGGCAATGCACCCGCGGGGGCTCCCGGTCCGGAACGCGCAGGGGACCTGGGGCGTGGGGAGAGCCCACTGACCTGGGTGCGGGGCTCCTCTCCGGGCGGCTCAGGTGCGCGGGACGCTCCCGTGTCCCTCCCACCTCCGAACATGAGAGCCGGGAAACGAGCTGCAGGCCACTGACCCACCGACCAACTGACCGACCAACCGGCGGACTGAGCGACAGCGGCCGGGTCTGGAGCCCACGTGACGGAGGCGGGACCCATGGGAGGCTCGTCCCGGAGCCCAAGCTTGCTCCCGCCCTCCTTCTCCTGGGACCGCCCCTCAACTCCCCTTCCCTCTCGGGCAGCGAGGCGACCCGCAGGGACCCGTCTGCCACCGGTTCCCTCTTCTCCGAGACCGGCCTCGTCAACCCCGCCCCTTCGAACCTGCCTTCGCCCCGTCCGCCCAGCCGCGGCCCCACCCCCTGGAACGCGTTCAGAGCCCACAAGCCGCGCCTCCCGGAGACCACGCCCCCAGGGAGCCCCGCCCCGCTCCTGTCACCTCCCCGCCCTGCACCCTTCCGGCCCCGGGGAGACCGACGGGCGGGTCCCGGCGCTAGTGCTGCCAGTCCCCTGGGCTTCTCCAGCCTTTCAGCATCATTTCCCCGGCCGTAGGAAATGAAAACGAGGAAGCAGAAAAGCAATTTGTATCGAGAATTGCAAAGAGAGAGAAGCCACAGAAAGACCGATTAGAGGCACATTCAAGAGCAGCAACCCATTGGGTGTTCGGACTCCCCGGACCCGTGCGATGCAGTCCAAATTGAGGCTGGCTCGGTCTCTGAACAACCCGTTTGGAAGGCTCGGAGTCACCGTAGAGTCTGGCCGCGCTTGAACCCCGCGACCTGGGGTGGAGGTCCCCCTAGTGGTCAGCCCCAACCAAAGACACTTGCTCTGGGTCTTGTGAACAGCTAAGGACAAGAAGCACTTCCCTATGCTCAGCCCCAAGGCGGGGTTCCACAGACGGGAGAAAAGCTTTGGCACCTCAAACCACAGGAATGGATTCTAGAATCAGGGCAGGACTGGGCCCTGGAGACTCAGTCCAACACCTTCCCCCAGCCTGTGGCCTGAATCCCCTTTGGCTGTAGTGCTAGGTTGTTGCCTTGCCTGGGCCTCCCGGGACTGGTTGCTCAGTTCAGCTGATTAAAATCCCTGTGGGCCGCAGATGGCATCAACACCGCAGACTCTGGCACAGTCCCCAGCTCTGGCAGGAGTCGCGACAGCCTGGGCCTCAGTTTTAATGTACATTTCCACAGGCTGGACAAACTCCACAAGACACGTCTTTTTTTCAAATTACCTTGGTGGTCTGAAATTACCAGTGTGCCCGGAAGACTTTTACATGTGAACAGAACTTAAGCCACCCCGACAAATATGAGACTCTGGTCACTGCAGGAACGTGGCCAGAAGCAGACCAAAGGCAAAGCCAGCAGAGGAAGGCTGGGGCCCATGAGAGTTGTGTTACAGCAGGACACCCTGCAGTTCTCTTTCACTTCCTTAAAATAGCAGCAGAGGCTTTTGCAGACCTAGGCGCTACTCAGTTCACATGAGTTCATGGGTGTTTCCAAATCCCACATGTTACTGCCCCGGTGGACACAGTGTCCTAACCTCAGCCCCTAGAAAATGCAAATCTGTTCTTAGAACTATACAACTACTTTTTTTTAAATTACCTTAAAAAATGGTGTAAGTCACTGGCTCTCAAGTTTATTCACACTTTGGAACCATTTTGGGGGAGGAGGTTTAAAATATCTGCTGTCTGGGTCCTGCCTCCCGAGGTTGTGATTTTTTTTTTTTAATGTTTTATTTATTTATTCATGAGAGTCAGAGAGACAGAGAGGAAGAGGCAGAGAGAGAAGCAGGCTTCCCGCCGAGCAGGGAGCCCGATGCAGGACTTGATCCCAGGACCCCGGAATCACGACCTGAGCCGAAGGCAGACGCTTAACCGAAGGCAGACGCTTAACCATCTGAGCCACCCAGGTGCCCCCGAGGTTGTGATTTAAAGATCTGGGAGTATGGCCTGGTATTAAGATCTTTAAAAGCTCCTCAGGTGATTCTTCTGCACAGTCGAGTTTACGAACCACTGTCACAGGTCATAGGGACTTTCATCCTAAGATCGGACAAGAGACCCCAGAGCTGAACAGTTCCCAGAAAGAAGCCGGAGACCATGTTTGTGGGCCCACATGCTGTCCTGCCCTGGCTCCCCGGAAACAAAGTGGCCCATTTAACAGGGATACGATGTCTTGACCTAAAAGAGTGATTCTAGCTGCAGGAATTTAAAGCACCCGGGTGGGTTGTCAGTGGCAGGGGCACCCTTTGGAACTGTCAAATCCAAGTGTATCACAGATGAAAGGCAACCCTCCTCTTGGCCTCTAAAGGAACTCTGTGTGCAGGACCCACACACAATTCCACTCACCGATAATCCCACTCTACCCTCCTCCTGAAGCAGTCCCCTGCCTTATTCCTGCGAAATAGGTAATGGTATTTTACCCCCGGGGGAAATGATGTCTGTAAACCCATGGAGTGGGGCCCATCACCAGGATTATGTACCCATACCTGCCTCCTTCCACGAAGATCGGGGCTGTGTAGCTATTAGAACTGTGGGTAATTGTGCTGTATACATGGGGTGAGTGATTCCATTCTGCCAAAGCTCTACTCAAACGCTCTGGGGCAAGAATGTCTCTTCATCGCCCGCGGTCCCACCCTGAGCTTGGCAGGGTTGGCAAAACAGCTGCAAGCCCGCAAAACAAACCCTCTCATGTGACTAACCTGGAAAGGCGGATTTTAATCAGCACATGACACAGACTGGCACCACAGCCTGTGCTGGTGACCCACACTGGGCTGAACTGGACAAACACGTGGGAAAGAGTTGAAGAAGCCCCTCTGCACAAGCACAGCTGTCCCCTGTCACCTGTGCCACTTGGCAGGCCTGCGGTGACAGGGAGTCACTGGCCCGCTACCTGGCTTCCAGCCAGATTCCGGAAGCTTTCCCTCCCCAGGGCCTCAGTGTGCTGGGGAGCTTCACAGCGAGTCCAATCTCAGGCAACACTTCCTGTAAGCCTGTCTGCTGAGGGTGCGTACGCAAATCTAACCTGATGAGGCTTATTTGCTTAGTGTCGGTTTTATTGTGTTTCCAGCAAGGAAAGAGACACAGGGGAAGGTAAGGCAAGATGAGGCTGCAGGTGGGGTCCTCACCCTTAGGCTGTAGGCTGGTTTTCTGGAGGAAGTAGCTTTTGAAGGGCTTATGGGAAGGTCTTGTGCATACATGAAAACCGGCTGCAGGGGACAGACCATGATTTTTTAGGATGAGATGCTGAACGTATTGCTTATAAAAGGCTGGGTGAACAAACATACGTATTTGATGCTCCCCTGGGCAACGGAAAGACTATGGGATTTGCGGTATTTTCTAGACCTATTTTCATTTTGAGGCTGTGTTCCTCTGAATGGCTCACCTAAACTTCTCTGATCTCTAAAATGGCAATTATAAAGATCTCTTCTGTATGTCTCACAGGGTGGCATGAGAATTAAATGATGTACATAGGAGCAAACACTTTGTAACAGCCAAGTGGTGTTTAAATGTGAGTGGTTTTATTTTCCTCTTGTATCTCCTCAGCTTGGTGAAGGGGCAGAGCTGGGGGACACAGAGATTAAACATCAATAAGAAATTGTACTTTAGTTGGGCAGTGAAAAACGAGAATACCAATAGGCACTTAAGAAAGAGGAAAGAGCATCAGGACAGGTCAGGACAGGAGCCAGGAGTATTAGGAGGTGGGCTACATTTCTAATTGTTGGCAGGGGAGGGGGATGGGGAGGTGGGGGTAAAGGAAAGGCAGGCCGTAAGCTGGATCAGCATGTGGAAGGCCTTGAGAGCCAGGAGGTTTGGATGGGTGATGAAGTTGAAAATTTCCGAATGACAGACTCTCATCTACGCTCTTGGAAGATAACTCAGGCCGTAACATCCAGGGGAAAGATGCATATGCAAGCCCAGTTCTAGTCCCTATCCCTGTATGTGATCAGAGGGATACTGTATTGCAAAGGGCCTGTGGCCTCAGTGTCCCGGGGAGCAGCATCCACAGCCTTAGTGCTCTCCCTCCTTGCTGTACTGCATTACTCCAGAGGCTGCTTTCTTTTTGTCTGGAGTTTGTAAATGATCTGGTTTCCATCATTCCAGGCATACAGCTGCTTATCTCTGGGGTTGTAATGGATCATGGAATGACTTCTTGGCCGCCTGGGCAAGAACAGTTTGGGCAGATCGTCCTCACTGATATTGCCCAGCGGATCATAGACACAGGTGATGCGGTGAGGGCCATGGCCGCCAGAACTATAGACCACATAGAGAACCCCGCACAAAACGAAGGAGGCTTCAGCATCCTGGCTCCTGCATGGAGTGTCCCATGAGTATTCCACTCCCAGTGTGCCAGGTTCAATTTTTGTGAGAACCAAATGGCCATAGACGCCTGGCCCTGAGTGGATGGCCCAGAGCCCATGCTCATCCACAGCCAGGTCAATGTATGTCGACGGGGAGTGCTGGTAGACCAGTGCTCGGCCTGCCCCTCCTGGGAGCAGCATCCGATCTTCCACAGCCCTCTTCTGTAGATTATATTTGATGATCTCATTCAGAGTCCCTTGGTTGTGAAAAAACAGAAAACCTTTGTGGATCACTTGGCCTGTTCCCTGCCAGGAATGTGTTAGGATTAGCTTCCGCGGGGCTGGCTTGGTGCTATCCTCCATGAATGCCCGCATGTTTGCAAATTCCCAAACAGTTTTGTTTCTGGATCCAACTAGGAAATAAACCTTTTGGGAATTGCTGACAGCATCTTTCATCCAAGAGCCATGTGTGTCCATAGTCTTCTTCACTATTTTCAGAGACTTTACACCCATCAACATGTTGTCACAGCCTGGCCAAACAGGAGAAAAAGGAGAGGTACTTTATAGACATGAGATGGCTGCTTTTCTCACAGATTACTTTTGTATTTTCTGTTCGTTGAAGCATAGTTGACATACAATGTTACATTAGTTTCACATGTACAACACAGTGATTCAACTTCTCTCTATGTTATGCTTGCTCACAAGGGTAGCTATCGTCTGTCACCATACAATGCTATGACAATGCCATTGATTATATTCCCTATACTGTGCCTTTTACCCATGTTTATTCATTCTGTAACTGGAAGCCTGTACCTCCCACTCGCCTTCACCCATTTTGCTCCCCCAAAACAACGACTAGTTTGTTCTCTGTATTAATGAGTCTGTTTCTGCCTTTTTTTTTTTTTTTTTTGGATTCTGCATATAAGCGAAATCATATGGCATCTTCCTCTGTCTCACTTATTTCACTTAGCATAATACCCTCTAGGTCTATCCATGTTGTCACAAATGGCAAGATTGCATTCTTTATGGCAGAGTAATATTCCATATACACCACACCTTCCTTATCCACTCATCTACTGATGGACACTTAAGTTGCCTATATGTTTTGGCTGTTGTAAATAATGGTGCAATAAACAAAGGGATGCATGTATCGTTTCAAATTTAGTATTTTTGTTTTCTTTGGATTAAATACCCAGTAGTGGAACTACTGGATCATCAGGTAGTTCTATTTTTGATTTTTTGAGGAACCTCCTTACTGTTTTCCACAGTGGCTACAACAATTTACATTCCCACTCATAGTAGACAGGGTTTCCTTTTGACTCCACATCCTTGCCAACAGTTGTTCTTTCTTTCTTTTTGATACTAGCCATTCTGACAGGTATGAGGTGATATCTCTTTGTGGTTTTGATTTGCATTTCCCTGATAAGTGATGTGGAGCATCTTTTCCTGTGTCTGTTCTCACAGATTACTTTTTTTCCTTCAGTGTCTGGAATAAAGTTATCACACATAGATCAATCACAATTTATGGTATGGTTTAAAAAATCAAAGAATTAAATGAATAAATGGATTTCTGTTAAGGGAGCTGCTGTCCAATTATAAGAGTCAATGTTTTATTCAAGTCAGGATATAAACAGCTATTTGCTGGGTCAGAGACCCTGTTCACCTTCTTGGCGTTGACACAGTGAGAATCATTTAGGGGTGAAGCTGCCTGTTTCAATTCCATTTGCCAAGATTTTACCAAGTATTTACTGTGGACTTAGCTTACAATGCTCCCAGAACCATGCTAACTAAGTATTAAGGATAAAAAAGATAATATCAACCCTAACCTTGAGGAGATCACCTTCTAGTTAAGGATTCTGGCCCTTAATCCTATTAGAACATTATAAGAACTCCACTCATCCATTCATTTATTTATTCATGAATGCATGCATGTAGTCAGCAGACACTGGATACCTACAAAGGCGAGATACTGAGCTAGGTGTTATAAACTGGGGTGCAAAGGTTTTGAGGTGCAGTGATAAACTAGGAATGGTTCTTGCTTTATAGGTACCGGACTCACTACAATAGAAAGCTTAAAGTGGATTTTTTAGAAAAGGACAGAGAATGGTGATGTCATTTGAGGAAGGGGATAATCTACATTTGAATTGACCCTTAATGGGTACCATTCTGAGATGGTTGGGAATAACATTCTTCACAATTCACAAAACCACATTCACGACTTGTGTTAGTAAAGTAGTGCAGAATTTAAACCAATATAAACTAAATATTTGCTGTTGCCTCAAACTAGATGCATAAAACAAAGCAGTGGATTGAAACCAGCTCTGTGCCTGGAGCACTGAGGGTGGGGTTAAGGAATATGGATTCTATTCTATAGGCAGGGAGGGAGCTACTGAAGTTTTTGAGCAAGAGTGAATCATGGTCGAGAGTAAGCTGGCAGTTGTGTGTATGATGGAATACATGGGAGAGAAACCAAAATCAGGGAAACCAATTAGGAGAGTATTTCTATAATCCAAACAGGATCATAAGGGTCTAAAACAGGTGGAGGAAGATGAAGTGGAAAAAAAAGGGATTTACAATTCTCCAGCTCTTTTACCTTCATGCAAAAGCCCTCCCTTCTTTGTATCTCATGCTATCAACTCCTTTAGTCTAAATCACTGATAGCTCTCTGGGCCACTGCCCCATATGCATCAAGAGCCTGAGCACCTCAACCTCTTCAACTCCACAGCACCTTGCTTTCAACCTCCTCTAGCAACCCCCTCCCATGACCATACTCTGGATCCCCGCCCCCTATTAGAAATGTAAAACTCTACTATCCTAGCCTCTGTGATAATTCCTTACCCTTCCATTTCTCGCTTCTTTGTTCACACGGACTCAGCTCTTCCATTTCCTCATGCCCTCCAGGCCCTTAACCTCTGCTTTCTCTCGGTCTCTGAACTTCCTTTCCTGTCTAGCCGACACCACTGTAATACCTCTCTCACCAAGACCCTCACCCACCAGCCCCTTGTTATTCCACAACACCCACTCTACAAAAATCCCCAGTCCTGGATGAGTTCAAACATCCGGCTCTGTCCCAGAGAGTTGTGTGGAGAAAATCTCACAAACGTGCCATTACATATAAGGGGTCTCCAACATCAGCTGAGCCCTAAGTACCATCCTGCTCTCTCCATAGTTAGCCCCCAATCTGCTCCCGCTCAACCATATACATACACACTACTCCATCAGTCCTTTCACTAACAGTAGATTAACTCCTTTGAAAAAATAAACACCACTAGCCATGAAGTCCCTCCACTTCCTGTCCCTCATATAAATTTTCTTAAGGTGTTCCTACCTGGCTACCCTCCCACACATCTTAGAAGAGGCCACATCATTCCTCCTGTCCAAGACTAATACATTCACTTGTGCTCTGATCTCACCCCTTCCTGGCTTCTTCTTGACTTCCTAGATGAATTGCCACCTTTTTGTTATCTCTAATTTCTCCTTTGCTGCTAGTTCCTTAGCTTGTAAACACCTTGCCTACATTCAAAAATAATTCTCCCTCGATTAGGCACCACTCTCTAGTTACTTCACTCTATCATTTTATATAGGTTCTCCTCCAGAATAGTCTATGCTCTCTGGGTCTACTTCTTCACCTCTCATCTTTCACTTCACAATAACTTCACAGAAACTACCCTTCATCACGTTATCAGGGACTTCGTAACTGAAAACTCAGAACTTTATGTTCATATCTTACTTCATCTTCCCACAGCATGACAGTATTGACCAATTCCTCTTTCTTGGAGATTTCGTTCCCCTTGATCTTTGGTTCACTACTGTCCCTGCGCGTGCCTCCTACTCGTTTCTTCTTGGCTTATGGCAGAGACAGTGTCTGTGTTCACCAAATGCCATTCCATTTTCCTCTTCCCTACTTATGTATTTGCAGCTTTCTTTGTAGTTAGGCTGCACCCACTGCACTGACCTGTCTTCTGTCCAATGGGATGTGGACAGAAGTGGTGGAAGCCATTTCCATCTGGCCCTTAAATAAGCTATCTTCCAGATGACCTTAGTGTCTTGGAATTCTTGTGGCGTCCAAGTTAAAGAGGGATAGGGGCCGGGATGAAATTAGTTCTAATAGTCATTTCAGGAAAGGTGGGTCATCAGTTTTAACGGTGAACTTGTTGTGGGGACTGCCCCGTTAGACAGTCTGTTGTGAGGTGCAGTGTCATGGAGGTGGGGGAGGAATGGCTTACTAGAAGCATGAGGAATCCTGTGGGTATCTCTCAAATCCTGCCAAGGTCTGTATGGAAACGGTATGGGCCTCCCTCACTGACCGCTGGAGTGTGTGGTGGTGGGATGCCAAGTGTATAACACTCTCTCCAGGAGCACTGAGCTCTCTGCGGGTTTCCCTCAAGTCTTTGCAATGGCTTTGATATAAGAAGCTGGCTGGGCCAGTGGGTTGTCATTTTCTTCTTAATAAATGCCTGGGTTCTCCAGGCCAACTGGGGACTCTCTAGAGTCAGAGGACATGAAACAGGATGAAGGGAGAGAAACTGGACACAAGGAGGAGAGGTGCACAGACAGAGACGTCCCAGAGGTTCTGAGGTAAACAAGCATTGTAGCAAACTGCTTGTTACCGCCAGCTATTTGGAGAGCATTTCTATCACAGTCCCCTAATCAATTCATCATCCACTCTCATCATACCTTCTCTTCCCTCCTCAAGCCTCCATCATACCCTCCTCACTCCTGTATGGAGATCTTGCCTCTTACTCACTGAGAAAACAGAAGCCAGCTGAGAAGTGCATCATCTCCTGCCTGCCTTGCTGTACCAGTTTCCCTCAGGGTGGCCACACTTGCGTCCTGGACTCCCATGCTGCGTTCCCCACAGTAGCAGCCGTAGTGATCTTTTAAGAATGTCAGTCAGATTATGTCACAGGTCTGCTCAAAACTCACCCGTGACTCCCCATCTCACTCAGAGTAGAGTTCAAGTCTTTACCTCCCAGGCCATGTGAGCTGTCCCCGCACTGCCCCTCTGGTCTCTCCTACAATACTCCACCTGCTGCATTTCATTCAGTCACACTGGCCTGCCTGCTCTTCCGCACATTGTGCCAAGCACCCTCCTGCCTCAGCAGTTTGTCACGTTTTTGATCCCTCTGCTTGGGAACCTTCTTTCCAAGATATGTACATGGGTGGTGTCCTCCCTCACTTCCATTAGGCCCGTTCTGATATTCCCTCATCATTAAGGCCTTTTTTGACCACCCTGTAAAAAATGGCAACTCTCTTCTCCAGCTCCCTATAACCCCCTTACCCTAGTTCATTTTTCTCCAAAGTGCTTATTATCTGCTCTCTGACATATTATAAATGCCTCTGTTAACATATTTATTGCTTGATTCCCCTCAATGGAACGTAAATGCCATGAGAGCATGAGTTTTTCTTATTTGTTTCATTCACTGCTGTATGTCTTGCCCCTAAGATAGCAATTGGCACATAGTAGGCCAGTATTTACTAAATGAATGAATGAATGAGTTTTCTAACCACCAATTGTATCTGAACCCATATTCTCTGCCTTCCCTCTTGTTCCCTTTATTTTTGCAGTGGATCTCATCCCCTCTAAACCTACCCAAGGACTTAGCCTCAACAGTCTCTCTTGCCCTCCTAGACCGTCCCTCTCAGTAAACAAACAGAACTTTCTAGTGTGGCCCTGTTTTTCACTTCCACTTTCTATATAATCCACTTTCTCTTCTCCTCTATTAAGGAGTTTCCTCCTCTCCAATTATGCCCTAAGCTGCTCTAATCGGGCTTCAGGCCTCCACTGGTCTAAACTCTCTTGCCCACTCCACAGAATCAGTTCTTGTCAAGGTCACCAACAACCTCCATGTGGCCAAATCCAAGGGTTAATTCTCAGTCTTACATCCTAATCAACTTCTCAGCAAAATCTGATTACTCGATCACTACCTCCCCTTGAAACTCTTTTCTCCAGATTCTGGAACACCCCTCCTCTTGTTTGTCCTCCCATCTCTCTGGATTTTTTTCTTGACATCCATTGTGGGTTCTTTTTCCTCTCCCACTCAAGGAGTAAATGCTTTGTCCTCACATCTCTTCTCTGAGCCACCTCATTCTATCTGATGGCTCTGCATACATGTAAATTCTAACTAATGATGAATTCTGAATTTGCCTCTGGAATGACATCCTGTCTGGATGTCTACTTAGCCCCAAATTCACTTATCCAACTGCCTGCTCAGTGTCCCTACTTGGATATCTTCAAACTTAACCTGTCCAATGCAGAACTCATACTCTTATCCCCAAAACTCTCTTTCTCCCTACTTTTCCCATTTTAAGCAAAAACCACCAACCACATTTCTTACCTAGAAGTCATTCCTTTATCTTTAAGATTTTATTTTATTTATTTATTTGAGAGAGAGGGAAAGTAAAGGGGGAGAGTGAGAGGGAGAAGCAGGCTCCCAGCTGAGCAGAGAGCCCAACGTGGGACTCGATCCCAGGACCCCGGGATCATGACATGACTGAAGGCAGACACTTCCCTGACTGAGCCACCCAGGCGCCCCCTAGAAGTCATTCTTTTTCATTCTTAACTCCTTTCTCTCCATCTCCCCACCACCTACAAGTTCTGATAATAAAACTAATCTTTAAATTATGTTATACTTAAATTAAAATGCTCAAATATGTTTCTCTCCTCTTCCCACCACTCATCCCTGTGCTCCCTGAATCCTCCCCTCTTGCCTAGACCACTACAGTAGTCTCCAATTTGTCTCCCCGATTTTCCTCTTGCTTACCTACAATATGCTCTCCACAAAGCAGGAGAATTAATCTTTTTAAAAACATACATTATGGGGCTGAGCTGCTAAACCCATTCTCCTATCACTCTTGGAATAAAATGCTAAACTCTTATCCTGCCCTCAAGTAGCTACACGATATGGCAGCTGCCTGTCTATGGGACTTTAGCCTCCACTCTCCTCCCCCTTGTTCACTGTGTTGTGATCACGCTGGCTTGCTATTCTGGGAACAAGTCAAGTTCCTTTCTGCCTCATGGCTCTTGCATTTGTAATTCTTTCTGCCTTGGGTACTCTATTCCCTCTTCTTCCCACAGTCTGCTCCTCTCATCCTTTAAATCTCAGTTTCAATATCATCTCCCTGAGGGGCTTCCTGTGACTACTGCCTCTAAATTTAACATGGCCTACTACAACATCTTTCTTATTTCCTTGAGATCGCTTGCCATATTCCATAATTCTGTCATCTGTTTTATTTACACTAGCTTATTGTCCTTCTCCCCCACTCGACTATAAGC
The DNA here is from genome assembly GCF_054177405.1 of Leptonychotes weddellii. Taxonomy (NCBI): domain Eukaryota; kingdom Metazoa; phylum Chordata; class Mammalia; order Carnivora; family Phocidae; genus Leptonychotes; species Leptonychotes weddellii. The sequence continues at coordinate 43,671,395 of NC_138379.1, forward strand.
TCCACAAAAGCAGGGCTTTTGTCTTCATGTTGACTATTGTACCTGACTGCCTAACTTAGTGCTTTGTGGGTTCAATAAATACCTATTGAATTAATGAAGAAAATAGCTTCATTCAAACAGATGTTTTCCTAGAGCCTCCTTAGTGTTGTGCATCTGGAGTTCTGACCACAGGCCTGTCTTAAGTAAATAATAATTTGTAAAGTATTTTAAAGCTTTTAAGATACTTTCAAATCCAAGTTTTTAAGATACTTTCAAATCCATTATTTCATTTAAAAATCTGACACAAGGTTCTTGTCAAATGGCAGGAGTGGGCAGAGGATGCAGGAATGAGGGTTTAAGCCTGTAACTGCTCATAAATGTCTTTCATGGAGAAGAGGAGGGGCCCATGGGCCACTAGAGAAGCTCAGAAACTGTTTCCGATTGAAGAACAAACAGAGGCGTGAGAAGTTAATAAATATCTACAAATACATACAATATGCTTGGCACGGTGAGGAGTACTTTATTTATATCAACTTGCAATAAGTGCTTATAATATGCCTAAGTGGTCAATATTTTAATCTCCATTTTCCAAATGAAAAGAAAAGGCTTGGACAAGTTCCTTGGAAGGTCACCCGGCTATGGGTCCTCTGAGCTCAGAGGGAACCCGGAGGCAGGGCCGGCCAGGAAACCTCCAGCCAGCCCCCAGAGACAGGCCCATCCCTCCAGGGGGAGAGTCAGCAGGCTTACAGCCCAGCTACAGAGGGGGACTGTGTCTGAGAACAGGGCACATTCAATGTCTCACAAGTGAGAAAATGTTCATTTAATATAGAGCAGAAACTAAACAACCATTGTCCTCTCTCCATCTACTCCTCTTACTACACGCAGAATCCTTAGAGAAAGAGCAAAACAAGAAGAGAGTGTTGATAGATGGTTTTGATTAGGGAGAGACAGTTCTGAGAATACAGACACATAGAATTACCCCTTGTGCTATCCCTCCTTTGTAGAGGGAACCTGGGACTGGGGGTCAGAGACCTGAATGGTCTGAACCCTTTCTCTGGTTCTCTCTGTGTCTCCCTAAAAGTCCCTTTGTCAATCTGCCCTTAGCCCTAAAATGAGGGGTTTAGGCTGGATGTTCTCTAGAGTTTCTTCAGGGCTGAGAGTCTATAATTTTATAAATTCCTCTTTTGGAATTTGGAGAAAATATACTTCTAGTGTTTGAGTAAAAAGGTAAGATCCAACTCCCTGCTATGCTTCTCTCTCTCTCTCTCTTAGCAGGAGAAAAATGTTGAGGAAGGAAATAAATTTAAAACCTCTGAGTTCAGTCAAGATGCAAATTATTTAACAGAGACAATGGCAAGCAAAGTTCCACCTGCAAACCAGAGAATGCAAATCTCTGGTTTTCCCTCAGGCACAGTTGCAGGCAAGCAATTAGGATAGGTTGGCCCAAGGCTTCATAGTGACTTCATATACAAATATCACTTATTTGAGTTTTTAAAATACTTTTCCCCTATTTAAGGGCAACACTGTCCAGACATGGTGAGACTTGTCCCTCTACAGGGAAGTGACTCAACTCCCCTCTAGTTATGGTCTGGATGTTGGTGGACAATGGACTAGGGGTTGAGGTGGGAGACAAGGGGTCCAGGGAAACAGGTAGAGAGTCTGTGAGTACAATCCAGATAATGATGGACATGGAAAAATGAGTATGGATTCAAGAAATACTCAGGAAAAGAGGGGTCAGGTCTTAGTAACTGGTTAGATGGAGGGAGCCCGCAAGGATGGGGGTGATGGAATGCATGAGATAACAACAGAGAGGGAGCCCAGGTTTGCTTGGGGAAAAGAGGGATGGATTCATTAAAAAAACAACAACAAAAAAGAATTCCTATAAAATCATGAGTATTTTGACTGCTTCTTGAAATTCTGTGCTATAAAACTTGACTTTTTCAACTACCTGGATTGTACTCATGTTAATAAACATTAGTCAACCTATCAAGTGACAGGTACAACATTAGGCTCCAGAATGACAAAGATGGCAGCTCTCAGATGAGCAATTAACTAAAAAAGCTTCCCGCTAATACAATGAACTTGTCAGTGCAGACTTAATTTGTTGTAGAAATTAGGGCTGTTTCCATGCTTTCTGCCCACAGAATAAGTTTCAAATATCTCAGCATGGCACTCAAGGTCCTTCATCTGACCTCTTCCTGGCATGTCCCCACCCCACCCAGGGTAGTCACTCGTCACCAACTTGCCATGACCTCTCACACGTTTTAGAGTTTGCCCATATTTTTCCTTAGCTCACCTTCACTAACCTGGGATACATCTACTTGTCCTTCAAAACAAAATTCTCTGGTCCTGCAGAGCAATCAGTTGCTCCTTCCTGTGTGCGCAAAGCATTCTGTGCAGGTCTCTTCCAGAGCAATTATGGTGCTGAATCAGATTTGCTTACTCACTCAGTTTCCTTGCAAGCACTTCAGACAGGGGCTGGGTCTTATTTATGTTTTTATCCAGAGCGCCTGGGACCCACCACGTGTATCCTTCCTATCTAATCTCTTATCGCTTACTGTCCACAAACGCAAGAATCAATTTGATTTGGAGAATGCAGTATTAGTGTTCAAACTTCTATCCCAACTCATACTTTGCCAACTTAGAAATCAGATAGGTTTAAATAGCAAGAGGTAGCAGATATTAGCAGGTGGTCTTGAGAGCCTGGAAACATGCATGGCAGGAGAGCAGGAAGACTGGCTGGTGTGAAATGGTACTCAGTGAGCCATAGGGGGATTTGGCTTTGCACGATGGTGAATCCAGGCTTTAAAAGGGCCTGGAATACAATAAGTGCTCTATATGTTGGTTTTGGTGAGTCTGATGGAAGTCTTTAGTAAATCTACATTAGAGGTTTTTCTAGGTTCCCAGCACTAAATTCAAAGTCTTCCAAGGTCCCCACTAGGCTGCCCTTTGTCGGTGATTAGCACGATTCTGTGAGAAAGAAAACAGATTTGATACATGGCCGGTTGCTTGCATGCTTCTGTCCCTTGACATCAAGTTGGGAACTTCACAGGAGCACATGTGGGAGATGTACGAGTCAGGGGTGTGAGTCGGGCCGACTCCCACCTCAAGGTACCTATAGTTGGAACCTCCCGACACGGCCAACCTCCTTCACATATTTCCTTTGGGCGCTGGCCAGCTGCCAGAACCCCCACACTTAGCTGATTTTCTTCCACGGGATTTATCATCCTCTCTCTGACATATTTTAAGTTTATCTGCTAACCTATTTATTGTTTGACTCCCCTCAATAGAATGTACACCCCACAAGGGCAGGGCTTTGTCTAATCTGTTGTTTTTACTGCTGTATGTCCCGTCCTAAAATAGCATTTGGCCCATATTACAATTTTTCTAGTTTAATTATGACTATGATAAATATCAATAGATGTAACTTATATCAAGAAAAATTCTTTGAGGTCCTGAATAATTTCTAGAAATGAAAAGGGTTCCTGAAACTAGAAGCTTGAGAACGCTGCCCTGGAGGATCCAGGCAGGTCAACACTCTTGGGAAATGAGGCATTGAAATGGGCAGTCCTCTGAGGAATATCTGACCAAACAGCTCCATTTTGAATCAATTATCAGACTGTTGCAACATTTAAGCATTCCAAGGTTATAATTATGAACTTTTTGTTTTTATTTATTTTTCATTTAAAAACCGAGCTGGTTTGTGTGTGTGTTTTAAAGATTTTATTTATTTATTTGACAGAGACATAGCGAGAGAGGGAACACAAGCAGGGGGAGTGGGAGGACCTGGGCTGGATCCCAGGACGCTGGGATCATGACCTGAGCCAAAGGCAGATGCTTAACCGACTGGCAACTCAGGTGCCCTGATATTCACAGTTTTTATTTAATCAGCAGGTGTTACTTTTGTGGAGAATGACAAAATACTTCAAGAAAGCTAGGTTTGGGGGGCTCCTGGGGAGCTCAGTCGGTTAAGCGCCTGCCTTCGGCTCAGGTCATGATCCCAGGGTCCTGGATCGAGTCCTGTGTCAGGCTACCTGCTCAGCAGGAAGCCTGTTTCTTCCTCTCCTTCTACCCCTCCCACCTGCTCATGCTCTCTCTCTCTCAAATAAATAAATAAAATCTTTGTTTTTTAAAAGAAAGCTAGGTTGGGGTCAGGTTGTAAAGGGCTTTCTTTATGCTATTTTATGGGGTTTGCTTTACCCTGTAAGTTGGGGTTTCTGTCAGTGTTGCTAAAGCAATGATGCAGTAACTCTAGCAAGCTAACCCTGGTGGGCAATATAGGGCAGAGCCCTGGAATGGGGAGAGCCTGGCAGCAGGAAGCTCGGTAAGCGGGCTCTTGCAGTGATCAGGACCAGAGACGATGAGAGAACAGTGCTGACGGAAAGAACAGATTTGAGGGCTAAGCACAAGGAAGGATCTGCTGGATATGGTGACTGGTCAGATGATGGCCAAAAAGATGCTTCTGAGGTTTCTAGCCCAGGAAGGTGTGTGCGGAACTCCTCTGCTAACTGAGAGAATCTTGGGGGATACAGAGGAGTGTTTTAGTTTTAAAAGTAAACGAAGGAAAGGCAGGGAATTAAAAACCAAGGAGGTGGGGGAAGAACATTGACCCTTCTTGGCCAGGTTTAAAAGAATGATTTGAAGCAATCTGTTTGGGGGCACCTGGGTGGCTCAGTTGGTTAAGCGTCTGCCTTCGGCTTAGGTCATGATCCCGGGGTCCTGGGATTGAGCTCCACATCAGGCTCCCTGCTCGGCGGGGAGCCTCCTTCTCCCTCTCCCTCTGCCTGCTGCTCTGCCTACTTGTGCTCTCTCTCTCTGTCAAATAAATAAATAAAATCTTTATTAAAAATTAAAAAAAATAATGTTTGTGATTAGGAATCATCATCACACAGTGACCCAGAGGAAGGACGTGGTCCTCAGATGGGTCCCACCCCGAGATCATAGACAGCTGGGCCTCCTGACTGCAGGCACCGAGTCTCGGCACAGAGGGCTCCCACCCTGTGTGCCCCCGCGACCACCCTGGAGATGGCCCGCCCGGCCCCCATCCCCCTTCAGCATACACCCATCCTCCCCCACTGCCGGTCAGCCCTGTGCACTGTGGCCGGAATGGCCTTCCCCAACCTCCCTCTGAGCCCTGACACACCGTGCTTGCCACTCTTGAGCACAACAGCGCAAGGAGAGAGGCAGCCCGCCCCGGTTTGCAGCCCAGCTCTGGCCTCCATTAGCCGTGAGACCTTGGACAGACTGCTCACGCTCTCAGTGCCTCAATTTCCTCACGTAGAAAATGGGGGATAACTATAGTACATACACGCAGGTGTGCTGTGAGAATTGGGTGATATAACAACAATAAGATAGATACTTAAAGATGACTGAGTATGTAAGAAGCCCTCAATAATTATTAGCTACGCTGAGTCACCTTACTTTCATTGCCCACAGGCTGAAAGCATGGACTAGCTTAGCACAGGAGCTTAGCTCCCGTCTGGTTCTTTCATCTGCCCTCCGTGACCGAACGTGAGGTGCCAGTAGGCCTCTATGCTTCCCACAGGCTGTTCCATTTGCTTGAAGCAGCCTCTCCTCTGCTCTCCACTTAATCCGTTCTTTTCCATTATGAAAACTCGGCTTGAGGGTTACTTTTACCACAGTCCCTCCCCCACCTCTCCCACAGCAGCCCTGACCTTCCTTCTTTGCTTAACGTCGGCCCCCCTTGTGAGAGTGCTCATCACTCTGGCCGTGACCCTGGCTTCGTCTAGATGGCGTCCCCACTCGGCCGTAGCTTTTTGAGGACAAGGATGTTACCCTATTCAATGTTCCATCTTGAATGCCTGGCACAATGCCAACATAGCCCTGGAATTCAGGCGACATTTGTTGAATTAGGGAGCAAATGAATGAGCTAGAGACAGAAGGAATGGGTGTTCACTCTACCTGGAGCCAAAAGCCATCAGCTAAAATAACTTTGGGACCTTCTAGTAGCATCCACAGTGATGGGACTGGAGGTATCCTCCTAGACTGCAGGTCTCCCACATAAGTAAACAGAAGAAGTGCTATGCATGTAGGCCTTTCTGAACCCAGTGCAGTGACCTATGGGACTCTGCAGGAGACAGGACAGGCTAAGCTCTACACACACCTTGGTGTTGCTGGCCCCATAATGCAGCACCTTCCGGGTAGAGAATGTGTGTGGGCACACACGTGTGCACAGTGCGCACACACTCACTCTCTCTCTCCTGCACTTTCACTTGTGCATACACTCTCAATCCCCTCCTTTATGGTAAATACATTGCTGCAAGTTAGAGGTATGTATCTCTTGTTTGGTGGCACTGGTCACAAACTACTGGACCTTGGGAGTTGACTCACAGTGATGTTTTATTTGGCTTCCAGTGGGTTTATTGTTTTTTATTTTGTTTTGCTTTTAATGGCTTTGAATATGGGGCAGGCACGTTTATAATACCTGAATGGATCTCACAGGCATTTAAATGTGCAGCAACAGACTTTCTTTTTGAAACATGATCTAATAAAAGATAGGAGTTATTTAATTCAGGAGACAGAGGGTTACTTGAGGTCATTTATGTGCACCGCTGCAATAAAAGGAGCTGGAATGAAACAGGAAATAAAATAAAATCTGCTCTAATGGCTTGTTTTGGCTGCCTTGAGAATTTTTCTTCACAAGCTATTTACAAGTAGAAAGAGTTTAATACTCTTATCCACGCAAGAACACAGCCTGTGGAATCCGCGAAAAACTGTTAGTTGGATAAATTCTCAATCTGGGTGTCTGAGGCAGTGTGCTTTGTTTGCCATAAGCTGCCAAGGGCAAGCAAACTTTGTTTTTACTAATAACAGAGTGCCAAAGATTTGGAATGACTTTTTTTTTTTTTTTAAGATTTTTATTTATTTGCAAGAGAGAGAATGAGAGACAGAGAGCATGAGAGGGAGGAGGGTCAGAGGGAGAAGCAGACTCCCTGCCGAGCAGGAAGCCCGATGCGGGACTCGATCCCGGGACTCCAGGATCATGACCTGAGCCGAAGGCAGTCGCTTAACCAACTGAGCCACCCAGGCGCCCTATTTTTATTTTTTTTTAAGATTTTATTTATTTGCGAGAGAGAGAATGAGAGACAGAGAGCATGAGAGGGAGGAGGGTCAGAGGGAGAAGCAGACTCCCTGCCGAGCAGGAAGCCCGATGCGGGACTCGATCCCGGGACTCCAGGATCATGACCTGAGCCGAAGGCAGTCGCTTAACCAACTGAGCCACCCAGGCGCCCTGGAATGACTTTAAAATATAAGTCAGATTGTATACCAGTACCATTCACTCACTGCATTCTAGATTGTGTGAGTGTGTGTGTGTATGTGTGTGAAAGAGATGGGGAGTGAGGGAAAGAGGAGGAGAGCGTGTGTGTCAGAGTTAAAAAGATTTAAGAATTTGACCTCACCCCAGAACAACCCTGGGATTGCAGCTCTCATGTGAATGTCGTTTGGGGATTGTCTCTAAATAAAGGCTAAAGACTTGAGAACAACTCTATAGGAAACAGCTTCATTACAGGGCAATTCTATCTTATTTATCATCCCCAGTATCTGACCCTTCCTAGTTGACTGAGGAATATTCCAGGAGTAAATGCAAACCATCTTTTTTTTTTTTTAAGTAGGCTCCATGCTGAGCGTGGAGCCCAACGTGGGGCCCAATGTGGGGCTTGAACTCACAACTCTGAGATCAAGACCTGAGCTGAGATCAGGAGTTGGACGCTTAACCAACTGAGCGACCCAGGCACCCCAAATGCAAACCATTTAGTGATGTCAGAATTTTCTGGAAGTCTCCTGAGACAAGGTCGAATCTCCCAAGGAAGTTGCACCATTCTCTCCCTTCAGGGTTTCCAAAGAAACTCTCTTTGTAAGACAGCGTGTACGTATGAAGGAAACCCTGTGACGTGACAACCCCTCCCTGCCCCGTAATCCCGAGGTGTTTGCCCACACAAGCGGGCTGACTTGAGTCTTAAGGATTTTAGTAGGAGCTCTGTAGCTGGCTCAGTCCCTGCTGGCCAAGGGTAGAATGATGTAGGCAGAGTTCCAAGATCCGCTCCCCTGCTGTACATGCATACATAATCCCCTCCTCTTTAGGGTGAGCAACACCTGTGAATATGACAGGCTAGCATCCAGGATTTGGTGATATTGCAAGACAAAGGTGAAGGGATTTTACAGTATAATTAAGGTCCCAAGCCAGCTGATTTTGAGCTAATCCAAAAGAAAGTTATTAGGGGTGGGCCTGACTTACATGAGATACAAATTCTTAAGAGGGACTGGGTACTTCCTGAAGAAAGACACTCCCCTTCGGGCCTTGAAGAAGCAACAGCTACGTTGTGAGCTGCCCATGTAGATGGGCAGCCTCTAGAAGCTGAGGGTCTCGGTCTCACAGCCACGAGAAAGCGAATTCTGCCAACAACCTCAGTGAGCTTGGACGGGGACCCTGAGCTCTGGATGAGAATGGAGCCCCACTAAGGCCTTGACTGTACCCTCCTGAGACCTTGAACAAAGGGTCCAATTAAGCTGTGCCTGGACTCCAGACCCACAGATACTATGAGATAACGAATATGCATTGTTTTAAGCTGCTAAATCTGTAGTAGTTTGTTACTCAGCATTAGAAAACTGATACATATAATTACTAACCGAAATGGCAAACAAGAAAAAGTGGGGGATGGGCATAGTATACAAAATACAGAAAAGTCGATCCTTGAGCAGAGAGCCTCTGAAAATAATTGATCAATACTAATCACACAGCTGTGATTGTTTACAGGTTTGTCTTCCCCTAAACTAAGCTCTGAGGGGACTCTGCCATCAGTATCTCTTCTATAGACAATTTTTATAGCCTCCTCCATGGGCTGTGCTGACCCAGACTTTGTGAATACAGAAATGAAGATGTCCATATGTTCCATATGTTCATGGTCTGGTTGAGGAGTAAATACACACAGATACGTGTGGTTGAGAGTATTAATGTTCCCTCGGAGGATTTAATGAGATACTCCAGGAGCACTAGAAGCCAATCTGCCTGGCAGAAGGGATTCACTGAGAATTCACAGCATTTTTGAGTCAGAAAGGGGGAATGAGAAAAGCCATTTATATATATATATATTAATTGCAACTGCATGTGGGTAAATTATGGGAGAAGCAGCAGCTGAAAATCCACTTGGGTCACTTCATAAAGGGCCTTTCCCATATAAAAGGCCAAGAGATTTGAATGGAATTTTTGGTGTTGATAATTGATGGGGAACAGAAAAAAAAAATCTACACAAAGGACTCATATGATTAATTTTGTGTTGTGGGAACGTCTGTGTGACAGCAGACAGCAGGCAAGATCAGAGGCAAGAGGAGCATTAAGAAAGCCAGCGTAGGGTGCCTGGGTGGCTCAGTCGTTAAGCGTCTGCCTTCGGCTCAGGTCATGATCCCAGGGTCCTGGGATCGAGTCCCACATCGGGCTCCCTCCTCGAGGGGAGGCCTGCTTCTCCCTCTCCCACTCCCGCTGCTTGTGTTCCTGCTCTCGCTATCTCTGTCTCTGTCAAATAAATAAATAAAATCG
>NC_138379.1:43681029-43719479 GCF_054177405.1 Leptonychotes weddellii
GAGTCCCACATCGGGCTCCCTGCTCGGCGGGGAGTCTGCTTCTCCCTCCCCCACTCCCCGTTTGTGTTCCCTCTCTCGCTGTGTCTTTCTCTGTCAAATAAATAAATAAAATCTTTAAAAAATAAATAAATAAATAAATAAAATCTTTAAAAAAAAGAAAGCCAGCATAGGGTGCAGATACCATGTGCTCAGCCCTCTATCCCTACCGTGTAGCACACGGCCCATCCAGTAGGAGGGGGCCAAGAGTATTTGTTGAATCTTAAACCAACAAATCATCAAATGAGGGCTCCAGAGGCAACAGGCATGGAAGTAGCAATCGTGGAAAGTTGAAAGTTTTCACTCACCATGGAGCTGGGAGAAGGAATACTTCAGGCCTCCAGTGTTGGAGGGATGAGGCAGAGGATAAGGGTTGAAAGAGCAGCAAGTTCAGAATCAGGACCTCTGCTGAGCTCCAGCTGGAGATGAAAGGAGTGACCCCAAGACCTGAGAGGCTTAGCAGTTCCAGGGACGAGGAGCAGCTCAGGGATCTAACCTACCATCACCATTCAGGACTGGGCTCCTGCCTGACCCCTGCCATGAAAGTTCAGGCACATTCCAGCTCAGGTCACATTGGTACTCAATCCTTCCCATCAGCTTTTTAGGCAGCCTCTGTTCATCCTCTGCTGGATCACCCTCGCCCTTTTCCTCCTTTTTCCCTCTCAGAGGGTGGTTCATCTCAAGACAACGTCAGAGCCAAAAAGAATCGTTTACTCATTCAACCAACTTGATCAGTTGCTTCATATTTCCGATAGGCACCCTTCTTTTTGCCTTCTGCCTCAGCATTAAGATGTTCTCTTTTCTATCAAAACCTAATAACCCCTCTGTCTGTGTTGACAAACCTCCCTCTATCCATTCATTTCTTCACTTAGTTATTCATTGACAAATATGCGTTGATCATAGATACTATTCTAGGCACTGGGATACAGCATTGAACATAAAATGCAGGATCCAGGCTCTCACAGAGCTGACCTTCTAGATGGAGAGGCAGAAAATAAGCAGTGAGCAAATAAATAAACTAGAAGATTTCAGAGTAATAAGCATTCTGAAAAAAAAAAAGTGGAATAATAAGTGCTCCAAAACTCCTCTTGGGTTTCTTATCTCAACATATTTGAGACCCATCACCCAGTGACCTAAGCCAAAAATCTGGAAAGTGTCCTGGACTTCTCCTTCTCACTCATTTTTCACTTTTAATTATCAGTTGCCAACCCATGGGGATTCCAACTCTCAATGGCTCTCAAATCCATCTGCCCTTCTCCATCTCAATGACACAATGCAGACACCATCACTTGTCCTCCAAATTACAGTAGCCCCCCCACTGGTCTTTCTCAAGTCTCGTCCTCTTCCTTCATGTCATGCCCCTGCTGAAAATGGTTTAGTGGTTCTTGTTTTTCCAGTCAAGTTCTACCCCCTTTGCTTTGCATGCAAGGTTTTTCATTATCTGGGTCCTGCTGAACCCTTGAGGCTTGTTTCTTGTTCCCCAAATGCACCTGCCCCACAGAGCTTCCACTCAGACATATCTGCAGATCTTCATGCTAAGGGTTACATACTCACATGCCTTCAGTAGGTTGTGCCTGCCCCTCACGTGCCCTCTGCTCATTCTTCTCTAACGCTTTGTTCAAAACTCAGACCAAGTGTCACTTCATTTAGGAAAACCCTTCTTCTTATAATGACCCATGGAGTTCTTATCAGGATTACAGTGAGAAGATGTATGAAACCTTTGGCACAATGATGGCACTCAGCTTTTACCTCCCTGATGGAGTTTCTTGCATTGGGGGCAGATATAATTAACATATAAATAGTTTTCCTATTTGCAATGAAACCATCTCAGGATACAGACTCTGAGCTGGGCAACTTGTCTCCCTCATTGTTTTAATAAAATGGATAGGAAATTTTCTTTCTCATTTATGTTTTTCTTACTTGATACTTGTTATTATAATTTGAGCTCCTAACCATTATTCTTAATGGCCTGGAAGTGATTTGAATGGGATCACTGATTAGGACAAATCCTCTAAATATCACCATCGTGACAATACACACAGTAATAATTCACTGCAGTCCCCAGCCCTGAGGATTGGCTGGTGCCATTTAAAATTTCAGACTGTTTCTTGGCACATTTGTAGCCGCTCCCTACTCCCAGGGTACTGGGAGAATCCACCAACCTTCCACCCTCCCTGGAAGGATCTGGGACTACACATCTCTTCCAAACCAAGGGCTATCTGGAGATTCCCTTTCTGGGCTGACCTCTGACACTGAAGTTCTGACCTTCCATGGGGCCTTTAGGAACTCTCTGTGAAATGAAAAGCTGCTCCCTGAGAATGACTTTTCCTTCAGACACCTGTTCTCTGCTAAGGTTTCTCTCCCAGCACCTGCACCCAAAACCACACATTGGGTTCTTACTCTCCTACTTGGCCAGACTCCTATCTGTGCTGCATCTGTGTCTCTGATGTGAGTCCCTAGAAGAGCTGTCAAAGACACAGTTCCCTTACTTGCATTCAGCAGAGTCCGGATCTTCTTCTCTTCTTCCTCCTCTTGGATGAACTTTTCTGCCAGGGTCTTGTCCTCTGATTCCACGCACATGTCAGCTTCTCGCAGGTACTCCAGGTAGTCGATCTCCCGTTGTGCACGTTCGACTCTCAGGGCCAGGTTAGTCACTGCACTCTTATACTCACTTGTGTAGGTCTGGCATCTTCCCAGCATAGTGGTTATGTTTTTTGAGAACTCTTGGAAGTCTTGAATGTATGCCCTCATTGCTTGGGTACATTTTTCCAGTCCTTGCTTCAGTCAGAAAATAAATGCTCAAATTATTGCTCATTATTTAAATTAGCCAAGTAATATAAATAGCTATCACTCACTGAAGAAGATTTTTAAAGTACAAATCATCGTAAGGGGGAAAAATAAAAATCACCTGTAATCCCTTAGCTCAAAGTACCACTGATTTGTGAGTGTATCAGTTTTTTAAAGTTTTCCCATGCATTTCATCATACATATATAAATATATATTTTAAAATGTGATTTTACTATAATGTTTTGGAACATATTTTCACTTGCTAATACACTGTGAACATATTTCAATACTAATTAATAGATAGCTATACAATAATTTTAATGATACAGAATTCCATTGCATTGATGTCCTTTTATTTATTTTATTAGACTCTTTTTGATGGACATTTATGGACTTTTCAACAGTGCTGAAAAGAATCTTTGTATTTACATCTTCGTGTACTTATCTGGTTATTATCTTAGGGTAGATTTCCAGAAGTAAGCTCCATCCCCAGCACCTGGCACAGGGCCTAGCATATAGTACTTAATAAATATTTACTGAAAGAAAGAATAAAGTGAATGAAGACCAGAAATGGGGTGACTGGGTCAAAGTGGACGTATACTTAAAGCTCGTTTGGCAGTCTATCAAAATGCTCTCCATAAAAGTTGTAAAAATTGAGACTCCAAACAGCAGTAAGTAAGACTGTTCCCTTTGAAGGAAAAGAGAGAGGGAGAGGTAGAAAGAGAGAGAGAGAGAGAGAAACTCCCTAAATAGATCCTCTTATTTCTTTTGTACCCCTCAGACACGAATCTGTCAGGGTGAGGACTGTATCAGTTTGTTTGTAAGCGTCCACACTGGCCATCAGTGACCACCCTTGGGACTTGACTTCCCCTCCAGATCCTGACCAGGATGGCAAGATCTATACAAACCATACCCCTATCTTTTTCAAATCCACATTCATAGCAATCAAAGTACTTGTCTGTACTTTATACCCTTGTCTGCAGATCAACTTTTCAGGTCCTGAGGAAAACCTGCAGGGATCTGGCCGGCGCTAATCCCGGGGTGAGTCGGTGCTAAAGGCAGAGGGACTGCGGTTGAGGGTAATTCTGGCACTTTCAAGGAGGCACACTGGGGAGGGTCTGTCTGAGGAGACAACAAGTGAGGCAGCAGCTGGCCTCGGAACGTCGCCTCCCCCGCCCCCAGGCCTCAGCTGGTTGGCTGGACAACGTTAGGAAATGTGTTCAGCCTGATCGTTGGAGTGATTTTACTTAACTAGATGATCAACTAATTTGGACTTCAAAATTTTTCAAGAAAATATAGAGAATAAATATTGGAGGTAAGAGTGTCTTTGGGGGGAAAAAAGGGTCTTGGGAAGAAGATCAATAATTTAACTTGTATAGAAGGCGATTAGGTATGAAATAATTGCCAGGAGTATGTCAAGGACTAGGGTAGAGGGTTACATTTGTCCCTGGGAGCCTGTCTGTGTGGCAAAAATGTGGGGTTTTTACAAATTTTAATGAAGCGTGCCTGGATAAGCGTCCCCAGGACTTTCTATCTGATGCAGCTGAAATCTACTCATTTCTAAACCCAAGCGTGGCGCCGCAAAGAAGCTAAGATGTAGCTTCTTGGTACAACATCATGACTTTTTACGGTGGCCTCATGTTTTATCACAAAAAGACAAAAAGAAAAGCAAAAACCTGCTACCATCTTGATGTGGTAAAACATGAATAAAAAGTGACCTGAAATTTTTAATTTTTATATTTAAAACACTGAACTATTGAATAATAACATTTTGGACATTTACCACCATGCCAGGTAACGTCCTAAGTATGGATTAACTTATTAAATCTTCAGAATAGCCATAGGAGGTTAATTCTATTATCACCCCATTCTACAGATGAGAAAAATCACTAGATCAGAGCACGGAGTGAAGTCCCGCTCGTGGTTGGGGAGTGGTACAGCCTGGACTCTGGAGTTGGTGCTCTGAACCACTAGACTACGAAAACTCTCACGTGCGACATTGGCAGTATATTTGGCATTGACTACGTGGGGCACATGCATCCCAGTAGATAGGGAATCTGGGCTGAGATAAGGGGACTTCTGGGAGGCCTGCACCCCGGATCAGGTGCACAGATGCCACCTACCTCCAAGACTTGAAAGCGCTGGTAGATGTAGTGCACCATGCCCGGGTCCTGGGCGCACTGGGGTGGGGGCAGAAGAGCCACCAGGAACAGAACCAGGACAGCAGAAGCTCGCCCAAGGGCCATCATTGTCCTGCAAACCGCCCAGGGGTGGAGTCTCCTCTGCTGTGCTCTCTAAGAAAACCCAAGGGTCCAGGTGGTGGTCTCCTGCTTTCCAGCCACTGCTGTGAAAATCCTCTAAAAACAGCCGGAGAGCCAAGCCTGCTTGTTATTCCACCAGATGCGTGATCTCACTTTGCAAGCCGGTGATCAAGTCCAGCTGTTGGCAAGCCCGTCCCTGGAGGCCTTGCAGGTCGACTTGGGGTAGAGGGCTCCTTGGGTCCATCGGTTACCATCACCCTTCACACACACTGATCCTCTCCAGGCTAGTGGCTGCACCCTCTTGCAGGCCTGGGTGAGCGTGCATTGGGGCGGGGGTGAGGGTGGGGAGGGCGTCCCCCCTTTCCTTGGCTCTTTGTGTTTCACTTCGGCTTTCCTCCTCCCTAGTGGACTCTGCAGTCCAATCACAGGCCTGACCCAACACAAACCACCCCCAAATTCTCTGACTTGGAATCTCAGTTTAGTTTCTGGCAAAAATTCCCAGGATCCTTTTCCCAGAAGTCCTGTTGGGAGACCCCACCCCTCCTCCAGACTCTTTGCATTCTGGCAGCTCTTAAAGGCACAGCAAGGAAAAAAAAGAAAGTTTGGCTACACCCCTGTCTCTGAACAGCCAGTGCACAGGGCTGACTGCCCGTTGGAGAGAGAGGTACAAGGAGCCACAGGCCTGGATGCCCCAGGGCTGATAGCTGAAAAAGCGGAGGATGGAGCTCAGAGGAATTGTATTAAGGAGCACAACAATGGCTATCTATCCAGCCATGCTTCCAGAGCCAAGCCATCAGGACATGGAACTCCTTTTGTAAGGAAGTCCTTGAGCTTTCTCAGTTTCTAGAAGCAGAATCCTCTTCCTGTAGCTACAGGCCAGCAATTCATAGGACGTAATTCCTGCAGGCCCTGGTCCCGCTGAAGATGTATCACGTCCCTAGGGCAAAGTGGTAAAATCGTCCTTCTTTTTTTTTTTTTTTGCTTTTGCTGTCCAGGCCTTTAATGACCTCAATCTCTCCTTCCATGGGTGGGTCCAGAATACCCATGGTTCTTTCTCAATCATCTACCAAAGTGGGGAAGGTTGAGGCATCTATGAGACATGGGAAGAACTCTGGCCAGGAGTCAGAAGATCTGGGTTGCATTTGGTCCCTGCAAGAGACACTAAAAGACAGAATTTTCCAGGGTGCATTTGCAAGTCCCTGTCTCTATTAGATAGATATTCCTCTCTACCTGTCTTCCACATGACCTTGGCCCCTAACTCTTCCTCCCCTGACCCCTGGTAAGGTTGCAAACAGTGACTCCTCATCCCAAAGGTTAATTCCTCCTATTTCCAATAACCGTCTTTGAACCATTCCCCAAAGGAGGTGAACTTCGGCTGACCCCTCCTCTCAAATCCTCAGAAACAATACTGCCCGACTCAGCCTCCTTCCCCGAGTGAGAATGCTCTTTCAGAAACTTCTTGCGCCCGGCACCTTGGAACCAACTCTTAAGCTAAAGGAGCTCTGGTTGATTTTATTCATGAATGCCTCAAGTCCTAACCTTGAGACTGTGAACTCAGATGGATAAGGTCCAGCGGAGGTAAAACTCTGATTGTAGCACAACTAACTTTTGCGGGGCGGGGGGGCGTGTTGTGGGAAATCATTTTCTCAGTTTTCTGTAGCATGCTTACATTATTTTCACAATGAAGTACACATTCAAGACTAAGGAAGTCTAAGGAATTACAGTGAGTAGGTGAGAAGGCAGTGGGAGGCCATGGCTGTAGGGTGAAGTCCTCGGGCTGTGCCCAGCGTGGCTGTCGCCCTGATGTCTCCGCGGTGAGCTTGGCCTGAGCCCTTCATTCCCGTCTGGGAGGCACTTACTTGCCCGCCCCTGATTCAGGCCTACACCAATCTCTCTTCAGTCACCAGCTTCATAGGCACTGGCCTCTCCACGCTAATTGCCCACCCCCGGTCTTAGTTGGAGAGCTTAACTCTTAGGATCCCACAGGCAGCAAAGCCCACAGCTGGCTCCCTGAGCCCATCAGGATTGATGAGCCATGGGGCAGACCCAGCGTGGAAACCCTCGTGTTCCTGTGGCCAGAGGTCTCATAAAGAAAGATTAAGCTCCCTTTGGAGATAATCCCAGATCTGACTGACATTCAGTGGCCAACTGTGGCCATCCTCACTCAGAGCAGGCCTTACTCAATGGAAAGCAAAAATGGCTTGGTGCACCTTGGCCTGCAGTTGGAATAAAATCATTTGCTTGGCTCTTTTGTCTTCTTTACATTTAATCTCTGGCCTTGATCACTGCCATAAGCTCACTATGAGGACAGTGACCAAGCACAGTGACAGCCTGCTTTTCTCTGCAAGTGTCTGATCCTTCTGCTTTTCTGCCCTGTATCCTAAGAGAGGAAACTTAAACCCTTGACAGCCACCACTGTGTCCTCAGTGTGGTTGGATCCAGGTCACTAGTCTTGATCTGTAGGCCCAGTCCTGAGCTGACTGCCCTCGATGACTAGTCAGAACCAGACCTGTCAGTGCCCAGCCCGGCCAGCCCGCTGAGGCTGATCTCAGCCAGCTTGCCAGCTCCTCTTGGAATCCTTTGCCACCTTCATCACAGGTGGTGCTTGTGCTGCTGTCCCTCTATATGGACGGACTCCCTGATTTCTAGAACCTCCTCTGGCCCCTGTATCCTCCACCTCACAGAGAAGTGCTTGCCCATCCGGGGACCCTGCCTTCTTGAGGAGGGAGAATTAACTAGACGGAATACCAGCTGGGATACTAGAATTCAGTATTTAGATCCGACCAAGATGCTTCCTGTTTTCCCCTTCTCCTTTCCTTTCCCCCATATTTTCCCCTTTGTATTCTTTCCCCACTCTAGCCCCCACCCCCACCAGCTCTTTGCCTCGACATCATCCTCCAACCTTCCAGCCTTTTACAAGTAATTGCATTGTTTCCTGCCTGAGTGATCAGAGCAGCCTCTAATTCCTTATGTCTCTTCACATAAAGCACTGGCTGATTTTATGCCAACAGGAAAGCGCTTTAAAACGTGACCTCGGCCAACCCCTCTTGCTTCAGCTCTTGCCATACCCCGCATTCAACCTCTACAACCTCTACATCCAAGTGTCCCCAGACGTCCTCTGAAGTTTAACATCATGGTATCTTCACTTAGCCTAGAATGTTTCTCCCTTTTGTAACCAGTGAACTCTTATCCTACAAGTCTTTCCACCACCTCCTCACCCGCAACCCTGGCAGAAGCAGCCCCTCTTTCATCTGTCTCCATAACATGTTGAAGACCGAATCGTGGGAATTTGAGGGGAAGGCTCCTCTGGACATTGGTGCTCTCTGCTGGAGGGTGAGGGCTGGCTGCCTCTGGGGCAGCACTGTGGAAGGAGGATGAGAAGAAATATAGACCTCTCCTGGGCTGAACTGTGTCCATCTGCGAAACTCTTATTTTGAAGTCCTAACCCATAGCATCTCAGAATGTGACTGTATTTGGAGATAAGGCCTTTAAAAAGGTGATTAAGTTAAAACGAGGCCATTAGAGTGGGCCCTAATTGAATCTTACTGGTGACCTTATAAGAAGGGGAAATTTGGGCACACGGAGAGACTCCAGAGGTGCAGTGTGTGCAGAGGAGGCATCTGCAAGCCAAGGAAAGAATCCTTAGAAGAAACTAAACTTGTTGACACCTTGATCTTTGAACTCTGGCCCCTAGAACCATGAGAAATAAATTCCTGTTGTTATGGCAGCCCCAACAAACTAATATAAGCACCCGCTGAGTTGCAGAAGGGGGCAACATGGGGACAAAATAGAAAGAGATTCCAATGGGGGTCTACAGGATGTTCTTGGCAGGAAGTAAATTGATAAGGAATATCCTGGGTGATACACCAATGATTGCCAAATCCAGGCTTACTGCTTGAGCTCCAAATCCCATTTTCACCTGCCTACTGGACATTTGCACTTGGATATCAAATAGCTATCTCAAACTTGAGCGGTCTCTATTTCTCTCTCTACTCGAACCTGAACTTCCTTCTGCATTTTCTCTCTCCCCAAATAGCACTATCTTCTGTCTACATATAAATGCGGAAATGTAGGAGTTATTCTAGACTCTTCCTTACTCTTATTCTTATGTTTAGTCAATTAATCAGTCACCAAGACCTGTTGATTTTATCACCTAAATATATATAAAAAATGCCCTCTTCTCTCTTTTTATTGCTACCTCCTTACTTAGGGCTTTTTTAAATTTACTACTTTTTATTCATTTATTTAACAAAATTTTGGGGTGCCTATTATGTTCCAGTCACTGGACATGGCACTAGGGATACAATGGTAGAGTAGACACCTTCCTGCCTACACAGAGGATGTAGTCTAGGTGGGGAAACAAGCACACAGATGTATAATTATAATGCATCAGTCATTACCCCACAGGTATTGTCCACTGAGCACACCCCCAGAAATGCCTTGCATGCAAGTTGGCCTCAGTGTCTGTCCCCTAGGGAACCTAACTATGATCATTTCCTAGCGCCATTACTCAGTCGCTGATAGCCGACACAGAATTTTCATCAATGCCTCAGGTCCACTAAGTTCTGTTTCTGTATCTTTGCAAGGGCAAATAGAGGGAGTATTTAGATCCAGTTTGATGCTAGATTTGGCACTGCCTACAGAAGCCTCCATTCTGACCCCTTCTGGTCTATCATCCACACTGCAGCCAGCATGATGGAGCCAATTGGCAAATCTCATTATGTAATCCCCCTGCTTAGAAGCACTGACTGTCTGCCAATTTCTCCCCAATCAAGTCTAAATTTCCCAGGCTCAGGAAGGCTTTGCAAGTAAGTTATATGTAAATTAAGATTCTAGCATGAGTAAAATGTCAACAAAGGAATAGGTGAGGTACATTCCCAGTGGGGGCGGGGGGGGGTAGGCACCCAAACAGCTCTTTAGCTCTGACTAGCAAGGCTGCCTCTCAGAACTGACCATGCCTCGGGGCGCCTGGGTGGCTCAGTTGGTTGAGCGACTGCCTTCGGCTCAGGTCATGATCCTGGAGTCCCGGGATCGAGTCCCGTGTCGGGCTCCCTGCTCAGCGGGGAGCCTGCTTCTCCCTCTGACCCTCCCCCCTCTCATGTACTCTCTCTCATTCTCGTTCTCTCAAATAAATAAATGAATCTTTAAAAAAAAAAAAAAAAAAAGAACTGACCATGCCTCTTCTGGACCCAATTTATGCTACTCTGCTTGTCTTTGCCATATGTCTCCCACTCAGCTCTTAGAGCCTTGTTTGGACACACATCCTTGCCTCGACTAATTCCTGAAAGACAGACACGTTTGCTCTTGGTCTGGGCTTCTATTTCCTCCAGAAGCAGTCCCTTGTCTAAATCATGCTTGTTCCCACCTGGCAGCCAGGTCCTCTCACCTGACAGCCTCTCTGAAAGACACTTAGAATTTTGCAGGGATGATGTAAGAACCTCAGCTTCATTATAGAAGCCCACCTAATGAATGGGTTTTAGCATGTACCTCAAATCTTATATTATTTTGAAGGCCTCACTGCTCTCTAGGCCTTAGCAAACTGGACAAGTGTGAGATAATTTCACTGTGGTTCAACATATTCCACATACCTATGAAGACCAAGTTCTCAGAAGTGTCAGATTTACAAGCTATGTAGTACTGTGGACATGATGGGGAGGATTTTGCAAAGACAATCAAACTTCAAAACCTAAGAGGAGGGGCACTGAATGAAGAAGGAGGGGTGCTGAAACACCAAATTGTTTTTTAAAAAAAAAACAAGTCAGTACTTTTCAGTACTAAAGGTCCAGTTGTGACGATCACAGTTTGTATGTAAATAGCAGGTGTGTAGGGGACTTGAAACAGCCTCCTTTTTTTTTTTTTTTTTTAAGATTTTATCTATTTATTTGAGAGAAAGAGAGCAAGAACGTGTGAGCAGGGGGAGCAAGGGGGACAAGTAGACTCTGCAAACTGAGCTCAGAGCTGGATGAAGGCTCGATCCCAGGACCCTGAGATCATGACCTGAGCAGAAACCAAGAGTCAGACGCTTAACCGACTGAGCCACCCGGGCGCCTCATACTTCCTTTCTTAATTACTGCCATTTTCCCCTGGATAGATTTATTTTCTTATTAATTTGCTACCCTCATCTTTTCGTATCTTTGGATTACATGGAAAGGAAGGAGGTGGGAGTGAAGCAATAGGGAGTGGTCTATGGAATTTCATGACTAAATGCAGTTTCAAGGTGGGATTAAAAAAAGAGACATACTAGGGGCATCTGGGTGGCTCAGTGGGTTAAGCGTCCGACTTTGATTTCGGCTCAGGTCATGATCTCAGGGTCCTGAGATTGAGCCACACGTCAGGCTCTGCACTGGGTGTGGAGCCTACTTAAGGTTCTCCCTCTCCCTCTCCCTCTACCACTCTAAAAAGAGAGAGAGACATACTATAGAAGGGAATTAAGTTTGACATTAAGAAGAGTTTCTGAGAATTCTGGGGTAAGAGGTTATAGAAGCAAGTTGCTATGTTTCTAGTGGATAATGGGATATTTGAGGAATCATTTAAAAATATTCAGAGATTTATGTTAGAAGGTAGGGAGTCAGGACAGAACCCTCTAGAAGGCCCCATAAAGATAACAAACAATGGAAGTCATATATAAATGCTTGTGGAATCTCCAATCATTGCCAAATATACCTTTAGTTACCGCCTGTCCCATACAGCCTTTGCTGTGTCACCAGCCTGGCCGCTTGTCAGCGATGACATCATCGGACACGCGCGAGAAGTTCCTGAGACAGCCACTTCGCCCCCATTCACCTCTTCTTACCCTCCCTCCCTCACTCGTGGCCTGACTCTGCTCAGAGCACAGTCTTCTCGGTTCCGGACTTCCGGCTCCAGCTCCTGGCCAGAATCCTCTCCAGTGGCCCGGATGGGAGAGGCCGGCCCCGCCTCGCACAGCCCCCGGAAGGGAGAGGCCGGCCTGCGTTCCTTTGGTGGAGTACTCACAGCCCAGCCCCCTGTCGCTGATGCACGGGCTGCTGTTTTCCAACAAGTATAATCGGCACACGATGTCCTCTATCAGTTTCGGTGTGTATTATAGGGATTTGATGTTTTTTATTTTTTAATTTTTTTATTATTTTTTAATTTTTTTTAAAAGATTTTATTTATTTATTTGAGACAGAGAGAATGAGAGAGAGAGAGCACATGAGAGGGGGGAGGGTCAGAGGCAGAAGCAGGCTCCCCGCCAAGCAGGGAGCCCGATGTGGGACTCGATCCAGGGACTCCAGGATTATGACCTGAGCTGAAGGCAGTCGCTTAACCAACTGAGCCACCCAGGCGCCCGGGATTTGATGTTTTTTAAAAGATTTTATTTATTTGACAGAGAGAGAGAGAGAATGCACAAGCTGGGGGAGCGGCAGAGGGAGAGGGAGAAGCAGACTCCCCGCTGAGCAGGGAGTCGGATGCGGGGCTCAATCCCAGGACCCTGGGATCATGACCTGAGCCGAAGGCAGACGCTTAACGACTGAGCCACCCAGGCGCCCCTGGATTTTATATTTTTATACACTAGGAAGTGATCCCCATGATGACTCTGATCACCATCTGTCACCATACAGAGTTATTACAATATTATTGATTATATTCCCTACGCTTTACGTTACAACCCCGTGCTTTATTTAAACCATATGCACCCGAGTCCTGAGAACTTCCAAAACCTCTCTTGGTGATCATTCTGGTTTGGCTTTTGAAACCCACCCGGGCAGTTTGCTATGAACGGATTCTCCCTGGAGGCTAAACGTCTGCTCCTCACTGGCACCAGGCAAATGCCAGGTGTAGCTGGTTGGGCTCAGGTGGCCTATTTGGAGTGTCTGTTCCTAGAGCACCTGGTAACCACATCTCCGCCAAGAGTCCTGAAGACTTGCCGACATTCCCTTAGCTTGGGGAGGCTTGGCAGTGGGGGATGGATGGACTGCAGGGAGGGGACTGATCAGTGCCTTCTGCTGGTGCGAGAGCTGTGGGAGCAGCTGTAGAAGACTCCCTGGCCAGGAGATGACGTCATGTTGCTTGACGGTCCCCTGCAAGGCCTCCTTACTAAGCAGGCCCCAGGGCCAGGGCTGGGCAGCGTGTGTGGGAAAGCTGGGTCTTACACAGGCTCCGTGTCTTCTCCAGCTCAGGACTTACCCTTGGTCTCTGTGGCAGAGGTCCCCAAGAAAGTGAGGCCGTTTTGTGCAAAATACTTGTTTGAGGCTTTAGCCACTAGAGGGCAGACACTTTTCCGGCAGTTACCTGACTATGGCTAAGATGGTAGTCCTTTTCCTTTTTATATTTGAATGGGAATATATTCCATCTACAAAAAGTGCCCATACGCTTTCTCTCTTTTCTTCCTCCTCTCCACCTCCCCCCAGTAAATTTGATCGATATTCTCAATCAGATTGACTGAATCGATAGAAGGGACTGAGTGGTTTTATATTCAAAAACGTTCTTGCAGTCTACAGAGCCTCAGGCTCTAGAAATTCACATCTCAGGCCCATCCCATGTGGGCTCGGTGGGTGGGCAGTGTTGGTTTGTGTGAATTCTGCAGTTTGGAGAAGGCAGCTTCCTGCTCTTGGTCCCCGCCCAGACACCTCTGTCTTGATATATCAGGAGCACAGGGTTGAGCCGCGGGGGCTGTGGACAAATCCATGAGTTTCCCGGGATAAAGATTTTTATCACAGCCTGAGGCGAGGGATTATAGGCTGTTGCTGGAGGAAGCAGGCCAGGGAAAGAGGCTGCTCTGCATTCTCCCTTTCTCCTGCCCGACTGAGAACCAACCACCCAGACTGTCTTTCCCTCTTCATCTAACACCTGCTTCTTCATCAAGAAGCCCTTCTTCTGGGGAGCTCTTGGCTGTGGCCCTCTCCCTCCCTCCGGCTTACTCATAGGAGTCTCATGAGTTCTTTGGGGTATACGGAGAGAATCTGTATGGGTATTGAATCCAAAATGGAATTTCCTCTGCTTGGAGGGCCAGTCCTGGTGTTAGGATCTGCACTAGACATCACTGATCATTAAAAGGGATTTAGGTAATTCCCGAAATCAAATTCCTTTCAGATCATTTGTTACAAATGAAGACCCAGTGAGAAACAATGGGAGGGGTGGGGAGAGAGCCCAGGGCCTCTGGAAAGCAGAGAAAACCCTCCTCCAGGGTTAGTGTGCACTTGGGTTTCTGGGCAAAGGACTCTAGGACTGCACAGGCCCCACCCCGGCTACACAGCTTCCTGTCAGTTCCTCAGACTCAGAGATACACAGACCACAGGTGGAAGAGCACAGAACACACTGGTCCAAAACTTTCTCATGTGAGAAGAAGCTGAGAGCCACAGAAGTGACCTCAGCTTCAGAGGCAGGGGCAAAGCCCTGGACTGTGGGTCCCTTACATCATGCTACCTCTTGGTCCTTGCTCAGTATTCCTGATCCTTGAACAACAACAGCTGACCTTGAACACCATGGGCTTGAACTGGGTGGGTCCACTTATACGTGGGCTTTTTACGCTGTGGTACGGTAAATGTATTTTCTCTTCCTTATGATTTTCCTGATAACATTTTCTTTTCTCTGGTTTATTTCATTGTAAGAATAAAGTATATAATACATATAACATTCAAAATATATTAATCAACTACTTATGTTATTGGTAAGGCCTGTCGTCAACAGTCGGCTACTAGGAGTTAAAGTTGGGTTTCGGCTGTGTGGGGGTGTCATTGTCCTTACCCCCCGCATTGTTCAAGGGTCCATTGTATTACACATGAATGGCGATCTTTCCCCAAAGATGGTAGCCTGACAAACCCTACACGTGATGCTGTAGTCTCTGACACGATCCTTTCTGGAACCCACATATTGTGGCCCTTGAGAGGTGCCGTCATCTGCAGTGATGCTTTTTCCTGGCTGAAGACTGGCTTATGGAGGTGAGTGTCATGTAGACTCTTGGATAATATGAGAGTAGAGAGCTGCTATGACCGAGGGTCATGGGTATCTAAGGAGGTAAGAGGCTTTGAAAGAACTGGGCTACTTGTGCTAGGTGGGCAAGTGCACTCATGAAGCCTTGCCTTAGCTCTGGTATTTCTGTGCAGCAATTTCTCAAAGACCCAGAGAGCTCTTTGTTACAGAGATGTCAAGGTCAAGTCTCCCAGCTCTGCAGGGGGCCATGTTCTCTTCAATCATTTTCTTCTGCCTAGGAGGGACAGGAAGCTCTGTACTAGCCTCTTCTGAATGCTCCCGCACAATAATTGTATTTGTGCTGGTGTGAGTGTGCACATATACAGTGGGGACCCAGAGCACCATGGGGTACAGTAGGGATCCCGAGCACCACGAAGGAAAAGGCTGAGTGAAGGCAGACGGTCCCGTGTCATGTTTCTGTTGTATGCTTGAGCTCTTTGACGATTGCCAAAGTCCTCTTAAGCCCAGAAGAGTGGGAGCCAAGTACACCCACCAGGGCACCACTCTTCCTCTCTCAGGTATGTCTAATCTGATTGCACTAGGGACTGACAAGGGTCTAGGCAGGAATCCTAGAGGACCAGGGTGTATTAGGAAGATGAGGCCTGGGAGTTAGTGTTGGTCAGTGACGGGGAAGATCCTCAGCCTCACCCACCACAGGGCAGGGCCGTCTCCAACCAGCACTCTGCTAGGAGGTAGCCAATTTGAGATCCTTCTGCATCTTATAGGGCCAGCTGGTCTCTAACCACTGCTTCTGTCCACCAGAAAAAGGCAAATGTTTTACAGTTAGAACCAAAGCGGCGAGATCACGCACTAGAATAGTTTCAAGTGGCGGGTAAAAGTTTAGTTAACCTTTCTTCCTGGTCCTTAACCCCCACATAATTATAGATTCAAGCCTGAAATCTGCCTTTCCCAAACTAGTGATTTTACATTGGCCCCTGGAGCAAAGAAGGTCATGAATTCTTCCCTCATTTATACAAACGCCTTCCTCCACGAGGACCCACCCTCCTCATGGAAACATGAGGAGACATAAAGACCATGCTGAGGTTTCCTGAGCCTGCCCAAGCAGACTCTCTCTTCTTCCGACCTAGAAAGGAACCGAGGGTTTGTGGGTCCCACTGAGGCTTGGCACACAGGAACTTACAGTCCTTAAGAAGGCGCCCACGGCAGCTACTTCTCCACGGGCAGGGAAATGACAGAGTAGAGCTGTTCAGCCAAATGTCAATATCTGGCCTATCAGATCTAATAAATGCTTGAATGGTTTACCTAAGTTTTCTGGTTTTATGGGACTCTTTAAAGTCACAGATATACCCTTTGGATTTCTTTTAAGTCCATTGTTTACATTGTTTGAAATTCCATCTTTATTCCCCTTAAAAATCTAAGATTAATAAACTTGAAAATGTAGAAAAAAATTCAGAACACTGCACTTGGGCTGGCTCTAGATGATGGGGGCCCCCACTCCCCTGCACCCCTGCATGCGCAAGCACACACACACACACACACACAGTGGTTGTCCTTGTTATTCTGTTTGGTGACATGGTACATTCTTCCTTGCTTTGCATTTTTGGGGACCAAAGGGCCACCTGTCAGATTGGGGAGAATCAAAACCAAGTGGCCATTGCTGCCCAAATGGCATTATCCCACCCCAGAAGCCCCAGAGGTTTTGTCAGAGTTGCTAAGTGGACTGCTACTGCAAGGCCTGAGACTCACTGGGCCAGGACTCGCGGAGGTGGGGCCCACAGGTGTTAAGAGCCCAATTTCGGGCCAGGGATCCACCCAGGCAGCTTCCTCCCGCCAACCCTACAAGACTAGTGGCACCTCAACGTGCCTTTCAAGTGTGGAAAACACTGGAAGGCAAAGTTTACACGTCTTCTGGTTCATTCTACTCAAACAAATACAATTTTTTCGAAACCTACCAGTGCTGTTCAACATAAGGTTTCACTTAACTTCACAGAGAGCAAGGTAAAACCAATACCTACTTTGGAAAAATATTTACTTTGGTTGAAGTACTTTCTTTTTTTTTTTTTAAAGATTTTATTTATTTATTTGAGAGAGAGAGAGAATGAGAGAGAACACATGAGAGGGGATAGGGTCGGAGGGCAAAGCAGACTCCCTGCCAAGCAGGGAGCCCGATGCAGGACTCGATCCCGGGACTCCAGGATCATGACCTGAGCCGAAGGCAGTCGCTTAACCAACTGAGCCACCCAGGCGCCCGGTCGAAGTACTTCCAACCCCAGAGTTCTAATTTGAAAAGGAGCACACAACAGCTCCTCCTCCTTTTTAAAGAGGAGCCAAGACATACTGTTTCTCTCCATGGGGCTTGGCCCAGGGCTGCCCGCGTCTTAGTCTCAATAAGACATTTTTGTATTTGCTCTTTGCATCCAGAAAACACTGACCATAACTGAAAAATAGTACCCATAATGTTGACCATAACGCAGACTTGCCGCTTGGTTAGGGAAGTTCATGAATGTTGCTGGAGCCAGCAGGCCCAGTGAGTCCTTAGCCGAGCTCCCGTGGGAGTTGGTACACATGCAGACAGGGCTGGCACATTTGTTTCCCTTTAAAAAACGAACAGTTTACAGCATTGCTTTTCTTCACTGGGTTCTTCTCTTGCTTGCACTTTCTAGCACACTTTTAAGGTAATGATTGTTGGAAACTTTGTATTTGAAATCTCTGATTCAGTTCTAAAAACTTCTGAGGGGGAAATACATTTTAAAAATCATTACTCTTTTAAAATGAAGATAAAAAACTTGTTTCTGGGGCGCCTGGGTGGCTCAGTCGGTTAAGCGGCTGCCTTCGGCTCAGGTCATGATTCCAGGGTCCTGGGATCCAATCTGGCATTGGGCTCCTCGCTCAGCGGGGACTCTGCTTCTCCCTCTTCCTCTGCCCCTCCCTCACACCTCGCTCTTGCTCTCTCTCTCTCAAATAAATAAATAAATAAATAAATTTTAAAAGCCCCACTTGTTTCTGGAAGGTTTATTTACCAGTTTACATAGTCCATAAGCTCATCTGTGAAGCCCTGAACATAAGTATCTTCAGGTATTTATTATTCTCTGACAGCTTTGAGTTTGGTAAATTAGAGAAATTGCCCCTCTTTGATAAGTTCCAATCCGGATACTGCAGCCATGCAAAAAGAATTTTATCTAAATTGTACTAAAATCAGTGTCTTCAGATGATGTTCACTTGATAGGAAAAACTATTAGTATTACTCTGTCAGATGCTAGTTTGGAAATAGCTTTAATGCAATTGATAATTACTGGACTAATAGCTACAATAAATTTAGTATTGAGCCAAGAAGACAGTAATTTTTTTTTTTTTTTACTACCTTTACTGTTTGGAATAACAGTTGAATTTTCAAAAAGTAAAGAAAAAGCAATACCATGTGTTATAAACTATAAGATGCAGTGGTGTTTATCATCGATAACCTTCTTACTGTTAAATATACTTTTTTAACAGTCTGGCAACGCTCCTCCAGCCTTCATGAAGAAATCTATCCTATGATGGAGTTTAGCAATGACATAAGGGGACAGCCTTTGTGGCCCATGTCCCTTTGGCTTAGAGATGAAGGGAGAGGAAAGCATCCAACTTAAGCTTTTGAGCTTTCTGTAGAATGATGATAATCATATTTTTCTTCCAAAGTTCCTTGTGACATTGTAAGTTCTGTATCAGTGATAACCAGTTGCTTCTCTTTAGATTTTGCTCTATGCCAGTGTCCATGGATAGCCCTTCCCGCTCTCCCCCTTATATCTGCCCCACTCACCCCACCCGTGTGCAGGTTAAGCATTGCATGTGCTTTTCAAGTGACAGCTATCCAGGAAGCCCTCTGACTCAGTGTCACCTCCCTCTCCACTCAGCCCCTGCTATTTCCAAAGTAGCCCTAGTGAGCCACACCTGCTCAGATTCCATTCTTGTGTAATCCCTTCCCCCAAATCTAGGCTGGCCCGATGCGATGACTTGCTTGTGACCAGCAGTGTGTGGCAGGGATGACTCTGTTACTTGGAAGGTTATTTAGAAGAATCGTGCAGCATCTACTGGGACCACTTGCAATGCTGGCTCTGGGGGAAGCCAGTGCTATGCAAACAGTCTGACCGCCTTGAGACCTCCATGTTGTGAGGAAGCCCAAGCTAATCCTGTGGCGAGAGATGCCCAACCAGCATCCCGCTGTTCCAGTCATTCCAGAGAAGGAGCCAGACGTGTGAGTGACGAATCCATCAGGAATATTCTACCCTGTGAGGCATTCAGATGCAGCCTTAGCTGCCATCTGAGAGCAGCCACCTAAGCCCAGCCAACCCACATAACCATGAAGGATAATAACTTTCCCTCTAAATCAGCAAGCTCTGTAGTGCTTGTTGTGCAGCAACAGATACCTGCAACATCCACAGGCGCACGACAGGATGGCCATGAGGAGAGCTTTCCGTGTCTGTCTTTGGTCAGTGTCCTTGGCTTAAGTATGAGAACATGCAAGACTTTCTTCTTTTCATAGAAATTTAGTTCTATTGGTAGTCATGAGGACTAAGTCATTCCATTTAGAGCCATGATGTTGGAGCATTTTGAAAACTCTAGAAACCACACTATAGAAACCACTCCTGCCCTTCCCTCCCTTATTCCTCCTCTGGTCATGCAGCAGTGTACTTCCTGGACATCATATCACCCGCTAAATGTGCCCAGTGTGCTGGTGGGGAGATGCTTTGGCAGCTACATGCATCCAAGGCAGATCAGCTTGAAGACAAAGGCAGCGAGAGGAAGGGGCTGAGAATCAGTGCCAGGTGGGTGGGGGAGACACTTGGCCTCTCCCATCTCTTGACACCAGCTCTCCCCAAGGTAACTTTTCCTAAGATCTGACCCTCTCACTGCCATTTCCATTTTTTCAAGGCATGTTAATTTCCTTCTCCATTCTGGGAAAGATGTTGGAGAACCCCCTCCCCCCCAAGTTCAATGAGACAAGGTTGGAATTTTTCAAAAGGAACATTTACTAGGAAACTAAAGGGAAACCAAACAGAATGCAAGAGAACAGAGACAGAGTTGCAGATGGGCTCAGGGAGTTCAAATTCAAAAGCAGCTTCTGGCCACAGCTGGACTGGCTGGGCAAAGCTTTCTAGATACAAAGCCACCTGCCTGCCACGCAGACAGGCTTCTTTGCCTGCTGGCCCCTGTAAAGCCACCTTCCGTTTCGTACAAACCCGCCAGTAACAGACTCAGTAGTACCCAGGGCTGCTAGCTCTCTGGGCAGGAAGATCTTTGGGGGGTTGGGCGGGGGTGGGGGCAACAGTAGGCACAGCTGCCCCAGGATCTCCTACCCAGGCTCTCAGGGCCAAGTTTATTGGAATGGCTGCCTGATACCTATGGGGGCCAGTCCGGTTTCTCTGGGACCATTCTTCTGGGCTCATCTGCCTGGCTCTAGAGACAGTATTTCTGCTGGCTATCCTGCTGGCACATGTCCTTCACGCTTTGGTTCGAAACACTGGTACGGTGGAGGATGTCTGACTGGGGAGGAACAGGCAGGGTGGAACTTTGGGCAAGGAAAGTCGAATTCTTCTCACATCATCGGACGTCGGCAGAACCTTGGCTTCTCTTTGGATCCTGGTGGTTGAAAGCCAATCAGAGATGGAAATGGACTAGGCAGGCTGGGGAACGCGGGAAGCTGGAGTGTAGTAACACTGCCTCACACAATCGAAGGCCTCTTTCCTTTTCAGATGTGAGATCAGGGTCGAGTGTCTTACACCAGGCAGCTGAGGCAATAAGAACTTTCTGAAGACATGCAACGATCCTGCTTCCACCCACGCAGTCCCACAGTGAAATGTTAATTCAAATGAAGACAATGAGCTTCCCAGGACGTTATCTTGGAGAAGTGGTGCAATGTGTGCTTGGGGCACCTTGCACTCATAATGGGAGAGAGAGGGCCACTAGGTAACGGCCACCCCTCTTTCCCCGCCCCAAGGGACGCTAAGGCCTTTGGTTTCCTTTGTATGGAGGCAGAGGTGATGAGGATGAGGAGCAGAGCCGGCGGTGGGCTGGCTGATGTGGTCACAGAGGAAGCTGAGTAATGAATGCGATACCCGGGGAGAGCCCTTGACCTTCACTCTTGTAGGTATCTCCATTCCCCAAGTGCTGTGAAAGTGATATATGTGTCTGGAAGTGAAAGGAAGCCTGTCTGTGGCTGCCCAGGGCTAATGCCTCCAGGCTGTTGCATATGGAAATACCCCAGAGAGCACTCAGGCCGAGAAGACCCCAAAGTGGTGCCTTCCTCAGGGGGAGGGTTGTGTTACCTCTCCGTCAACTTATCTCACACAACGGTACACCTGCGGCTGTTCCCCAGTGGACAGCTATGCCTGGAAAAGGGTATTCCAGAACGCTTACGCCACTGAGACGCATGCCTCTCTAACATAGATGGCAAGTAACTTTCATTCTAATGTCAACACCAGTTGCCAGGAAGTGGCTGCTGGCCATCTAGAAAATACTGTCTGGGATTCTGACTCCTCAGAATCTGGGTTTAGCACAAGAAAGGGTTATGATCAACCGGTCCTCTCTGCCATGTGCATGGGAGGGGGCAGTGAATTTGCTGTGAATCAGCCCTCCTTGCACCAGATTTTCTCCAGGGGAACAGCCTGCGTATCATCTTACTCTCCTGGGGCTATTCCTTGCAAAGCTGGGGCACTTCCTGGGGTAACATGATTTTCTGAAGACAGTTATCAGCTCAAAGGTAGTCCAGTGTGAATTAGATCCGCTGCCTATTTAGCACCTGGATACACTTTTAAATATTCTGTCCTTCCAGGGCATTCAAGCAAATAACATCGTGTCAGAGTGACGTTGCCAGGGCAGGAGCTATGACCCCATCACCAAGGGCCTCACGTTAATCACAAAGAGTCCTGGCGCTCTAGGGTACTCTTAGTATTCTCACTACGTCATGTGGTTTCTTCCATAGTCCGATCTTGGTTCTTGGCCATGACAGTCGTGCTTCCCCCGTAGCACACCACCTTAGGCCACTGAAAGATGGCCAGACCATTCATATTCACCAAACCTAATTCAGAAAGAGGGCCAGTTATTGCTGTGGTTACAGCTCAGCATTTGGTCACTGGAGTCGTCCGGGTGTTGTTGTATGGGAAAAGTTACTTAAGATCTTTGTAAGGTGGTTGTCCCACTGTGTCCTTGGCACAAAACAATCCTCTTACCAATAGTCATCGTTTCTGTAGGAAGAAGAAACAAAAAGAATGCTTTGGTTTTCATCCATATACATATTTTTTATTTTTTTTAAATTGAAGTATAATTAACATACAGTGTTATTTTAGTCTTAGGTGTACAACATATTGATTCACAGTTCTATACGTTATTCAGTGCTCACCAGGATGAGTGTAGTCACCATCTGTCACCATACAATGTTATTATAATATTATGGACTATATTCCCTATGCTGTACTTTTCATCTCCATGACTTATTTATTTTATAACTGGAAGTTTGTATCTCTTAATCCCCTTTATCTATTTCACCCATCCCCCATTGGTTCCCCTCTGACAACCACCAATTTGTTCACTGTATTTAAGAGTCTTTTTTTTACTTGTTTATTCATGTTTTTTGTTTTTTAGATTCCACATATAAGTAAAATCATATGGTATTTGTCTTTCTCTGTCTGACTTAATTTCACTTTGCATAATGCTTTCTAGGTCCTCCATGTTGTCACAAATGGCAATATCTCACTCTTTTTTATGGTTGAATAATATTCCATCAAGTATGTGTGTGTGTGTGTGTGTGTATACCCGCACACACACACACACACACACATACACACCTATACCACACTTGAGCTGCTTCCATAAC
Source organism: Leptonychotes weddellii (assembly GCF_054177405.1). Taxonomy (NCBI): domain Eukaryota; kingdom Metazoa; phylum Chordata; class Mammalia; order Carnivora; family Phocidae; genus Leptonychotes; species Leptonychotes weddellii. Next base: position 43,703,855 of record NC_138379.1, read on the forward strand.
TTGGCTATTGTAAATAATGCTACAATAAGCATAGGGATACATATATCTTTTCAAATTAAGTGTTTTCGTTTTTCTTTGGAATTTTGGAATTTTCTTTGGAGTTTAGTGGAATTACTGAATCATATGGTATTTCTATTTTTAATTTTTTGAGGAACCACCATACTGTTTTCCACAGTGGCTGCACGAGTTTGCATTCCTACCTACAGTGCACGAGGGTTCCTTTTTCTCCACATCCTCACCAAAACTTGTTATTTCTTGTGTTTTTGATTCTAGCCATTCTGACAGGTGTAAAGCGGTATTGCACTATGGTTTTGATTTGCATTTTCCTGATGATAAGTGATATTGAGCATCCTTTCATATGTCTGTTGGCCATCTGTATGTCTTCTTTGGAAAATGTCTATTCGGGTCCTCTGCTCATTTTGTAATAGGATTATTTGTGGGGGTTTTTTGGTGTTGAGTTATAGAAGTTCTCTATATATTTTGCATATTAACCTTTTTTTTGGATATATCATTTGTAAATATCTTCTCCCATTCTGTAGGTTGCCTTTTGTTTTGTTGATGGTTTCCTTCACTGTTCAAAAACTTTTTACTTAGGTGTAGTACCAATAGTTTATTTTTGCTTTTGTTTCCCTTGCCCGAGGAGACATACCTAGAAAAATGTTGCTAAGGCCAATGTCAAAGAAATTGCTGCCTATGTTTTCTTCTAAAATTTTATGGTTTCAGGTCTCACATTTAGGTCGTTAATTCATTTTGAGTTTATTTTTGTGTATGGTGTAAGAAAGTGGTCCAGTTTCATTTTTTTGCATGTAGCTGTCCAGTTTTCCCAGCATTCATTTATTGGAGTGACTGTCTTTTCCCCATTGTATATTCTTGCCTCCTTTGTCATAGATTAAGTGACCAGATAAGCATGAGTTTATTTCTGGGCTTTCTATTCTGTTCCATTGATCTATGTGTCTATTTTTGTGTCAGTACCATACCATTTGGGGCTTAGAGGGAACATACCTCCACATAATAAAGGCCATATATGACAAACTCACAGTTAACATGATACTCAGTGGTGAAAAACAGAGAGCTTTTCTTCTAAGATTAGAAAAAGAATGTCCACTCTCACCACTTTTATTCAACATAGTAAGAAAGTCCTCCTGTAGCAATCAGAAAAAAAGATATAAAACGGGGCCCCTGGGAGGCTCAGTCAGTTAAGCATCTGTCTTCAGGTCAGGTCATGATCCCAGGGTCCTAGGATCGAGCCCCGCGTCAGGCTCCCTGCTCAACGGGGAGCCTGCTTCTCCCTCTCCTGCTCCCCCAGCTTGTGCTCTCTCTCCCTCTGTCAAATAAATAAATAAAATCTTTAAAAAAATATAAAAGGAAGACAAATTTGTACGAAAGAAGTAAAACTTTCACTATTTGCAGATGACATGCTATCATGTATAGAAAACCCTAGGCTCTACTAAAAAACTATTAGAACTGATAAATGAATTCAGTAAAGCTGTAAGATACAAAATTAATATACAAAAATCTGTTGCATTTCTATACACTAATAAGACAGTAGCAGAAAGAGAAATTAAGAAAACAATCCCCTTACAGTTACACCAAAAAGAATAAAAGATCCAGCAGTAATTGCAACCAAGGAGGTAAAGACCCGCACTCTGAAAACTAAAGCACTGATGAAAGAAACTGAAGACAACACAAACAAATGGAAAGATATCCCAATGCTCATGGACTGGAAGAATTAATATTGTTAAAATGTCCATACCACCTCAAACCATCTACAGATTCAGTGCAATCAAAATACCAATAACATTTTTCATTGAACTAGAATGAATATATACTAAAATTTGTATGAAACCATGGAAGACCCCGAATAGCTAAAGTAATCTCGAAAAAGAAGAACGAAGCTGGAGGTATCAGAATTCCAGGTCTCAAGATATACTACAAAGCTGTAGTCATCATTCATACATTTTTAATGTGTACCAAACAAGTGCCAGGCACCGTGATAGATGCTGGGGACACAGAGTATCCCCGAGATGCTGGGGACACCACAAGTAAGACATACACCCCACTTTCAAAGGGCTTACAGGGGGAGAAGTTACAAGGCGAGAAGGTGAGTAAGAGAGGTGTGCAGAGAATGCGTAGGAGCAAAGAAGGACGAGGGGATTGAGGAGGTCTACAGAGAGGATTCTGAAAGGTAAGTCAAGCTGGGGCATTTAGGCTGAAGGGGAGTCCATCAGGAGAGAAGGAGGGAAGGCCACTTGGGGCAGAGGAAAGAGCCCATACAAAGGCACAAAGGCAGACGAGGTGTATAGCCCACTGGAGGAACAGGCAGACTTTGGTGTGAGGAGTAGAAGGGGAGGAAGTAAGGCTGGGGAGTGGAGTGGGGTGTCTGTGTGGTGCATCATCCATTCCTGGTTTTCAAGCTGTGAAGGATGGGCTCTTTCAGTGGAGCCCAGACTTAGAACAGCAGGATCTCTCCTGTTTCACACTCAGTGCAGCATCGATTTAATTTAAACTCAGGGCATGTTCCAAAACAGATTAAGGGTATTAATGCTGCTGGCCCAGACAGAAAACCAGAGTCACTCCCAAGGACACAGCAATAACGAAATAGATATATATTAACTACGGGAGAGCCACAAACATTCTGAAACTGGAATATATGGACTGCATTTTACGGATCTAGTGTTCACATGTGAGGCTCTAACTTAGAGCAGACGGACAGCCATGTCTGGCTTAACCCTCGACTCTGAAGTGTGCCCCTGGCTGTGGGCATACCCGTACCCCTGGGAAAGGATGTTCCTTTCTGAGTCTAGAAGGAAAATGTGAATGGGTATTTGTCTTATATTGTGATTCAAAACAACCTTCCCAGACCAGCTGATGCTCTGAAGCACTCTATGAAGGGCTCTCCTTCCCAGCCCACCACCCCCATCCGGCAGGATCTTCCCAGAGCCCCTTCTCTCAGCGGTGAGACCCCTATCTACAGGACAGCTTGCCAGTCCCTGAGGCCTTCTTGTCTGGGAAGGCAAACTGTCAACCGGCTTAGCCCCACCAGAGTTGGTTGTGCTGCTATTAGCCAACTAGGCCATGTACCATATTCCTTCAGTGTTTGAGTGTGTATTATGTGCCAAGCACCAGGACAGGAACTTTACAAATCCTTAAAAGGACCCTAGAAAGAACCTATGAGGTTCTTTACTGGTGGACACAAAGATACAGAAAGATTAATTTGCCCAAAGTCACACTGTTACTAAGTGTCAGAGCTGGGATTTGAACTCAAGGCTTCTAATTCAAAGCCTATGCTTCAGCAATTACGTCATTCCTAAATTCACTCTGTAAGTCCCGTCTACACATCTGAGCTTCTCCCTTGGTTTTCCAGGTACTCTAAATCAGATGAAGGAACTTTAAGAAACCCTAGTCTGAGTCAGGAGCATGCAGTGGGTGCCACAGTCCACTCATGGCTTCTGACTTTATCATTCCATTTCTCTGGACTCCGCTGGCTAGTTACCTGTGTGTGTGCTTCATTTGCCCCCTGAGCTCTAGGCACAACCTCAATCTTCCCTGTTCTGACCTTAGTTTCTTCTTTCCATTTGAGCAGGCCCTTGACACTGCTTTGGGGAGAGCTCTCCCCAAGTTCCCAGCCTCAGGGACCACCTCTGTACCTGGTGTGTTATGGCCTTATCTGAAGCCTGCTTGGAGGGCTGGGCTGGAACTCTAGCCAATCTTCTACCAGTCTCCACACCCAGGGCTACCATTAGCAGAGACCATGCTGCCAGGGGCCAAATTATAGTACAGCTCTGACTTGACCTCCGTAGCTGGGTTTTGCTCACCTGGGGAGTTTCCTTGTCCATGCAATTAGCTGGAATCAAACTCAGTCCCTGGGAATACTGTGGAGGGAACTATTCTCTTCTTCTTTAGCTGGGTCTCGCTCTTCTTTAGCTGGGTTTATTTTCCGGGCTCTGATCCTGGCTGGTCCCAGTATCCTTTGTGTTCCTACTCTGGACAGTGCCACAAAGGCCCCAGAATGTTTTTGGCCTGCCAGCCCACAAGAGGACAGGATAAAGGTGTTTCCAGGTCTGGCGGAATGGTAGGGTCGTCTCTACCAGGGGCCTTTCAAGAGAAGCTTCTTGGAAATGAACTTCTCCTAGGGCAAGTCAGCTATACAATTCAGTTGGGAAAAAAGCAGTTGTTACGGGAGAAGGGCAACTCTGAGTGTGGCCTGGGTGAAGTGTGCTGTGGCCCAACCCCTTCTGCCTTCTGTCGGGGGGAAAGCCTGGAAAAACTCAGCCAAAGAAAACAAAATAAGCAAATCACAACACCTTTCCAAACTCTTACAACCGAATGGGCCGCTTCCCAAGATTTCTGTAAACTGAGGTGTAAGGAAAGACTTTTGCAGAGTTCAGAAGAGCACTGAGCCAGTAGGGTTTTGGTGGGGAGACGGGGTGGTAGAGACCAGAGACAGCAATGGTGGTGCCAACACTGGTGGCCAGGAGGCTGGCCTAACTGGTTCCAGGGCTGGCACCGGGCCCACCTCAGGGGCAGAAGCGGCAGCGTCCTTGTTATCTGACCAGTGGCCTCCCCGGCAGCACCAGGGCTTTGGAAGGCATCAGGAACTTCAGTGGCATCAACAGGAAGTAGCGGTTACAATCTTATCAGAACAGAGGGGAACTGAAGTGAATTCAGTTGTCCCAAGACATACAGATCCCATTTGAATTAAACTGAATTGAAACCAAAGATGAGAACAATCTCAATGAAAACTGTCATGTGAAGCGACCTTTTGATCACAGAAATGGCAGCTGATGTGAGACAGGCCATTGAAACTGACCCCAAATTAAGAACATGAAAAGACTGGGTGGATCATTAGATAATATCTTCCCGCGAATTTGAAAATGGGTTTTGATCACAGGAAGTATCTTTGAACTAAGAAGCTTGTCAGAAATTGAAGTGACTCATTACATGATTCAGTCTTACATGGGCTCATTATGGTTATCCTCGTGTTTCAAATTTTTATTTAAAAACCATACAAATCTCGTGATTTTGTTGACTATTACTTAACCCTGCTTTGCAAAATATATGAGGAAACCTCATGCCCCCCCCCCGCTTAGAATCTGATTAGCTTCTTTCTTCTTTCCCCGAAGAGGGCATTTTTGTTCTTCATTGCCTCTCACCCGTTTAAGAATCGTGTTAAAGAAGTGTGAATGTGACTGTACTCTCAGCCAGGGGCTGGGGCGACAGCTGGAAAAGGAGAGTCCACTTGGGTAATAGCCACTCTTTGTGGAGCACTCAAGCACTCTGCTCTATCCTAAGAGCTCTGCAGAGCTGATCTTCAATGCTCACCTGGACCCTCTGTGATGGATACTACAATCACATTTTTACAGAGGTAACTGAGTCCAAGAAAGGCCAAATAACAAAGGTAGTGAATGGCAGAGCCAGCATCTGCCATCGTGTGTTTATGGTTCCAAATGTATGCTCTTGAGTACGATGCCCAGCATGGCAAGTTATTGTCTGCGCCACCCCACCAAAATGCCAACTCCCTCACAGCACCTTTCTAAAAAGGATTTTCAATTCAGAGAGTAGCTTTTTTTTTTTTTTTAAAGATTTTATTTATTTATCTGAGAGAGAGAATGGGAGACAGAGAGCATGAGAGGGGGAGGATCAGAGGGAGAAGCAGACTCCCCGTCGAGCAGGCAGCCCGGTGTGGGACTCGATCCCAGGACCCCAGGATCATGACCTGAGCTGAAGGCAGTTGCTTAACCGACCGAGCCACCCAGGCGCCCCCAGAGAGTAACTTTGAACATTCTAGACTTTGTAGGAAAGTGCACTAAGACCCACTGTCAAGTCAAGCTTCAGGGGAAAGGCGGTGAGTGTTGGCATGTGTGACACGTACACTGTCCTGACAAGGTTCCTCAGAAACAAGCGAGAAGCAAGGGCTGGAAGTGACGTGTCATTAAAAAGGTACGCTACACGGGTGCTGTCAGAGTTTTCAGATGAGGGGACAAGTCAGGGAATTGTTGCATACCTGATGGAGTTGCACAGAGGATGTTTGGAGTTTGTTACTCCAAGTTTACAATGTGTTAACATTTATTCATTAATTCATTCCGCAAACATTTGTTGAGCACCAGGCCAATGTGCGGACCATTAGAAACACAAAGATGACGGATGCACATCCTACTCTTGAAGAGCTTGCAGTTGTCAGTAAAGGACCAGAGAAACAGGACACTGAGCAAGAAAAGAGAGTAAATGAAGTCTCATTAAGAAGCTTGACCGTAGGGGTACCTGGGTGACCCAGTTGGTTAAGCGTCTGCCTTCAGCTCAGGTCATGATCCCAGGGTCCTGGGATTGGGCTCCCTGCTCACCAGAGTCTGCTTCTCCCTCTCCCTTCCCCTGCTGGTGTTCGCACTCTCTCTCTCAAATAAATAAATAAAATCTTAAAAAAAAAAAAAAGCAGCTTGACTGTAGCTGCTCTGGGATGGTGGTGGGGAGAAACAGAGTGTGTATATGTGTGCATGCATGCTCCCACAGAATTCCATCTACCCAAATCAGGGAAGAAAAAGGAAAAAAAGTTATAAAAACAATTGGACCAGGGTGCAAGCTGAAGTGTTCCTAGGATATATGAGACGCATTGGATTGTGAAATGAAATCCCACTAAAAAAGCCTGGTGTTATCTCCCACTGACAGCACAGCTAGCAGAAGCCAGCTAGAAGAAGGGCCTTGCCTTGTGAATGCACAGCTCTGGTGACATTTTCCGGGGGACAATCCAGCCCTTTCCCACGTCTGTACACAGGTATCTAACCTTTGCAATTTGGGACTCAGGCCTCTGAATGGCCATCTGTAGTCTCAGTTGCCACTGAAGAACTAATAATTCTCTTCCCTGCTCTTCGGAAAATTAACTTTGTAATACCAGAAAGGTATAACAAACAAGAACTCTAAATGATGAAGTAATAATGCTTTTGTGTAGGTTATATTTATTTCAGTGTAATAACCCATTTTGTGAACACAATTCCACTTTACGTTTTTGAGGTAAGTGCTTAATAATATGATACAGTAAAAATTACTAGATTTATGATTTCAACAGATACATTTAGGATAACTTGACTAGTTAACGTTTAATATTTAAATGCTCAGGAAAATCCAATATGCTAAGTTTATAAATTTATTTTCTAAGATGCTGAAATGCTTAAGGTGATTTAATCTAAAAGTATAAGTTTTTTTTTTATTTATTCACATTATAAGAGTTAACAGTGCTTGACTGAGAATCTTAAGGACAGTGAAAATACTCTGTATGATACATTGCCATTATATGATGGATACATGTCACTGTATAGTTGTGCAAACTCAGAGAATGTACAACATCAAGAATGGATCATGATGTAAACTATATAGACTTTGGGTGTCAGTGCAGGTTCATTGATTGTAACAACACAGACCACTCTGGTGGGGGATGTTGATAGCGGCGGAGGATGTGTGTATGTGGAAACACTGGTTATATGGGAACTCTCTATACTTGCTACTCAGTTTTTCTGTGTGAACCTAAAACCGTTTAAAAAATAAAATTTATTTTAAAAAAGAGTTAACAGTGCTTGAGAACGATTTTGTTTAACCCCTACTGTGTTAGATGTTTGAAGCGTTTGACATAATCACACTTTAAATTTGTGGCTTCAGTTTGAAATATTTAGGGAATTTAGCCAATTGATTGCTTAAACAGTGCTTAAATATTAGGAGAATTTTATTTGCTAGATTATAAGGTTTTTTTTCTTTAATTTGGAATGTTTAAGAGAATTTGATTAAGTGTGAAATTAGTGTTTAGCAGTTTAGGGAAATATAATCTATCAAGTTAATGAGCTAATTGAGAATTCAACAAAGAACAAATGAAAATGAGTGTTTTAATTTCAAAACAAAATGATTGGATTTATAAATCATTATCATAGTTAATATTACATAGCATTTAGTATGAACTATTCTAAGACTCTTATATCTATTAATTCACTTGCTCCTCACCACAGTTCTCTGAGGTGGGCATACTATTATTATCCCCATTTTACAGATGAGGAAATCAAGGTACAGAGATGTAAAATGACTGCTTTATCAAGTGCTATGGAATGAATTGTGTACCCCACAAAATTCATATATTGAAGCCCTAACCTCCAACGTGATGGTATTTGCAGATGGGATCTTTGCAGGGCAACTAGGGTGAGAAGTCCTGAGGGTAGGGCCCTCATGATGGGCTTAGAGCCCTTACAGGAGACATCAGAGAGCTAGCACTCTTTCTGTCTTTCCACCCGCCATGTGAGCACACAGGGAGAAAACAGCCATCTGCAAGTCAGGAAGAGAGTCCTCACTAGAACCCAGCCATGCCAGTACCCTGACCTCTCACTTCCAGCTTCTAGAACTGTGAGCAATAAACGTCTGTTGTGTAAGCCCCGGTCTACGGTATTTTGTTACGGCAGCCCAAGCTAAGGCACCAAGTGCCTCAGTGTCCTAGGGTTTTCATAACAAAATATAATAAGCTGGGTGGCTTAAAACAATAGGAATTTATTCTCTCCCAGTTCTGGAGGCCAGAAGTCTCAATTCAAGGTGTCAGTGGGGCCGTGCTCTTTCTGAAGACTCTCCAGAAGAATCCTTCCTTGCCTCCTCCTGGCTCCTGGTGGTTGCTGGCAATCCTTGGCTGGTAGCCACATCACGCCAATCTCTGCTCCACCGTCGCCATACATTCTCCTCGTGGGCTCTCTCTGTGTCTTTACCACATGGTCTTCTTATTATAAGGACACTAGTCTTTGGATTTCGGGCCTATCCTAATCCAGTATGATGTCATTTTTTTTTTTAAAGATTTTTATTTATTTATTTGAGAGAGAGAGAATGAGAGAGAGCACATGAGAGGGGGGAGGGTCAGAGGGAGAAGCAGACTCTCCGCCAAGCAGGGAGCCCGATGCAGGACTCGATCCAGGGACTCCAGGATCATGACCTGAGCCGAAGGCAGCCGCCCAACCAACTGAGCCACCCAGGCGCCCCTGGTATGATGTCATTTTAATGTAACTAAATATATCTGCAAAGATTATATTCCCAAAAAAGGTTCTGGGTAGATAAGAATTTTGGGAGGACACAATCAACCCAGTATCCCATGTCACCAATATCCAGCACATTGATAAACTCAATGTCAGTTCTCAGTCCTCATCTTATTCGATCTTTTGGCAACATCTGAGATCTGATCACTTCCTTCTCCCGGAAATAGTATCTTCTCTCGTCTTTGGATGCTCCTGGTTTTCTTACTACTTCAGTGATTTTCTCCTTCTTAGTCTCTGTTGATTTCTCTTCTTTTTCCTACCTTTAAAGTATTGGAATGTCCCAGTTTTTAGTCCCTGGACCTCTTCTCTTCTCCATTTATATGTCAACCATCTTTACAACGTCAGCTTGACCTTTCTCTGGAACTCTCGATTTCTGCATCTAAGTTCCACTTGATGTCTCCCTGTAGCTATCCAATAGACGCTTCAAACTCGGTAGGTCCAACTTCTGATCGCCTTGCACAGATGCTCTACCAGTTGTCTTCCACAGCTCACTTCTAGCTGCTCAGGCCTAAAACACTGAAATCATCCTCCACTTCTCTCTGTCATACCCTACATCAGGAAATCCTATTAGGTCTCCTTCCAAAAATACATACAGAATATAACCACCCCGCTTCTACACTAGTCCAAGCCTCTATAGTTTCCATCTGGATAACAGCAGTAGACTCCTAGTGGATCTCCCACCTTCCACCCTTGCCCCCTACAGTCTATTCTCAATATAGAATCAAAGGGATCAGTTATAACCTCAGATCACGTCACATCTCTCTACAAAATCGGGCAATGGCTTCCTGTTCATCTCAGAGTATGAACTAGAGTCCTTAAAAAGACCTATTAGGTTCTATGTAATCTGAGCCCTGCACACCTGTTACTTTTCTGATCTCATCTCCTATTTCTCTCCCTCACCCGGCATCCCCCACATTGTTCTCAGGGCTCCTTGTACAAACTTCCCTAAGGCCTTTGTATTGGCCACCTCTCAGGCTGCATACTTACGTGGCTTCCTCCTTCATCTCCTTCAACTGTTTGCTCAAATGTTTCAGTTCTCTGCGAGACCTACATTACTTCTAGATTATCACTCCCCCCTTAAAAAAAAAAAAAAACAAAAAAAACCCCAGCCAACCAACCAACCAACCAACCAACAAAAAAAATCCACTACAATATTTCTGGTCCCCCTTACTTGCCCTATTGTATTTTTATTTTTATTAATTAGTGATTATTACCTTCAACAATACATAACATGCTCATTTACAATGTTTATTTCCTGGTTTTCCCCACTAGAATATAAACTCCACTTGGGCAAGAATTTTTGTCTATTTTTTCTCACAGATGTATACCCATCGTAGGTACTCAATCAATATTTGTTGATATATAAATAAATGACTGAATCCCCCACATCCCTCTGCAAGGTGATTGTTTTAAAAGAAACTTGATTGAGCACTCCTTGAACAGAATGCCACAATACATACAACAAATGATGCAAATAGTGTGAAGAGGCATCTTGAAAGATTGTGGATAAGCAGCTAGCCTGGGGAGTCCAAACATGAACTTCTGGAGGAGATGGTCATGGTTCTTCCAACCTGTTGTTAAACTAAGATGATTCTCTGCCCAGATCCTTTTGAGAACTGTCTGGGCTTTTTTGTTGCCACAAATCCCATCTGAACAAAGACTGAGAACTTGGCACTGTTGTCATTCTCACGGGTGCTGCCTTGCACTTGGAGAACTGAGTGCTGGACGGGAGGTAGAGCTCATTTGCTCTTCAAGAAAATGGAGCTTCTTTGGCTTTCAGAGCGAGCTAGCCCTGGGTTACTTTTACACATTAACAGAACCACTGTAGCTGTAGTTTTGAAAATATGTCATGCAGAGTCCAACTAACAAATCAACAATGATTTTTTAAGTTGTAAGATAGAAGAAATTGGAATTCTATCCAACAAGAGTTTATTCAATGCTGACTTTGTGCCAGGCATTTCGCCAGGTACTGGTTATACAACAATGAATAACAATTGCTATCCTCAAGGAGCAGCTGGATGGGCTGTGGATGACAGGTACACAGATAATATCAAGTGGCACCAAACGCTATGGTAGGGGTAGGCCCAGGGTACCAGTGGGAGAGAACACATACAAGAGACATTGAACTCATAGTAGGAGGTTCTCCAGAATGCCTCCTGAAGAAGATGACAACTGATGAGATGTTTAAAAGACAAGCTGGATCTAGACACGCAAAGAGAGGTAGAGAGGCTAGCACAAGAAGAAGTCAAAGCAAGAGCAAGGTAATGGGGGTGAATGAAAAGCATGGAGCAGACCACCAGAAACTGGGCATGGCCTCAAAATAAAGTACAAGGAAGAGATGGAGGCAGGGTCACAGAGGTCCAGGAATGGCAGGATAGGGAACCTGATCTTGGTCTGAAAAAAGGGCAGCGACTGGAGTAGGGGAGGAGCACGGTCAGATTTGTGTTTTAGGACTTGAAGCCTGCAAGCAGTGCAGAGAGGTTGGATGGGAGAGCACACAGCAGAGCAGGAACCCAGGGTGGAGTGACCACATAGGAGCAGCTGAAGTACCCCTCTTGCCTTCACAGTCCTCATTCACGCTGGCCATACACAAGTGTCGGTCAGTGAAGATGGGGAGGACGTGGCTGGCTTTGGCTCCTCAGAGTTCTATTTGGCTGGTCCACAAACGAGACCAGAGTATTTAAATTCAGCACTTCCTAAAAAGGGACAAATGGAGCTCTGAAAAATAATGAAGAGCTAAGCATAAATACCAAAGAGATAATGAATGAAGAGTCATCTAGCTACCTCCCAACCCACCAATGTTTAGTATACAATAAAATGGACGCTCGATCTGTTCACCAGTGACCTTGACTCCAGGATATCACCACTTATGGATGGTAGGCATTTTCTGGCTAAAGAGCAAGATCCCAGTATCCTCTAGCTCTCATTTGCCGGACAATGGTAGGTAGATGCTCTCAGCCTGCTGCATGTGTGGGTAACTTGCCCCTCTCCTCTGGATGCTTCTACCACTTTGAAGAGCCGTGTGCAGATTGCCTGGGTCTCAATCCTCCCTTGGGACTCTCACACTGACCAGTCCCCTCCTGCCTATTGATGATCACATGCTGGAAACTTTTCTATGGACCACAGAGGAAAGGCTCAGTCACCATCTGTAGTAAAGGTCCAGCAATGAGCTCATATCAGCTAAATACATCAATTGAGTGAATAATGAAAACCCCTACTTTTCAGCATGGGGAGGAAACATAATCTCAGACCTCAAGGGGTTCAGAGTCAAGAGAGAAAACATGAAACTTACTATAAAGCAAAAGCAAAAGTAAGTGGTCAATATGAATCACAATCAAAGTATCCTGGGAGTACTTCATGCTAAGTGGGGTGTTGTTCACTGGAGACTTCACAGAGGAGGTGGCACTTCAATCGAACCCCGAGGATTACGTGTGATTTATATGGTAAGAATGGAGAGGAAAGGTGCTCTAGGTTAAGGACGCATCAGGAGAAAAGGCGAAAAAAAAGAAAATTAATTTAGGGAACATAAATAGCCATGGCCAGCCTGTGGAAGCTTTTGAAGGAGGGAGACCTGGTAAAATCTGAATTCTCCTTCCTAAGGAGAGTAGCTTAAAATGAGAAGGAAAGGGCGCCTGGGTGGCTCAGTTGGTTAAGTGACTGCCTTCGGCTCAGGTCATGATCCTGGAGTCCCTGGATGGAGTCCCGCATCGGGCTCCCTGCTCGGCAGGGAGCCTGCTTCTCCCTCTGACCCTCCCCCCTCTCGTGTGCTCTCTCTCTCTCTCTCATTCTCTCTGTCTCAAATAAATAAATAAAATCTTAAAAAAAAAAAATGAGAAGGAAAAAGCCAGGGGGCTGTTGACGCTGCTTCCACAGACTACCTGAGGGAGAGATGGCAGGCACTGGGGGCTTCCTTCCCGGGCACCTGCTGGGACCAGCTTCACCCTAACTGGCTGGTGATACTCACTTTAGCAGATTTGCCCCAGGAGATGGTCATCCATGCCCAGAGTTTACACAGGCCAGAGAGAACAGCTGTAGAATCTGTAGCCTGTTGTGATACCACGAGAGAGAAAATACCCGATACATGGCGGCCTCAAGCAGGGGTTCCCCGCCCCCTCCACTTACCCAGGCCCATCATGCTCCCCTCCCCTTCCCCAGGCATGCGTATGGATGTGTTCTTCCTGGGAGAAACTTGGGAGAAGTTCTCAGAATGAGCCTAAACTCTGGGATGTAGTTGTAGGGAATAAATACAGCTAATAGGTTAAACACAAACTCGTTTTGAAAAGTCAATTAGGGTCAATTAGGTCCTGGGATCTCCTAGGATCGAGCCCCACATCGGGCTCCCTGCTCAGCAGGAAGCCTGCTTCTCCCTCTCCCACTCCCCTGCTTGTGTTCCTGCTCTCACTGTCTCTCCCTGTCAAATAAATAAATAAATAAATCTTAAAAAAAAAAAGTCAATTAGGTATGTGGTAATTTTAAAAAATGTCATGTCTTGCAGCTTACTTTTCTGTGTGAGAGAGATCCTTAAACGTGTTTGTTGTTTGGAAAAGAGGGTATGATCAGGGCACCTGGGTGGCTCAGACAGTTAAGCATCTGACTTTGGCTCAGGTCATGATCTCAGGGTCCTGGGATGGAGCCCCACAATGGGCTCCCTCCTCAGCGGGGAGTCAGCGTCTCCCTCTCCCTCTGCCCCTCCCTCTGCTCATGCTCTCTCTCTTTCAAATAAATATTTTTTTTTAAAGATTTTATTTATTTGAGAGAGAGAATGAGACAGAGAGAGCATGAGAGTGGGGAGGGTCAGAGGGAGAAGCAGTCTCCCCGCTGAGCAGGGAGCCCAATGTGGGACTCGATCCCAGGACTCCAGGATCATGACCTGAGCTGAAGGCAGTCGCTTAACCAACTGAGCCACCCAGGCGCCCCTCAAATAAATAAGTATTTTTTAAAAAAGAAAAGAAAAGAGGATATGATAGAAGACACTTTCTTTCCCCCAAGGATTTAGAGGCTTATATGAAGTTATAAATAATATCAACATTTTGGGGTATTATTCCTACCATTAAGTTTTCATCCCAGCTTCCCACAAAGTCAAAAAACCCCTATAAGCACAATTTTTCTTTTATCTGAGTATCTGCTCTCTTCTGAAAAATCTGACTGACAGTTGGCCATGGAATGTATCTCTCTGCAATGCTGTTAACACTGGGCCTTTGCGTGAATTAGAAACAGGAACCCCTCTGGGCACACTCACCACTTGGTGAGTGGAAAGACTGCTGACCTCAGCTTCATGTCTCCCTCAGCCCAGGTTCCTGCTGCAGGAACCACCTATAGAGTGTTTGTGAGGCCCCGGGGAGAAGCTCCTGGGGGTGGGGGTCCCTTGGGGGACTTAGATTATCAGGTAAAGCCCAGAACCCATCTTGGCCTGAGAGGCTAACGTCATAGGAGGCTGTATTATTCTGAGTAACGATTTAGTATCTTCCTTGCAGGCAGTCTCCCATCGGCAGAGACAGCTACGACTTGAGGTGGATATTTCCTTCCCTGGTTAGAGAATTTTCAGTTTCAGATGATCTGTTTGTCTTGTAATCACTCATGTCACCCCCAGCCCTTAGGAAAGTTTCATTAAACGCTGCAGCCGGGCACTAGCTATGCTTTGGGGAACTACAGAGGAGCTGGGTCCAGCCTTGGGGATAAGCAGTGCAGGAGAGGCTTCAGCTTGGAGAAGCAGGACTGAGACCTCTGAGGATGACCAGCAGAGAGACCTGGAGGCAGAAAGGGTGAGCAAGAAGCAGGACTTGTGAGACAGGGAATCGCCGAGTCGTGTGGGGAAAAAAGTCAATGAGGGTAGACACAAAGGGTAGGGGCTCAGACAGGTAGAACCTGTGGACCCTGGACTTGCATCAGGGGGCTGGAAACGTGGGGAGAAGGGGGAAAAGTGAAAGAGGATGGAGCCAGGATGGGGAGAGGTATGTCTTCCTGGATGAATTAGGGGTTGGTGTTACCTGTGGAGAAGCTGAGCTCTCGTAGCTCTGCTTGGAGCACCTGGCCTGTGAGACACAATGAGCTGGCAGAGGGGACAGGCTGAGGAGACTGAGTTCAGCGCTTGTCCCCTGGGGCTCCTGATGAGGGGCGGGGGAGCAGAACTGCAGGGGCAGCCACCTCCTCTCGGTAACCCAGACTCCCTGGGACTCAGGTGCCCCACACTGCCTCCTCTCTGCTTCTCCCAAGTCTTTGTTCTGCTGTCTGCTTCTTGTCCCAGGTTTCTGGTAAGTATCAGTTCCCAAAACCAAGGTGGCCCCATTCACCCCATCACATCTCACTTGGTATTCTCATCCTTGAACTTAATCATGACCTATTTCTGTTTACGTGTTTGTGGCTGGTCTGTCTCCTTCTGCCAGAATGCAAGTTCCACCCTCAACACTGCATTCCCAGTGTGGGGAACGGCACGTGGCATGTGCTCAGTGAACGCTGGCTGGATGACTGTGGGAGGAACAGTGCAAGACTGCTGTGGGAACTGGTAATAAACGTGCCGACGGCCAGCCCCTGGGGGTGAGTCTGGAGTGTTGTGCCAGCTCACGCTGACAACAACCCCT